>NW_027361802.1:10745000-11492500 GCF_039654945.1 Dendrobates tinctorius
GTATGAGACTTGTAATGCCACCAAGCCCTGCTCCCTTCACTAATGTCACTGCAGAGCTGTGAGAGTGATTACCAAGTGTGGGAATCAGAAATGATTGTGATTACTAACAATTCTTCTTTCATGTCATGGCAGCTAGGGTGGGGGGAAGAGCTGACAGCACTGAGAGAGAGGAGCATGCAGCAGTTAGCTGTTGATGTCGGGAGAGATGACTATTGATCTATGTGTGCATTGGCTTCTCTGAAGAGACAACCCCAGGGAAATTATTGCGATTTTGCAAAATCTTGGGCGGCGGAGGCAGGTCACTGAGAGAAGGGTGACCTATCTATCAGAGACCGGAGGCCAGCGATGGAAAGAGAGGCTGGAGAGCTGAATATATAGTGCCTGCCCCCTGCAATCACGACTAAAATTTGACTCTGGATTTCACTAAGTTGTCAAATAAATTTTACAAGCAAAGTGAGGATTACTCACATACCTTTATTAGGATTGTAATATCCCGACTACTGTTTCCCTTAGGCCTCTTTCACACTTCAGTTGTTTTATGTCAGTCAAAATCTGCCGTTTTTAGAAAAAAATGGATCTGCCATTTTTTATTTGTCCCGTAGACTTGCATTAGTGGCGGATTTTGACGGATGGTAATCCGTTGCATCCGTTTTTTGACAGATCCTTCATAATTTTGGCGCCGCTGTCTAGAGTGGACGGACAATGAAACTTAAAACAGCGGATAGCAACGGATCCGTCGCTGTCCTCCATGCGTTATAATGGACGCCTATGGGAGATGGATCCGTTGCAAACCGTTAATTAATGGAATCCGCCAACGGATTCTGCTTTTTTATACTGAGCATGCCCGGAAGAATTTCCTTTCATGAAATTTAACCCCCAAACCCGTTCTGGCAGCAAAAATTCTCTCTTCCAGAATCCTATTGCTTTAAATTTCACACATTGGTGGCTGTGGCGCATCCGTCAAAAATACGTATCCGGTGCATCCATTTGTTGTCAAACGGAAACGGATCCGTTTTTTTTTTTTACACTTTGACGGATTTCAACTGACGTCAAACAACTGAAGTGTGAAACAGGCCTTAGATTATAGACTGCAGACTGTTATCTCTACAATGGAGAGGAGAAATTAAAAAATACATTTTACATTTTATTCATATCTGCAGCCACTATTCATGGAGTGCCCAGTTGAACTTGCTCAAACTGGTGAAAAGTCATCTTTAAGCTCTGCATGCCCTTTAAATAGTTATCGGCCAACAGCTTTCTTTCCTGACTCCCATACACGGGAGCGCTCGACCTGCTGAGTGCTCCTGTGATATGTGTGTTATCTATGATGGAGAACTCTGGCAGCAGTGGTCTGAAATTAGTAATGCTGGATCCTTCTTTTTACAGACACCTATCAGGTAATGGTCAAGAGGCATGTGTATGGGAGACTTTATAATTGGGGCCAGGTAGTTTAGTCTTTTCCTCTGTCTTCTTAACGCTCTGTACTACATTTTACAGGATAAAGTTGGGGAATTTGCCAAATTATCTAAAATAGAGCTGCTTGAAGCAACCGAGAAGTCAATTGGACCTCCAGAGATGTACAACTATCACTGTGAACTGAAAAACTTCAGGAAAAATGAGAAAGAACATGAGGTACAATAATTTCTTTTTAAGGGGTTCACTTAGAAAAAAAAAAAACATTTTGTAATACTTTTATCCCCTTAGGAATCAAACCGAATGTCAACACATTTTTTTTCATGTCATTTTCCAGAGCCATAACATTTTAGTTCTTTTAGCCGTATGAAGAATTATTTTTTCCCGAAAGACATTGTCAGTGGCACCATGTTTGGGTACACACAGCTTAAAAACCATCTTTTATTAACTCTTTCTTATTAACGCTCTCTATGAGGAGACACAAAAAAATCCTGCAATTTTTTTTTTGACATACTGTATTTTATGCTTCTCATTTTGTGCACAAATAGTGTTTATTTTACTCTGTGGGTTATTACAATTATGGTGTTACCAAATTTTATGGTTTTGTTTTTTTACTTTTATACAGTGAATATTCTGTTTGAAAAATATTGTTTTCTTTTGTTTTTGTATAGACATATTCTGAGAGTCATAAATAACTGTTTTCCAACAACAGAGCTACATATGGCTTATTTTGTGTGACAAGATGTATCATATTTTTCGTGACAAGATGTATCATATTTTTCAGACTATAAGAAGCACCCCCAATTTTCAGACGGAAAATAGGGAAAAAAAATTAATGCGTCAAATGGGGGTCCGTCTTACAGTCCAAAATCAGCTTTCCGTGGGAAAAGGGGAGGTGGATAGGTAGTGCTGGTGGAGCGGGGTCACAGGAGGTGTTCGGTGGTCCGGAGATGATCTGACTCCCATCCCAGGCTGGTGCAACAGGTTCTGTTGTGCTCGGCACCGAGATCTCGTTTCCCAAGATCTCAATCTGCGCATGCGCCGCCTCCGGTGTACATTTTCCCAGAGGAATAGATGTGCGGGTGCTCCAGGCTTTCACAAAATGTCGGCAGAGTCCCCGCACCACCGAGCTCCACCGAACCTATCTGTAAAGGTAGTCAGATCATCACCCTGCAGCATTGGCCCACTGAACACCTCTTCTTCCCAGCCCAGGTTCGGCAGAATCGCCCGACTCCTGCTGCCCCCACACTCCTGGTAAGTATATTCGGACTATAAGACGCACCCCCGTTTTTCGCCCCAAATTTTTTGGGGAAAAAAGTGCGTCTTATAGTTAGAAAAATGCGGTAGTTTCCACGAGTGCCATTTTACCGCTCATCATTCAGTATAATTAATGTGACACTTTTTTTTCTGCCGGTCAATAGGATATTGAGAATACCAAATTAATTTAGTTTTTTTTCTGTTTTCTACATTTGCTGAACAAACAAAACCTATTTTTTTAGGAACATCATTTTCTGAGAACCCTAACGTTATTTTTGTGTTGAGAGTTGTGAGATCTCATAATTTTCATTGGTGCCGTTCTGGGGTTCTTATTGGTGTTTGATCACTCTTTATTTAAAATTTTGTGTAGGGGCGTATACAAAAAAAATGCAATTTTGGCATTGATTTTTGTATGTTTATTTTTTGCATTCTATATGTGGGATAAATAGAGATATATAGCTTTATAGTATGGGTTGATACAATTATAGTGATGCTCTATCCTTTTGTAGAAAAGTAGTAAAACATAATTTTTCAAAACATGTAAACAATATATACGGTAATATACAGGTGCTTCTCACAGAATTAGAATATCATCAAAAAGTTAATTTGTTTCAGTTTTTCAATACAAAAAGTGAAGCTCGTATATTATATAGAGTCATTACAAATAGAGTCATGTATTTCAAGTGTTGATTTATGTTAATGTTGATGATTATGGCTTACAGCCAATGAAAACCCTCTATGTCACACTGCATTGATGCAGTATTTGATGCAAAAGGAGCCCCGACCAAATGCATTTCAGTAGGCCAACATTTCGGATTCTAAAATCATTTTCCAAGCTGGTGTTATAAAGTATTCTAATATACTGAGATAATGACTTCGGGGTTTTCATTGGCTGTAAGCCATAATCATCAACATTAACAGAAATAAACACTTGTAATAGATCACTCTGTTTGTAATGACTCTATACAATATAGGAGTTTCACGTTTTGTATTGAACAACTGAAACTAACTTTTTTATGATATACTAATTTAGTGAGAAGCACTGTATGTATGTGTGTGTGTGTGTGTGTGTGTGTGTGTGTGTATATATATATATATGTATATATAATATAAATATATATATATATACATATATATATATCTCTACAGTGCCTTGCGAAAGTGTTCGGCCCCCTGGAACTTTTCAACCTTTTCCCACATATCAAACATAAAGATACCAAATGTAAATTTTTGGTTCAGAATTAACAACAAGTGGAACATAATTGTGAAGTTGAACGAAATTTATTGGTTATTTTAAATTTTTGTGGAAAGTCAAAAACTTTCATCCAGAGTGATCATCGGCCTCTTGGCTGCATCTCTGATCAGTGCTTTACCATTACCATGGAGCAGATCAACATAGGATATATTAACGCCCGATGGTTAAATGTCCCTCAGAAAAAGTCTCAGATCTTGTATGATATGCATAAAAAGCGGACTCATATCCTCCTGCTCCAAGACACTCATTTCAAGGCTGGCTGTCTCCCCACCCTGAAGGATCGATATTATTGCTCTTGGTTTCACAGTCCTAATCCTGACTCAAAGTCAAAAGGGGTCTCAATAGCCCTACATAAGTCATTGGCCCATTTGGTCCTAGATTCTAGGATTGACCCAGAAGGCAGGTAGATTCTCTTACAACTTTGCATTAACTCAATGGTATTCACCATAGCTAATTGGTACCTACCCAATAAAGACCCAGCTTTAGCTTGTTCTGCTATTCTGTTGTTGGTGTCGGATTTTGGGGAGGGGACTCTGGTTGCAGACGGTGACTTCAATTTTACCCTTGATCCGGAGGTGGATACTTCATCTAGGCGCCATTTCCTGCCCCGTAGAAGTATCAATGCTCTTAAACGTAACATTCAGAACTTATGCCTGGTAGACGCCTGGAGAGTCCTGCATCCTATGGATAGGGACTATACGTATTAGTCCCCGACGCAATCGTCATACAGCCGCATAGATATGCTGTTAATCAGCCAGCATGCCCTGACCTGGCAGGCCCAGGCTTCTATTGGTCCCATTGCCTGGTCGGACCATGCTCCGGTGTTTCTCCATCTTACCCAACCAAATGGCCTTCACCGACCATGGATATGGCGCCTCAACGATAACTTACTTAATCCATTACGGACCAAGCCACTTTGTAGGTTAATGACCAGGCCTTGATTTTGAAATCGGACCACTGTCACTTTATGTGGTTATAACTCTGGAACACTTCAATGGATCCTGATGATTCTGGGTTTTTTTTTCGTGACATATTGTATTTAATGTTAGTGGTAAAATTTCTTAGATATAACTTGCGTTTATTTGTGAAAAAAAAACAGAAATTTGGCAAAAATTTAGAAAATGTTGCAGTTTCCAAACTTTGAATTTTTGTACCCTTAAATCAGAGTGATGTCACACAAAACAGTTAATAAATAACATTTCCAACATGTCTACTTTACATCAGCACAATTTTGGAAGCATAATTTTTTTTTATTAGGAAGTTATAAGGGTTAAAAGTTGACCAGCGATTTCTCATTTTTCCAACAAAATTTACAAAACCATTTTTTAGGGACCACCTCACATTTGAAGTGAGTTTGGGGGTCAGTATAACAGAAAATGCCCAAAAATGACACCATTCTAAAAACTACACCCCTCAAGGTGTTCAAAACCACATTCAAGGGGTTTATTAACCCTTTAGGTACTTCACAAGAATTGAAGCAATGTGGAAGGAAAAAATGAACATTTAACTTTTTTTTCCCAAAAGTTTTTCTTCGGACACAATTTTTTTTATTTTCTCAAGGGTATCAGGAGAAAATGAACCACAGCATTTGTTGTGCAGGTTCTCCTGCGAACACCAATACCCCATATGTGGAGGAAGACCAATCTTTAGGTTCACGGCAGTGCTCAGAAGGGAAGGAGCATCATTTGAGATTTTGAATGTCAAATTGGCTAATGTGCCTAAACAGTAGAAACCCCCCACAAGTGACCCCATTTTGGAAACTAGAACCCCCAAGGAGCTTATCTACTGTAGATGTGTGGTAAGCACTTTGAACACCCAAGTGCTTCACAGAAGTTTATAACGTTGAACTGTGAAAATAAAAAAAATCATTTTTTTTCCACAAAAATGATGTTTTTGCCCCCAAATTTTTATTTTCACAATGGTAACAGGAGAAATAGGACCCCAAAAGTTGTTGTGCATTTTGTCCTGAGTATGCTGATAACCCCATATGTGGGGGGATCCACTGTGATCGCCTAACTGTGATCTTTGGGAGACAGAATGAACAAATCCATAAAAGGTGAAGAATTGGTTTTATTTTTTACGCCGTGCCTCGTGCGGTATTATTGATTAGGCGACTTTATTCTTCAGGTCAGTGCGATTACAGCGATACCAGATTTATATCCTTTTTTCATGTTTAGCTCCTGTCACACACTAAAAGACGCTTTTTTTTGTAAGAATTTTTTCTAAGATATTTTTGCATCGCCGTATTTTGAGAGCTATAATTTTTCCATGTTTCGGCCCACAGAGTCATGTGTTTTTTGCAGAACGAGTCAAGCTTTTATTGGTACCTTTTTTGGGCACATGACGTTTTTTCATCGCTTTCTATTCCGATTTTTGTGGAGGCAGAATTAACAAAAACCAGCAATTCAGGAATTGTGTTTTTTTTTTGTTTTTTTTTTTTCCCCCTGTCCGTTCCACGTGTGGTAAAATTGGTATGGCAGCTTTATTCTTTGGGTCACTACGATTACAGCGATACCTCATTTATATAGTGTTTTTTATGTTTTGTCGTCTTTTACACAATAAAAACCTTTATAGAAAAAATAAAGGTCTGAGACCTATAACACTTATTTTTCCGCTGATGGAGCTGTATGGCAGCTTGTTTTTTGTGGGACAAGATGGCGCATTCAGTGATACTATATTTATTGCCATTTGTTTTTTATCGCGTTTTATTCCACTTTTTCTAAGCGGTATGATGATACCGCTTGGAAAAAGTATAATTTGCTACTTTTTTTTTTTATATATTTTTTTTATGGCATTCACTGAAGGGGTTAACTAGGGTGACACTTTTATAGATGGGATTTTTACGGACATGGCATACCAAATGTATTATACCCTATGCAGAAAGCTTCTGAGACCATGCTGTGAGCATGGTCTCTGAGGCTTCTGTAGCTGGATGACCTAGGAGTTGTCATGACAACCCCGGGTCATCATGGCAGAGATCGAGCCCCGTGATGACATCGCGTGGACGCTGATCTGAGGCAGAGGGAGCCCCCGACCCTCTGCCTCCTCCCTGAACGCTGCGATCGTGCTCGATCGCGGCAGTCAGGGGGTTAACAGCCAGGGGCAGCACGGGCGCTGCTCCTGGCTCTAAGTGCAGGAAGCTCAGCCACTGGCAGCGCTGAGCTCCTGCACTTAGTGGGCAGGAGGTGCTGAATTTTCAGCATCTCCTTCCCCCGCTCATGCTGTGATCGGTCAGTCAGATTGCAGGCGGTCCCCGCACCTCTTGCCGTGCCTGTCAGCTGTCTGACAGCTTTCGGCACTGAACTGTCACTGCATGTTTACACGCAGTGACAGTTTAAGCATGACGTGCACAGCCCGTCACGATGCGGTAACTTACACCCGGCCACGACGGACTGTGCACGTCAATGGACGTTAATGGGTTAAAGACCCTCTATGCACTATGGAGATTAAGAAGTCAATTTCTGAATTTCTAGAAATCCATGAACGTGACCAGACGCCCCTTCCTACCCAGTGGGAAACACTTAAGTGTGTTATAAGGGGTCTTTTGATAAAGCATGGCTCTAGATTGAAAAAAGAGAGGGCCTCACTAATTTCCAGTCTGCTCCAGCGGATTAATACATTGGAATCCTCACATAAACAATCTCTTTCCTCTATTGTGTATGCAAACCTGTTAAAAGCAAGGGAGGAGATCAAGGTCCTACTGGATCAAAAATATTCCTGTCAAAAAAATCAGATTCTTTCGATTTATGTATGAACATGCAGATAAATCTGGCAGGGCATTGGCTAGGGTGCTACATTCCAGAAAGGACACTAGTTATATCCCACAAATCGTGTGGATGGTGGGGGGGGGCGAACACAGGATCCAACCCAAATTACCGAATCCTTTCGAGCCTATTGACACCCCTGCAATTCTGTCAGATAATACTCAGTTTCTTCCTGAAAATGATTGCAAACACAAATTCTTTGGTATTATTATCTTCATTTAATTTGTCTTAAATGAAAAAACAAAATAGAATGAAGCAAAAAGCAAAACATTGATCATTTCACACAAAACTCCAAAAATGGGGCAGACAAAAGTATTGGCACCCTCAGCCTAATACTTGGTTGCACAACCTTTAGCCAAAATAACTGCGACCAACCGCTTCCGGTAACCATCAATGAGTTTCTTACAATGCTCTGCTGGAATTTTAGACCATTCTTCTTTGGCAAACTGCTCCAGGTCCCTGATATTTGAAGGGTGCCTTCTCCAAACTGCCATTTTTAGATCACTCCACAGGTGTTCTATGGGATTCAGGTCTGGACTCATTGCTGGCCACCTTAGAAGTCTCCGGTGCTTTCTCTCAAACCATTTTCTAGTGCTTTTTGAAGTGTGTTTTGGGTCATTGTCCTGCTGGAAGACCCATGACCTCTGAGGGAGACCCAGCTTTCTCACACTGGGCCCTACATTATGCTGCAAAATTTGTTGGTAGTCTTCTGACTTCATAATGCCATGCACACGGTCAAGCAGTCCAGTGCCAGAGGCAGCAAAGCAACCCCAAAACATCAGGGAACCTCCGCCATGTTTGACTGTAGGGACCGTGTTCTTTTCTTTGAATGACTCTTTTTTTTTTTTTTTTTTTTTTTTTTTTTTTTTCTCCTGTAAACTCTATGTTGATGCCTTTGCCCAAAAAGCTCTACTTTTGACTCATCTGACCAGAGAACATTCTTCCAAAACGGTTTAGGCTTTTTCAGGTAAGTTTTGGCAAAGTCCAGCCTGGCTTTTTTATGTCTCAGGGTAAGAAGTGGGGTCTTCCTGGGTCTCCTACCATACAGTACCTTTTCATTCAGACGCCGACGGATAGTGCGGGTTGACACTGTTGTACCCTTGGACTGCAGGGCAGCTTGAACTTGTTTGGATGTTAGTCGAGGTTCTTTATCCAACATCCGCACAATCTTGCGTTGAAATCTCTTGTCAATTTTTCTTTTCCGTCCACATCTAGGGAGGTTAGCCACAGTGCCATGGGCTTTAAACTTCTTGATGACACTGCGCATGGTAGACACAGGAACATTCAGGTCTTTGGAGATGGACTTGTAGCCTTGAGATTGCTCATGCTTCCTCACAATTTGGTTTCTCAAGTCCTCAGACAGTTCTTTGGTCTTCTTTCTTTTCTTCATGCTCAATGTGGTACACACAAGGACACAGGACAGAGGTTGAGTCAACTTTAATCCATGTCAGCTGGCTGCAAGTGTGATTTAGTTATTGCCAACACCTGTTAGGTGCCACAGGTAAGTTACAGGTGCTGTTAATTACATAAATTAGAGAAGCATCACATGATTTTTCGAACAGTGCCAATACTTTTGTCCACCCTCTTTTTTTATGTTTGGTGTGGAATTATATCCAATTTGGCTTTAGGACAATTCTTTTTGTCTTTTCATTTAAGACAAATTAAATGAAGATAATACCAAAGAATGTGTTTTTGCAATCATTTTCAGGAAGAAGCTGAGTATTATCTGACAGAATTGCAGGGGTGTCAATACTTTTGGCCACAACTGTAATATTAAGGGCCAATTCAGGGACATGTCAGCTTCGTCTTTTCACCTCAAAATAAACGACTATATCAGACAAAATGCCCTCCCAACTGTCCATCCTGAACTTGCTGACTCTCTGGAGGAGGACTTTTCAGAGTAAGAGATTGCTGCCATTATTAAATCAAATCCGGTGGGAAAGAGCCCAGGCTCTGATGGGTTCACTCCAAAATTTTATAAGGTATTTGGCGAGCAGCTTGTCCCTTTCCTAACAAAGTCTTCAGTTCTGTGTCAGAGGGATCCCCATTTGTGCCCCAGTCCCTGGAGGCCCACATCAGCATTTTACCAAAACCTGGGAAGGATCATTTGTTAATTTCCAATTATAGGCCCATCTCTTTGATTAATGTGGACATCAAAATATTTTCTAAGGCTCTGGCCAATAGGTTGGCGCCTTTGTTACCCGGGGTTATTCATACAGATCAAGTAGGGTTTGTCAAGGGCCGGGAGGCCAGAGATAATCGTATAAAATTCTCCTGATGGCTCGGGTGAGGTCCAGATCACTCCCATTGTGTTTACTTTCGGTTGACACAGAGAAGACCTTCAAGTGGGTCAGCTGGAGCTACATATCGCCTTCCTTCCAGAAAACGGGACTCCTAAGATTCTGCTTAACTGCTGCATGCACTGTGATCCTGAGTCATTGGAAATCCTCCCAATCTCCGAATATGTCTGAATGGGTTAAGGGATGACCAGCCTTCAAAGTATGGAGGAATTGTCCGCTGATGTTAATGATTCAATGGAGAAATATCTGCAGGTTTGGAGTCCTTGGATTTTGTATATGGACTCTCAGTTACTCTTTTCTAAGCCATAAGGAAGATAGATCGAACGATACGGGTTAGATGGACGTCATTATGGGGTGCAAGTTGCCCCCTTTTATATCAGACTTCATGGTTCCTTCCCCCTCCCCCCCTTTTTTCTTTCTCTCTCCTCTCCTCCCCTTCCCCCTTATTCCTCTTATTCATCTCATTCTTTCCCTCCGTGTTTACACCATTATTATTTAGAGTGACCTCTTGTTTGTGTCACTCCTTTTCGGCCGATACGTCATATGTATTGTCAAAGGTCATACAGTCTCCATGGATAGGGGATTCCTACATCCGCCATGGATTTTTTTTTCTCTTTGATTTTGCTGGACTTGATTGGAAATGACTTTTGACCTGAAAACTCTATTTCGGGACTTGTTGGCTACAGGTCTTGATATACAGTTGTAAAAGATTTCTTTTTGTACTCAGTGATCGTTATGTTGTTGAATCCTTTGTTACTTGATTGTTCTAAATTTCTTTTCAATAAAAACCAGATTAAACATAACGTCTAATCTGTGTCTCCTCCCATTCAGTTTCATCCCATTGCTTCTAGCCTTTCCTTGTGCAAATGAGAATAAAGATGAGCCTTCTACAATGTGACAGTCCTTGAGATATTTGTAGACCGCTATTAAGTCTCCACTCAGTCTTCTTTTTTGTAAGCAAAATATTCCCAAATCCTATAACCGTTCCTCATAGGACATGGTTTGCAGACCAGTCACCATTCTAGTTGCTCTTCTCTGAACTTGCTCCAGTTTGTTGGTCTTTTTTTTAAAATGTGGTGCCCAAAACTGGACACAGTATTCCAGATGAAGTCTGACCAAAGAGGAGTAGAGGGCAATAATGACTTCACGTGGTCTAGAATGTATGCTTCTGTTAATACATCCCAGAATTGCATTTGCCTTTTTTGCTGCTGCTTCACAATGTCGTCTCATGTTTAGTTTATAATCTATTAGTATACCCAAGTCTTTTTCACATGTACTGTTGCTTAGCCCTATTCCTCCCATTCTGTATATGCTTTTTTCATTTTTATTGCCCAGATGTAGTACTTTGCATTTTTCCCTGTTAAAAACCATTCTGTTAGTTGCTGCCCACTGCTCCAGTTTATTTATATCTTTTTGAATCCTCTCTCTTCTCTAGTATTAGCTATCCCTCCTAACTTTGTGTCATCAGCAAATATAATCAGTGTACCTTCGATTCCTTCATCTAAATCATTGATAAAGATGTTGAACAATACAGTGCCCAGAACAGAGCCCTGTGGTACCCCACTTGAGACATTCTTCCAACTGAATGTGCAGCCATTTACAACTACTCTTTGGGTCCGATCACTAAGCCAGTTATGAATCTACCTTACAGTTGCCTTGTCCATTCCATACTTAGTCATTTTTTCAATAAGGGTGGTGTGAGATACTTTGTCAAATGCTTTGCTGAAGTCAAGATATACTATATCTACAGCATTTCACTGATCCACCCAATCAGTGATTCTGTCATAAAAGGAAATTAAGTTAGTCTGACATGACTTATTAGTTACAAACCCATGCTGACTCTGTTTAATCACTTCATTCTTATCCAGGTACTACATACATGTTGTTTAATAATTTGTTCAAAGATCTTTCCTGGTATAGAAGTCAGACTCACCGGCCTATAGTTCCCACCTTCTTCCCCTTTTTGAAGATGGGAACAACATTTGCTCTTCTCCAGTCTTCTGGGACTTCTGTTCTCCCAGAATTTTCAAAGGTTATGGAGAGTGGTTCAAAAATTTCTTCTGCAATCTTCTTAAGTACTCTGGGGTGTAATTCATCTAGACCTGGAGACTTGAATTCATTTATGTTAGCTAAGTATTCCCTCACTATTTTTCTGTTTTTAGATAGCCTGGATTTTTCTATTTCTTTAATAGGACAGTGAAGATCAATTGATGTTACATTTCCTTTCTGAGAGAAAACAGATGCAAAATAGGAATTTAAGTTCGGCCTTCTCAACATCCTTTCTTACCATTTCATCATTTTCATCTTGTAAAAATCCTATAGCATCTTTGACTTTTCTTTTACTTTTGACATATCCCCAAAATCCTTTTTCATTGCTTTTGACATCGCCTGCAATTCATTGTCCGCTTTAGCTAATATGTTGTGTCCCCTGCAGGTAGCATTATATTCTTCTTTAGATATGCCTCCCTCTTTCCATTTGATAAACATTTCTTTCTTCCTTTTTAGCATGCGTTTAAATTCTGTCTTCATCCATCCTGGTTTCCTTAAATGCTTCCTATTCTTCCTTCTTTTCGGAATTGTTAATGATTATGCTTTGAGAATCTCACTTTTCAAAATCTCCCATCCTTCCTGACAGCCCCTCTGCCTTTGGATCGGAGACCCCGCGGCATGACGCGTGGTTCCGATCGCTGCCATGGAGACCTGATGTCATCATAATGACATCCGGGTCGCCAGACCTGAGACTTCCTGTCATGCGCACTGATGATCACGAAGTATCTCAGAGTGTGAAATCCATTTAGCGCTGACAGCTTCTATAGCATGCAGATGTGCATGCTACAGAAGCGATCATCCTGCACAAAATGAGTGTCCCATAGTGGGATAAAGTGTAAAAGTAAGAATGAAATAAAGACAAAAATGTAAATATATTAAAAATAAATATTTATTTTTTTAATCATTTAAGGCTGTGTGCCCACGATGCGATTTTTAAGCGTTTTTGCCGCGATTTTCGGCATGAAAACGCGGCGAAAACGTTTAAAAATCGTGTACAGAATGCACCCCATGCATTCCTATGGCATTCCGCACATGCTGTGCTAATGCTGCGCTTTTTTCAGCGGCGGAACCGCATCACGGAAAAAATCGCAGCATGATCATTCTTTTGTGCGGAATCGCAAAGAATTGCCGCGATTCCGCACCCATAGGAATGCATGAGAATCGCTTACTTCCTGCATGTAGCTATGCCCACCATGCGGGAAGTTAAGCGTCTCATGTGCGGTTGGTACCCACGGGGTGGAGGAGAGGAGACTGTCCTCCAGGCCCTGGGTACCATACCCCTGTAGAAAAAAGAATAAAAAATAAAAAATCGGGTTATATTTACCTTCCGACGTCCCGCGTTGCATTCCCGGGCCTCACCGTTCCCAGTAATGCCTTGCGGCAAGGTCCTGTGATGACGTAGTCTCGCGTGACTCTAGTGGTCTCGCGAGATCACTATAGTAACGCGAGACCAACATCCTCACAGCTCTCGCAAGGCGTTACTTGGAACGCTGAGGCCCGGGATGGCAATGCGGGACGTCGGAAGGTAAATATACCCCGATTTTTTTATTTTTTTATCATTTTTAACGTTTTATCTTTTACTATTGAGGCCGCATAGGCGGCCTCAATAGTAAAAAGCTGGTCACACTTGTCAAACACTATGTTTGACGAGTGTGACCAACCTGTCAATCACTTTCCAAGCGATGCTTCAAATCGCTTGGAAAGTGCTTGAGAAAATTGCCGCAAAATCGCGAACAGAATCGCGGTGAAATTGCGCGGAAAAAAACGCGCAATTTCTGGGAAGGAGTCCGGTTTTCATTGTGCGTTTTAAAACGCTACGTGGGCCCATAGCCTAAATCAATATTTGAATAAAAAAATCTAAACAATAAAAGTACACATATTTAGTATTGCTGCATCTATAACGACTAGTTAACCCCTTTAGTGAGCACCATTAAAAAAAGGCAAAAAAAAATGCTTTATCATACTGCCAAATAAAAAGTGGAATAACACGCGTTCAAAAAGATCGATATAAATAAACTTGGTACCTCTGAAAACGTCATCTTTTTCCGCAAAAAACAAGCCGCCATATAGCTCCATCACCGGAAAAATAAAAAAGTTATAGCTCTAAGAATAAGGCTACGTTCACACGTACCAGAACTCATGCGGAAATTTCCGCGAGAATTCCGGAATTCCATTCCGCGGGAAAATCGCATTTTAAATTCCCGCGATTATCCCGCGGAAAAACTAGCATTTTGCAAGCGTATTTAGCTTGCAAAATGCTAGCGTTTTCCAAGCGATCTGTAGCATCGCTTGGAGAACTGATTGACAGGTTGGTCACACTCGTCAAACATAGTGTTTGACAAGTGTGACCAACTTTTTACTACTGAGGCCGCCTATGCAGCATCAGTAGTAAAAGATAAAATGTAAAAAAAAATAAAAAATGGTGTATTCTTACCTTCTGATGTCCCGCGCAGCCGTTCCCAGTAATCCTTTGCGAAAATGCCCGCGATGACGTCTGTTCTCGCGGGATCGCGACGTCTCGCGAATGACCGCGAGACTTTGCGATCCCGCGAGAACGGACGACATCGCGGGCATTTTCGCAAAGGATTACTGGGAACGAGAGCGTGGAGAGAAGCGGGAAGGCTGCGCGGGACGCCGGAAGGTAAGAATAACAATATTTTTTATTTTAAATTCTATTTTTTACAGGGATATGGTACCCACAGCCCGGAGGACAGTCTCCTCTCCTCCGGCCCGTGGGTACCATCCGCAATTGTTCTGCTTACTTTCCGCATGGTGTGCACAGCCACATGCGGGAAGTAAGCGGAACAATGCATTCCTATGGGTGCGGGATCGCCGCGATTCCGCAAAATTAATGAGCATGCTGCGGTTTTTACCGCGGCGAAATCGCTTCGCGATAAAAACCGTAGCATTAACACAGCATTGCGGAATCCCATAGGAATGCATGGGATGCTTATTTTTCGCGGCAAAATCGTGCGGTTAAAACCGCCGCGGAAACGCGAAAAAACGCCACGTGTGAACTCAGCCTAAAGCGATACAAAAATAATTATATTTTATATAAAATAGCTTTTATTGTATAAAAGCGCCAGAACATAATAAAATTATATAAGAGAGGTATCGTTGTCGTCATACTGACCCCAAGAATAAAACTGCTTTTTTCAATTTTACCACACGCGGAACGGTATAAACGCCCCCCAAAAGAAATTCATGAATTGCTGGTTTTTGTTAATTCTGCCTCCCACAAATCGGAATAAAAAGCGATTAAAAAATGTCATGTGCCCGAAAATTGGTACCAAAAAAAGTCATCTCATCTTGCAAGAAACAAGACCTCACATGACTCTGTGGACCGAAATATGGAAAAATTATTGCTCTCTGGTGATGCAAAAAAATGTTTTTGCAATAAAAAGCACCTTTTAGTGTGTGACAGCTGCCAGACATAAAAACCCGCTATAAATAGTAAATCAAGCCCCCCCGTTATCACCCCTTAGTTAGGGAAAAGTACCGTATTTTTCGCTTTGTAAGACACACTTTTTTTCCCCCCAAATTTGGGGGGAAAATAGGGGTGCGTCTTACAATGCAAATGTACCTTTTATTGTGCCACAGCGCTGGGTCCCTCGGGTGCTGCCGCCGCTGCGCTGGGTCCCTCGGGTGCTGCCGCCGCTGCGCTGGGTCCCTCGGGTGCTGCCGCCGCTGCGCTGGGTCCCTCGGGTGCTGCCGCCGCTGCGCTGGGTCCCTCGGGTGCTGCCGCCGCTGCGCTGTGTCCCCCGGTGCCTGCCGCCGCCGGGCTCTGTCGTTCCATCCATGCCTGTGCGGTGGATTGCTTCCTGGAAAATGGCCGCCGCGAAAGCGCAGATGGAGATCTCGGCATTGAAATCTCGGGAGATGAGATTTCAGCGCTGAAATCTCATCTCTCCCGAGAGTACAGTGCCGAGATCTCCATCTGCGCTTGCGCGGCGGCCATTTTCCAAGAAGCAATCCACCGCACAGGCATGGATGGAACGGCAGAGCCCCCCACGCAGCACGGGACAGAGCCCGGCGGCGGCAGGCACCGGGGAACACAGCGCAGTGGCGGCAGCTCCCGAGGGACTCAGCGTGGCGGCAGCACCAGGTACAGAGTGGGCGACAGCACCCCGGGAGGCAGAGTGGGCGACAGCACCCCGGGGACAGAGTGGGCGACAGCACCCCGGGGACAGAGTGGGCGACAGTACCAGGGGACAGAGTGGTAAGCAATAAGACGCCTGGATTATAAGAAGCACCACCATTAAAAAAAAGTTTTTTCCTATTTTTCTCCTCAAAATTTGGGGTGCGTCTTATAATCCGGAGCGTCTTATAAAGCGAAAAATACAGTAATAAAATTTATTTATTTCTATTTTCCCATTAGGGTTGGGGCTAAATTTAGAATTAGTGTTAGGGTTCCATTAAGCCTGAATTAAATAGAATAAGCGCCCTAGAAATCTCATGGATGGCACGCATGCAGACTTGTAAGATGATATTTTTGCCAAAAATTTTATACATTTTAAGATGTATCCCACTACCCATACCTAGAAAATTGCTGGATGAGATCCAGTCCCTGCTACTCCGCTTCATTTGGGGTGGTAAAAAATCTTAATTTCAGAGTTCTTTGCTATTTTATAAGACGGGAGAGGGAGGTTTGGGACTGCCTAATATCCATCTTTTTTATAAGTCATGCCTGATTGATGCCCTTAAAGATTGGTGGGATACTACATCCAAAAACTCTTGGGTGCAAATAGAAAAATCCAACACCAAACTCCACTCTACTAGACTAATGATGGAGGCGGAGTTCTTACACCCGGGATCACAGTCTTGCTTGCTTCCCGTGATGGAACACGCCCTCAAAATGTGGAAAGAGTTGATCTCTAGAAAGCTTATACACATCCAATTGAAATATGTCTCATTTAAAAGCTTTGATTTGGTGGTCCCTTTTTCCCAATTCCATCGCTGGGATGATTATGGTGTGCCTAATTTGCAAGCCATACTTTCAGGAGTCTTCCTCAAAACTTTTGAGGATCTAAGATCATCATACCGACTCCCTGGTAATTTTTATTTCTCCTATGTCCAATTGAAAAGTTTCCTATCTACTCATCCAGCAATTTTTTCCCAAGTAGCCCCGTCTTCAATCCAACATTTTATCCTGGGGAAAAAAGGATTTTCTAGAGGGGTCTCAGTCGCCTATAATTATCTTAACTCTCCCACAAATGATAAGCTTCAATACATGGTCAAATGGGAAAATGACCTAGGCACTTCCTTTACCCAAGAACAATGGTAATTATATCCTGGCCCCTTAAAAGCTCATCGTGTATTAACCACATGGAAATTGCAAAAATAATTCAACTTCGCTGGTACCTCCCCCCTAATCGTATAGCCCATTTCTCGTTCGCCTTATTGGGGGACACAGAGACCTTGGGTGTATGCTGCTGCCACTAGGAGGCTGACACTATGCACAAAAAAAGTTAGCTCCTCCTCCGCAGTGTACACCCCACCGACCGGCAGAGAATTCCTCAGTTTAGCTTAGTGTCAGTAGGAGGTGGACACGGGTCTTTTATTAGACCCATATCTACCTCGTCGTGCGTCGTTCCTTTTAAGGTTCTACGGAGGGATACAGAGTGAAAAGTCACATCTGTACTCCCATATGGAGTCTGCAAGTACGGCGTGTACGGCCACCCCGTATCCTTGCAGTTCTCCGCGGCAGGACCAGCCAGACGGACGCCGACACCAAGACGTGCCAGCGACTCCAGGGGTCCTTGTCGCCAGTCTCCCTCCCACTCGCCTACCAGAGCCTGTCGGTTGGATGAGACGCAAAGACTTCTTCAGACAGGTAATGGATCGTGGATGGGTGAGTATTAGGCCCCGGCTTCATATTTATTTTCCTGGCTGCCCATTCCCGACGGTCACCTCTTCAATGGCACAGGGGACCCCGGTTGTAGGCGCTGCGGTCGCTCGCTGTCGCCACAAGGCTATAGGCAGCTCAATGTTGCCGGGCATCCCCCCCCCCCCTTTCTGGGGACAGGGAGCACAGGGTTTTTTTTTTTTTCCCTATTGGGAGCGACTTGCGTCTGCGGCGTCCCTCTTTTTCGGACCTCCGCGCCGACCCCCTGCTGACAGGCGGCCGCCGCAACTAATTTAGGCCCCGGCTTCAGTTCGGGCCTACCGCTGCGTCGCGGCCACGCCCCCCGCCCCTTTCTTCTAAGCGGGCTTCTCTCCCGCTCTTCCCAGGCCCTCCCACCGCCTGTCCTTCACCTGCCCAGCCTGTCATTGGCTAGAGGGCGGTGAATCATTAACCCTGCGTGGTGCTCCGCCCTTCCTCCCCCCGAGTCAGGGGAAGCGCTTTCGGACAGGCCTCCTAAGGCGCGCTTTTTCTCAGGACGGCGCCATTTTCCCAGCCTGTTAGCCGGGCACCAACTCCTCACTGGACATCATCTTCTCCAGCTGGTTTTTTGTCAGGAGGGCTGTCGGCCGGATTTCGCTCTGACCTGCATCCACTGACAGGTCGCAGAGCATCGCTTCTGGGGACACCGGACCGTGAGTAGCTCTGCACTGCAGACTACCCTTCTCCGCCCTCTGTCCCCCAACCTTCCGGC
The DNA here is from genome assembly GCF_039654945.1 of Dendrobates tinctorius. NCBI lineage: Eukaryota > Metazoa > Chordata > Amphibia > Anura > Dendrobatidae > Dendrobates > Dendrobates tinctorius. The sequence goes on from NW_027361802.1 coordinate 10,763,635, forward strand.
ATTACCTCAGCTTTTCACTATGTCTAAGTCTGATCGTACCCGCTCTACCGCCCCCCCCCTGCACTTTAGTCAAGTACTTTGCATGTTCTTCGTGCAATCGCAAACTTCCCTCAGGCCAGTCCACTCCCCTCTGCCTGGATTGTAGCAATCCAATTCAGCCTGACGCCGTCCAGGAGCCATCTTCGGCCCCAGGTGAGAGTGAGCCCCCCATGCCTGGCTGGTCCTCCTCGCTATCTCAATCAGTGGCAGACCTCACCAGGGTGTCTCAGTCCCTGGTGGCCGTTCTTGATAAGTTGCCCCTGGACTCTTCAGCAGGGCCAAGCAGGTCCCAAATTGTTCCATCTGAATCAGCCAGCGGTAGTCGCAAAAGACCCAGGCAAGATTCCCAGCCGGAATCCTCTCCTAGTCCCATCTCACCGCATAGCCCTTCTCACCAGCCTCCCTCTCGGGCCTCCTCTCCCGAGTCAGGGGAAGCGCTTTCGGACAGGTCATCTGAGGGGATTTTAGAGCTGGATTCAGACCAGGATGCAAGCATGAAGGTCACAGTGCAGGACCTCATTGCTGCGATCCATCATACCTTCGATATTGCTGACTCCCCTGCGAAATCCTCAGATCAGGAGGTTTCGTTCAGACGGGCAGAAACTCCCTCCAGGGTTTTTCCTTTCCATTCCCAGTTTGGGAAAATTTTTACCAAGGAAAGAGAGGATCCGACCAGACGCTTTCAAAGAGGAAAACGTCTTGGCATACTCTACCCATTTGCTAAAGAGCTCACGGACAACTGGTCGGCCTCTCCCTCGGTCGATCCGCCCGTGTCCAGGCTATCCAATAACACGGTTCTCCCGCTTTCAGGCGTGGCGTCCCTAAAGGATTCTAATGACAGGATTGTAGAATCCCTGGCGAAGTCTGCCTTTGAAGCGGCTTCAGCGGCGGTGTGTCCAATCTTTGCTTCATCCTGGACAGCAAAGACCATAACCACGTGGGCAGACGACCTTCGGCAGGGCATCTTAGATAAGGCGCAACCGGAGTATTTGGCCAATCTCGCCAATCAGATCTCCCATGCTGGGGACTATCTTCTCTCCGCTTCCTTGGATGCTGCATCCTGTGCAGTTCAGGCGTCAAGCAACGTTATTGCAATTCGACGTACAATTTGGCTAAAGGCATGGCAAGCGGACTTGTCTTCAAAAAAGTCCCTCACTAACCTGCCCTTTCAGGGGGTGCGCCTCTTTGGGTCCCAATTGGACTAGATTATTAAGGATGCCACCGGAGGCACGAGTTCACTCCTCCCTCAGTCCAAGCCTCGCAGACCCCCACTAAGGCGTCAGTTTCGACCCTTTCGGACTTTCCGCCGTTTCAATACGGCGGACAACTCCTCCAGCCAACAGAGACCGCAGGCTCGCCAGGAGAGAAAGAAAGTTTCCTTCAGACCCACTCCTTCCTGGCGACCCCACTCCTCCCAGGGCAGACCGTTCAGATCTAGATCTGGACGGTCTACTTCAGCATGACTATCATCGGGCACGCGAGGGGCCTTTCCAATTGGGAGGTCGACTTCTTTCCTTCAGGGACGTTTGGCTGGCCGCCGTGGAGGACGCCTGGGTCAGGGAGGTCGTATCCTCAGGATACAAGATAGAGTTCGTCTCTCTCCCACGGGATCGTTTCTTCGAATCCCGGCCTCCAAAGGATCCAGCCTTGATCCCGGGGTTCTCTACAGCTATCGCTGCTCTCCTCAGTTCCGGGGTGATTGTGCCCGTTCCCGAATCGGAGCGCTTCACGGGGTTCTACTCGAACCTGTTTGTAGTGCCGAAAAAAGACGGCGCAGTTCGACCCATCTTGGATCTCAAGCTGCTCAACAAGAGGGTCCGCCTTCGCCACTTCCGCATGGAGTCGCTTCGCTCGGTCATCGCCTCCATGGAGGAGCAGGAGTTCATGTGCTCAATAGACATCCAAGATGCCTATTTACATGTTCCAATTTTCTCCGGACATCAAAAGTTCCTGCGCTTTGCGATTCGACAGCACCACTACCAGTTTGTCGCACTGCCCTTCGGTCTTGCCACCGCTCCCAGAGTCTTCACGAAGATCATGGCTGCGTTGATGGCTTTGTTGAGAGTCAGAGGCCTCGTTCTTTTCCCGTACCTAGACGATATTCTGATCAAGGCTCCCTCATTCCAACAGGCTCACCAAAGTTTGTCAATCGTCCTGGACACTCTTTCCAATTTCGGGTGGATCGTCAACAGGAAAAAGTCCTGTCTGGTTCCTACCCAACGCCTGGTCTTTCTAGGTCTTCTGTTCGACACTCGTCGGTCAAGGGTCTTTCTCCCACAAGAAAAGATTCTCTCTCTGCAGCAGGAAGTACGATCGCTGCAGACCTCGCGATTCCCATCCCTCCGTACAGCCATGAGGGTCCTGGGAAAGATGGTCGTAGCGATAGAGGCAGTTCCCTTTGCCCAATTTCACGCCAGGCCTCTCCAGCAGGCCATTCTGTCGAAGTGGAACAGGTCGCCTCGGTCCCTGGATCGCCCTGTCCATCTTTCTTACCGGATCAAGCGGTCTCTCAACTGGTGGTTGTCGTCACCTCTCATTCTATCGGGTCGATCCTTCCTTCCCATTCACTGGCAGATAGTAACCACAGATGCCAGTCTCCTCGGTTGGGGTGCTGTGTTCCGCAACCACACTGTTCAGGGTCGATGGTCGGATCGGGAATCAGCGCTACCAATCAACGTTCTGGAGATTCGAGCGATCCATCTTGCTCTGGTCCACTGGGAAAGGCTCCTCAAGGGACTGCCGGTACGGATTCAGACAGACAACGCCACAACGGTGGCGTATGTCAACCGCCAAGGGGGAACACGGAGTGTTTCAGCCCTGGCGGAGGTGTCCAAGATTCTTCGTTGGGCGGAGGTTTCCGTTCCGACAATTTCCGCGGTTCACATTCCCGGCGTAGACAACTGGGCCGCCGATTTTCTCAGCCGCGAGGGTCTCGCGGCGGGAGAATGGTCCCTACATCCGGAAGTGTTTCATCTGTCTGCCTTCGGTGGGGAACCCCGGATGTAGACCTCATGGCGTCTCGCCTCAACAGGAAAGTCCCACAATTCGTGTCCAGGTCTCGGGACCCTCTGGCAGTGGGCGCCGACGCCCTGGCCGTTCCTTGGTCCCAGTTCGAACTTCCCTACCTGTTCCCTCCTCTGCCTCTTCTTCCCAAGCTGTTGAAGAAGATCAAGGCAGAAGGACTTCCGGTCATTCTCATCGCCCCGAATTGGCCCAGAAGGTCTTGGTTCGCGGACATTGTCAACCTTCTCGCGGACGCCCCCTGGAAGCTTCCAGACAGAACAGATCTGCTGTCTCGGGGTCCGATTTGCCACCCCAATTCTCGGCCGCTCAATTTAACGGCGTGGCTGTTGAGACCGAGGTTCTGAAACGAGCAGGATTTTCCGACCACGTAATTCAGACCATGATCCGAGCCAGAAAGCCATCATCTTCCAAGATTTACTACCGTACTTGGAAGGCCTATTTCACTTGGTGTGAGACCAATGACGTCGCGCCCATGTCCTTTTCGCTCCCTTCAGTCCTAGCGTTTCTTCAGGCAGGATTGGATGCGGGGCTTGCCCTCAGTTCCCTGAAGGGTCAAGTTTCGGTGCTGTCCATTCTGTTTCAGAAAACGTTGGCTTCCCGTCCTCAGGTTAAGACCTTTCTTCAGGGCGTGGCTCACACGGTCCCGCCGTACCGGGCGCCCGTGGATCCATGGGATCTTAATCTGGTTCTTGAGGTTCTGCAAGGTCCGCCCTTTGAACCCCTCAGGGATATTTCCCTTTCTCTCCTTTCTTGGAAGGTAGCCTTTCTGGTGGCCATCACCTCCGTCCGGCGCGTGTCGGAATTGGCAGCTCTTTCGTGCCGCTCTCCCTTTCTGGTTCTCCACCAGGATAAGGTAGTTCTGCGGCCTCCGCCCTCGTTTCTTCCGAAGGTTGTGTCCTCGTTTCACCTCAACGAGGATATCGTGCTACCGTCCCTTTGTCCGAATCCAACTCATCCCCGAGAGCGGTCCTTGAACAAGCTGGACCTGGTTAGGGCGGTAAGAGTCTATCTGTCTAGGACGACTTCCCTGCGAAAGACAGAGTCTCTTTTCATTATCCCTGATGGAGCGCGGAAAGGTCACCCGGCGTCAAAAGCCACCATTGCTCGCTGGATCAGATCGGCTATCCTGGAAGCCTACCGTGTTAAGCGTCGCGGAGCCCCTCCGAGTATCAGGGCCCACTCTACTCGAGCAGTGGGTGCCTCCTGGGCGGTGCGCCACAGAGCTTCCGCACTGCAGCTTTGCAAAGCTGCAACATGGTCATCGGTTCACACGTTTGTGAAATTCTACAGAGTCCACACCTACGCTTCGGCGGACTCCAGCCTAGGTAGACGGATTCTGCAGGCAGCGGTGGTGAGTCCGCTGGCCTGATGGAAGTTTGTTTCCCACCCCAGGGACTGCTTTGGGACGTCCCAAGGTCTCTGTGTCCCCCAATAAGGCGAACGAGAAAACAGGATTTTTGGGTTGCTTACCGTAAAATCTGTTTCTCGGAGCCTTCATTGGGGGACACAGCACCCTCCCATGTTTTACAGCTCCTGTTCTTACTTTGGTTGAATGGTTACAGTTGAGTTGTTTATGTTGTCAACCTATTCTGTTACTTCTCCTACTGCTTTCTCACTAACTGAGGAATTCTCTGCCGGTCGGTGGGGTGTACACTGCGGAGGAGGAGCTAACTTTTTTTGTGCATAGTGTCAGCCTCCTAGTGGCAGCAGCATACACCCAAGGTCTCTGTGTCCCCTAATGAAGGCTCCGAGAAACAGATTTTACGGTAAGCAACCCAAAAATCCTGTTTTCTTTCAAGGAAATTCCCCTCTTTGTTGAAAAAACTGTGGCGAAATAGGCACGCTTTTACTCTCTTGGTGGTCTTGTTGTAAATTAAAACCCTTTTGGGATGATATATTTCAGATACTATCAGCTTGTACTGGATGCGCAGTTCCAATGAGCCCTGCATTAGCTTTATTAAACATAGGCATCACTGATCTTCCTTATGCTAATAGATGTCTCTGTTCTTTTGTACTTACTGCCGCAAGACAAGCCCTCGCCTCCAATTGGAAATCACAATCAATCCCATCACTGGATGACATTTGGCGGAGAATGGACTCATTCTATTCACATGAACTAATTCTATCATGGGACATTTCTAAAAAGGATAAAACTCAACAAAGATGGAGCGCGTGGCCTGACGTAAAAAAATTATTCTGTATTTAACAAATCTATGTATAGCAAGTACACCTTCCACCATTGAGGGAAACGATCTGATAGTCTGTGGAGTTTTGAATTAGCCAATTTACTTGGTGGATTCCTATAGATTTTTACACTTGGAGAGTATACCTATATATATATATATATATATATATATATATATATATATATATATATATATATATATATATATATATATATATATATATATATAATTTTTTTTTTTTTTTTTTTTCCCCTTTGTTAACTTACTGTTTTGATGTCCCTGTTCTTTCCCTTACCCCAGCCGAGAGGAAAGTTTCAACATTTTCAGTTTATCCTCTCTCATTCCCTGGTTCATTACTTCAGTGTATTTTTTTTTTATATTATTTTTCAATGTATCAATACTGTACGCTTTATTGTACTTATGATGAACCTGTTTATCTACCCCCCCCCCTTTGTTATACCTGTTATTTTCAAAAATCCTTAATAAAAAACTATTGAATAAAAAAAAGAATTAGTGTTAGGGGTGTGTTGGGGTTAGGTTTGTGGTTAGGGTTATAGTTACAGTTGGGATGGAGTTAGAATTGGGGGGTTTCCACTGTTTAGGCACATCAGGGGCTCTCTTAACCCGGCATGCGTCTGATCTCAATTCCAGCCAATTCTGCGTTGAAAAAGTCAAACGGTGCTTCTTCCCTTCCAAGCTCTGCCATGTGTCCAAACAGTGGTTTACCGGCATATATTGGGTATCTGCATACTCAGGACAAATTGCACAATAACTTTTGGGGGTTCAATTTCTCCTGTTACCCCTGGGAAAATAAAAAATTGGGGGCGAAAAGATCTTTTTTTGTGAAAAAATGTTTTTTTTTTAATTTTTACGACTCTACATTATAAACTTCTGTGAAGCACTTGGGGGTTCAAAGTGCTCACCACACATCTAGATAAGTTCCTTAGTGGGTCTTCTTTCCAAAATGGTGTCACTTGTGGGGGGCTTCCACTGTTTAGGCACATCAGGGGCTCTCCAAATGCGACAGGGCGTCCAATCTCAATTCTAGCCAATTTTGCATTGAAAAGTCAAATGATGCTCCTTCCCTTCCGAGCTCTGTCATGCGCACAAACAGTGGTTTACCTGCATATATGGGGTATTAGCGTACTCAGGACACATTGTACAACAACTTTTGTGGTTCAATTTCTCCTGTTACCCTTGGTAAAGTAAAACAAATTGGATCTGAAGTAAATTTTTTATGGAAAAAAGTTAAATGTTTATTTAAAACAATCCAAAAATTCCTGTGACGCACCAGAGGGGTTAATAAACTTTTTGAATGTGATTTTGAGTACATTGAGGGGTGCAGTGTTCATAGTTTTTATAATGTTGTCACTTTTGGGTATTTTCTATCACATAGACCCCTCAAAGTGACTTCAAATGTGATGTGGTCCCTAAAAAAAAAAAAAAAAATGGTGTTGTAAAAATGAGAAATCGATGTTTAACTTTTAACCCTTATAACTTCCTAACAAAAAAAATTTTGATTCCAAAATTGTTCTGATGCAAAGTAGACATATGAGAGATTTTATTTATTAACTATTTTGTGTGATATTCCTCTGTTTTAAGGGCATGAAAATTCAAAGTAGGAAAATTGCGAAATTTTGAAAATTTTCACCACATTTCCGTTTAATTCACAATTAAACGCAAGTCATATCAAAGAAATTTTACCACTGTCATGATGAAGTACAAGTTGTCACGAGAAAGCAGTGTCAGAATCACGTGGATCCATGCAAGCGTTCCAGAGTTAGGCTGGCTTCACATTTGCATTTGGAGGCGCAGTGGGCGCTCGCCGTGAAGCTCCGCCCCCTGCCGCGCCTCCTCCGCTCAGCTCCAAAAGGACGCATGCGGCGGCAAAAGCATACCTGTGCACGGCCTGCATACCCAATGCTAGAGATAGGGTATGCAGCGGCATGCGCTCCTAGGCGGAGCTGACCGGATGAGGCGCGGCAGGGGGCGGAGCTTCACGGCGAGTGTCCGCTGCGCCTCCAAATGCAAATGTGAAACTAGCCTTATTACCTCATAGAGGGAAAGTGGTCATAATTGTAAAAATTGGCCTCGTCATTAACATTCAAGCCACCCTTGGGGGTAAAGGCGTTAAAATACTTATCCACCCCAATGTCCCCCAGAAGAGCCCAATTGCCATGCACTGATAAGGCATGAAACTCTGAGTTATGGCAGAGCAGAATCCCAGACCTTTCACGTCCCCCCCTTGCAGTGAAAGTGCAAGAACTAGTTCTTTCCACTAGCCCTGTGTTGCCAGATTGTTCAATAAGTGTTGACGAACCATAACATCCTTAGAGAGGTTACTGTTCATCCCCCCCTTAGTAAACAATGCTGCAGTCCTGGGTTTGTGCACAAGATATCAAGCTTTCACAGGAAGAGGGGCTGTTGTATGAACCTGCTCTGCACATTGGGATCCAACAACCCGGAATTTCAGACCAGACTTTTGCTAGAAAGTTAGGCTTCTTTTGGGGTAGTATTCTACAAACTTCTTTAAGTAACTTATATTTAGAAAACTCCCCAGTCTATTGGTGCCCGCGCTTGTATTAAATAAAGAGGGCAGCCCCAGTCTGGTATTAAGTATTTTAAACAAAACTTTTCACCAAATTTTTCATATTCACCTAGACACATGATGTATTAGGGGCTGGAGAGTAGATTAAAACATCTTTGTTTTTATATGAATTTTGCATCTGCCTTGTGGGGATATTGGCAATTTAAAATATTTAGCACTTAAAGGGAATGTTTCAGCAGGTTTTTGCTGCCTTATCTGAGTGCAGTGTAATGTAGGCAAATAGAAGCTTAATCTAACCATGTGTCTCATATATTACTTGGTCCAGCAGTTCTGATACCTTCAGCAACCAGCTAGTTACAGGAATGATAAGCTACTGGTGCTAAAACAATCATTGTAAGCAAACAAAACCCCTCACTGAAATCTTTGTTTTAACCCCTACCTCCTAGTGGTACACCCACAGTCTAGTGGAGGACAGCATTGAATTTGTTGGTGGAGCTGCTGGAGCTCCACCAATATAAAATAACTTTTTCTTTCTGATACATTTACTAGGCCTCATAATTAAAAATGTTACAGACAAATGATATGATGGCTTGTTCTGGTCCCTGCTCATTACATTAGTGCCATTTGACATGTTCTGATCTTGACATGTTCTGATCTTTCAGGATTCATGTAAAACCAAAGAAGAATTTTTGGAGAAACTAAAGCAAGGAAATGAAAGATACAAGCAAGATGTTGAAAGATACTATGTTAAGAAGCGTCACCTTGATAAAATAGAGATGCTGGAAAGGAAACGCCCTTGGGTGGTAAGTTTACTTTTTACCCTTCGCCACGACAGCACCCACTGGAGGTATCTGATCCACCCCATCTGGAACAGGAAACCCTACAGGAAGATAAAAGGGGCGGTCCGCCTTTCCTCCTCAGTTTTGGTTTCCTGTTCCCAGGGAACCTCAGGACTAATCCTTCAGGAAGACGTACCTGGATTTGCACACCGCCTGCGCAGTGTCCATGTGAACGGCAGGGGCTGCGATCTGGAAGCAGCGTCGGGGGAGACTCCGTTAGACGGCTCCCCCCTCGTCTGATGGCTGAGAGGTGATGACCGGGTCCGGGAGGGGTCACCCGGTCTCACCTAGGAGCGCGCCAGGGGCACCAAACGCAGGAGCCGCCGCTGCAGGGAGCGGTAAGTGCGCCAGTGGCGCGAAGGAAAAAAAAAAAAGAGAGCAGCGGTGGCGGCAGCGTGGGGAGAAGCGCGGGCCGCATACAGGAGCGGTAGCCGGCCGGCGCAGAGCCTCCTGAGCCCCGGAAGTAATGAATGAACTTCCGGGGCAGGATGGCTGAGGAGCGCAACGGCGCATGTGCGGGAACCCGGGGAGGAGGAGCGACTTCCGGGGGCAGAAAAAAAAAAAAGGAGGGAGCAATCTATTTAAACAAGCGCCGCAGCTGAGCTGCAGGAACCATGTCGTCCCCAACAGAAGTGCACGCTCCAGCAGGAGACTCTGCGGGGGGCAGCTCTTCCATGGACCGCACCACCAGGACAGACACCGCCCACAGGAGCGACGTGGGAGAGTCAAGACCTAGGACGGGATCTCAGCCATCTGATCCGGTAATATAAAGCTTCACTGGGTGAGTGTGCAATGTATATACTCTGCCTACTAAGCTGACCCCTCTCTCCTTTCGCCATGTCTCCCCTCTCCAGGTGAAGAAAAAACAAAAATCCAAGCATAAAGAATGCGCTTTATGCGCTGAACCTCTCCCTGACTCCTACCCCAAAAAGCTCTGTAAACAGTGCCCCAGAGAGACTAGGCAAGGGTCGGCAGTATCCTCAAAGGACATTCGAGCCTTAATTAGGGAGGAAATACAGGCTATCACCCGTGCCAGTACTCCCTCAGAGGCTAGGAGCAAAAAACAGGTGACCCTCAGCTCAGAGTCAGGAAGAACAGGGGTTAATCTCCGATTCCTCACTCACATCCTCGTCATAATCATCAGACATGGAGGGACGGTCATGTTTTCCCCTGGATAGTGTGGATTACCTAGTCAAATCCGTGAGGAACACTATGGGGTGTGAGGAAGCAAGGGGTGCCCAAACCGCACAAGAAATAATGTTTGCGGGGTTGGCAGAAAAGAAAAGGAGAGCGTTCCCCGTAATACCGGCAGTTAAGGCCCTAATAAAGAGAGAGTGGGAAAAACACGATCAAAGAAGTTTTCTCCCATCGGCCTCAAAGAGAAAATATCCATTTAGCGATGATGAGCTATTAAAATGGACCAAAGTGCCAAATGTTGATGCTGTTGTAGCCTCTACCTCGAATCAGTCTACTATTCCGGTAGAGGACGCAGGCTTGTTGGCAGACCCGCTAGACCGTAAGGCGGAGTCATCATTGAAAAGGTCTTGGGAGTCTACCACGGGAATTTTTAAGCCAGCAGTAGCCAGCACATGCACCGCCAGATCTATGCTTGTATGGTTGGACCAATTAGATCAAAAAATCGAGCAGAAAGTGTCGAGAGAAAAACTACGGGCCGCTATTCCACTAATCAGAGGGGCAGTAGCCTTCATGGCCGATGCATCGGCAGACACTCTGAGGCTGGCAGCGAGATCGGCGGCTCTTGTAAACAACGCCAGGCGGGCACTGTGGATGAAGAGCTGGAAGGGGGACACGCAATCAAAATCTAAGATTTGCGCAACCCCGTGCGAGGGTGAGTTTCTCTTTGGGAAAGCCCTAGACGACATACTCGCCAAAGCAAAAGAAAGGAAGAAGGCCTTCCCTGATTCTTCTATCCCTTTCTACAGGAGAACCTTTAAAAGGCGACCGTTTGGAAGATGGAGACAAGCGGATAGATCAAATAGATGGCCCACAAAGGAGGAAAAGCAAAAGGGTAGCATGTTCAGGGGTTCAACATTCCGGAAGGAAAATAAATATTAAAGAATTAGACCCACCAGTAGGGGGTAGATTAAAATTTTTGTGTTCAAAATGGGAACAAATAACTTTGAGCCCATGGATTCTAAGTATTATTAAATGAAAATAGAATTCCTTCAAACCCCTTATGATTTCTTTATCATAACCCGCCTAAACTCTATAGTTCAACAAAAGGCCCTCGAAGAAGAAATTCGGAGCCTACTATCCAAGGGGGTTTTAGTAGAGGTCCCAGAGGGACAGGAAGGTAGAGGATTCTACTCTCTTTTATTTTTAATTTCCAAACCAGATGGTACGTTTAAGACAATTATAAATTTAAGGAAGCTTAATACGTTTATAAAAAATTATAAGTTTAAGATGGAATCAATCAGATCCACCATAAAGCTTCTCTTTCCAAACTGTGTAATGGCGGGGATTGACTTGAAGGATGCTTACTATCATCTTCCTATTCATGATAGATACCAAAAGTACCTAAGGGTCGCGGTGGAATTCGAAGGCAAGATCCGTCATTTTCAGTATACAGCCATGCCCTTCGGCCTCTCTACAGCACCAAGAATCTTCACCAAGGTGATGGCAGAGGTGATGGCCTATCTTCGTCAAAAAGATACTCTAATTGTGCCTTAGCTAGATGACTTCCTAATTATTGGGAACTCGGTCACCCAGTGTACCAGACGTGTCGCTGACGCGATCTTATCTTTGCAGGATCTAGGCTGGATCATCAATGTCCAGAAGTCCAGACTCGTTCCACATTCCCTTCAGATGTTCTTAGGGTTCCAGTTAGACTCCACAACCCAGAGATGTCTACTCCCTCAGGTAAAGATTGCACTCACAAAAGTGAAAGTAGAGGCAGCCATAAGTAGACCACGCATGTCTCTGAGAGGGGCAATGTCGCTATTGGGGTCGCTCAGTTCTTGTGCCCCGGCAGTCTGGTGGGCCCATTATCATATCCGCACGTTTCAGCATCAGATCCTCAGAGAGGACAGGCGACATGGTGGTCACCTCGAGAGCAAGATAACCTTATCACAGGAGGTCTTGACTTCTCTAGAATGGTGGCTAGATGATAACCATCTATCCTCAGGAGTCCCATGGGTTATAGTACCATCTTGTATTCTAACCACGGATGCTAGCCCCCACGGCTGGGGAGCCCATATGGGGAGTAGCTTTTGTCAAGGAAGGTGGAATAGAGATGAATGGGGATACTCGTCTAATTTGAAAGAACTGACGGTGGTATATTATGCTCTACACCATTTTCTTCCGCAGCTCCAACAGAAACATGTCAGGATCTTGTCGGACAACACCACTACAGTGGCCTACATAAACAGACAGGGAGGTACTCGATCAGAGACTCTGATGTCTTCTGCGGCAAGAATATTAAACTTAGCCGAAAGTTATTTGTTGTCCCTCTCGGCTCTTCATATCAGGCGAGAGAACAACCAAGAGGTAGACTTCTTAAGCAGACACACACTTCGGCAAGGGGAGTGGTGCCTCAATCGCCAATTCTTCAAGGACATAGTAGCCTTATGGGGGCAACCTCAGGTGGACCTCTTTGCCACAAAAGAGAACAGACAGATAAAGGTGTTTGCTTCCCTGTCTCCGTCAGATCACCCAGACATACTGGATGCCCTCCAGGCCTCATGGAAGTTCAACCTGGCATATGCCGTCCCTCCGATAATTCTCCTGCCACAGGTCATTCGGAAGATCAGAGAGGACAAGGCGAGAGTGATTTTGATAGCACCATTCTGGCCCAAGAGACCGTGGTTCTCATGGCTACGAATTATGTCGGTGACAGATCCTTGGGTCCTCCCTTCGATTCCCAATCTACTCTCCCAAGGCCCTTTTTTCCACCCCCAAGTGGACAGCTTAGGCTGGATTCACACGTAGTGGAAATTACCGCGAGAATTCCGGAATTCCATTCTGCGGGAAAATCGCATTTTAAATTCCCGCGATTATCCCGCGGAAAAACTAGCAAAATTGCTAGCGTTTTCCAAGCGATCTGGAGCATCGCTTGGAGTACTGATTGACAGGTTGGTCACACTTGTCAAACATAGTGTTTGACGAGTGTGACCAACTCTTTACTATTGAGGCCGCCTATGCGGCCTCAATAGTAAAAGAATGTAAAAAATAATAGTAAAAAAAATTGTTATTCTCACCTTCCGACGTCCCGTGCAGCCTTCCCGCCTCTCTCCACGCTCCCGGTCCCAGTAATCCTTTGCGACAATTACCGCAATGACGTCTGTTCTCGTGGGATCGTGACGTCTTGCAGTCATTCACGATGACGTCGCGCGAATGGCCGCTAGACTTCGCGATCCCGCGAGAACGGACGTCATCGCTCACTAAGGCTTACTGGGATCGGGAGCGTGGAGAGAGGCGGGAAGGCTGCGCGGGACGTCGGAAGGTGAGAATAACAATATTTTTTATTTTAAATTCTATTTTTTACAGGGATATTGTACCCACAGCCGGGAGGACAGTCTCCTCTCCTCCGGACCGTGGGTACCATCCGCAAATGTTCTGCTTATTTTTTGCATGGTGTGCACAGCCACATGCGGAAAGTAAGCAGAACAATGCATTCCTATGGGTGCGGGATCGCCGCGATTTCGCGAAATTAATGAGCATGCTGCGTTTTTTACCGCAAAGCGATTTCGCCGCGGTAAAAGCTGCAGCATTAGCACAGCATTGCGGAATCCCATAGGAATGCATGGGATGCTTATTTTTCGCGTTTTAACGGCAAAATTGCGCGGTTAAAACCGCCGCGGAAACACGAAAAAAAGCCACGTGTGAACTCAGTCTTACACTTGACGGCGTGGAATTTGAAAGGCAGCTACTAAGATCAAGAGGGTTTTCTGAAACACTAATTGCTACGCTCCTACAGAGCAGGAAGCAGTCCACTACCCAGATTTATACAAGGATATGGAAAAAATTCCTGCAGTTTCATACAGCGCCTCATACCACAGAAGTCCAGATAGTTCCTATCTTAGAATTTCTACAGAGAGGGAAGGGCTTGGACCTGGCAATAAACACACTGAAAGTCCAGGTGTCCGCATTAGGGGAACTGTACGGCCATAATATAGCAGGAAATAAGTGGATTTCACAATTTATTACAGCTTGCGAACGGATAGCTCCAGTTCACATACCTACAATCCCTGCATGGGACTTAAATCTGGTCGTAGACGCCCTGACAGAAGAACCCTTTGAGCCAATAGACACGATATCCCTCAAATACTTGTCACTCAAGATGGCCCTATTAGTAGCACTGACATCTGCTAGGAGAGTGGGTGATATCCAGGCCCTATCCATAGATCCACCCTTTTTTCAGGTATACCAAGATAGGTTGATATTAAAACCAGACCCCTCATACTTGCCTAAGGTATCAACAAAATTCCATAGATCTCAAGAGATAACTTCTCCCAACCTTTTTTGAAGCTCCCTCCACTCCAGAGGAGCGGAAATTCCACACTTTGGATGTTAGAAGAACTGTCCTAAAGTATATTGAGAGGTCCAGGAGCTGGAGGCAGTGTAGTGCTCTGTTCATATCTTTTCAGGGCTGTAAAAAAGGGTACGGAGTCACGAAGAGCACCATTTCCCGATGGATCAGGGATGCTATTCGCTTAGCCTACTCCGCGAAAAATGAAGATCCTCCGGAGAGCATCAGAGCACATTCCACTAGAGCAATGGCAACCTCCTGGGCCGAGATGGGAGACGTTCCAATTGAAACCATATGTAAGGCAGCAATTTGGTCAACACCTTCTATAATCACTATAGAACTATAGACTTGACCTTTCATCTACTTCTGACCTAAGCTTTGGCAGGACTGTCCTTGGCACGGTGGTCCCACCCAGGTGATAGTCTCTGGAATCTCTCCAGTGGGTGCTGTCGTGGCGAAGGGTAAAAAGCCGGATTACTTACTGGTAATGCTCTTTTAATGAGTCCACGACAGCACCCGCTCACTTCCCTCCCTGCTAAAGATATCGATAATAAAGTTTATCTGCTAAAAATGAATAAGTGAAGTTTAGAGATGCAAAGACATTGCCTAATCCTTGGCGGTCCTCCTGGTACTCTGAAATGCAAAACTGAGGAGGAAAGGCGGACCGCCCCTTTTATCTTCCTGTAGGGTTTCCTGTTCCAGATGGGGCGGATCCGATACCTCCAGTGGATGCTGTCGTGGACTCATTAAAAGACCATTAATGGTAAGTAATCCGGCTTTCAGGCACTACTCCCATCTCAGTATGTGAACACATTCGGCATGACATACAAGTGCTTCTCACTAAATTAGAATATCATCAAAAAGTTAATTTATTTCAGTTCTTCTATACAAAAAGTGGAACCCGTATATTATATAGTTATTATATAGTGATCTATTTCAAGTGTTTATTTCTGTTAATGTTGATGATTATGGCTTACAGCCAGTGAAAACCCAAAAGTCATTATCTCAGTATATTAGAATACTTTATAACACCAGCTTGAAAAATGATTTTAATCTCTTTATGATCGCCAACGGTAGATATACGTCGGCTCTAGTAGGGCTTTGTGCAGCGCCGATGTTTCTCTACGGTTGGCGGTTTTGTGCTGATCGGGACCCCCACGTATCTTATAATGAGGGGATTCCGGCGCACAATGCTTCCTGTGACCCCTGACATTATCGAGATATGATTGGTTCAGGTCCTGATGACGTCAGCGTCACACCAGCCAATGAGACAAATCACTGGGAAAGTTTGTTGTATCATCAGACTTTCCCGGGCGATCTGCCTCATAATAACGCTCTTTCTCCTCTGATCTCCTTTCAGTGAGAGATTAGAGGAGAAGTGCTGACACGTGCTGCTAGCAATAGCTGTGCCAGTCAGTGATCTTGTTATAAAGTAAAAAAAAACAAATAAGGCAGGTTAGGGTTAGTGCTATAGTTAAGGTTAGTGCTATAGTTAGGGCTGAGGCTAAAGTTGGGATTAGGATTGGGGTTAGGCTGGTTTTACAGTTGCCGTATTTTTGAGGGCCGATTTTGCGGCCCAATGAATTTCTATGGGGCCACAAAATCGGCCCGCAAAAATTACAGGGTGCGCAGAGTGCCATACGGGCCATTTTTGCAGCCATGAAAAAAGATAGAGTTTGCTCAGTCTTTTTCACGGCGTACGGGCACGGCCCCCATTGTAACTCAGTGGGGCCGCAAAAACAAGTTGAAGTTTGGGGAAAAAAAACAGCGATCCGCAAACATTTTTTGCGGCCCATTATTGCGGTACACCATAAAAAATGCGACAATACGAACAACAAAAAAAATGCGTTAAGTGTTAAACCAGCCTTAGGGTTATTTTTGTGGTTAGAGTTATGATTAGGGGTGTGTTTGGGTTAGGGTTGTGGTTAGGTTTATGCTTGAGATTAGGGTTTAGTGGTATGTTGATGTTAGGGTTGGAATTAGAATGGGCGGGGTTTCCACTGTTTAGGCACATCAGGGGCTCTCCAAATGCAACATGACGTCCAATCTCAATTCCAGCTAATTCTGCGTTGAAAAAGTCAAATGGCACGTCTTCCGAGCTCTGCCGTGCGCCGAAACAGTGGTTTACCACCACATATGGGGTATCGGCGTACTCGGTGCAAATTGCACAACAACTTTGGGGGTCTAATTTCTCCTGTTACTCTTGGGAAAATAAAAATTTGAGGGCGAAAAGTTTATTTTTGTGGGAAAAAATGATCTTTTGATTTCATGGCTCTACGTTCTAAACTTCTGTGAAGCACTTGCAAAGGGTTCACCACACATCTAGATGAGTTCCTTGCGTGGTCTAGTTTCCAAAATGGGGTCAATTGATGGGAGATTTCTACTGTTTAGGCACATCAGTGGCTCTGCAAACGCGACATGATGCCCGCTGACCATTCCATCAAAGTCTGCATTCCAAAACGTCATCCATTCCGAGCCCCAACGTGTGCCCAAACTGTAGTTTTCTCCCACATATGGGGTACCAGCATACTCAGGACAGATTGGACAACAACTTTTGGGGTCCAATTTCTCCTGTCACCCGTGTGAAAATAAATATAAGATCATGTTTGTGGAAAAATTATGATTTTTTATTTTCATGGCTCTACATTATAAACTTAAGTGAAACACTTGGAGGTTCAAAGTGCTCACCACACATCTAGATAAGTTCCTTGGTTGGTCTAGTTTCCAAAATGGTGTCACTTGTGGGGGGTTTCCACTGTTTAGGCACATCAGGGGCTCTCCAAATGCGACATGGCGTCTGATCTCAATTCCAGCCAATTGAAAAAGTCAAACGGCACTCTTTCCCTTCCAAGCTCTGCTGTGCACCAGAACAGTGGTTTACCACCACATATGGGGTATCGGCGTATTCAGGAGAAATTGCACAAATTTTGTGGTTCGTTTTCTCTTTTTACACTCATGAAAATAAAAAAAAAAAAATTTGGTTCTGAAGTAAAATGTGAAAAAAAGTTATGTTTGTTTTTTCCTTCTACATTGCTTCAGTTCCTGTGAAGCACGTAAAGGGTTAATTAACTTCTTGAATGTGGTTTTGAGCACCTTGAGGGGTGCAGGTTTTAGAATGGTGTCACTTTTGGGTATTTTCTGTTATATTGACCCCCCCAAACTCACTTCAAATGTGATGGTCCCTAAAAAAAAATGCTTTTGTAGTTTTGGTTGGAAAAATGAGAAATCGCTGGTCAACTTTTAACCCTTATAACTTCCTAACAAAAAAAAGTTTAAAAAATTGTGTTGATGTAAAGTAGACATATGTGAAATGTTATCTATTAACTATTTTGGCAATATGACTGATTTAAGGGCATAAAAAGTTTCAAAATTGCAAAATTTTTGCCATATTTCCATATTTTTTTTTTTTTTTTAAACAAACTCAAGTCATATCAAAGAAACTTTACAACTGTCATAAAGGAAAATATGTTAAAAGAAACATTCTCCGAATCACCGGGATTCGTTGAAGCGTTCTAGAGTTATTACCTGATAAAATGACACTGGTCATAATTGAAAAAATTGGCCCGGTCGTGAAAGCAAAAACAGGCTCTGGCGAGAAAGGGTTAAAAACCAAAACGTCGACCTACTGAATTGTATGTTCAGTAAATGCACTCAATACTTGGTCTGGGCTCCTTTTGCATCAATTATTGCATCAATGCGGCATGGCGGCGATCAGCCTGTGCACTGCTGAGGTGTTATGAAAGCCCAGGTTGCTTTGATAGCAACCTTCAGCTCGTCTGCATCGTTGGGTCTGGTGTGTCTCATCTTCCTTTTGACAGTACCCCATAGATTCTCTATGGGGTTAAGGTAAAGCAAGTTTGCTGGCCAATCAAGCACAGTGATATTGTTGTTTTTAAACCAGGTATTGGTATTTTTGGCAGTGTGGACAGGTGCCAAGTCCTGCTGAAGAATGAAATTTCCATCTACTAAAGCTTGTTGGCAGAGGGAAGCATGAAGTGCTCTAAAATTTCTTGGTAGACAGCTATGCTGACTTTGGTCTTGATAAAACACGGTGGGCCTACACCAGCAAATGACATGGCTCCCCAAACCAACACGGATTGTGGAAACTTCACACTAGACCTTAAGCATCTTGGATTGTGTGCCTCTCCACTCTTCCTCCAGACTCTGGAACCTTGATTTCCAAATGAAATGCAAAATTTACTTTCATCTGAAAACTACTCCTTGGACCACTGCGCAACAGTCCAGTTCTTTTTCTCCTTGGCCCAGGTAACCCGTTTCTGGCATTGTCTAATTGGTCATGAGTGGCTTGACACAAGGAATGCAACACTTGTAGCCCATGTCCTGGATATGTCTGTGTGTGGTGGCTCTTGAAGCAATGACTCCAGCAGCAGTCCACTCCTTGTGAATTTCCCTGAAATTTTTGAATTGCCTTTTCTTAACAGTCCTTTCAAAGCTGTGGTGATCTCGGTTGCTTGTGCACCTTTTTTACAACACTTTTTCTGACCATTCAACTTTCCATTAATATGCTTGGATACAGCACTCTGTGAAGAGCCCGCTTCTTTAGCAATGACCTTTTGTGGCTTACCCTCCTTGTGGAGTGTGTCAATGACTGCTTTCTGGACATCTGTCAAGTCAGCAGTCTTCCCCATGATTGTGGATCCTACTGAAACAGACTACGGGACCTTTTTAAATGCTTAGGAAGCCTTTGTAGGTGTTTTTTGTTAATTGTTCTAATTTACGGAGATAATGACGTTTGTGTTTTCATTGTCTGTAAGCAATAATCATCAGCATTAACAGAAATGAACACTTGAAATAGATCACTTTGATTGTATTGACTCTACATAATGAGTTTCACTTTTTGTATTGAAGAATTTAAATAAATTAATGTTTTTATGATATTCTAATTTAGTGAGAAGCACTTGTATTTGGTGAGCATAGATGTAAGGATCCCTTTATAGTTTTTGTTGTCTGTACCAGAAAGTGCTGCAGTCAGCAATTTCCCATTTTGAGTCTATTTTCACTGTTTTGGCTCCTGTTCAAGTACCGTATATACTCGTATATAAGCCAACCCGAGTATAAGCCTTGGCACCTAATTTTGCCATGAAAAACTGGGAAAACTTATTGACTCAAGTATAAGCTGGGTATGCATTGTTCCTAAAACCCATCCTTGTGTTCATGACTCCTTATTCCCTATCCGTGTCTGCATGGCTCCTTATTCCCATCCTTGTCTGTATGGCTCCTTATCCCCATCCTTGTCTGTATGGCTCCTTATCCCCATCCTTGTCTGCATGGCTCCTTATCCCCATCCTTGTCTGCATGGCTCCTTATCCCCATCCTTGCATGCATGGCTCCTCATCCCTATCCTTCTATGCGTGGCCCCCCATGAGAAAAGCATAAAAAAAACGAAAAAACATCCTACAAACCTTCCCCACTTGCCCTCGCAACATCTTGTTCCGGTGCCAGCAGCTCCTGCAGCCTGGCGATCACGTGTCCCCGCTCATTAAGGGAGTGTATGGGAGTGGAGAGAGGTGAATATTCATAACTCTTAAAGGGGTTGTCCGGGCTTTTCACATAATCTCAGTACATATCTGGACTGCAGAATTATGACAATAAGTAATTTACTTTCTGTCACTAGTTTGCACGGTTTTCTAGATATTCTGAACAGAACATCCAAGGGGGTGTGTGTTCTGGCATTGGAATGAGAACTGGTTGTAACCTCCTACTCTACTCCAAACATGCCCTCTATAGCAACAACCCCACCCTCCATAGCTACAGGCCCTCCCCGTCCACATGAGGAAGCCCTCATCACACAGTAACAAATCCTCCCCCTCTAGCAGCCTCACTGCAGAGAGCAGCTGCTCCTCCCCTAGACACACATCGTCCTGTATTCTGGGACAGGCTGCTCCCATCAGTGTTTGTGTCATTAGAGACACAGTGCTCACACATACACTGCACCAAATCTGCTGTGTGAAGACATCAGTGACACAGAGCTGTCTCATTCACACAGCAGAGGCTTTGTCACACAACAGATTACATCAGTGACTGCCATCCCCTGTGCAAATTAGAAGCTGCAGACCCCCATCACTGGCCATCACACAGTCTGTTCTCACTGCTGCCAGCAGCCTGGGACAGTGAGGGAAGGAATTACTGATAATGAGTTATGTATTGTAATCATGGAGTGGCCCAGAATACAGGACGATTTTCCCTCCTCACTAGTTTCACTTTCCATAGATCACTGTTCACTGGGGGAGGAGCAGCTGGGTGGTCTGCTCTCTGCAGTGAGGCTGCTAGAGGGGGAGGATTTGTTACTGTGTGATGAGGGCTTCTTCATGTGGACGGGGAGGCCCTGTAGCTATGGAGGGTGGAGTTGTTGCTATAGAGGGCAGGTTTGGAGTAGAGTAGGAGGTTACGACTAGTTCTCATTTCAATGCCATAACACCCCCCCTTGGACGTTCTGTTCAGAATATCTAGAAAACCGTGCAAACTAGTGACAGAAAGTAAATTACTTATTGTCATAATTCTGCAGCCCAGATATGTACTGAGATCTGCATTTTCATAGGCTCTAGAACGGTGTCCATCCTTAATATTTATCGCTCTATTCAGTTTACAAATAAAAAGACTGCAGCCACTTGGCTTTCATTTGAGCAGAATTTAATTACCTCTGCCACTTGCACTTTATATGAGTTATTTGCAGATATATTAATGGCTGCTTTGACCTGCTATAAGGATTAGATCATTTTATGGCTACCTGGTTAATATCAAATTGTTTTTTTTAATGCTGTGTGGTCCTTCACACATGAGGCATCAGTTTTGTATGTATCTATCTATCTATATATATATATATATATATATATATATATATATATATATATGTGTGTGTACATTTTAATTGAATTAATAAAATACACTGCTCAAAAAAATAAAGGGAACACTAAAATACCACATCCTAGATATGTCTGAATGAAATATTCCAGTTGCAGATTTTTATTCATTACTTAGTGGAATGTGTTCAGAACAATAAAACATAACATGGAGGTCTGGATTTGGGATGATACTCAAAATCAAAGTGAAAAATCAAATTACAGGCTTATCCAACTTCAGTGGAAATGCTTCATGTTTAGCTTGCAAAAGAGAAGATTGAGAGGAGACTTAATAGCTGTCTACAAATATCTAAAGGGCTGTCACATTGTAGAAGGATCAACTTTATTCTCATTTGCACAAGGAAAGACTAGAAGCAATGGGATGAAACTGAATGGGAGGAGACACAGATTAGATATTAGAAAAAACTTTTTGACAGTTAGAGTGATCAATGAGTGGAACAAGCTGCCACGAGAGGTGGTGAGTTCTCCTTCAATGGAAGTCTTCAAACAGAGGCTGGACAGACATCTGACTGGGATGATTTAGCGAATCCTGCTTTGAGCAGGGGGTTGGACCAGATGGCCCAGGAGGTCCCTTCCAACTCTTCGATTCTATGATTGGACCGCACAAAAAAATCTCCCACAAAAGTTCACC
The DNA here is from genome assembly GCF_039654945.1 of Dendrobates tinctorius. NCBI lineage: Eukaryota > Metazoa > Chordata > Amphibia > Anura > Dendrobatidae > Dendrobates > Dendrobates tinctorius. The sequence continues at coordinate 10,785,271 of NW_027361802.1, forward strand.
AAAGATAAAGATTATTTTATTACTGCTGTCGTCGCATGAGTCAGGGACTAACATGTTCTTCTAATGACATGATGCACATCCTCTTTCAGTCCACCTATTCTGGTGGAGAACACATCACCAGTTATGACATTCATACAAGGCTTTAAATAGTTTATAGCATCTTTGCAGCATGCGTAGATCATCCATCATGTTTGCTACATGCATGCGCCGAGGTGGGAAAAATAAGAAATGGTGGAAGTTGTTATCTTGGATGCCTGGAAACTGCTGTGGACTAGAAGCACCTCATTCAAATAAAGCAATTTTTTGACATGGGACCTACTGATTCATCCAATATCTGCTGCCTATGTAAGGAAGTTGCTTAGTACCTGAGCCTGCATTATGTTTAGGATATGTCTGTTGTCTTACACAGCTAGTTTCTGCCTGACAGCAGCGATTGGAGCTTAGCTAGGCTACAATCGGTACTGTTAACACCGTAAATGCTGCTGTTAAATGCCCCACCCACCCCGTGATGCGATGGTGTGTGTGGGGGGGGGGGGGATGGATTGCTATGGTAGTCGAGGGCCTGCTAAAGACCACCCTGCCTGTCGTGTCATATTATCCTTATGATGCCCAACCATATCCACTGTTATAATACAGTATATAGAGCATTGATCAGAAGATAAGGACTTAAAAAAAAAAAAAAAAAAAGTTTTTACCCGTTTTACATCATGCACCGTATATATTCTCGTGTGAACTGCGTTTCTGGAAAGAGTAGTATATACACTACCGTTCAAAAGTTAGGGGTCACCCAGACAATTTTGTGTTTTCCATGAAAATTCATACTTTTATTAGTCAAATGAGATTCCAAATGAATTTAAAATCTAGTCCAGACATTGACAAGGTGAGAAAAAAAGATTTTTATTTGAAATAATAATTTTCTCCTTCAAACTTTGCTTTCGTCAAAGAATGCTCCCTTTGCAGCAATTACAGCAATGCAGACCTTTAGCATTCTAGCAGTTAGTTTGCTGAGGTAATCTGGAGAAATTTCATCCCATGCTTCCAGAAGCCCCTCCCACAAGTTGGTTTGGCTTGAATGGGCACTTTTTGCGTACCATACGGTCAAGCTGCTCCCACAACTCCATTACAGATAGAATACCAGCTGCCTGCTTCTTCCCTAAATAGTTCTTGCATAATTGGGAGGTGTGCTTTGGGTCCTTGTCCTGTTGTATGATGACATTGGCTCCAATCAAGCGCTGTCCACAGGGTATGGCATGGAGTTGCAAAATGGACCCTTCCTTATTCAAAATCCCTTTTACCTTGTACAAATCTTTTCCTTTTATTAGACAGTCTCGGACATGACTTTTTCTTTGCCACTCTGCCCTGAAGGCCAGCATCCCGGAGCCGCATCTTCACTATAGACGTTGACATGCGTTTTGCGTGTACTATTTAATGAAGCTGCCAGTTGAGGACCTGTGAGGCGTCGATTTCTCACACTACAGACTCTAATGTACTTACTTGTCTTGTTGCTCAGTTGTGCAGCGGGGTCTCCCACTTCTCTTTCTACTCTGGTTAGAGCCTGATTGTGCTCTCCCCTGAAGGGAGTAGTACACACCGTTGTAAGAAATATTCCGTTTCTTGGCAATTTCTCCCATGGCATAGCCTTCATTTCTAAGAACAAGCATAGACTGTCGAGTTTCACATGAAAGTTCTTTATATTCTGGCCATTTTGAGAGTTTAATGGTATCAACAAATGTAATGCTCCAGATTCTCAACTAGCTCAAAGGAAGGTCTGGTTTATAGCTTCTCTAATCAGCCAAACTGTTTTCAGCTGTGCTAACATACTTGCATAAGGGTATTCTAACCATCCATTAGCCTTCTTACACAGTTAGCAAACATAAGGACAATAAGAACACTGGCGTGATAGTTGTGGGCCTCTATACACCTATGAAGATATCGCATTACAAACCAGATGTTTGTAGCTAGAATAGTCATTTACCACATTAACAATTTATAGAGTGTATATTTGAATCATTTAATGTTAGCTTCATTGGAAAAAAACTGTGCTTTTTTTTCAAAAATAAGGAAATTTCTAAGTGACCCTAAACTTTTGAACGGTCGTGTATACGGCGTCACGATCGCACGCTGTCTCATGCTGAGCATTGCTGTGATCAGGTGCGGTTGTCGGGTCTGTATGAAATCTGATACCCTGTAGCAACATCCAGTTATTTAACCCGTGATACCACTGTCAATAGTGACAGCATCACCAAGCAGCATCGCAGAGGGAGTGACTTCCATCTGTGCTCTCATCGGGACTACTCAAAGCAAAATAGAGGGGGCTTCCACGAATACTGGTAGTACAAAGGCTTTGGAATTTCAAAGTGGCTCCTTGCCCCCAAAAGAAATCCAGTGAATTCTACACTCCCAAATTCAAATGTCTCTTCTGAGACCCATTGTGCCTAAACCACATTTAGCGTCCACATATTTGGCATTTCTGTAGCGATGAGAGCCTGCCTAATTTACGGGTGTGTCTCTCCAGAAGCATGAGCTGGGCATAATGTACTGGTAACTACAACATACTAGGCACTACAATGTATGGGCACTACAATAGCAAATTTAACAATTTTTACTAAGCAACATCCACTACTGCTTGTTACTGGAAAACACCCATGGAGTGAAAATCATCACTACACCTGTAGATAAATTCCCAAAGAGGTATAATTTCCAAAATTGGGTCACTTGATGGGGGATTCTGCTCCTGTAGCACTTAGGGGCTCTGCATATGGAGTCCGCAAACTATCCTAGGAAAATCTGAGGTCCAGGAGGCAAATAGCGCTCTGTCCCTCCCCAGCCTGTCCGTATGGCTAAGCAGTGCTGTACAGCCAAATATGGGGTATTTCCACATAAAGCAGAAATTGTGGAACAAAATTTCGTGCCATTTTTATCCGTTTCCCAGTATGAAAATGTGAAATCTGTGGCTAACACACACTCTTGGTGGTAAAAATGTAATTTTTTTTCTTCATTGCCCAATGGTATAAAATTCTGTGACCCACCCGTGGTGTTAATATGATCACTGCACCCCTAGATGAATTCATTAAGATGTGTAGCTTGTAAAATGGGGTGAATTATGGGGAGTTCTGCTCCTCTGCCACCTCAGGGGCTCTACCAATGTGACTTGGCATCATCAAACCAGTGAAGCAAAATCTGATCTCCAATATGGCACTTCTCTTCTGAGCTTTTCAATGTGCCTCAAAAGTAGATTTTGACCACATACGGGGTATCTGTGTACTCAGGAGAAATTGCACATTAAATTTTGGGGGACATTTTCTCCTGTTACCCTCTTGAAAAATTTGGGTTTAAAAAGATTTTTGTAAAAATGTTATAATGAATGTTATAAACTTGTATGAAACACCTGGGGGTTCAAGGTGGTCACCACATATCACGATAAGTTTCCAGAGCCATCTAGTTTCCAAAATGGTGTCACATGTTTGGGGGTTTCCACTGTATGGCACATCAGGGGCGCTCTCCAAATGCAGCATTGCATCCTCTAATTGTTCCAGCAAATTTTACATTAAAAAATTCAAATGGCGCTGCTTCTCCTCCGACCCCTGCCGTTTGCCCAAACTGTCGTTTTCTCCCACATATGGGGTATCGGTGTGTTCAAGAGAAATTGATCAACAAATTGCATGGTCCATTTTCTCTGTTATCCTCGTGAAAGTAAAGAAAATTGGGTCTAAAGGAAAATTTTGGAGAAAAAAGTTAAATGTTTATTCTTTCCTTCCAAATTCCATTGAATCAGAGAGTCATGTCACACAAAATAGTTAATAAACAACATTTTCCAAATCTACTTTTAATCAACACAATTTATTAAACTTTTTTTGGTTAGGAAGTTATAAGGGTTAAAAATTGACCAGTGATTTCTCATTTCTACAACAAAATTTACAGAACCATTTTTTAGGGACCACCTCACATTTGAAGTGACTTTGAGGGGCCTATATGACAGAAAAAACTCAAAAGTGACACCATTCTTAAAACTTAACCCCTCAACGTGCTCAAAACAACATTCAAGAAGTTTATTAACCCTTCAGGTGGTTCACATGAATTAATGGAATATGGAAAGAAAAAATAAACATTTAACTTTTTTTCTCAAAATTTTTTCCTTTAGATGCAATTTTGTTTTACTTTCAAAAGGGTAACAGAAGAAATTGGACTACAATTTTTTGTGCTATTTCTACTGAGCATGACGATACTCCATATGTGAGGGAAAACCACTGTTTGGGCACATGGCACGGCTCTGAAAGGAATGAGCGCCATTTGACTTTTTGAATGTAAAATATGTTGGCGTAATTAGCGAATGCCATGTTGTGTTTGTAGAGCCCTGATGTGCCTAAACAGTTGAAATCCCACACAACTGACACCACTGTGGAAACTAGACTTCTGAGGGAACTAGATGTGTAGGGAGCACCTTGAAAACCCCGTGTGCTTCACAGAAGTATATAACGTTAAGCTGTGAAAATAAAAAAAAAATCACATTTTCCCCACAAAAATATTTTTTGGCCCTAAATTTTGTATTTTCAGAAAGGTAACAGGAGAAAATGGACCCCAAAATTTGTTGTGCAATTTTTCCTGAGCTCAGATACCCCACATGTGGTCAAAAACTACTTTTGAGGCAAAGCTCAGAAGGGAAGTAGTGCCATATTACAGTGCAGATTTTGCTGCACTGGTTTGAGGATGCCGAGTCCCTGAGGTGCCACAACAGCAGAACCACCCCGTATGTGACCTCATTTTACAAATTACACCTCAATGAATTCATCTAGGGTTGCAGTGATCATTGTGACACCACAGGTGTTTCACAGAATTTTATGCCATTGGGCAGTGAAGAAAAAATAATTACATTTTTACCACCAAGATTGTGTTAGCCCCAAATTTTACTTTTAATTTTACTTTTTCATACTGGGAAATGGGTAAAAATGTCACCAAAATTTGTCCCACTATTTCTGTTGAATGTTGAAATACCCTATAACTAGTTTGGCCCGTGCAAAATTTTCGCACATTGGTCGTCAGGGGCGCAGGCAATTTGAGAAAAAGCAAGCTGGTCAAATGTAAATGTATTTCATGAGATGATGAACACAGACAGGTATTTATATATGTAGATTGGTAATACAATAAATTGGCTTGATAAGTAGAGGCCAAAAAATGTCTTCCGTTTGAGTTGCCACCTGCAGGTCATTGTTTCTTTCTGCAGGTTTATGAAAATGAATGTTTAAACTGTATTTAGTTATAAAATCATGAATGTGTGGTTTGTTTGGCTCTTTTCTTGCTGAAGGGGGCAAGTTTACCTTTTAAATGGTGTATCATTTGTGTGTGTGGGGCGAAGTAATCACCGAAAAAGCAGTGCATGTGTACGAATGTGTTTGCATATGTGACTCACCATTTGTGTGTTTGGGGCGAAGTAATCACCGAAAAAGCAGTGCATGTTTACAAATGTGTTTGTATATGTGACTCACCTGCAGTGAAGTGTGCAATCCTCCAGTGTGCCTGAAATAGGCTGGGCAAGCTCTTGGGCAAGCTGGAAAGACCCCAAGGCAAATGTTTAGACTTGTTTGTGATGTCTGTAAGCAGCTTTGTGGTAGTGTGCTTTGGGGTAGTGTTCTGCCACCTGCAGGTTATTTGACCTTTCAAATGGTGTATCATTTGTTTGTGTGGGTGGAGTATGAACGGAGCAAGTGTGCAGTTCAATAGGCAGTGCATGTTTACAAATGTGTTTGCATATGTGACTCACCTGCAATGAAGTGTGCAATCCTCCAATTTGGCTGAAATAGGCTGGGCAAGCAGTTTGGAAAGCCCCCAAGGCAAATGTTTGGATTTGTTTGTGATGTCGGTAAGCAGCTTTGTGGTAGTGTGCTTTGGGGTAGTGTGGTGCCACCTGCAGGTCATTTTTCCTTACTGCAGATTTATGAAAATTAATGTTTAAATTGTATTTTGTGATCAAATCGTGGATGTGTGCTTTGTTTGGCTATTTTCTTGCTGAAGGGGGCAAGTTTACCTTTCAAATGGTGTATCATTTGTGTGTGGGTGCAGTATGAACGGAGATACAAAGTAATCACCGAAAAACAGTGTTTAGAATTAATAGAATAGATTGGCTGTACAGTACGGCTTAACCACATTGGAGAGACTCTGGATGAATGGAGCGCTATTTGCCTCCTGGATTGCAGATTTTCCTAGAATAGTTTGCAGACTCCATATACAGAGCCCCTAAGTCCTAGAAACCTAACTTGACCTCATTATGGAAATTATACCCCATTGGGAATTTATCTACAGGTATAGTGACCCTCCATGGGTGTTTTCCAGAAACAAGCAGTAGTGGATTTTGCTGAGTGAAAATTGCAAGCTGCCATTGTAGTGACCAATACGTTGTAGTGATCAGTACATTATCTACAGCTCATGCTTCTGGAGACAAGCACCCGTAAATTAGGCTGGCTCTCATCACTACAGAAATGCCAAACATGTGGGCCCTAAATGTGGTTTAGAAAAACACTGGGGCCCAGAAGAGAGAGGTAGCATTTGGATTTGAGAATTCAGAATTTGCTAAATTTCAGTTGAGGGGTGAGGAGCCATTGCGCTTTTCCAGAGACTTTGTGCTACCAGTAGTGGTAACTATATTTCCGTTAACAGATGACGGACCTGAGTGGGTTCTTGCTTTTTTTGGTGGATTTGAGCTTTTATTGGGCACATTTTACATAACATTTAGGATCACATTTATCCGGTGCTCTTTGCTGAGCACTTACTTTGGGGTTTCCATCTAAATCTCCGAGTAACTTGACAATTGAAACCCTCAAGGGGTCCTTTCACTATAATGAGGCAGCAGAATGACTCTGGCCTCTGTTCAACGTTGTCCTTTTCAGAAGTGCACAAAACTGTGGTCGACCACGCTTTTATGCTCGCCTAAAAAGCCTGACACCACAGAATCACATTTCCTACGGCGTCCACAGTGCCTCCATCAGCCTCTTAGGGAATCTTCCAGCCTTCTGTCTGAATGACGTATTTCAGAGATTTACATGGAAACCCTGGGGTAAATCCTGCACACTCTGCAGGATAAATGTGAGCCAAGCCTTACTGCTATCTTTAGGAGGCAGAATGAGCAGATCAACAGCAGGTGAAGAATTGTTTTATTTATTTTTTACATTGTTCCTCTTGCAGTTTAAGTGATTAGACAACGTTATTCTTTGGGTTGGTGCGATTACATTGATAACAGATTATCTGTTTTTTATGTTTGGCTACTGTGACACACTAAGCGACGCTTTTTATTGCAAAAAGTTTTTTGTTTTGTTTTTTAATACCGTTCCCTGGTTTTCTTTATTTGGGGATTTTTAAATATTTTTACACTTTCTAATAACTTTTTTAAACTTTTTTACATTGTCGCAGGAAGGGACATCATTGTATAGTGACAATTCTCTGATCTGATACTGATACGATAAAGCAGCGTCTGACAGACAGGGCAGGAGGCTTGTCAGCTCCTGCTCTTAGCAGGCGCTCACAAGCCACCTTCCCTGCAGGACCTCTCAGCTATCGCATTGTGCTGATGGGAGCAGACAGAGAGCTCACTCCCTGTGCAATTCTCCTTGATGTCTCTGTCACTACTGACAGTGGCATCAGAGGGGTTATATGTCTTGATCGGTGCTAGAGCTGACACCCAATCGCTGCGTGATCGCGGCACCGTACATATACTGTGGTTTGTGGGAACGCATGTCGAGAAGGGGTTAAAAATAAATAAACATTATGGAATTGCCACATCCATATAAATTAGTTCTATCAATATGTTACTTTACTTTATCTGTATGTTTTAAGAGAAGAAAACAACCCAAAACTCGAGTTGCATTTTTTACAGTCAACACCACTCCACCCCACCCCCACTGCAAAAAAAATCCCTATTTTTCTATTACTATGATAGATGTAACACAAAACACGTTTGTTAATCCTTTTTTTTTCTATTTTTTTTTTTTTTACTTCTTTGCCAGGAGTATGAACATGTGCGACAGGAATATGAGAAAGTAAAGGAAATACGTGACCAAGTGAAGGAAGAACTAAAGGACAAACAAGAATCACAAGCACCACTTAATCAAAAACTTCAAAAGTATGACAAGCAACATAAGCAAATTGATGGCAGAATGAAAGAGAAAGTGAGAATTTTAAAGAAAATATATAAAAATGAAAAAAAAAGTTGTTACTCTAAAACTTTTATGAATGATGAATTAAGCCCCTTTCCCTGTGCTTAATAGTTCAGTGTTAAGAGGGAGTATTTTTCTGGCATTTTGATGGTATGGCCATGGATGGTATGCCGGTAACCTCAGCAGCCTCTGTCAGTAGTAACCTATATCAGACACACTTCTGTAGCTGTTGACAACTTCAAACTTGTCAGATTAAGGGTGCGTGCACCCGACATGAGTATGTGTTAAGTAAACGTGCGAACATATGTATTACCTATGTATGAGCGACTTGCCGTTCAGTATTAGAGCGACTTTTAACCACTTTCGGTTTCCAAACACACTCCATGGTTAAAAGAATATTCTTCAAGAGTTCTCTGCCTTTACAATACAAGTCACTGGGAATGCTATAAAGACGCCGGGTGTTTTTTTTTTTTTTTGTTCTTTGTTGTAATGTTTTGCCAGAGTTTTTGTTTTAAAAGCCCCTAGCTGTTTCTTTATTGGGAAACCAGTAACATAGATGCCTCAAGCACAATGTGAAAATGCTGAAAAAACAAAACAAAAAAAAAATCCACTGGCACTCAGGAAATGACCAAGTAATGACAGAAAAATACATCTTCCTTTTGAAAAACTTGGCGGGTTTGCACACCTTAAAAACATTGCGTCCATGTACCCCATCTCCTAAGGATCTAATACGTTTTTACAGCCCATCAGTATGCTTACTTTTATGTAAAGTTGCTTTGGTAGCCGGAGGACTAACAAAGACCCACTGATCTGCCTATAAAGGCCTATCATATGTAACAAGGTTTTCTGCCTGAAACAACACCTCTGGGAATACATGTAATAAGGGAGAGTGCTCCTCTAGTAGCCAGTTTTCCTGCCATTTATGTAATGTAATGTATGATCAGCTCATTGGTTCCCCATTAATCATAGTGTATTGTGGGGAGACCCAGCAGGGTGCAGCTGAGTGAGCAACATCACCTAGGTCCATTCACTTCAACAGTGGTTGTGCACAACTATTCAGAATATCCTATTTAGCAGGTTTACTGATTTTCTTTTATGACTTCCAGATGAATGACATTCGGGAAACCTCAAAGAAATGCAAACAGAAGCAGGAACTTGTGGAAATGAAAGAAAAAGAGGTCTGTATTCCCATATCTACATTTGTGTCCAATCTGATTGTCACTTTATTGTCCTAAATCCTGAATGTAACCTTTTTCAAAATCTCTGTAAATAAATCAGATAGAAGACATTCAACAAAAATTAAGAATGAGAAAAGATGAAGAAAACGACAGGCAGAAGAGGATTTTTAACATTCGTAAGATGATTGAGGACTGGCAAAATGAGCTGAATTCTATGGCTAACCAGGACAGTCTGCAACCAGAAATCGATTTTATTGCGAGAGAGTTGCGTAATATCCAGGATGAGAAGTTGTCTGTGGAAAGTGACATGAGTGATGCTCGAATGGAAAGACAAAACTTGGAGGGAGAAAAAAGAGGTAGTTACATGTTTTGTTCATTGTATCTTTATGGTTAAAAATGGCAAGAATAATTAAAGGGAACTTGTCAGCAGTATTGTGCACAGTAAGCTACAGGTTGGCGCTGTTATACTTATTAAAATGATACCTTGGTTGATGAAATCCGTCTTATGGTTGTTCTTTAATCTTTATTTTCAGTTTTGTGTTAATGAGATTCTAGTGCCCCAAGGCTGGAGTTGGTGTATGTGGTGCTCTGATTAGTTATTCATTCATAATGCAGACTGCTGACAGTTTGCACTATGTATGCCAATAATACGTTTTATTCAGGTTAATCACCTAGAGGGGAAAATAAAAATCAATTTGAAAATGGCGCCCGAAGCACCTGCACAGTAGCTGCTATCGGTGTTCAGCTGTGATCCGATAGCTGCTACTGCGCATGCACCAGAGGTGCCATCTTATTTTAGAAGAAAAAATAATTCCTCCCCCAAGATGGAGTGGTCTGCGCCTGTGTAGTAGCAGCTCTCGGCTATCTCTGAGTTACTACTGCGTAGGCAGCACCATCTTGGCAGAGGAATTTTTTGTTTTTCTTCTGTGCAGTAGCAGCTGTCAGATCACAGCTGAAAACCAATAGCAGCTACAGCAGTCTGCATTATGAATACCTACTTATTGTCTCTAGGTTACTGTGCACAGTTTTGCTGACAGGTTCTCTTTTAAAGCAGGGCTGTGGAGTCGGTAAGCCACACCTCCGACTCCGCCTCCGACTCCTCAATTTCCATGACACCAACTCCGACTCCCTCATACAATGTTTAAGTTTTAAGTGATAAATTTACTGTAGTAAAATGGTAGCATCAGGCTTTTAACCATTATTATGATAGTTATCAAGCCATTTAGATAGAACATAAAATATATTTATTGGAATACAGCTTTAGAACAAAAAAACTTATGCTTATTTACAATTTATTATACACTATGCAGTAAGTGGGGGGAAAAAACGGTTTTCAACAAAAACATACTGAATAATATTTGTGCAGTCTATAAATTTGTTCTGAGAAATGGTATCGCCTCCATCAGATCCTCCTTCATAGATGACCTCAAATCTGACCTAATTATTTTTGGGCTAGAGAACATCCTCTCTACACTAACTTAGGTTGATGGCAAAGCAGTAACCACATGGGCATCAACATCTCTAACAATTTCAGGGTGTAGAGGAATTGCCTCATGCACAGTCAGTTTTGATGAACCATTGAACTCTTCTACTTCTTTGACAGCGAGTGAAAAATGTTGCTGAAATATGGTCAGTCTGTTTTCTATGGGAATGGAATCTTTTTCCTTGCGGCAACGCTTTATATGTTCCATGTCGTCCAAATACTTTTGGAAATCAAACTCCTTATCTGATGAGGATGAAGAAATGGCAGCAGCAGCACTGGCAGGACCAGAGTCCTCTTGCTCTTGACCGTCCTGTATCCCAGTCCTCCTAACTGCTACCTCAATCAGAGCTTCTTTTCCTTTAGTAAGCTGTTGACCATCCAGCAATATTTGATGACTCGGGTCCACATAAACAGCTGCCAGAACTATTTTATTTTCTAACATCAGTGTCTCTCCGTTTCATTGAAGCAGCAATGCCGTCTGCGATTATATCTCTTTGGGACAGGCAAAAAATCAAGTTCTTCCACTCCTTTATAAAAATGCCAGGAGGTAAATCCTCAGCTTGTAACTTTGTAGCCACTGTAAATGGGTGATGAAGCAACTCCTTCATTTCAGCCACCTGTGTCCATTGACCTTCATGTAGTGTTACCTGAGGGTTAGCCAGAGCTCAGAAGGGAAGGAGCGCCGTTTGACTTTTTCACTGCAAAATTGGCTGGAATTCAGATCGGACGCCATGTCACGTTTGGATAGCCCCTGATGTGCCTAAACAGTGGAAACTCCCCACAAGTGACCGCATTTTGGAAACTAGACCGACCCCCCCCCCCCTCCCCGAGGAACTTATCTAGATATGTGGTGAGAACTTTGAACCCCCAAGGGCTTCACAGAAGTTTATAACGTACAGCCGTACAATTAAAAAATCATATTTTTTCCACAAAAATGATCTTTTCACCCCCAATTTTTATTTTCCCAAGGGAAACAGGACCCCAAAAGTTATTGTGCAATTTGTCCTGAGTGTGCGGATACCCCATATGTGGGGGTAAACGACTATTTCGGTGCATGGCAGAGCTTGGAAGGGAAGCAGTGCCATTTGACTTTTGTGGCTGGAATTGAGATTGGATGTCATGTCGCGTTTTGGAAAGCTCCTGATGTCGAACCCCCCACAAATGTCACCATTTTGGAAATTAGACCCCCCCCCCTCAAGGAACTTATCTAGATGTGTGATGAGCACTTTGAACCCCCAAGGGCTTCACAGAAGTTTATAACGCCCGAGCGTGAAAAGAAAAACATATTTTTTACACAAACATGATCTTTTTGTCCCCAAATTTTTTTTATTTTTCCAAGGGTAACAGGAGAAATTGGACCCCAAAAGTTGTTCAATTTGTCCTGAGTATGCTGATACCCCATATTTGGGGGTAAACCACTGTTTGGACACATGGCAGAGCTTGTAAGGGAAGAAGCACCGTTTGACTTTTTCAACGCAGAATTGGTTGGAATTGAGATCAGACGCCATGTTGCGTTTGGACAGCACCTGATGTGCCTAAACAGTGGAAACTGTTATGAATGAGTAACCAAAGGAGGAAAAAACAAAAATACAAGCTAAGTCCAGAAAACCGGAGAGGTTGGTAGCTATCGGATTGCAGACCCCTGATCCTATCCACAACAACTAACAGTAGCCGTGGGGGGTTCCTACGATGCCCTAGACCCCTCGATCACAGCCGGAGAACTAAATAGGCCTAAAGAAAGAAAGGGGAAATCTAAACTGCCCCAGAGCAGACCCCAAAGCAATAGGCAGCCCCCAACATATAATGACTGTGAAGCAAGATGAAAAAACTAACACAGATAGAAAGATAGGTTGAGCAAACGATGGGGCCCAAGCTAACTAAAAAGGACAGGATAGAAAAGCTGCTGTCTGCAATCCGTAAAAAACCCTACCAAAAAATGTCCCAACCGTCTGATAGGAAAAACAGGCCCTGAAGTCTTTAGGACTTCAAAAAGACTATATCAGCACTCAGGTAAATTCTGAAGACAGAGCAAAGAGACAAACTGATCAGAGACAAAAATGGAACTCAGCACACCCCCGTCCGGGGATGGCTGAACTCAAAAAAACAAGGTAAACAAAACTAAGTTCACTAGCAGAGCAAAAACTTATCTTTGGGAAGCAGGAATCAGACTGGTCTCCAAGAATCCAGCAGAGAAATCACCAGCGACTCAGAAGGTCGTCGGCTGCCTTATATCCAGTCAGAATTTCCTGTTACCCAGTCATCATCTACCAGATCAGGTGTTTGGTAATCAGCCTCACTACCTTCCTTCACCAGAAGAGGGAGTTCATCAGACATCGACGGTGAAGGGGAAAATGAACTCACAACAGGAAACCACCCAATTCTAACTCCAACCCTAACCCTAGGCTGAACCCTAACCCTAATGGGAAAATGGAAATAAATACATTTTTTAAATTTTTTTTATTTTTCCCTAACTAAGGGGGTGATAAAGGGGGGGTTTGATTTACTATTTATGGCGGTTTTTTATGTTTGACAGCTGTCATACGCTAAAAGACGCTTTTTATTCTAAAAATAGTTTTTGCATCAACACATTTTGAGAGCTATAATTTTTCCATATTTTGACCCACCGAGTCATGTGAGGTCTTATTTTTTGCAGGACGAGTTGAAGTTTTTATTGGTACCATTTTCGGTCACATGACATTTTTTGATCGCTTTTTATTCCGATTTTTAGGAGACAGAATGAACAAAAACCAGCATTTCATGAATTTCTTTTGGGGTGTGCGTTAACACCGTTCCGCGTGTGGTAAAATTGATAAAGCGATTTTATTCTTCGGGTCAGTACGATTACAGCGATACCTCATTTATGTCATATTATGTTTTGGCGCTTTTATAGAAAAAGGAAAAATCCAGCTGATAAAAAAAGGCTATTTATTGAAAAATTCAAGTTAAGATCAGCATCCCGCAGACAATTAGCGGTAACGTAGTAAGCTGCGTTCCTGCACTTACTACGCATGTGACTAGTAAGATAATTTGGTTTTACCGCATCTAATCTAATCCTATGGGTAATTTACTCTGCAGATACTGAGCATCTCCATAAGGCTAGTTTCACATTAGCGTCTTTTTGCGCAGCGCATCGTGCGCATAAAAAACGCAAAGAAAAACGCAAAACAAACGCGCGTTTTTTTAACGTCATGCGCACGCTGATGCGTCAAAAACGCAGCGTTGCTTGCGTTTTACATGCGTTTTTGCATGCGTTTGCGTTTTTTTATGCACATGCGTTTTTAGGTGTGACATTTTTTCCATTGTCTAGAGAACATTCTAGACTTGTTTCACTCAAAAACGCATGCGCAAAAAAACGCAACCGTGCGCAAGACCATGCGCACGCATGCGTTCCCATAGACTTCAATGTGTTGTTTTTGCGCATTCCGTGCGCAAGCGTGCGCATGCGTTTTTTTGCCGAGACAGGGTGCACCAAAAAATGCAACATGTTGCGTCTGGCGCGCCTGGCGCAAAAGACAAAAAAACGCATGCGCACGAAAACGCAAGTGTGCGCAAGACCATGCGCACGTCATGTTAAACATAGGTGCGCAGTGCGCATGCGCACGATGCGCTGCGCACAAAAGCGCAAATGTGAAACCAGCCTAACATAGATAGACATGCTGCGGTCTGGAAAGTCGCGCCGCATGTCCGTTTACGCAGGGCAGCCTTAGGCGTCTCTGAATGCATAGTGGAGGTGGGATTTCTTGAAATCCCATGTACTATGCTGTAACATCTAGCCGCTGTGGGTTTGACGTTGCGCATGAACGCAGCGTCTAACCCGCAGCGTTGACTGACCGTGGGAGCATACCCTAATTAACATATGGCATATTTACAATTCTACGGGATAAAGCACTGTGTGGATGTTGCAAAATAGTCACTGCAGCCGTAGATTAATTCATTTAGGTGCAATTTCTACAATAGGGTCACTTTTGAGGTTTTTCTACTATTCTTCCACCTTAGGGGCTTTGCAAATGTGGCCCGTAAACTATTCTAGCAGCCTTCACAGCACTGACGTGTTGTCAAAAAGTTTCTGACTGCGTATGGGGCATCACTGTGTTTGTGAGAAATTGCGCAATAAACGAGTTTGCATTACGAGTTCGAAGTTACCCAACATATAGGTTCTTTATTTATATGGTGAAAATAATTCCAAATCTTGTTAAAGGGCAATTTTCTGAGACTTGTAGCGTATCCATTTTTCGGGATCTTGGGTTGGGTGAGGGTTTATTTTTTGCATATGGCCGGCGTCCATAGCAAGGGATACAAGGGGGATACACGACCTATGACGTACCTATACGTCATAGGCTGTGAAGGGGTTAACTCTTGTGTGACTGACAAATTTGCAGCAACTATGCACCTATGGGTTCAAAATACTCATTACACCCCTAGATGAATTCCTTAGCAGTGAAGTTTCCAATATGGGATCACCTGGGGGGGGGGGGGGGGAAGAGTTCTGCTGATCTGGCACTTCAGGGGCTCGGCTAATGCCGCCCACAATCTAATCAAATGGAATCTGCGTTCTAAACACCAAGTAGCGCTCGTTCCCATCCGATCCCTGCAGTGAACTCAAACAGCGTATGGGCTACTGCCACGTTCAGTTAAAATTGCATGACAAACTATAGATTCCGTTTTCCGATTCTCCTATTACGCCTTGTGGAATTTATAAATTTGGTGCTAAAACAGTATTTTAGTGGAAATAATGTACATAATTTTTTTTGTTTTGACATGTGAATTTTATAAAATCTTGTGACTCAACTGTAGATTAAAAAAGCTCAGTACCAATTCTAGATGAATTCCTCGAGGGGTCTAGTTTAAAAAATGAGGTCACTTGTAGGGGATTTCTGCTGTTTTGGCATGTCTAGGGTTTTGCAAATGCAACATGGCATTCACAATCTATTCCAGACGAATTTATGCGCCACAAATCAAATGGCATTCTTTCCTTTCCAAGCCCTGCCAGCAGTTTTTGACCACATATGAGGTATCTTCATGTTTGGAATAAATTGCATAACAAATTATGGGGTCCATTTTTTTTTCCCTTTACCAATGTGAAAATTTCAAATTTGGCGCTAAAATGACATTTTAGCCGAAAAAAATTTAGTTTTCGTTTTCAAATCCACATTTTAAAAAGTTCTATGAAGCTCCTACTGTCTCAACAAGCTCAACACCCCCCAGATGAATTCTTTTATGGGTTTAATTTGCAAAATGGGGTCATTTGTAGGGGTTTCTGCTGCTTTGGTGCCTCAGGGGCTCTCCAAATGAGACATGGTGTCAGCAATCTTTCTCAGCTAAATTTACCGTATTTACTTGTGTATAAGCTGAAATTTTCAGCCCATTTTTTTGGGCTGAAAGTCCCCCCTCTCGGCTTATACACGGGTCATATACCTGGGGGTCGGCAGGGGAGGGGGAGCGGGGGTGTCAGAGATCATACTTACCAGTTCTGGCGCGTTCTCTGCAGCGGCAGCATCGCTTCTCCACTGTCTCCCTTCCTGTCTTCAGCGGTCACGTGGTACCGCTCATTACACTCATGAATATGTGCATATTCATGAATGTAATGAGCGGTACCACATGACCGCTGAAGACAGGAAGGGAGACAGTGGAGAAGCCAGGCTTCAGAGACCGCGGCAGGATGGGTGAGTATAGTGATATTCACCTGTCCCCCGGTCCATCGCTGCTCACTGTTGTCTCTGCTGCATCCTGTGTCAGTGACGCTTAGGCAGCAGGGGGCGCGGTGACGTGGTTAGCGCGCGCCGCCCCTCTGCTGGCTGAACAGTCACTGACACAAGAAGCGGCAGACAGCGGCGATGGACCCAGGAGAGGTGAGTATGGCATTTTTTTAAACTATGGAAAAGCATATGGGGTCATAATCTATGGAGCAGCGTATGGGGGCATAGTCTATGGAGCAGCATATGGGGGCATATTTTATGGAGCAGCATATGGAGGCATATTCTATGGAGCAGCATATCGGGGCATAGTCTATGGGGCAGCATATGGGGGTATAAACTATGGAGCAGCATATGGGGGCATAGTCTATGGATTCCACCCTAGGCTTATACGCGAGTCAATAAGTTTTCCCAGTTTTTTTGTGGCAAAATTAGGGGAGTTGGCTTATACACGGGTCGGCTTATATACGAGTATATACAGTACATTCCAAATACTAAATGTTGCTTCTTCCCTTCCAAGAAGAACTTTTTACCTACATGTGGGGTATCCCCACCCTCAGAAGAAAATGAATAACAAATTTTGTGGTCCACTTTTTCATGTGACCTCTTGCAAAAGTGAAAAATTTGGGGGTAAAGCAACATTTTCGTGAAAAAAATAAATTAAAATTTTCAATATGACTATCTAGTTTTATCAAATTCTGTGTAGTACCTGTTGGTACTAACTGGTTTAACCCCTTTACGACCTCCGCCGTACTAGTACAGCGGAGGTCGCTTACCTCCCTTTGATATGGGCTTCGGCGCTGACCACACATCTTTCCCGGGACATCTCAGCTGTTTTGAACAGCTGACATGTGCCCGCAATAGCCGCGGGTGGAATCGCGATCCACCCACAGCTATTAACTAGTGAAATACCGCTGTCAAACTCTGACAGTGGCATTTAACTCGTACTTCCGACAATCCTCCCACCCGTGACCCCTGTCACGTGATCGCAGGTCACTGGTTTGTTCGCATGACAACCAGAGGTCTTCTGGAGACCTCTATGGTCCTAGATAATCAGCTGGCACCCGGCCGCGATCAGCTGCGCTCCCCCCGTGAGCACGGCTGATCACATAAGACTACTATACCATCTATGGGCATTAAAGCACAGGGCACATAGACGGTATAGTACGTCAAACGTCAGGAAGGGGTTAAAAATATTAGATCAAACTTTTTATATTTTTTTTTTTTTTTTATGTTATTCTGTAATGTCTATTGTCTGTACAAGTCCCCTCTAAAATGTAAAGTGCTGCGGAACATGTTGGTGCTATAGAAATAAAATTATTATTTATTATTAAAGTTTAAATCGCCCCCCTTTCGCCCCATTCAAAATAAAGCAGTGAAAAAAATCGCCTCATTCAGAATCACCCGATCTATCAAAAAATAATAAAAAAAAGAGGATTAACTTGATTGCTAAACTGTGTAGCGAGAAAAAAAGTCAAAAAGCCAGAATTACGTTTTTTGGTCGCCACAACATTCCATTAAAATGCAATTTCACCGCACTTGAATTTTTTTCCCCATTTTTGAGTAAACGATATGGTAAAACCAATGGTGTCGTTCAAAAGTAAAACGTGTACCGCAAAAAACAAGTCCTCACATGGCCATATTGATGGAAAAATAAAAAAGTTATGGCTCTGAGAAGAAGGGGAGCGAAAAACGAAAATGGCAAGGTCTTGAAGGGATTAAAGATATAAAATTTTTAAAGGGAATCTGTCACCCCTTTTTTTGAGATATCATATAATGATATCATTCAATTGTGTGTCACATAAGGATTCTCTTCGTACTTTTGCTTCCCCCTGACCCCGCACCTTTCATGCATAAATACCTTTTTTATATCGGTTCAGATGTATGTAAACTGCCGCTGTCCGCTGGGCGGGGCTTATTCACCTGCTCCCCCCTCCCTGTCTTGCTCTACGCAATTTTGTAATGTAAAGACATGGCTGTAATGCAGCCATGTAATCCATTTTCTTGTTCTTCCTTTTTCACTATTTGAATTTTTGTGATCCATAGATTTCAGTGCACAGGGGCCGGTCTGGTCTTTGCATCACAGGTCACTACTTTTTCAGTGACCTGCCTCATCTGTTTGAAATCTTGCTGTGGTGCCGTCATTTTGTTGTTGCCGTCGGAGACTTGTGCGCTGATTGAGTTCTCTGCTTAATGACTTCTTTTAGAGGTGACTGCGCTATATAAGGGTATGTGCACACGCTGCGGATTTTGCTGCAGATCCGCTGCGGATTTGGCCTCTGCAGATCCACAGCAGTTCCGCAGACAGTGTACAGTACCATGTAAGTCTATGGGATTTACAATCTGCTGTGCACATGCTGCGGTTTTTACACTGCGGACAAGCTGCGGTTTTGAATCCGCAGAAATAAATGACATGTCAATTCTTTCTGCGGATTCCGCTGCGGTTTGCCACCTATTCCATTGTCCAGGTGTCAAACAGCAGGGGAAAACTGCAAGCCAATCCGCAGGTAAACCGCAGGTCAATTTACCTGCGGTATTACCTGCGGATCCGCACGGAAAAATCCGCAGGTGAATCCACAGTGTGTGCACACAGCCTTATTGTAGACCAGCCTGGAACTCAATGTGCCACCCACGGCAAAGCCGCCACAAGATTTCAAACAGAGGATTCAGGTCACTGAAAAAGCAGGCATTAGAGAAGACTCAGTTCAGCCCCTGAGAACCAATCTCAAATTAGCAGAAAACTTTAACTTCTGATTACAGAAGAACAACAAAGCAAATGTCTTCACCAAAGATATCAATGTAATCCGTATTACAGCGCAGTTACAGCTATGTTTATACTTTTACATCCCAAAATTGTACTGACAGGTTCTCTTATTTCTGGGATTCATTTTATGGCTAGAATAAGAAATACACAGCTGGTGATTTCCAACAGTCTCCAAACCTTAGCAAACAACATCCCCCATCAATGAATAAAATAATTTTTTATTTATTCTTTGCCTCTGTATCCCTGTTCATGCATGGGGATGTCGTTTGCTATGTTGAATTGGAGGTGGCTTCATTATTCTAAATGGATGTTGGTTGGTTATAGTCTCCAGACCTTGTTGGAATGTCCTTTTAATTTATACCCTTCGTCAATATAGGCATAAATATATGCAGTTAGCACATGATGGCAAATACCAAAATTTCTAGCAGCATAATAAGTAAAAGACTCTCCTTGTGTTCACCCAGATCAGTTATACCAGTCAGCAGTTCTTTGTTTCATTGTGTTCTCATGAGACCCATTACACCCGGTCAGATGTGAAAACATTAACCCCTTCTTTACTCTAACCGGTGAAAACATGCCGCCTACATATACCATTCAATTTCTACATATTATTGCAGGTCACAAGTGCTCTGTCTTTTGTTTCACAGTCTTGTTTTGTGGGACAGATATACAATGCAATAGTTATTTTTATCTTCCAAGTTTGTGAATTGATGTATTCTTGTTTTTCCCCTTAAGATAAATTTAATCGAATAAAACAGTTTGATAATATGTTAAATTTGAAAGAAGAAAAATTGCGGAAGAGGTTTGCAGATACTTACAATGCTGTTGTGTGGTTGCGAGAAAATAAGGAAAAGTTTAAGAAACGCGTGTGTTTGCCCATCATGCTTGAAGTAAGTAATGCCAAAAGAGGCAAGTATAACATTAAAAAGTGTTTTGTCCCTGTTTCTCACAGTATTGTATGTAGCTGTTTGTGTAATGCCACTTGTCACACAAATACGTTCACATTCAATGTCGGCCACATTTTCTGCTGGTCCCAGCTTGGAATTAGTGGGTTGTCTGCTTTTTAGTTATGTGAAGTAATAGTTTAGAGATTGTTCCTTTGTTGTTTTTTTTTGCTTCTGGTATTGGCATGTTTTATGTTACTATTTCTGTTTATACATATAGTATTTGCTGTTTGTGAAGGTCACGTACACCTTGCAGAGCACAGAAAACTCCCTCTGCTATACCTTCTTTTTAGGTGCTGAACTGTAAGAATGGTATAGCCTATAGAGACCTAATGCTCCTGTGGTTTCAGAAACCCTTCTCAAAGAAGACCAGCTTTGTTTGTTTTGTTTTTTTTTTTTGCAAGTACCAGTTTTCCTGTCACCCAACAACCCAATGGTTACCAAAGTTCCAACCGAACAAGAAAATACCGAAGAGGACCCGTGGACAAGAGAAAACCAGACAAGATATAATCTTAATAGATACCTTTATTAATGATACATAGATGGTGGTATAAAATACCATAAAATTAATATATAACAAACACTAAGCACAAGTGGGACAATTTTACACAATATAAAAGAATTATTATATAGCTTGGACCAATTATATGATATTTACATATACATTCATATATATTTTAATATTCCTAAAAAAAATTTTTTTATTTTATTAAAATAAAAAAATGAAAGAATGATAAATTCCTCTTAATAAAAAATTGTATAATACTGTGAAAAAAATCAGTGTTTTAAAGATCAATTAATATAGTTAAAATTTGTAGCAAATAATGGTCACATAAACAGTGAATGGTGTAAAGTGAATCAACTTTACACCAAGTGAATCAAGGATTGCTTTACAAAGCTGAAGTAATGTATTATATAAAGTGCCGTGCACCAATGTGAAGTTTAGATAAAACCACTGCTTGCTGAAGTGCAGTGTGCAACAAGGACTACACTACATTGCTGTGCAAATATCGCTAGGAATAAAAATTGCTTTGAATGAAAATGCAAAATAAGTATACCTTTAAGGTCCAGCACGTCCCACAATTGTGCTCCCCGACGCACGTTTCGGAGTTAATCCTTCATCAGGGGTTCAACCTGGCACACTGCACTTTAGTAAGCAGTGTTTTTATATAAGTTGATTCACTTTACACCATTCACTGTTTATGTGACTATTATTTGCTACAAATTTTAACTATATTAATTGATCTTTAAAACACTGATTTTTTTCACAGTATTATACAATTTTTTATTAAGAGGAATTTATCATTCTTTCATTTTTTTATTTTTTTATTTTAATAAAATAAAAAAAAATTTTTTTAAGGAATATTAAAATATATATGAATGTATATGTAAATATCATAGAATTGGTCCAAGCTATATAATAATTCTTTTATATTGTGTAAAATTGTCCCACTTGTGCTTAGTGTTTGTTATATATTAATTTTATGGTATTTTATACCACCATCTATGTATCATTAATAAAGGTATCTATTAAGATTATATCTTGTCTGGTTTTCTCTTGTCCACGGGTCCTCTTCGGTATTTTCTTGTTTGGTTGTTTACAACTAGTGGGTTCACCACTTACCTTCATTGAACACTGGTGGTAGTACATTTAAACAATATAGCACTTTTTACTATGGTTATTATTTAAATTGTGTAGATATACCCTTAATATTCAGTGTTCGTGTGTCTTCTCTTACCCAAGTTCCAGCCTACTCCTCACTAGTGCTCCCTCTCGCTAGAGAGAGCTACATTGAAGGGGTCAACCCTTAAGTCTCAGCCAGGAGATCTGGGAAAGAAAGTACATCTATTTTAGGTAAGTATTTTAGATCGCCATTCCCACTTCATCCATTTCTGCGCTCCTCCATGCCCATTAGCTAGTGAGAAGGTCCTCCCATCAAGACTGGACAGAATGCTATGTCACAACAACCCCTAGAAAAGCACCCATTTATCTTCCAATTTATGCTCCTTTTGAATACTTGTATAAAATTCTGCTCCAGCCTCTGACTTGGAACATGGTCTTTTTGGTGGCAATCATTTCAGTTCGGTTACCTTGTCCTACTATTTCAGATTTTGCACAAGGTAAGGCGATGCTTCGTTTTGTTCTTCCTTTCTTTTCACATTGTGCTCTCTTCTTCCCACCTAAATTAAAATATGGTGAGCATGTTGAGCCCATCATCCCATTTTAGGGAGCACTCCTTTCACAATCTAAAAGTGTTGGTATCTTATGGATTTACCTTTTGGTTTATCTGCTCATTTTTGCATTCAAAATCCCTATTTTGTTTGAGAGGTTCTGTTGACGCGCCTACTGGCCTCCATGACCACCTCTCCTTGTCTGATTTAGTTGGCCATTAGTAAGATGTACTGGGTAAAGGGAAGCAGTGCTTTTTCTTTTTAAGTGTTTGCTTTACTAGGGCAGTGGATGTTCCCTGTTGTCAGGCATCTGCCCTCCGAGTGTGCAAAGCTGCCAGCTGGTCTTCTCTACTCTATAGATTCTAGGGTGTTGCAAGCTGTGCTACCTCCCGTGGCATCCATTGTTTTTCCATTTGTCCTTTCTTTTGTTGTCCCCAAGGGGACTGTTTTAGAACAATTTGTGTCACCAATAACCTGAACAAGAAAAAGGGATTTGGAGACATTTTTAAACTTTTCTATGCTGGTTCTCATTTTATAGTTCAATTGCTATTGAAATGTTAATTTCCTTAGCATGCTACTTTTTTTCCTCTACTCAATTACCTATTAGTTTAGCTCAATATCTGCAACAAAGTTATAGCCTGGCAGGAGGAGGTAACATTCTTTAGTGCTTGTGGTCAGCTTCCTAGTGCCAACAGCACCTGTACCCAAGCTGCTTGCATGCTTGAATAAACAGGACAAGAAAATAATTTTTTGGTCCTGTTACTATATTCTTTCTTCCTTTTGAGACTGTTTTAATTTAGTAGTCCATCCAAAAATTTTCTGAAAAAAAATCTGATTTGGCTGGATTCTATTCCTCTCCCCACCACCCAGGTGAATTGCAAAAAAAAGTGGCCCTGTTGTATACTGAAGTGATTACAGTCACTTCGTTTTTTTTTGTTTTTTTTCATTTAGGGGCAAAAAAGTACCTAAAAATGCAGCAGTGCCTGTTACGGCAGATCTGTCTTCACTTGAATGGGCTGAGCTACAGTACCAGTCTCAGCCACACCTGGCTCGCTCTGTGCCTCCATAAACAATAAAGGCGCTTGAGTGAGCAACCCCTAACCGACCAGCGGAAGCAAAGCCCATTCATCGAAAACTCTGGAAATAGTATCAGATTTCCCTTTTAATGAACAAGGAATTTTTCTCTTTTTTTTTTTTTTTTTTTGAGGTTTCATTATTCTTACCTTCTTCAAAGAGCCGTCACTTTATTTTTCTGTCGACCTAGACGTATGTGGGCTTGTTGTTTTGTAGGACAAGCTGTTGTTTGGAATGACGCTATACATTTTGCTATACAATGTACTGAAAAATGGGCAAAAAAAATCCAATTGCTGTGAAATTATGTAATAAAACAAACATGCAATTCCATCTGTGTTTTTTGGGTTTTGTGTCTGCGGCATACATTGTGCAGTAAAAATGACTTGGAAACATGAATGTCCAGGCTACTACGTTTATAATGTTCCCAAACTTGCACTGCTTTTTTTTCTATTTAAATGATTAAAATAATTCAGAATTGAGTTAAAAAAGCAAACTTTTTTTTGCTTTTGTGTTACCATTTTTGAGGCTGTAATATTTATTATTTCTCCTGTGATTAAGTGGAGCTCGGGCTTGTTTTTTCTGTGGTTAGGCAGCTGTTTTTATTGATACCAATTTGTTACATATGACATTTTCATCGCTTTCTTTTTCATTTCTTTAGCAGGTGTGATGTCTGAAAAATTGCAATTCTGATGTTTTGCTTTTTTTTTCCTTTTAGGCTATGTGCACACGTAGCGATTCTCATGCAGAATAAACCTGAGCAGAATCGCACACCCTGCTCCCGGGAAAACGCATGCGGTTTTTTATGCGCTTTTTTTGAGCATTTGTCAAGTCTTTTTGCTTGGGTTTTCCTAAGAGTTTTTGCCCATATAATTGATGGTATGCGGAATCGTGGGCGATTCCGCAAAATTAATGAACATGCTGCGTTTTTACCGCTAAGCGATTCCGCAGCGGTAAAAACGTACCATTGGCACAACATGTGCGTTTTCTATTAGAAATGCAAGGAATGCTTTTTCTCCTTCTCATTGGGGGACACAGATACTGTGGGTGTAAGCTTTTGCCGCTAGGAGGCTGACACTAAGTGAAAAAAAAAAAGGTTAGCTCCTCCTCTGCCGTATACACCCTAGCCCCTATTGCGGGCGGAAATCAGTTATTTGCTTAGTGTCCATGGAAGCACACGTCTGATTTTTTGCTCCAGACTTTTTTTCCGTCTTTTTCCATGAAGATGAGAGGGGCATTGGATCCTATTGAAAGGGTCCGATTTCCCCAAGCCAACAGTGGGCAAGCACGTGCAAGTGTACCTCCACGTATCCTCTCCCGCGTCGTGGGACACAATGTCGGACTTAGCTCTGACCACCCCTAGGTATTGAAACCATGGGCTGTACAGAGGCCCAAGGCTAGTCCGTGCGCCCCCCACTGCTCCACCAATGCTTAGACTGCGGTGCTGCAAGCTGGCGGACGGTCCCTATACTCACCCCCTGAAGGGGTTAGATGGAGCTAGGGTGCCTGCACCGTCCTATTTTATCAAGACCCCCTCACATACCGGCACTCAGGCTGAAGAGGATCATCGGTGAGGAGAGGGTCTGGGAGGGCTCCTGCAAAGATCTCCGGGCTGGAGCCCCCAGCCGGCGGAAGCCACCGGCCATGCAAGGCTGAGGGTGGCTGGATCCGCCAGGCGGAGCCGCGCAGTTAGTGGCGCCATGTTTTTTGTGTACCGCGAACCCCCTCCCCTCCGCCCCGGTCGGGTAGGGGAAAAATTGAGGCCGCGGCTTCGGCCGGAGCTAGGCTGCGGCCGGAAGTCCCGCCCCTGGGGCCGCGCGTGACTTCCGGCGAAGAAATTTAGACCCCCGGCTTCAGAGCGTGGCCATGCTGCAGAGCGGAAGCACCGTCCCTAGAGCGGTTTTACATGCTGGCTCACTCCCACAGCTGGTGGTGCGCGATTTGAAGGAAGCAGCCAGGACGGGGGCGCAGGACTGGGGTAAGTACTGCCCGTGAGGCCACGCTACAAGGAAAACGAGGTGCTACCTCCTCCCCACATCCCCAGCAATGGACAGATATAGCATGTCCGAAAAAGCAAAGACGCACACGTTCTTTTACGCTGCATGCATCTCTTGTCGGGCTGCGTTTCCGCAGAGCAAGCGATTATGCGAAGCCTGCGAATCCGAACGCGCCCAAGAGCCCTCCCCTGCGACCGTGACCAATGTGTCAAATCCCACGGAGTGGGCCCGATCACTGTCACAATCCATGGCGTCGCGTACGAGAGCAATAGAGTACCTTCAAGCCCCCCCAGGTAGGGGCTGGGACAAAGGCTCGCCGGCCTTGGAGGGAACCTCCACCTCGCAAAAGCCTCCGGCCTGCAGGGGCCGCTCTCACTCCAGGCAGACCCGGAGGAAACAAATCCACACGGTGTCGCCCAGTCCATTCGGTGCCTTGGCTTCTGTAAGCTCTGCTTCTCGCTCCCTGTCACCAGTGGTTGATAGCGAGCAGACCTCAGATTACGACTCAGACGAGCCCCTTGACCTGGACACTCCAGGGTCACATGAAACAGTGGACAGCCTCATAGAAGCCGTCAATCAGACCCTGGGGATCGAAGATGATCCCGCAGCGGCTACGGGGCATGAAGTGGCGTTTAAGCAAGTGAAGCGCCCGCACAGAATTTTTTCCTCTCACCCGGAGTTTGAGGACATAGTGCAGCGGCACAGAGAGGGTCCAGACAGGCGTTTCTTGGGTCAAAAGGCGCTCGAAACAAGGTGTCCTTTTGCTCCGGACCTCCGTAAAAGATGGATGGAATCCCCGATGGTGGATCCTCCGGTTTCGCGCCTAGCCACTAAGACCCTGCTATCCATTCCTAGTGTTTCCTCAATTAGGGATCCCACGGATCGCCTTATAGAGAGCTTAGCTCGCTCAGTATATGAGGCGTCAGGGTCAGCACTCGCTCCCTCGTTCACAGCAACTTGGGTAGCCAAGGCTATGATATCATGGTCAGAAACATTAAACAAGGTCGTGCAGGATTTGCCTGCAGAGATTTCGGAGGTCGCAGGTCAGATGGCGATGGCCGGAGACTATGTAATCAAGCGTCATTGGATGCGGCCAGTTGCTCGGCACTTGCTACCGCTAATGCAATTTCTGTCAGAAGAGCCCTATGGTTAAGGCCATGGCGAGCCGATTCTTCTTCTAAGAAGTCCTTGACTTCCCTGCCTTATCAGTGCGGCCGCCTATTTGGGGAGAAGTTGGATCAACTTATCTCTGACTCCACATGAGGAAAGAGCGGGTTTCTCCCTCAACAAAAGGTCAAACCGCTTTTTCGTCACCCGTTTCAGGCACGTTTTCGGGCCTTTCGCAACACTGGGTGGACTACAGCGGCCAATTCCACCGCCTCAGGCCGCCCCAACCAGGATAGGGAGCGGCAGGTCTCATATAGAGCCAGCCCATTGGGGAGAATGCGTACTCAGCAGACCAGATCGAGGGGATCCAGCTCCCAAAGATCATCGGCCAAATGACTCGAGGCCTTTACCAGACGACACCAGCAAGGTGGGCGGCCGCCTACTCTGGTTTTTCCACGTCTGGGCCAATGTCGCTCACAACGCATGGGTAAAGGAATTGGTGGCCTCAGGTTACAAAATAGAATTTGTCAGATACCCTTTTTTTTTTCCCGGCTTCCCAGGGTGGATGCCCAGGCAAGGGCTCTATTGGGAGCCATCAAATTGCTCCAGCACAACGGAGTCATTGTTCCAGTGCCGGAACACGAAAAAAATCAGGGGTTCTATTCCAACCTTTTTGCGGTCCCCAAAAAAGACGGGTCTGTCAGGCCGGTTTTGGACCTGAAGCTTCTGAACAAATTCATCAGGATCAAAAATTTCCAGATGGAGTCTCTCCGGTCAGTCATATCGGCCATGGAGCAGGGAGAATACTTGGCCTCAATAGATATCCAGGGCGCATATCTGCATATTCCCATTTTTCCTCCTCATCAGAGGTTTCTACGCTTCGCCATCGGCGATCTACATTTTCAGTTCGTAGCACTACCCTTCGGGCTAGCCACGGTTCCCAGAGTGTTCACAAAGGTTATGGCAGTTGTCGTGGCCATACTGCATTCTCGAGGCATAATCGTCTTGCCTTATCTGGACGACCTCTTGGTCAAAGGCCCTTCAATACGGGCATGCGAGGAAAATGTCAACATCACGCTAGATACTCTTGCCCGCTTAGGGTGGTTAGTCAATGCGAAGAAGTCATCCCTTGTGCCAGCTCAAAAGATCTCCTTCCTAGGAATGATTCTCGACACTCGCCGAGGGTTGGTAATTCTCCCTCAGGAAAAGGCGCTATCTCTCCGGCAGGGAGTCCGGACACTTCGTCAACCAGTCCCTCATACCATCCGATCCGGGATGAGGAGTCTAGGGAAAATGGTGGCAGCAATGGAAGCGGTACCGTTCGGCCAGTTCCATCTTCGCCCCCTGCAGAACGCTCTTTTGTCAGCTTGGGACAAGAATCCCCTCACGCTCGATCAGCAGTGCCGACTGTCCTTTCAAGTCAGGCAGTCGCTCGGATGGTGGTTAACCAGTTCCTCTCTGACGCAGGGGAAACCTTTCTCCCCAGACCATTGGTTGGTGATGACAACCGACGCCAGTCTCCTCGGCTGGGGAGCAGTGTTTCGCCACCACACGACCCAGGGACGGTGGTCGCCACGGGAGGCACGCCTCCCGATCAACTTATTGGAGATACGAGCACTTCGGCTGGCTCTGCAAAAGTTTCATCACTTTCAAGCAGGCCGCCCTGTCCGGATTCAATCGGACAACGCCATGGCGGTGGCTTACATAAATCACCAAGTGGGCACCCGCAGTAGAGCAGCCATGCACAAGGTGGGGCACGTTCTGCAGTGGGCCGAAGCAAACCACTCGGTGGTTTCGGCTGTCCACATCCCGGGCGTGGAAAATTGGGCGGCAGACTTTCTCAGCCGGCAGGGTTTTGCGTCTGGAGAGTGGTCTCTACATCCCGAAGTCTTCCGGCAGGTTTGTCAGCCGTGGGGAACTCCGGATGTGGACCTGATGGCATCCAGAGTGAACGCCAAGGTGCCCACATATGTCGCTCGGGCCAGGGACCCACAGGCAATTGCTGTGGACGTGTTGGTTCTGCCATGGAACCAGTGTCGCCTCCCATATCTATTTTCCCCACTGCCACTACTTCCGAGGGTCATCAAGAAGATCAAGACTGAAGGGGTTCCGGCGATTCTGCTGGCCCAGACTGGCCCCGTAGAGCGTGGTAAGCAGAGCTAATGCAGCTGCTTGCCGATGTTTCTTGGCGCCTGCCAAAGCGCCCAGATCTACTGTCCCAGGGCCCGATCTTCCACCCGAACTCAGGGTGTGTTTGACAGCATGGCCGTTGAATCTTGGATTCTAACCCAGGCAGGGTTCGGGAGCAAGGTGGTCGCTACAATGATTAGCGCCCGGAAGCCTGCTTCAGCACGAATTTACCACCACACCTGGAAGGTGTTCTTTGCTTGGTGTCGAGGCCGCGATGTTTCTCCGTTGAGATTCTCGATCGTCAACATCTTGACTTTTCTCCAGTCAGGCCTAGACTCGCGCTTAGCCCCAAGTTCCCTCAGGAGACAAATATCGGCCTTGTCCGTCCTGTTCCAGCGCAGAATTGCTACCAATCTGCAGGTGAAGACTTTCATCCAGGGAGTCTACCATTTGGTGCCTCCCTATGAGGTGCCTATGGACGCTTGGGACCTTAACCTGGTACTAAGTGTTCTGCAGGAAGCTCCATTTGAACCGCTTCAGGATATCTTCTTGAGGTACCTTTCCTGGAAAGCGGTGTTCCTAGTGGCCATCACTTCTATCAGGCGGGTTTCAGAACTGGCAGCCCTATCCTGCCAAGCCCCGTTACTCACTTTCCATAAGGATAAGGTGGTGCTCAGACCAGCCCCTTCTTTTCTGCCAAAAGTCGTGTCCTCTTTTCACATTAATGAAGATGTTGTCTTGCCTTCATTTTGTCCAGCACCGGTGCACCGTGTGGAATAGGCTCTCCACACGATAGACCTGGTAAGAGCCCTCCGGAGGTACGTGTCGAGGACGGCACCCTTTCGTCAGACGGACACGCTGTTTGTGCTCCCCGAAGGGCGCAGGAAGGGACTGGCTGCCTCAAAATCGACCATAGCCAGATGGATTCGTTTGACTATTGAAGAGTCCTACCGCATTAGAGGCACACCGATTCCAGCAGGGATCAGAGCGCATTCTACTCGGGCAGTGGGCGCCTCTTGGGCGCTTCGGCACCAGGCTTCGACGGAACAGGTTTGCAAGGCAGCAACCTCGTCCAGCCTGCACACATGTGCCAAACATTATAATATCCATGCTCAGGCCTCGGCGGATGCGAGCCTGGGTAGAAGAATTCTCCAAGCAGCGGTGGCGCACCTTTAAGCAAGAGGTGCATGTAGCTTGGATCGTTGAGTCAATCTCCTACCCAGGGACTGCTTTAGGACGTCCTACATTATCTGGGTCCCCCAATGAGGCGAAGGATAAGCATGGATTTTTGTGATAACTCACCGTAAAATCCTTTTCTCCGAGACGCTCATTGGGGGACACAGCACCCACCCTATTAGCCAGTTGGCTCTTGATTTGTTTAAATTTATATGTATTTACTAATTTGATATAAGGGTGGTGTTTTGGACATCATGTACCTGTATTAAGGCTGATTTTGTTGTCCTCCTACTGCTTTGGCACCAATTGATTTCCGCCCGCAATAGGGGCGAGGGTGTATACGGCGGAGGAGGAGCTAACCTCTTTATTTTTTTCACTTAGTGTCAGCCTCCTAGCGGCAGAAGCATACACCCACAGTATCTGTGTCCCTCAATGAGCGTCTCGGAGAAAAGGATTTTACGGTGAGTTATCACAAAAATCCATTTTTTTAAGCATTTCCGCGGCAGAATCGCGCGTTTAAAATCGCAGCGGAAACGCTTAAAAAACGCTACGTGGGCACACAGCCTTACTATGTATGAAGATACAGGTTCACAAATGTTACCTTTTGCTAGATTCGACTTTTACGAATCCTGTTATAACCAAATGATTTTTTTCCCATTTCTTTATTTTTAATAGAAAAAGAGGTTAATTTAGAATTTTTTTCTTAATATTTTTTTTTGAAAAAAATCTTAATCTGTTTGATCTCAGCCTAAGGGCTCGCTCACACAACAGTATAAATCGGACGAGTGCAGTTCGATTAAAAATCGAATTGCAGTCAGCCCAGTGTTATCCTATGGGGGCAGCGCACATCTGTGATTATTTTCTCATGCCGTCTCAGCATTAGAAAACAATTGCAGCACGCTGCGAGTGGCTCCGAGAATCGGATCACACTCGCCAATACAAGTCTATGGGTGTGTGTTAAACATCGGACTGCACTTGTACGTTATCCGAGTGCAGTCCGATTAACGCGGACACCTGTAATGAAGAACATGGAGAAATTACTTTCTCCGTCTCTTCCACACTTTTGCTGTGATTCTCTCATACAAGATATTTGGAAAATAGTGCACTCACACTTGGCTCAAACTCTGAGAGTGTTTGATCCAAGTGTCATTTGCATAATTTGCCCAATTCTCTCTCACGAGAGAACACACGCTTCTTGTAACCCCGGCCTGAGGCTGAGTTTCACAGAAGTGCCAAGATAGCAGATGTTTTGACCTTCAGCAGGCCCTAGGGTACCTAGTTGGTCCATTGGTACCCTGTAATCGCATCTCGAACCTCTGATGCAAGCATGCACCCACAACTCCTCCATTTGAATGTTCGAGATTGAGAGCAGCAGCTAAATGGTTAATAAATTCGGTCAGAGCTCAACTCGAACTGTGACTATTAAATACAGATACCAGCAGCAGCCACATGTGGCGCAAGTTTAGCTTCTGAGCCCCTCCATGCTTGCCGACCCCTGCTAAGGAAACTTTTTCACGTCTTCATGCGGTAAGGTTTTAAAGGAATTCTACATTACTTCTATTACCATCTGAGACATTAGACACATGCTTCCATCTGAAATGTCCTTTACGTTTCCCAAGCACAAATTAATTTCACCTTGTGAGGAGCCCTATTGACAGTACACACGTCACACAATTGCTTTGTATTTGAAATAATAAGGTTAACCCCTTCACCCCCAAGGGTGGTTTGCACGTTCATGACCGGGCCAATTTTTACAATTCTGACCACTGTACCTTTATGAGGTCATAACTCTGGAACGCTTCCATGGATCCCGGTGATTCTGACATTGTTTTCTCGTGACATATTGTACTTCATGTTAGTGGTAAAATTTCATTCAAATAACTTGCGTTTATTTGTGAGAAAAACGAAAATTTCTCCTTCGTCTCATTGGGGGACACAGAGACTGTGGGTGTGTGCTTCTGCCGTCTGGAGGCTGACACTAAGTATACAAAAAAAGAGTTAGCTCCTCCTCCGCCGCATACACCCTCGCCCCTAGACCGGGCGTAACTCAGTTTTTTGCTTAGTGTCTGATGGAGGCACACGCAGTCTGGAGCTCCAGACTAGATTTTTTTTTTTTTTTCTTCTTCTTTTCTATGAAGATAAGACAGGGGCGACGGATCCTATAGAGAGGGTCCGATCTCCCCAAATCATCAACGGGCGACCACGTGTGAGTAACCCTCCACGTGTTTCTCTCCCGCACCGAGGGACACATCTGGGACTTTTCCCCAGACAACCATTTTTCTTTTTTATTTTGTAAAGAGGCGGCAACGCATCCTGATAAGAGGATTCGGTTTCCCCATCGACCCCAACGGGCGAGCACGTGTGAGTGATCCTCCACGTTGTTCTCTCCTGCAACGTGGGAATGCTTAATGCCCCTACCACCCCTAGGTAGTGAGACCAGGGGTGGAGTTGGAGGCGCAGGTGAGCCAAGGGATTGAAGCGGGGGCGGAGAGCGGTGCAGTAGCCTCCCCCTCCCTGCCCAGGGATGGGGTTGAGAAGCACCTCAAGAGAGCCCCCTCGGCGGCCCGGCTCACCTTTGTTAATAGGAAGACCGGGACCAGGTAGTCCGCCTCTCACCCGGCGCTGCCCCCGGCGGGTAACGCCGCACGCGGAGTGCGGCCAGAGCCCCGCGGGCGGCCGCGGTCCCCGCTGTATGGGGAGGTCCGGAGTTCCGCGCGCCCGCCCGCCGACTTCCGGGGGTAGCGGAAGCCCCGCCCACTAACTTCCGGGGGCGGAGAGCGGCGGGCGCGCACAGTTACCGGGGACCTCCCGCCCCCCTCCTTGCATTTCCTCGCCGAAGTGGGGCCGGAAGCCGCCGCCTATCTCCCGGAGTGCGAGTGCCTCGGCGAGTAACGCCGCACGCCCCGTGGAAGAGACGCAAGGTGGGACATTACCGGTGGGTGAGTGCAACCCCGTTTCGAGTGCCGCACTAGTAGTCAAGGAAGGGGTTATCCTCCTCCTCCTACCCTACCTTGCAATATGTCTGGCAAAGGGAAAGCTCACTCTTTCCTATACGCTGTTTGCGTTTCCTGTGGGGTCAGGCTGCCTAAAGCGCAGCCAGGTAAATTTTGTGAAGCCTGCGAGTCGGAGCGAGCCCAGGAGCCCCCCATTGTTGCAGAGCCCAGAGGTCAGGACCCTCCAGAATGGGCGGTGTCTTTATCACACTCTATGATGTCCCTTACAAGGGCAATTGAGTCTCTCCAAGGCCCAGGAAGGGACAAGGATGGTGGTCTGCCAGCGGAAGACAGCTCGTCCACGTCTCAGGACCCTCCGACCGTTAGAGGCCGCTCCAGCACCAGACAAGCTCATAGCAAGAGAGCTCGTTCCCCGTCGGCCGGACCCTCTGGGGCTTCGGCGGCGGGTATTAGGGTATCTCGTTCCCCGTCGCCGAGCTCAGGAAGCGAGCAGGATGAGGGCGAGGAGGAGGAGGCCTGGAATCCAGAAAGCCTGGGATACCAAGACTCGGTGGACAGCCTCATTGAGGCAGTCAACCAGACATTAGAGATCGAGGACGATGTGTCCACGGCCTCAGGTCACAAGGTCTCCTTCAAAAAGACCAGGCGACCGCATAGAAGGTTTGCCACGCATCCGGAGTTCGAGGAGCTAGTCCAGAAACATAGGGAACACCCGGATAAGCGTTTTGCAATGCAAAAAGCGCTGCAAGCTAAGTATCCGTTTCCTCCTGAACTCCATAAGGGATGGGTGGAGTCGCCAGTGGTGGACCCACCGGTATCACGTTTAGCGTCAAGATCGCTATTGTCGATACCCAGCGGTTCTTCTATCAAGGACCCAACTGATCGCCTTATAGAGGGGCTTGCCCGCTCGGTGTATGAGGCAGCGGGGTCGGCCCTAGCCCCCTCCTTTGCGGCTACTTGGGTGGCTAA
This sequence comes from Dendrobates tinctorius, assembly GCF_039654945.1. Classification (NCBI taxonomy): domain Eukaryota; kingdom Metazoa; phylum Chordata; class Amphibia; order Anura; family Dendrobatidae; genus Dendrobates; species Dendrobates tinctorius. Next base: position 10,819,053 of record NW_027361802.1, read on the forward strand.
GGCCATGGTTTCATGGGCGGACGCTCTGCAGAATGCCCTCCAAAACAGAGATCTGCCTGCGGAGGTCTTGGAGGTGACAAATCAGATCTTAGGGGCAAGTGATTTTCTCGTCAGCGCCTCTCTGGACGCGGCCGAGTGTTCTGCTGTGGCAGCAGCAAATGCGATCGCCGTTAGGCGAGCATTATGGCTGAGGTTGTGGAAAGCGGATTCTATCTCCAAAAAATCCTTGACCTCATTGCCTTTTCAGGGCAATCGGTTGTTCAGTGAGAAGCTTGATAAGCTTATCTCAGAAGCCACAGGGGGGAGGAGTAGTTTCCTCCCGCAGCAGAGGACTTGGCCAGCATTCAGGCAGACACAGAGGCGTTTTCGGCCCTTTCGTAACCCCTGGAGGGGGACTTCGGCCAGAGCATTCACCTCCGCAAATGATGGTCAGATTAGGGAAAGGCAAACCTCTTACAGAGCCAATCCGCTGGGTAGAGGCCGAGGCCGTTTGCCCAGAACAAGGGGGGCCAGATCCCAAAAGCCTCCAGCAAAATGACTCGAGGCGCTTCGTACCTACGGACGACAGAGTGGTCGGACGCCTGCTAAGGTTCAGCCACGTTTGGGTCGCAGTGGCACGCGACGCTTGGGTGGCAGAATTGATATCGTCCGGGTACAAGATAGTTTCTCGGACTCCCGCCACGGCGATTCTTCCGTTCCCGGCTTTCCGGAACAGAATCGCAGGCGGAGGGTTTGTTACAGGCCATAATGACGCTACAGCGCAACGGGGTCATTGTCCCAGTGCCGAAAAGCGAAGAGACACAAGGTTTTTACTCCAACCTGTTTTCGGTCCCCAAAAAAGACTGGACAGTAAGGCCAGTATTAGATCTAAAAATCCTGAACAAATTCATCAGAGTCAGGCGGTTCCGGATGGAATCCCTCCGTTCGGTCATTGCAGCCATGGATCCAGGGGAGTTCCTGGCCTCGATCGATGTGCAGGATGCATATCTGCACATTCCGATTTTTCCTCCACACCAGAGGTTCCTGCGTTTTGCGATCGGAGGGCGACATTTTCAATTTGTTGCTCTGCCCTTCGGTCTGGCCACTGCTCCCAGAGTCTTTACGAAGATAATGGCGGTGGTTATGGCCATCCTGCATGCTCGGGGCATAACGGTACTACCTTACCTGGACGACCTTTTGGTAAAGGGGCCGTCGTTTCAGGCGTGCCAGGAGAATGTCAGTATCACGCTGGATACCCTGGCCCGTCTAGGCTGGTTGATCAATCGGAACAAGTCGTCCTTGGTTCCAGCCCAGAGAATCGTATTCCTAGGCGTGGTTTTCAACACCTCCCGGGGGCTGGTGATCCTCCCTCAGGACAAGGCGCGAAAGATCAAACGGGGTACGGAACCTTCTACAGCCAGGCTCCAGATCCATCCGGTACGGCATGAGTGTGTTGGGCAGAATGGTGGCGGCGATGGAGGCAATCCCGTTTGCCCAGTTCCATCTCCGTCCGCTTCAGCATGCGCTCTTGTCAGCATGGGACCGAAGGCTGCTATCCCTCAGTCATCGGTGCAATTTGTCTCCGCTGGTCCGACGATCACTCCGATGGTGGACTCGCGACTCGTCTCTGGTCCAGGGGAAACCCTTTCCCCCGGAACAGTGGTTGGTGGTGACAACCGATGCAAGCCTGCAGGGTTGGGGAGCAGTTTTCCAGAGTCACACAGCCCAGGGGCGGTGGTCCATTCAGGAGATAATTCTCCCGATCAACATTCTGGAGATACGGGCAATACGATTGGCCCTGCAACATTTTCAGTGTTTCCTGAGACACCGGCCGGTGCGCATTCAGTCGGACAATGCTACAGCAGTAGCATATGTCAACCATCAAGGGGGCACGCGCAGCCAAGCAGCCTTGCGCGAGGTTGGGCTGGTACTGCGTTGGGCCGAAAAGAACCACGTGGTAATTTCAGCGGTGCACATTCCGGGAGTCGAAAACTGGGCGGCAGATTTTCTCAGCCGACAGGGGGTCGCGGCAGGGGAATGGTCCCTGCACCCCGAGGTTTTTCAACAGATCTGCCAACGGTGGGGGACTCCAGACGTGGACCTTATGGCATCCAGAGAGAACGCCAAAGTACAAAGGTTCGTCGCTCGATCCCTCGACCCGCAGGCGATCGCAGCAGACGCTCTGGTGCTTCCATGGAGCCAGTTTCGTCTCCCGTACTTGTTCCCCCCGCTACCTCTGCTTCCAAGAGTCATCAGAAAGTTAAGGAGAGAGAAGGTTCCAGCAATTCTGCTAGCCCCAGACTGGCCTCGGAGGGCCTGGTATGCAGATCTGGTTCAGCTAGTGGTGGACGTACCCTGGCGTCTACCAGATCGGCCGGACTTGCTGTCCCAGGTGCCGATCTACCATCCGAACTTAGGGGCCCTGTGTTTGACGGCGTGGCCATTGAATCTTGGCTGTTAACACAGGCAGGATTCAGGCGCGATGTGGTGGCCACGATGGTGAGTGCCTGAAAGCCTTCCTCGGCGAAAGTATATCATCGGACTTGGGAAGTTTTTTTCCGTTGGTGTAGGGATCGCGGAGTGGCTCCTCTGGTTTTTTCAATCCCCAACGTACTGGCTTTTTTGCAGGCAGGGCTGGACGCAGGATTGGCTCCGAGTTCGCTCAGAACGCAAATCTCGGCCCTGTCGGTCCTTTTTCAACGAAAGGTCGCTTCGGTCTGGCAGGTTAAGACGTTTATGCAGGGGGTCGCACATTTAGTACCCCCCTATAAGGCGCCGACGGAATCATGGGACCTGAACTTGGTGCTCAGGGCCCTTCAGGAGCCTCCCTTCGAACCGTTACAAGAAGTCTCCTTACCTTACCTGTCCAGGAAGGTCGTTTTTCTGGTAGCTATTACGTCTATTAGGCGGGTTTCGGAATTGGCGGCTTTATCTTGTAAACCGCCGTTCCTGACTTTTTATAAGGATAAGGTAGTTTTAAGGCCAGCTCCTCCCTTCTTGCCGAAGGTTGTCTCTGCATTCCATATCAACGAAGACATTGTCTTACCCTCGTTTTGCCCGGCACCGGTGCACAGGGTAGAAAAGGCTTTGCACACCCTGGATCTGGTAAGAGCTCTTAGGAGGTATGTGACAAGGACAGCACCTTTCCGCCGGACAGACTCTCTATTCGTGATCCCAGAAGGGCGGCGGAAGGGGCTTGCTGCGTCCAAAGCGACTTTGGCCAGATGGGTTCGCCTGACGATCCAAGAATCTTATGAAATCAGTAGCACGCCGGTTCCGGCAGGGATCAAGGCACACTCGGCTCGAGCAGTGGGTGCCTCATGGGCACTGCGACACCAAGCTTCAGCGGAACAGGTGTGCAAAGCAGCTACCTGGTCCAGTTTGCATACGTTTGTCAAACATTATAACGTACATACCCAGGCATCCTCGGATGCAAGCCTGGGAAGAAAGATTCTCCAGGCAGCAGTTGCGCACCTCTAATCAGGGGCGCAAAATAGCATGGATTGGGTGAGCTAAGATCCCGCCCAGGGACTGCTTTAGAACGTCCCACAGTCTCTGTGTCCCCCAATGAGACGAAGGAGAAACATGGATTTTTGTGAGTACTCACCGTAAAATCCTTTTCTCCGAGACGCTCATTGGGGGACACAGCACCCACCCTACTAGCCAGTTGGCTTTTGCTTATTTTAAGTTATACAAATCCTTATGTAAGGATCAGGGTGGTCTCTTTTCCAGATGTATAATTTCTTGCCTGAATTTAAGGCGCGTTCTCCTACTGGTTATGCACTAAACTGAGTTACGCCCGGTCTGGGGGCGAGGGTGTATGCGGCGGAGGAGGAGCTAACTCTTTTTTTGTATACTTAGTGTCAGCCTCCAGACGGCAGAAGCACACACCCACAGTCTCTGTGTCCCCCAATGAGCGTCTCGGAGAAAAGGATTTTACGGTGAGTACTCACAAAAATCCATGTTTTGAAAATTTCGCAATTTTCCAACTTTGAATTTTTATGCCCTTAAATCACAGAGATATGGCACCCAAAAAACCTGATAACTAACATTTCCTACATGTTTACTTTACATCAGCACAATTTTGACACAGGGGAAACCTTTCTCCCCAGACCATTGGTTGGTGATGACAACCGACGCCAGTCTCCTCGGCTGGGGAGCAGTGTTTCGCCACCACACGACCCAGGGACGGTGGTCGCCACGGGAGGCACGCCTCCCGATCAACTTATTGGAGATACGAGCACTTCGGCTGGCTCTGCAAAAGTTTCATCACTTTCAAGCAGGCCGCCCTGTCCGGATTCAATCGGACAACGCCATGGCGGTGGCTTACATAAATCACCAAGTGGGCACCCGCAGTAGAGCAGCCATGCACAAGGTGGGGCACGTTCTGCAGTGGGCCGAAGCAAACCACTCGGTGGTTTCGGCTGTCCACATCCCGGGCGTGGAAAATTGGGCGGCAGACTTTCTCAGCCGGCAGGGTCTTGCGTCTGGAGAGTGGTCTCTACATCCCGAAGTCTTCCGGCAGGTTTGTCAGCCGTGGGGAACTCCGGATGTGGACCTGATGGCATCCAGAGTGAACGCCAAGGTGCCCACATATGTCGCTCGGGCCAGGGACCCACAGGCAATTGCTGTGGACGTGTTGGTTCTGCCATGGAACCAGTGTCGCCTCCCATATCTATTTTCCCCACTGCCACTACTTCCGAGGGTCATCAAGAAGATCAAGACTGAAGGGGTTCCGGCGATTCTGCTGGCCCAGACTGGCCCCGTAGAGCGTGGTACGCAGAGCTAATGCAGCTGCTTGCCGATGTTTCTTGGCGCCTGCCAAAGTGCCCAGATCTACTGTCCCAGGGCCCGATCTTCCACCCGAACTCAGGGTGTGTTTGACAGCATGGCCGTTGAATCTTGGATTCTAACCCAGGCAGGGTTCGGGAGCAAGGTGGTCGCTACAATGATTAGCGCCCGGAAGCCTGCTTCAGCACGAATTTACCACCACACCTGGAAGGTGTTCTTTGCTTGGTGTCGAGGCCGCGATGTTTCTCCGTTGAGATTCTCGATCCTCAACATCTTGACTTTTCTCCAGTCAGGCCTAGACTCGCGCTTAGCCCCAAGTTCCCTCAGGAGACAAATATCGGCCTTGTCCGTCCTGTTCCAGCGCAGAATTGCTACCAATCTGCAGGTGAAGACTTTCATCCAGGGAGTCTACCATTTGGTGCCTCCCTATGAGGCGCCTATGGACGCTTGGGACCTTAAGCTGGTACTAAGTGTTCTGCAGGAAGCTCCATTTGAACCGCTTTAGGATATCTTCTTGAGGTACCTTTCCTGGAAAGCGGTGTTCCTAGTGGCCATCACTTCTATCAGGCGGGTTTCAGAACTGGCAGCCCTATCCTGCCAAGCCCCGTTACTCACTTTCCATAAGGATAAGGTGGTGCTCAGACCAGCCCCTTCTTTTCTGCCAAAAGTCGTGTCCTCTTTTCACATTAATGAAGATGTTGTCTTGCCTTCATTTTGTCCAGCACCGGTGCACCGTGTGGAATAGGCTCTCCACACGATAGACCTGGTAAGAGCCCTCCGGAGGTACGTGTCGAGGACGGCACCCTTTCGTCAGACGGACACGCTGTTTGTGCTCCCCGAAGGGCGCAGGAAGGGACTGGCTGCCTCAAAATCGACCATAGCCAGATGGATTCGTTTGACTATTGAAGAGTCCTACCGCATTAGAGGCACACCGATTCCAGCAGGGATCAGAGCGCATTCTACTCGGGCAGTGGGCGCCTCTTGGGCGCTTCGGCACCAGGCTTCGACGGAACAGGTTTGCAAGGCAGCAACCTCGTCCAGCCTGCACACATGTGCCAAACATTATAATATCCATGCTCAGGCCTCGGCGGATGCGAGCCTGGGTAGAAGAATTCTCCAAGCAGCGGTGGCGCACCTTTAAGCAAGAGGTGCATGTAGCTTGGATCGGTGAGTCAATCTCCTACCCAGGGACTGCTTTAGGACGTCCTACATTATCTGGGTCCCCCAATGAGGCGAAGGAGAAGCATGGATTTTTGTGATAACTCACCGTAAAATCCTTTTCTCCGAGACGCTCATTGGGGGACACAGCACCCACCCTATTAGCCAGTTGGCTCTTGATTTGTTTAAATTTATATGTATTTACTAATTTGATATAAGGGTGGTGTTTTGGACATCATGTACCTGTATTAAGGCTGATTTTGTTGTCCTCCTACTGCTTTGGCACCAATTGATTTCCGCCCGCAATAGGGGCGAGGGTGTATACGGCGGAGGAGGAGCTAACCTCTTTATTTTTTTCACTTAGTGTCAGCCTCCTAGCGGCAGAAGCATACACCCACAGTATCTGTGTCCCTCAATGAGCGTCTCGGAGAAAAGGATTTTACGGTGAGTTATCACAAAAATCCATTTTTTTAAGCATTTCCGCGGCAGAATCGCGCGTTTAAAATCGCAGCGGAAACGCTTAAAAAACGCTACGTGGGCACACAGCCTTACTATGTATGAAGATACAGGTTCACAAATGTTACCTTTTGCTAGATTCGACTTTTACGAATCCTGTTATAACCAAATGATTTTTTTCCCATTTCTTTATTTTTAATAGAAAAAGAGGTTAATTTAGAATTTTTTTCTTAATATTTTTTTTTGAAAAAAATCTTAATCTGTTTGATCTCAGCCTAAGGGCTCGCTCACACAACAGTATAAATCGGACGAGTGCAGTTCGATTAAAAATCGAATTGCAGTCAGCCCAGTGTTATCCTATGGGGGCAGCGCACATCTGTGATTATTTTCTCATGCCGTCTCAGCATTAGAAAACAATTGCAGCACGCTGCGAGTGCCTCCGAGAATCGGATCACACTCGCCAATACAAGTCTATGGGTGTGTGTTAAACATCGGACTGCACTTGTACGTTATCCGAGTGCAGTCCGATTAACGCGGACACCTGCAATGAAGAACATGGAGAAATTACTTTCTCCGTCTCTTCCACACTTTTGCTGTGATTCTCTCATACAAGATATTTGGAAAATAGTGCACTCACACTTGGCTCAAACTCTGAGAGTGTTTGATCCAAGTGTCATTTGCATAATTTGCCCAATTCTCTCTCACGAGAGAACACACGCTTCTTGTAACCCCGGCCTGAGGCTGAGTTTCACAGAAGTGCCAAGATAGCAGATGTTTTGACCTTCAGCAGGCCCTAGGGTACCTAGTTGGTCCATTGGTACCCTGTAATCGCATCTCGAACCTCTGATGCAAGCATGCACCCACAACTCCTCCATTTGAATGTTCGAGATTGAGAGCAGCAGCTAAATGGTTAATAAATTCGGTCAGAGCTCAACTCGAACTGTGACTATTAAATACAGATACCAGCAGCAGCCACATGTGGCGCAAGTTTAGCTTCTGAGCCCCTCCATGCTTGCCGACCCCTGCTAAGGAAACTTTTTCACGTCTTCATGCGGTAAGGTTTTAAAGGAATTCTACATTACTTCTATTACCATCTGAGACATTAGACACATGCTTCCATCTGAAATGTCCTTTACGTTTCCCAAGCACAAATTAATTTCACCTTGTGAGGAGCCCTATTGACAGTACACACGTCACACAATTGCTTTGTATTTGAAATAATAAGGTTAACCCCTTCACCCCCAAGGGTGGTTTGCACGTTCATGACCGGGCCAATTTTTACAATTCTGACCACTGTACCTTTATGAGGTCATAACTCTGGAACGCTTCCATGGATCCCGGTGATTCTGACATTGTTTTCTCGTGACATATTGTACTTCATGTTAGTGGTAAAATTTCATTCAAATAACTTGCGTTTATTTGTGAGAAAAACGAAAATTTTGAAAATTTCGCAATTTTCCAACTTTGAATTTTTATGCCCTTAAATCACAGAGATATGGCACCCAAAAAACCTGATAACTAACATTTCCTACATGTTTACTTTACATCAGCACAATTTTGGAACCAAAATTTTTTTTTGTTAGGAAGTTATAAGGGTTAAAAGTTGACCAGCGATTTCTCATTTTTACAACACCATTTTATTTTTACGGACCACATCACATTTGAAGCCACTTTGAGGGGTCTATATGATAGAAAATACCCAAAAGTGACACCATTCTAAAAACTGCACCCCTTAAGGTGCTCAAAACCACATTCAAGAAGTTTATTAACCCTTTAGGTGAGTCACAGGAATTTTTTTGAATATTTAAAAAAAAATGAACATCTAACTTTTTTTCACAAAGAAAGTACTTCAGGTTCAATTTTTTTTATTTTACCAAGGGTAACAGGAGAAATTGGACTGCAAAAGTTATTGTGCAATTTGTCCTGAGTACGCGGATACCTGATATGTGGGGGGGAATGACTGTTTCGGCGCATGGCAGAGCTCAGAATGGAAGGAGCGCCGTTTGACTTTTTCAATGCAAAATTGTCTGGAATTCAGATCGGACGCCATGTCACGTTTGGAGAGTCCCTGATGTACCTAAACAGTGGAAACCCCCTACAAGTGACCCCATTTTGGAAACTAGACCCCCCCAAGGAACTTATCTAGATATGTGGTGAGAACTTTGAACCCACAAGGGCTTTACAGAAGTTTATAACGTACAGCAGTACAATTAAAAAATCATATTTTTTCCACAAAAATGATCTTTTCACCCTCAATTCTTATTTTTCCAACGGTAACAGGACCCTAAAAGTTATTGTGCAATTTGTCCTGAGTACGCTGATACCCCACATGTGGGGGTAAACCACTATTTGGGCACATGGCAGAGCTCGGAAGGGAAGCAGCGCCATTTGACGTTTTTGGCTGGAATTGAGATCGGACATCATGTCGCGATTGGAAAACCCCTGATGTACCAAAACAGTGGAAACCCCCCACAAATGACACCATTTTGGAAACTAGACCCCCTAAGGAACTTATCTAGATGTGTGGTGAGAACCAGGGCTGTGGAGTCGGAGTCGTGGAGTCGGAGTCGGTGCTCATTTTGGTGGAGTCGGAGTTGGAGTCGGTGTAAAATGGACCGACTCCGACTCCTAAAATATATAATAAATTGGGTACAGTAATTCAATGCAGGATGTGCTGAATATTTTTTCATAGGAGTTTGGGAAAGTTATGAAATGTCCTATAAATGGCTGTTATATTCCTGATCTAAGGCTACATTCACACACAGCGTATTTCCTGTGTTTTTTGAGGATACGTTTTTCAGCTGCAAAAGCTGATCATCTTTTTAAAAAACTGCATCACCTGAAAGGTTTTTGAGCTCATAGATAATGTTTTCAATAGCAAAAGCAGATTAGAAATCTGCTCTATCTATCCATTTATCCATATCTGTCTATCCATATCGTATCTGTACCAAAAAGAATGAAAACCGGGTAGTACACCAATATATATTCTGTTCTATCTAAATATCTTGATTATTGGATCATAAAAATGATTAAATGTCTGAGGTTCACATTGTACTACAATAAATTTTTCACTTAAATATAAGCAATATGTGTGGGAGTCAGAGTCGGTGTAAGGGAAATTGAGGAGTCGGAGTCACAGGTTTGGCTTACCGACTCCACAGCCCTGGTGAGAACTTTCAACCCCCAAGGGCTTCACAGAAGTTTATAACATAAAGCTGTACAATTAAAAAATCATATTTTTTCCACAAAAATGATCTTTTCACCCTCAATTCTTATTTTTCCAATGGTAACAGGACCCTAAAAGTTATTGTGCAATTTGTCCTGAGTACGCTGATACCCCACATGTGGGGGTAAACCACTATTTGGGCGCATGGCAGAGCTCGGAAGGGAAGCAGCTCCATTTGACGTTTTTGGCTGGAATTGAGATCGGACACCATGTCGCGATTGGAAAACCCCTGATGTACCAAAACAGTGGAAACCCCCCACAAATGACACCATTTTGTAAACTAGACCCCCCAAGGAACTTATCTAGATGTGTGGTGAAAACTTTGAACCCCCCAGTGCTTCACAGAAGTTTATAACGCCCGGGCGTGAACATAAAAAAATCGTATTTTTTCCACAAACATGATCAATTAGTCCCCAATTTTTTTATTTTCCCAAGGGTAACAGGAGAAATTGAACCCAAAAAGTTGTTGTCCAATTTGTCCTGAGTACGCTGACGCCTCATATGTGGGAGAAAACTACTGTATGGACACACGTCGGGGTTCGGAAGGGAAGTAGTGATGTTTTGGAATGCAGACTTTGAGGGAATGGTCTGCGGGTGTCATGTTGCCTTTGGAGAGCCCCTAATGTACCTAAACAGTGGAAACCCCCCACAAATGACCCCATTTTGGAAACGAGACCCCCTAAGGAACTTATCTAGATGTGTGGTGAGCACTTTGAACCCCCAAGGGCTTCACAGAAGTTTATAATGCCCGGGCATGAAAATAAAAAAATCGTATTTTTTCCACAAACATGATCAATTAGTCCCCAATTTTTTCATTTTCCCAAGGGTAGCAGGAGAAATTGGACCCCAAAAGTTGTTGTCCAATTTGTCATGAGTACAATGACACCCCATATGTGGGAGAAAACTACTGTATGGACACACGTCGGGGCTCGGAAGGGAAGTAGTGACGTTTTGGAATGCAGACTTTGATGGAATGGTCTGCGGGTGTCATGTGCATTTGGAGAGCCCCTGATGTACCTAAACTATTGAAACTCCCCACAATTGACCCCATTTTGGACACTAGACCCCCCACGGAACTTATCTAGATGTGTGGTGAGCACTTTGAACCCCCAAGTGCTTCACAGAATTTTATAACGCTCGGACGTGAAAATAAAAAAATGATTTTTTTCCACAAAAATGATATGTTTGCCCCCAATTTTTTATTTTCCTAAGGGTAACAGGAGAAATTGGACCCCAAAAAATTGTTTTGCAATTTGTCCTGAGTAGGCTGATACCCTACATGTGGGGGTAAAACACTGTTTGGGCGCATGTCAGAGCTTGGAAGGGAAGGAGCACCATTTGACTTTTTCAACTCAGAATTGGCTGGAATTGAAATCAGACGCCATGTTGCATTTGGAGAGCCCCTGATGTGCCCAAACTGTGGAAACCCCCAATTCTAACTCCAACCCGAACCCCAACGCACCCCTAGCCCTACCCTAACCCTAATGGAAAAATGGAAATAAATACATTTTTTTTATTTTATTATTTTTCCCTAACTAAGGGGGTGATAACGGGGGGTTTGATTTACTATTTATGGCGGTTTTTATATTTGGCGGCTGTCGCACGCTAAAAGACGCTTTTTATTGTAAAAATAGTTTTTGCATCATCACATATTGAGAGCTATAATTTTTCCGTCTTTTGATCCACTGAGTCATGTGAGGTCTTATTTTTTGCGGGACGAGTTGACGTTTTTATTGGTACCATTTTCGGGCACGTGACATTTTTTGATCACTTTTTATTCCGATTTTTGGGACGCAGAATGAACAAAAACCAGTGTTTCATGAATTTCTTTTGGGGGGGGTGCGTTTACACCGTTCCGCGTGCGGTAAAATTGATAAAGCGGTTTTATTCTTCGGGTCAGTACGGTTACATCGATACCTCATTTAGGTCGTTTTTTTATGTTTTGTCAGTTTTATACAATGAAAACTATTTTATATAAAAAATAATTATTTTTGCATCGCTTTATTCTGCGAGCTATAACTTTTTTATTTTTTACTTTTTTTATCACAGCTGATGATGCTGTGTGGCGGCTCGTTTTTTGCGGGACAAGATGACGTTTTCAGCGGTACCATGGATATTTATATGCGTCTTTTTGATCGCACGTTATTACACTTTTTGTTTGGCGGTATGATAATAAATCATTATTTTTTGCTTCGTTTTTTATTTTTTAAGGGGTTAACTAATGGGACAGTTTTATAGGGCGGGTCGTTACGGACGCGTCGATACCTAATATGTGTACTTTTATTGTTGTGTTTTTTTATTTGCAAAAAATTGATTTATTTGGGGGAATATTTTTTTTTTTTTGTAATTGGCGATTTTTTTTTAAAATTATTTTAACACTTTATTTTTTATTTTTTATTTTTTTTACTTTATTAAATAGTCCCAGGTGGGACATCACTGCTCTGTGACAGATCGCTGATCTGTCACATCACAGATCACTGTGACAGATCAGCAATCTGTCACAGGCAGTGCACAAGGCTTCCTCATGCCTGCGCTTTGCAGGCACTGAGGAAGCCAGCTTCCTGCAGGCCCCCGAAGGCCCCCGTCGCCATCTTGGATTCGGGGACCTGCAGGGATTGTGCCCCCCCGCAGCAGCGCTGCACACTGCGCTGCTGTGGGGGGCTCAGGGAAGCATGGAGGGAGCCCACTCCCTGCCGATGCTTCCCTTTAACCCCTGGTACACCGCGATCGTGTTTGATCGCGGTGTGCAAGGGGTTAACGTGTCGGGGCGGTCCGTGACCGCCCCTGACACATTGTGCCGGGTGTCAGCTGTGATAATCAGCTGACATCCGGCCGCGATCAGCGGTGCTCACCACGTGGGCGCCGCTGATCGCGGTAGACGTACTATCCTGTCCATGGGCATAGGGGCCCGGGTCCCATGGACGGGATAGTACGTCGGATGTCAGGAAGGGGTTAAATATATCAGGCAAAAGTAAAATTAAAAAATATATTTTGTCTGTATGCATTCAAGGTCTTGCTGTTAATTTGTTATTCAGCATTACATTCATTTATTTTTTGCACAGGTTAATGTGAAAAACCACCAGCATGCCAAATATGTGGAAAATCATATTTCCATGAATGACATGAGGGCCTTTGTCTTTGAAAGCCAAGAGGATATGGACACATTTTTGAAAGAGGTAAGATGAACTGTAAAAAATGGAAGAAAAAGTGACGACCTTCATTGGATTTTGCGTTTTTGTTTTCGTTAGCACTGAGCACTGGTTCAGTTCTTGAATACAAAAAGTGAAACTCTCATATTAGAATCATTACAAACAGAGTGATCTATTTCATGTGGTTATTTCTATTAATGTTGATTATGGCTTACAGCCAATGAAAACCCAGAAGTCATTATCTCAGTAAATTAGAATACTTTGTTGACCTACTGAAATGTATGTTCAATAAATGCACTCAATACTTGGTCAGGCCTCCTTTTGCATCAATTACTGCATCAATGTGGCGTGGCATGGACACAGTGATACTGTTGTTTGTAAACCAGGTATTGGTAGATTTGGCAGTGTAGACAGGTGCCAAGTCCTGCTGGAGAATGAAATTTCCTTCTCCAAAAAGCTTGTTGGTAGAGGGAAGCGTTAAGGCTACTTTCACACATCAGGTTTTCGGCGTCAGGCGCGATCCGGCGTCGTGCCGGAATGCCGGATCCGGCAAATGTTTTGTAAAACCTGAAGTGCCGGATCCGGTTTTCTGCCGGATCCGTCTTGTTCTTGACAGATAAAACCGGATCCGTCTCATCCGGTTCATCCGTTTTTCTATCCGTTTTTCGACGGATTACGCCGGATCCGGTTTTTAAAATTGACCCTTGTGGCCTTCCGAACGGGATTGGCTACTGGAAAACTAGATATAGCATGTTCCTACAGCCCTTCTTTGACAGGTTGTAGAGAAGAAAGTGCAGGTTGGAGAGAAGAGCAAGTTACTGGCGAAGATGGATGTTGTCATTGGAAATATTACCACTAGAAGTTCTGTGACGGTTTCAGGGACAATTTTCCACTATACTTTATGTCACCTCAAGGCAGAGTACACTGGGATGACAGAGTGTGAGAGATTTTTGCCCTAAACTTGTGTACCTTCTGGACCAACAGTATATACCTTTGCCAACCAAAGTTGGCTATCTTGTCATGGTCTTACTATTTTTACCTTTAGGCCACAGGTGTGTACCTGGTTGTGTTTTATGCAAAGTATTTCACCTTTTAACAAAAGTTGTTTACATTGGTAGGAAATCACCAACAATAAATACAACTTTTTAGGTGAAATACTTTGCTTCAAACACAACCAGGAACACAACTGTGGCAAAAAGCTAAAATTTACCCACAGTTATACCTGGTTTTGAATACCTTTTTACCTTTGAAATACCCTGTATTTAACCTTTTTTTAAAACATAGTTCGCCGCAGAAAGAAATGACAGACAACCATTGTGAAACGATAATTTAACTTTTATTTAAATTTTTTTTTTTTTTTGTAAAATGTTTTTAAAGTGCAAAAAACTTTTTTAATAAAGGTTTTAAACCCAATGGGCATTTTTATTACAAAAAACACACATTTACAATTCTGTGTACTGTGGGGTGGAAATACTGCTGGAGGGGCTGCGGGACACTTCGACACTGGGTGTGTGGAGAGAGGACTGGGATCGTGGTGGGGAAGGAACAGTTAGAGGTGAAGGTGTGGAAAAAACTACAGAATGGGTGGACATGTGGGAAGCAGAAGAGGTGGTGGGTGGTGGAGTGGAGGGTTGGGCAGGGACTGTAGGAGCAGATGATGTTGATGGAAAGTTGTATGGGGAAGGAGTTTGGTACGGGGAAGGAGTTTGGTACGGGGAAGGAGTTAGTACGGGGCAGGTTGCTGGAAGTGGGGAGATGACTGGTACTGGGGAGGTTGCTGGTACTGGGGAGGTTGCTGGTACTGGGCAGGTTGCTGGTATGTAGTAGGAGGGGGAGGATGAAAAGTGGCTGGAGGGGGTGCAGATGTAATAGGAGGGGGAGGATGGAAAGTGGCTGGAGGGGGTGCAGGTGGAGGAACTACAGTGGTGGGAGGTGGAGGTTGGGAGGTAACCTGCTGTAGAGCACCGTGGCACGAATGCATTACATGCATCTGCTGGGTAGGAGATAGTGTTTCCATGCGCTCCACAACAGACCTGAAAAAGGTGTGGTTTGGCGAAGATCTTGTTTCTGAATGCATGGTTTGCAGAAGTGTCTTCACCTCCAGAATGCTGGAGTTGATCTGCTGAAAGCCTGCGGAGATTTGCTCTGACAAGACTTTGAGACAGTTCTGGAAAGATGCATTCAGATGCAATAACTCTTGCGCATAACTCTTTTCCTGACCCCTCTGCCGCTGCCGCCCAGTACCCGCAGGTGTACTAGAGGTGGCAGGGGCAGAAGGGTGGGGTAAAGGGAAAGCGATCTCCTCACCAGCAGCTTCATGTAATGTAGGCGGCCACGATGCTCCTGTGCTGGTGGATGGGACAGATGGGTCGAATGTGTGGGAAGGCAGGGAAGGTGCAGATGTACCGGGGCGGTCGAAGTGTCCCTCGGTGCCGGTCTCCTCAGGGATCGCCTCAGAAGGGTCCAATCGTGCAGGCTCCCGAGTGCTGCTCACCGTGCTGTGGAATAAAGAGAAAAAAAAACAATTAAAATACTGACATGGTATGGCCCTGGCTGAAAAAAAAAAGTTACATCTAACATTTTTTTCACATGTGGTGTGTAATATTTACCTTCTGGTGAGCATTGTTTACCGGAGGAACGACAGGGCTTGTGCGTCCTTGTACTTGCTCCTGCGTCCTCCAGATCCACTCGGGGCCCGCATCTCTTTATTGAACTCCTTCTTGAAACGATCCCTCACAGACCGCCACCGATTCACAATTCTGTTCCCTGAAACGAGAAAGGAGTGGTTAGTATACAACATCAGTGTTTCACAAACTCCAGTCCTCATGGTCCCCAGGGGTCATGTTTTCAGGATTTCAATAGTAAATAGAAATCCTGAACACATGATCCGTGGGGACCACGAGGACTGGAGTTCGGGAAACACTGGTTTACATCAAGCAACCTGTATATACTTACGCTCTTTAATCTGGGCCCGAGCTTCGAGGTCCTCCCAGCGGCCCACAAGGAGAGAACAGATTTCCTCCCAGAGTTGTCGGGTAATGATCAGGTCAGCGTGGCGGCGGTCAGCCATATTCCAGAGCGGCTCCCTTTCTCTGACGAGATCGATGAGGCGGTCCACATCAATTCCTCCATCCTCACCGTCAGAGTCGGGAGCACGCTGTGAAGGCTGTTAAAGAAAAAGACAAAAATAACATAATTAGCCTCCACAAAAGAAATGAAATAAAAAGTGCAAAAAAACAAAGCAAAAATATTTATACTTACACGCTGGTGACCGCCGCGTTGCTGTCGCCGACGACCCTGGGAGGCACTGCGAGGACCTCTTGGCCGAGCACCAGATTGGGAAGACTAGAGAAGAAAACAAAAAATGTTATGTGTTTGGATGTAGGCATTTGTTTGCTGTGTGTGGTCTGCAGAACATTGTTTTCTATGTGTTGTGTGTAGTGTGATGTTGTGTTTCTGCGTTTGATGCAAAAAACTTACGAATTGTGAGCCCACTCCAAGCGTCTGTCCACCCCTTCCTTCTTCTTCTGGGAGCTCCTCTTCATCTTGTGATTCCTGTTTTGAAATAAAAGGCAATGAATAGACATATATTACAGAGATGATGGATTTTGGAAATAAAAACTTACCGTCAAACGCTGATGATGCGAGGGAGGGCTCCCAGAAGAAGATGTGCTGTCCTGTTGATGGCCAGACTCCATGGCTGTGGGTATTGCTGCTGCCAGTGATGCCATTTCTGCTGCTGCTGCTGCTGCTGCATCTCTTTGGCGGCTGTTGAATAAAGAGAAAGAAAGGGCCAATGAATATCTTGATATTCCATGGCCCTAGTTTGGAGGAATGGGGGATTTGATAATTACCGTCTCTCATCTGCTTCTGGACTCCCCTCCCGTTCAGCATGCTGCTCCATTTGGGGTGGTGCTGATGGTGCTGCTGCTGCAGATGTCTGCTGCCTTCTCCTGCTCCTGGTTCTTGGCTTGGGTGGCATGTTGGGTGTGGCTGAGGGTCCCATTGTCTTGCTTTTATATATCTCCTGTGGGCAGAGCTACTGAGCATGCTCAGACCAAAAAAACCGGATCCGGCGCATTGCGGCGCTCATAGGCTTTCATTGTGTGAAAAAGCCGGACGCGCCGGATCCGGCGGGTACGGCTTTTTCGCCGGAGACAAAAAACGTTACAGTAGACGTTTTTTCCAGACGCCGGATCGCGACACATTGCGACACATTGCCGGATCCGGCGAAAACCGGATGAAACGCATGGCCATCCGGCGCGATCCGGCGCAAATGCAAGTCAATGGGGGGGAAACCGGATCCGGCATTGCATTTCGCCGGATCCGGTTTCTGTCAAAAGCGCCGGATCGCGCCTGACGGCGAAAACCTGATGTGTGAAAAAGGCCTAAGTGCTCTAAAATTTCCTGGTAGACGGCTGCGCTGACTTTGGTCTTGATAAAACGCAGTGGAGCTACACCAGCAGTTGCCATGGCTCCCCAAACCATCACTGATTGTGGAAACTTCACAGTAAACCTCAAGCAGCTTGGATTGCCTGTCTCTCCACTCTTCCTCCAGACTCTGGGACCTTGAGCAACAGTCCAGTTCTTTTTCTCCTTGGCCCAGGTAAGGCGCTTCTGGCATTGTCTATTGGTCATGAGTGGCTTGACAAAATAAATGCGACACTTGTAGCCCATGTCCTGGATTCGTCGGTGTGGGGTGGCTCTTGAAGCAATGACTCCAGCAGCAGTCTACCCCTTGTGTTTCTCCCCCAAATTTTTGAATGACGTTTTCTTAACAATCCTTTCAAGGCTGCGGTTATCCCTGTTGCTTGTGCACCTTTTGCTACCACACTTTTTCCTTCCACTCAACTTTCCATCAATATGCTTGGATACAGCACACTCTGAACAGCCAGCTTCTTTAGCAATGACCTTTTGTGGCTTACCCTCCTTGTGGAGTGTGTCAATGACTGCCTTCTGGACATCTATCAAGTCAGCGGTCTTCAACATGATTGTGGATTCTACTGAAACAGATTAAGGGACCTTTTTAAACACGTAGGAAGACTTTGCAGATGTTTTTTGTTAATTCTAATTTACGGAGATAACTTTTGGGTTTTCATTGGCTATAAGCCATAATCATCAACATTAAGAGAAATAAACACTTGAAATAGACCATTCTGTTTGTAATGACTCTATATAATGTACGAGTTTCACTTTTTGTATTGAAGAACTGAAATAAATTAAAGTGAACCTGTCACCAGGTTTGGCCGTCTTTCAGGGCTTATATACAGCATTCTATAATGCTGTATATCTGCCCTCAACCCAACCTGGGAGAACTGACAAATAACTTTTAATATACTCAACTGTGGGGCGCTCTGGTCCGAAGGGTGTCGCATGTCTTGGTTCGGCGCCTCCCATCTTCTTATGATCACCGCCGTCCTGCTTGCTTCATGTGGATGACGTGTCCCGGTATCATCCACACAGTCTGCTCGGCATCACGCTCCTTCGCAGGCGTACTTATCTGCCCTGTTGAGGGCAGAGCAAAATCCTGCAGCGCGCGCAGACGCTGGGCCTCTCTGACCTTTCCCGGCACCTGTGCACTGCAGTACTTTGCTCTACCCTTAACAGGGCATATAAAGGCTGAGATGGACCGGGCCCAGCTAGTAGACACACAGCCGCGAGGAACTACACCATTATAATGTCCGGCTCAAAGAAAAGGCAGGCTACACCTTTATACACACATGATGAAAACAGCCTGAAAAAAAAAACCTAAGGCTATGAACTGGGTTATAAACTCCTGCAGAGTCTGTGGTGCATCGTGACGTTGGTTAATGGAAAGAGACATGATGTCCTCAATTGGATTCATGTCTCAGGAACAGGCAGACTAGTCCATAGTATCAATGCCTTCATCATGCAGGTACTGCTGGCACACTTCAACCAGATACAGCCTAGCATTGTCATGCATCAGAAGTAACCCAGGGCCCAATTCACCTGCATATGGTCTCACAATGGGTCTTAGGATCTGATCCAGGTACCTAATGGCAGTCAGGGTACCTCTGGCTAACACATGGAGGGCTGGGCAAAATGGCAGGAGAAATTTATTCTCAATCACTGTTACTTCTTATCTGGACAGGTTGATTTCAAAGAATTGTGATTGACTTGGAGTTACACTGTGTTGTGTTGTTTAAGTGTTCCCTTTATTTTTTTTGAGCAGTGTATATTTGTGTTGTAAAGAAAAATTAAATTACGCAGTAATTTGTATGTACTTTAAAACGGCTCTAAAAAATATTAGTTTGTCCCACATAAAACAAAGCCTTATTCAGCCACGTCAATGAAAAAATAAATACGGCTGTTGAAAAACGGAGAAGCTAAAAGCCTGAAATGCATCAATGTGACTGTGGACCCCTCACAGCATGCACACCCCACAGTATCAGGATTCTCCACCGTCTGCGGCAAGAGAAGAGCGGTCACGTGATCAAAAGTATGCAATATGCTTACGTCTGACCACGTTCTGGCTGATACGCGTGCGCTGTCTTGCTCACAAGAAGTGAATTCAGTGAGCTTGCTCATGGCTAGTTGGAATGTGGCCAGAAGTATACATACTGTTCTGCCTTCATACACGACATGGTGTGCAATTCATCATAAACAACTGCTCTGTGTTCCAAATAAGCAGACTGTTCTCTGTAGTCTTACTTGTGTATTGGTGAACAGTATAGAACATGCGCGGTAAAACTACAAGGAATACAAAATGACATAGGTAAGTAATCGGCAGATGATAACACAGCTAACACATTTATAGAAATTGTACGGTGATGCAAACATTTCATGAGAATACATGAGTCCCTGATTACATTCACTGTGAACTATTAGCTAAACAGTTAATCTCCTAGCTGCTAGACAGTAATAACACCTCTGTAAATCACTGCATTGTAAGAAAACTGATTCTTACCAGATATGCTTTACCCAGATAGCGACTCAAGTAGAGAAGTCACAGGAAAACAAAGATAAACAGGAGGACAAAATTCACATGTACATCCTATGAGATACACAAAAAGAAGATGGAGTCTCCTTCCTCCCAGAATACACTGTGTATTTCCCACAATGCATTGCTTCAATCCCAAAGTGCATTGCATCTGTTAAAGGCACAGGCTGTGAATGCTGTTTAAGACGCAGCTATAAATTCAGCCACCACTAGATGGTGCTATAATTAACCCAGCAATAATACAAACATATTGCTTTATTCAGAGCACATAACTCAACAGGCTGCCCTATATTCAGAGGGCAGAACACATAGTCACTGAAGTCACTGCCGACTTTTAACAAAAGACTGGAGAACTGATTTAATGTCTGTTCATGCCTGATCAAGTGTGCCATATGTAAATTACCGTAATTGTATCCAGTCAAGATGTCCATGTGCTAACACCATCACAAACGTTGTCCTCAAGGCACTTACAGTGGGTATAAAGATAATCTGTCATCAGGTTTTTGCTATGTAACCTGAAAGCAGCCTGATGTTTGGGCAGATATCCTGTTTTTACCAAATGTCACTTATTGAGCTACATGCTCAATAGAGAATGGATAAGGATCTGGGGAACCTAGTTAATGATAAACTTACCTGGAGCAGCCAGTGCCAGGCAGCAGCTGCCAAGGCAAACCGGATCATGGGGTGCATTAAAAGAGGTCTGGTTACACATCATGAGAGAATTATACTGCCTCTGTACAAATCCCTGGTTAGACCGCACATGAAGTACTGTGTGCAGTTTTGGGCACCGGTGCTCAGGAAGGATATAATGGAACTAGAGCGGGTAAAAAGGAGGGCAAGAAAATTAATAAAGGGGATGGGGGAACTACAATACCCAGAGAGATTAACAAAATTAGGATTATTTATACCATGTATAAGTATATAAGGGGACAATACAAATATCTCTCCGAGGATCTGTTTATAGCAAGGAAGGTGATGGTCACAAGGGGGCATTCTCTGCGTCTGGAGGAGAAAAGGTTTTTCCACCAACATAGAAGAGGATTCTTTACTGTTAGGGCAGTGAGAATCTGGAATTCTCTGCCTGAGGAGGTGGTGATGGCGAACTCAGAAGAATGGTTCAGGAGAGGCCTGGATGTCCTCCTGGAGCGTAACAATATTCTATCTTATTGTTAGGTTCTTTAGAAGGACGTAGATCTGGGGATTTATTCTGACAGAATTTTATAGGCTGAACTGGATGGACTAATGTTTTTTTTCGGCCTTACTAACTATGTTACTATGCTGTCATTTTGATGACATTACTGTTTTCTTTGTTGCAGATCAATTAGGTTTCTTAATGCTAAGCTCTGAATAACCTCACCACCACTGATTGTACATAAGCAGGAAAATGGCAGTCAGTGGTGGGGGCGGAGGTACTCAGCTGGAGCATTACATGGGTAGAGACAACTAGTCCTCTAGTGCTAATCTACTGATAAAACACTGATTTTCTGAAAATTACAGCATACAGTCCAGTAAGTGATAATCGCTGGAATCAGGGTCTCTGCTCCTACTTCATGCTACTCTTATTGCATAAAGGAAACCTGACAGCTTCCCCACCCCAAAACCGCCACCATATATATTGCTATTTTTATTCTCTTCCTAACATGCCCATTGTAATGGCTTATTGATGTCTTCATATGCCAAAAATCTATTTTATAACTGAGTGGTGGCGATATGTTAACTACTAGGTAATCAGTCATGGGAATTGTGGTTCAATAGAAACATTACAAAAATACTTAGTGATTTGGCCAAAAATGATGGTACACCTAGAAAAAGATTGAAAATAGTTTAACATGTCTCTATGGTTAAATTGATGTGTATCCTGTAATTAGCATTACAGGTGTCTACAAACTTGTATACAGTCTGTATATTTAAAGGATGAAAAGTAGTCAGTGTGCTGTTTGGTATCATGATGTCTACTACACTGAACATGGACCAAAGACATCTAAGGAGAGAGTTGTCTCTGGAGATTGGAAAGGAAATTATAGACATGTTAAAGGTCTAAAGGCTCCAAAGAACTTGAGGTTCCTGATGCTACAGCTGCACGTTATTCACAAGTTACTGTAAATGTCTGTGGAACTGTAGCTACCACTCTGGACGTGGCAGCGATAGGAAAATTAATGACAAATTGAAGAGATGGATAATACGAATGATAACAAAAGAGCCCAGAACAAGTTCCAAAGTCATTAGGGGTGAACTTCAAGTTCAATTTACATCCGTGTCAGATCGCACCATCCGTCCCTGTCTTGGCCAAAGTGGTCTCCCATGGTGGATGACCGAGGAGGAAACCAGTGTTTGAAAGCAAATCATAAAAAATGAAGAATGGAATTTGCCGAAATCCATATTGACTAGCCAGAAAGCTTTTGGAAGAATGTCCTTGGGACAGATGAGGCAAACCTGTAGCTTTTTGACAAGTCTCATCAGCTTTGTTTACAGACATAAAAATGAAGCGTAAATAAAATGGTATTGTACAAACTTTGAAACATGAAGGAGGCTCCGTTATAGTTTGGAGCTACTTTGCTACATTTGGGACAGGATAAATTGTATCTATGCTGTTTTAGAAAGCTTGGTTTAGGTTGCAGGTCATGGGTTCTTCAACAGATTAATGACCCAAAACACACTGCTAAAAAAGCAAACAAACAAGAATGGCCAAGTGCAAAATATTGGGCTATTCTGAAGTGGCCTTATATGAGCCCTTTTCTAAATTTTATTGAACATCTGTGGATGAAGCTGGAACTTAGTCTGGAGAAGGTACCTTCACACCTGTGACAGCTGGAGCAGTTTCCTCATGAGTAGTCGTCCAAAATACCTGTAGACAGGTGCAGAAGACTCATTGAGAAATTGCAATACAGAGATCATTTGTTTGCAGTGATTTCCTCGAGGGTGTGCAGCAAAATATTAGCCCCTTCCCGACTTGTGACACAGCGTATGCGTCATGAAAGTCGGTGCCAATTCGACCCATGACGCATATGCTGTGTCATGACTTTAAAGCCCCCCTGCGGGTCAGGTGACCGGGGTCAATGATTGGCTGTTTCACTTTTAACAATCAGAGCGATAGTAATATTTCATCAATGAAATTTGATGAAATATTACAAACCAGCCACGGCCGATGCTGCAGTAGCTTTGGACATGGCTGGAGACACCGATCCGACCCCCCCCACACCGGCTAATGGGGCCCATCTGCCCCCGCCACTGAATGACAGCGTCGGTCTGCCTCCGCTGTCATCATCTGCTCCCCCCGCCTTTCCTCCACTCCCCCCCCACCCCCCGGTACCTTCCGAGTGCCGCTGTCACTTCCGGTGTCCCGGGTCATGGGAGCCGCCATCTTCGAAAATGGCGGGCGCATGCGCAGTGCGCCCGCTCGAATCTGCCGGCTGCGGATTCCATTCATTCATTTTGATCACTGTGATAAACTCTCACAGTGATCAAAATAAAAAGTAAATAACCCCCCCCCCCCCCTTTATCTCCCCCATAGGTAGGCACAACTAATAAAATAAAAAAAATATTTTTATTTTTCCATTAGGGTTAGAATTAGGGTTAGGGTTGTAATTAGGTTTAGGGTTGCAATTAGGTTTAGGGTTGCAATTAGGGTTAGGGTGGAGTTAGGGTTAGGGGTGTGTTGGGGTTAGGGTTGGGATTAGGGTTAGGCTTGAGTTTAGGGTTATGGTTAGGGTTGGGATTAGGGTTAGGGGTGTGTTGGTTATGGTTAGGGTTGGGATTAGGGTTAGGGGTGTGTTGGGGTTAGGGTTAGAGTTAGAATTGAGGGGTTTCCACTGTTTAGGCACATCAGGGGGTCTCCAAACGCGACATGGTGCCACCATTGATTCCAGCCAATTTTGCGTTCAAAAAGTCAAAAGGTGCTCCCTCCCTTCCAAGCCCCGACATGTGCCCAAACACTGGTTTACCCCAACATATGGGGTATCAGCGTACTCAGGAAAAATTGCACAACAACTTTTGGGGTCTAATTTCTCCTGTTACCCTTTGGAAAAAAGAAATTGGGGGCTAAAAAATTATTTTTGAGGAAAAAAAATGATTTTTTATTTTCACGGCTCTGCGTTATATACTTCTGTGAAGCACTTGGGGGTTCAAGGTGCTCACCACACATCTAGATAAGTTTCTTGGGGGTCTAGTTACCAAAATGGGGTCACTTTTGGGGGGCTCCACAGTTTAGGTACATTAGGAGCTCTGCAAATGTAACATGACGCCCGCAGACCATTCCATCAAAGTCAGCATTTCATAATGTCACTACTTCCCTTTTGAGTCCCGATGTGTGCCCAAACAGTGGTGTCCCCCCCCACATATGGGGTACTAGCGTACTCAAGACAAACTGGACAACAACTTTTGGGGTCCAATTTCTCCTGTTAGCCATGTGAAAATAAAAGATAGCGTGCTTATTTTCACTGCTCTGCGTCATAAACTTTTGTGAAGCACTTGGGGGTTCAAAGTGCTCACTACACATCTAGATAAGTTCCTTAAGGGGTCTAGTTTCCAAAATGGTGTCACGTGTAGGGGGTTTTCACTGTTTAGGCACACAGGGGCTCTCCAATCCCGACATGATGTCCAATAAGATTGGAGCTAATTTTCCATTCAAAAAGTCAAATGGCGCTCCTTCCCTTCCGAGCCCTGCCGTGCGCCCAAACAGTGGTTTATGACCACATATGCAGTATCGATGTACTCAGGAGAAATTGCCCAACAAATTTTAGGATCCATTTTATCCTGTTGCCCATGTGAAAATGAAAAAAAACTGAGGCTAAAAATTTTTTGTGTGAAAAACAAAAGTACATTTTTATTTACGGATCAATTTATGAAGCACTTGGGGGTTCAAAGTGATCACTATGCATCTAGATAAGTTCCTTGGGGGGTCTAGTTTCCAAAATGGGGTCACTTGTGGGGGAGCTCCAATGTTTAGGCACACAGGGGCTCTCCAGATGTGACATGGCAACTGCTAAATATTCCAGCATATTTTCCATTCAAAAAGTCAAGTGGCGCTCCTTCCCTTCTGAGCCGTGCCGTGCGCCGAAACAGTGGTTTATGACCACATATGAGGTATCGGTGTACTCAGGAGAGATTGCCCAACAAATTTTAGGATCCATTTTAACATGGTGCCCATGTGAAAATGAAAAAATTGATGCTAAAAGAAAAATTAAAATGTCCATTTTTTCCTTCCACTTTGCTTTAGTTCCTGTGAAGCACCTGAAGGGTTAATAATCTTCTTGAATGTAGTTTTGAGTAGCTTGAGGGGTGCAGTTTTTAGAATGGTGTCACTTTTGGGTATTTTCTGCCATATAGACCACTTAAAGTGACTTCAAATATGAGGTGGTCCCTAAAAAAATGGTTTTGTAAATTTTGTTGTAAAAATGAGAAATCACTGGTCAATTTATAACTTCCTAACAAAAAAATATTTTGTTTCCAAAATTGTGCTGATGTAAAGTAGACATGTGGGAAATGTTATTTAGTAACTATTTTGTGTCACATAACTCTCTGGTTTAACAGAATAAAAATTCAAAATTTGAAAATTATAAAGTTTTCAAAATTTTTGCCAAATTTCTGATTTTCTGATTTTTTTCACAAATAAATGCAAAAATGATCGACCTAAATTTACCACTAACATGAAGCCCAATATGTCACGAAAGAAAAAATCTCAATCTCTAGGATCCGTTGAAGCGTTCCAGAGTTATTACCTCATAAAGGGACACCGGTCAGAATTGCAAAAAATGGCCAGGTCATTAAGGTCAAAATAGGCTGGGTCATGAAGGGGTTAACCCCTTAATCCCATGTGACGTACTATCCCGTCCATGTGCCCTGGGACTTAATTCCCAGGGACGGGATAGTACGTCAGCGATAATCTGTGCCCACGTGGTGAGCGCCGCTGATCGCGGCCAGGTGTCAGCTAATTATCACAGCTGACACCCGGCACAATGTGTCAGGGGCATTCACAGACCGCCCCCGACACGTTAACCCCTTGCACACCGCGATCAAATACGATCGCGGTGTACCGGGGGTTAAAAGGAAGCATCGGCAGGGAGGGGGCGCCTTCAGTGCTTCCCTGAGCCCCCCACCACAGCGCAATGTGCAGCGCTGCTGCGGGGGGGTCTCTTTCCCTACAGGTGCCCGGATCCAAGATGGCGACGGGGACCTTCGGGGGCCTGTAGGGAGCTGACCTCAGTGCCTGCAAAGCGCAGGCATGAGGAAGTCTGCGTCTATGCCTGTGACAGATAGCTGATCTGTCACAGTGATCTGTGATGTGACAGATCAGTGATCTGTCACAGGACAGTGATGTCCCCCCTGGGACAACCTAATAAAGTTAAAAAAAAAAGTGAAAATAATTTTTACAAAATCGCTAAATAAATTAAAAAAAATATATATTCCCCAATAAATTCATTTTTTGGAAATAAAGAAAAAAACAATAGAAGTACACATGTTTGGTATTGCCGCGTCCGTAACGACCTGCCCTATAAAACTGTCCCATTAGTTAACCCCTTTAGCGAACCCCTTATGAAATAAAAATAAAAAACGAAGCAAAAAATGATTTATCATACCGCCGAACAAAAGGTGCAATAACGCGCGATCAAAAAGACGCATATAAATATCCATGGTACCGCTGAAAACGTCATCTTGTCCCGCAAAAAACGAGCCACCATACAGCGTCATCAGCGAAAAAATAAAAGTTATAGCTCGCAGAATAAAGCGATACAAAAATAATTATTTTTTTATGTGAAATAGTTTTCATTGCATAAAAGCGCCGAAACATAAAAAAAACCTATATGAGGTATCCCTGTAACCGTACTGACCTGAAGAATAAAACCGCGTTATCAATTTTACCGCAGGCGGAACGGTGTAAGCGCACCCCCCAAAAGAAATTCATGAAACGCTGGTTTTTGTTCATTCTGCGTCCCAAAAATCGGAATAAAAAGTGATCAAAAAATGTCACGTGACTGAAAATGGTACCAATAAAAACGTCAACTCGTCCCGCAAAAAATAAGACCTCACGTGACTCGGTGGGTCAAAATATGGAAAAATTATAGCTCTCAATATGTGGTGATGCAAAAACTATTTTTACACTAAAAAGCATCTTTTAGCGTGTGACAGCTGCCAAACATAAAAACCGCCATAAATAGTAAATCAAACCCCCCGTTATCACCCCATTAGTTAGGGAAAAATAATAAAATTAAAAGAAAATGTATTTATTTCCATTTTCCCGCTAGGGCTAAGGTTAGGGCTGAGATTAGGGTTAGGGGTGTGTTGGGGTTAGGGTTGGAGTTAGAATTGGGGGTTTCCACTGTTTAGGCACATCAGGTGCTCTCGAAATGCAACATGGCGTCAGATCTCAATTCCAGCCAATTCTGCGTTGAAAAAGTCAAATGGTGCTCCTTCCCTTCCAAGCTCTGCCATGCGCCCAAACAGTGTTTTACCCCCACATATGAGGTATCAGCGTACCCAGGACAAATTGGACAACAACTTTTGGGGTCCAATTTCTCCTGTTACCCTTGAGAAAATAAAAAAATTGGAGACTAATTGATCATGTTTGTGGAAAAAATACGATTTTTTTATTTTCATGCCCGGGCATTATAAACTTCTGTGAATCCCTTTGGGGGTTCAAAGTGCTCACCACACATCTAGATAAGTTCCTTAGGGAGATCTAGTTTCCAAAATGGGGTCACTTGTGGGGGGTTTCCACTGTTTAGGCACATCAGGGGCTCTCAAAAAGCAACATGATACCCGCAGACCATTCCCTCAAAGTCTGCATTCCAAAACGTCACTACTTCCTTTCTGAGCCCCGACGTGTGCCCATACATTAGTTTTCTCCCACATATGAGGTATCAGCGTACTCAGGACAAATTGGACAACAACTTTTGCGGTCCAGTTTCTCCTGGTACCCTTGGGAAAATTAAAAAAATTGGTGACTAAAAGATCATGTTTATGGAAAAAATACGATTTTTTTATTTTCACGCCCAGGCATTATAAACTTCTGTGAAGCACTGGGGGTTCAAAGTTCTCACCACACATCTAGATAAGTTCCTTGGGGGGGGTCTACTTTCCAAAATGGGGTCACTTGTGGGGGGTTTCCACTGTTTAGGTACATCAGGGGCTCTCCAAACGCGACATGGTGTCCGATCTGAATTCCAGCCAATTTTGCATTGAAAAAGTCAAACAGCGCTCTTTCCCTTCTGAGCTCTACCATGCGCCAAAACAGTGGTTCCCCCCCACATGTCAGGTATCAGCGTACTCAGGACAAATTGCACAATAACTTTTGCAGTCCAATTTCTCCTGTTATCCTTGGTAAAATAAAAAAAATTGAACCTGAAGTATTTTTTTGTGAGAAAAAGTTAAATGTTCATTTTTTTTTTTAAATGTTCAAAAAATTCCTGTGACACACCTAATGGGTTAATAAACTTCTTGAATGTGGTTTTGAGCATCTTAAGGGGTGCAGTGTATAGAATGGTGTCTCTTTTGGGTATTTTCTATCATATAGACCCCGCAAAGTGGCTTCAAATGTGATGTGGTCTGTAAAAATAAAATGGTGTTGCAAAAATGAGAAATCGCTGGTCAATTTTTAACCCATATAACTTCCTAACAAGAAAAAATTTTGGTTCCAAAATTGTGCTGATGTAAAGTAAACGTGTGGGAAATGTTATTTATCAAGTTTTTTGTGTGCTGTATCTCTGTGATTTAAGGGCATAAAAATTCAAAGTTGGAAAATTGCGAAATTTTCAAAATTTTCGCCAAATTTCCATTTTTTTCACAAACGCAAGTTATTTGAATGAAATTTTACCACTAACATGAAGTACAATATGTCATGAGAAAGCAATGTGAGAATCACCGGGATCCATGGAAGCGTTTCAGAGTTATTACCTCATAAAGGGACAGTGGTCAGAATTGTAAAAATTGGCCCGGTCATGAACGTGCAAACCACCCTTGGGGCTTAAGGGGTTAAAGTAACGAACGGTACCATCATTTTTGTACAGGCTATTTTTATTAGTTTTGTCTGTTGAACCACAATTAGAGCAGTGTTTTGATTCTTATTAGTTGATATAGTAAATTTAACGTCTTTCCAACATGTGCAATATATGTACGGCGCTGCGGGAGCTGGGTTCAATGGCGTGGGCGTACACTGACCTCCGCCGCAATCAAATGTGTGTGTCTTCTCTATATGAGAGCTGACATCCTTCAGCAACGACCGCAATCGGTGCAAGTTTAACCTCTCTGGATGCCACTGTGAATGTCTGCTACATCGATGGCATCGCAGACGGAGGTAGCTCCCTCTCTGCTTCCATCAGAACAAAGTGATTTTGATTGTCTCCATGGTGACGCCAGTCCGAAAGATGGCCACGGGGTTACCAAGGGACGGTTGCCTGTAAGCTCCAGCTCAGAGAGCTGACACACCTCCTCCCTTCCTGTATTTGATCAGCAAAAAGTTATTACAAATTGTAAAAATAAGAAAATAAAAAATAACGAACCGAAAAATATTAATCCAATAAATATTTCTTTTATGAAAAAAACAAACAAAAAAGTATACATTTGGTATCACTGCATCCGGAATGACCCAACCTATAAAACTGTCCTACTCGTTAACCCCTTCAGTGAACATCGTAAATAAAAAACAAGGCAAAAGACTGTGCTTTATCATCATACCACTGAACAAAAAGTGGAATAAAACATGATTAAAAAGATGAATATAATTAAAAATGGTATGTCTGAAAACGTCTTATTGTCCCACAAAAAAAATCCATCACACAGTTCCGTCAGCACAAAAATATTTATAGCTCTCAGAATAAAGTGATGCAAAAAATACTTTTTTCTATAAGATAGTTTGTGTAAAATCGCCAAAACATGAAAAAAGATATAAATGTGATATCTATTTAATCGTACTGATCCGAAGAATAAATCCTAAAAAGTCCCCCCAAAAATTCCTGAATTGCTGATTTTTGTTAATTTTGCCTTCCAAAACTTAGAATAGAAAGCAATCACAAAATGTAATTTGCCCAAAAATGCTACCAATACAAACATCATCTCTTCAAACACAAGCCCTCACATGACTGTCAACGAAATGTTGAAAAAAAGATATAAATCTGGTATCCCCGTAATTGCACCGACAAAAAAAATAAAGTAGTCTAATCACTTATACAGCACGAGTAACCCTCGGCACACATTTATCCTGCACTCTACGCCGAGCACTTACATCGGGGTTTCCGTGTAAATCTCTGAAATTCTTTATTCAGACGGAACCCCCGGTGGAAGACTCCCTATATATAATGAGGCAGATGGAGTCATTGTGGACACTGTCTGACCCGTGATCCACCACAGTTTTTGCCCACTTATGAAAAGGACACTGCTAAGCAGAGGCCAAACTGAACCCAGAGTAACTATGCTGCCTCATAGTGAATGGATCCCTCAAGGGGGGGGTTTCATCTGAATCATGTCATTTGGAGATTTATATGGAAACCTCCGATATATAAGTTCTCAACATAGAGCGCCTGATAAATCTGATCCCAAACATTATGTAAAATGTTCCTAATAAAGACTTCAACTCGATCCACAAAAAAAACTCAGGTCCGGAAATATAGTGGTGTTTCCATGTTAAAGGCATGGAAAAGGGCTATGGCTCCTCGCCCCCCCAAAAAGAAATTCAACGAATTCGGCACTCCCAAATCCAAATGTCTCCTTCCTTCTGAGCCGCACAGTGTGCTAAACCACATTTAGCGTCCACATGTTTGGCATTTCTTGGCAAAATGTACGGGTACTTCAACGTACTGGGCACTACAATGACAGTTTGCAATTTTCACTCACTACTGCTTGTTTCTAGAAAACATCCATGGAGTAGAAATTCTGTACACCAAAATGTGGTCACTTGAGGCGGGATTCTGCTCTTCCAGCACTTAGGGGCGCGCTGTATGTTCTAAGAAAATCTACGCTACAGGAGTCAAATAGTGCTCCGTCCCTCCCGAGTCTTGCTGTATGCAGGGCTGTGGAGTCGGTAAGCCAAACATGCGTCTCCGACTCCTCAATTTCCCTTACTCCGACCACAACTCCGATTCCCACATATATTGCTTATATTTAAGTGAAAAATTTATTGTAGTACAATGTGAACATCAGACATTTAATCATTTTTATGATACAATAATCAAGATATTTAGATAGAACATAATATATTTATTGGAATACAACTTTAGAACACAAAAAACTAATAAATTGTAAATATGTAATACACTCTGTAATATCGATTACATATATTGTGTGTGTGTATATATATATATATATATATATATATATATTTTATTAAAAACATACTAAATAACATTTGCACAGTCTATGAATTTGTTCTAAGAAATAGAATTGCGTCCATCAGATCCTCCTTCATAGATGACCTCAAATCTGACCTAATAATTTTAAGGCCAGAGAGCAACCTCTCTACACTAACTTGGGTTGGAGGCAAAGCCGTAACCACATGGGCAACATCTATATAGAGGGATTTAGGCGGGCACCATCATTAAATAATAGGGGAAATAAACCCCTCTGGGATCACTAAATTGCATACAAAAAATTGTACCATAAGTAAAGAAAGCAATGCAAGAGACTATTTTAGCATCACCACACTTAGTACCAGTAAATATAGAAAAATATAAAAAATATACTTTTGTACACAAAGCCATGAAACACTACACACAATAAGAACACTTAACATGACTAGGGACTGACACAAATGTAGTCCCCACAATCAAAGATCATGATGCTAATACATCCACTGTCTGCTTAACAAATGAATAAATAACATGTGACTATACACATAATACCAGTATGCTGCTAACTAATATATAAATTTTAAACAAAAAATAAACAATAATTCGGACCTAACACATGGTAATTTACATATGCTAAGGTGGAATACTAAAGTACATAGTATACTAAACAGTCCTGAGTTTGCAAACAATCAGCAGGATAATACATCACCGCAGCTCAGTCCAGTAAATGTCAGGTCATAGTCGCCCCATCACCCATGTGCAGCAGTCAGACCGTAAGCAGACAAGTGGCATAGAGAGACCCACGCGTTCCGACACTCAAGGTGTCTTTCTCAGGGTGAGTATACCAGGTTCTGTGTACCCTGAATATTTATACTGAAATCATTACCAAGAGATTATTACCAGCTGGTGGCTGTCAGCAGGAGAGTGATGTAGAATGGCATGATGGCGCGCGGTGAGCTACCCGGAAGTGTTCACTCAGAGACGATCAAGACAAATAAGGCGCCTGCGCAAACAGCGTATCAGGCAGGACGCCTACATGGAAACTAGGGCGCTTGCGCAATAGATTATACAAAAGTGTTTGCGCAAACAGAGTAACTCATAGAACAGCTTACGCCAGTATAAAGCGTTTAAGCACTGTGTGTTATACAAGTATGGTTGCGCAAATAGAGTAACCCACACAAGTCTACAAAGTAGGATAATTGTAAAGAAGAGATATACAATGTTAGCGTGCGTTGGTGTCCAATATGCATATAATACCATGGTTGAATACATAATAAAAATATATATCATCATGGAAAAAACTACAGAGAAATCATGGCAAAGAGCGCATAGTTCCCTAAGATGCAAGACATGTTGTAACAATTTATAGAAATAGCACCGAAAAAGATGCACAGATGTATATAGTGCCATTATAATAGGTACTATTGGTTGTCCCACAAAATTAGTGTATATTCACAAATATGCAAAATCTAAGACTGAGTGGCACTCAAAAACGCACAAATGCGCACAAAACCATTACTATATGCACCTTTAATTAAACGCATGAAAAATACGCATAGTTCCAAAAAGAGCAAAGCATGTTGTAACAATTTGTGTACATAAAAAGAGCGCACAGATGTATATAGTGTCATTGCAATAATTACCGTTAGTTAACCAGCAAAATTGGTTTATATTCACTATGATGCAAATACAAAGAAATGGCACAAAGAAAACAGATATATACAGCACCACATGATTAAAAGTACGCATCGTTCCCTATAATGCAAAATGTATTATAGCAGTTTGCATGCAAAAAATAGTACAAAGAAAATGCACAGATGTATATAGTGCCATTACAAAAATGCAAAATGGATTCTAGCAGTTTATGTACAAAAAACGCACAAATGTATAAAGTGCCATTACAATAATGCAAAATGTATTATAGCAGTTTATGTACAAAAAATAGTGCAAAAAACGCACAAATGTATAAAGTGCCATTACAATAGGTACCATTGGTTGTCCAACAGGATAAATGTATGTTCATAAAAATATATATACAAGGAAGTCGCACACACAAGTGTGTACAGCCCCAATAATGTAAGTAATAATAATCTTTATTTATATAGCGCCAACATATTACGCAGCGCTTTACAGTTGAACAGTTTCAAACACAACAGTCATAAGTAACAGTTTCAAACACAACAGTCATAAGTAACAACGTTAACAATACAATAATTAAAGCGAAATAAGACGACCCTGCTTGTGGAACTTACAATCTACAATGAGGTGGGGGAGATACAAAGCATAGGTTTGTATTTACAATGATGTATTTACAATGACGGTCCAGCCATCTTCAGGGGGTGGGGGTTAGATGGAGATAGTGAATGGGCTACACACACACAAACATAACATGACTTTGATTACTGAATGTGATAGGCCGCTCTGAACAAATGTGTTTTGAGCGAGCGCCTAAAACTATGCAAATTGTGGATGGTCCTAATATCTTGGGGTAGAGCATTCCAGAGGATTATTAGTACCATTAGTACCATTAGTTATCCAATAAAATTGGTGTTTATACAAAAAAATGCAAATACAAAAATATTCCCTAATGTTTTTATAATTAACACACACTGGCATATAGTTGGTGAAAAATGTATTGCAGATATTCCGCTACCTTACAAGAAAACAAGGCACAAAAGGTCCCAATCGGTTACATAAATACGAGGAGAATTCCCTGAAAAGAGCAATAGATAAAACTGTTTTTCTTTTTCTTATTATTTCTCTGATGTTAGAGCATGTCTACTCAAAAACGCTTATTACAAAGAGAGAAACATTAAGATTTGGCCATTTACTATGGTTCAAATCAAGACGAACACCCAAAAGTACACACAAGGTAGTCAACAGAGTAAAGATATTTCTCAGATAACAATATTAGTCAAAAAGAGGAGATAGGAAGCATACATAGATGTATACAATACCAAATATTAACCCAAAATTGGGCCAAAGTAGTACAAGGCATAAACCATATACCAGCAGCATACCCACACTGTTGTACCCCTCACAGAGAATGTATCTAAAACCTAGGATATACAGTTGGCACCATGTGTAATAGCCATTATATCACCCAAAAGCAAACACATCACTTAGGATTTATAATGGAAAAAAGGCACGAGGCCAATAAATTATAATCATAGTTCTTCGAACTGTTGGGATTCAATCGGCCAGAGCCTCAGGACTCCATATTCTCCCATCATTCAAAACTGGAGGGGCTAGATGAAATGAATCTGCAAGAAAAACTACTTTAATAGAAGCTGCTGCAAACCGGCAGGAGGCAAGATGGATATTCCATTTGGATAGCCTCTCGCCTGCCAGTCTTAATGAAGAGCTATTGTACACTGGTTTTTACAGGAAATCCTAGTTTTGGGATTTACCTGTTGGACCGGTTTGCAGCAGCTTCTATTAAAGTAGTTTTTCTTTGTTTTTCTTGCAGATTCATTTCATCTAGCCCCTCCAGTTTTGAATGATGGGAGAATATGGAGTCCTGAGGCTCTGGCAAAATAGCAAGTTCTTCCACTCCCTTATGAAAATGCCATGAGTTAAATCCTCAGCTTGTAATTTTTTAGTCACGGTAAATGGTTGATTAAGCAATTCCTTCAATTCAGCCACCTGTGTCCAGTGACCTTCATTTAGGGTTACCTGAGGGTTCGCCATATCTATAAGAAACGGTTTTAGTTCAAGCAATCGCTCAATCATTGAATAAGTGCTGCCCCACCGAGTGGCTTGATCGACAATTGCCCCTTTCCCAGCACATCTCTTCAAGATGGAATCAATTTTAGGGGTTCTGGCAGCATTATAACCAATTTCCTCACTTTTCCAATCAGATTTTCAGCATGTCCCTCTTGCAGACTATCTCTTATTGCCAGCTGCAGCGTGTGCACAACACAGCGCATATGATGAATATGAAAGTGTTTTGAAGCAGCTTCAACAAGATCATCTATTTCTAAAGTATAATTTTGCTGTTCTTCTGTTGTAATATCTGTTTGTTCCTCAGTTACATGAACAGCACTGTGGCCTTCCATCTCAAACATACTGAATTCTAAATTTTCTTCTAGCTGTTGTTCATTACTCTCATTCATCAGTTTAACTGTACTTATCATGTTTGACGCATTGTCCATTACAATATCAAGAACATGTTCTTTTTTGAGTTCGTAATCTTGCAGAACTTTTTCCACTAAGGCCTGGAGAAACTGGCTGCTGTGATGAGCTTTAGTATCTTTTACTGCCAGTGTCTTGGTAACAATTTCTTTGTGGTCACAAACACATCGAACATTGGCAAAATAGTTCACGCTGTGACATGTGCAGGCATCCATTTTAAGAAACATGAAGCGTCTTTTGAGTCTTTTTAAGATCTTCCTTTTAAGGGCTTTTTCAGTCACTAATTTTCTAATACTTTCTCTTTCCAGAGAAACACCAAGTTTGCGGGCTATTTCTCATTAAGAGCTGTAAAAGCTGGTTGTGCAAATAATGATAATGGTACACCTTCCTTTACAACAAGCTGTATGAGCTGTCTTTTAGACATATCTGCTGTCATTTTTACAGTAACTTTGTCACTTACAAAATATCTTGTTAATGATGTTTGAGATGCTCTTTCCTCCTCCTTTGCCTGGCAGGAAGTGTTGGGCACGGGTTTATTGGTGCTGCTGTTTTCTTTCTCAGTCACAGCTTTGAAAACTTCTGGGTGGAAGCGTTGTAAATGTCTTTTTAGATTGGAAGCTCTTGTGGGAGCATTTTTATCACTGCCTGAGTATGCACTGATTTTGGCATCACAGCATTTGTTTTCCTCTGGGTCACTTGTCATACAACAAACACACAAAATATTTTTCATCTTGAGTCACCGTGAAATGCTCAAATACAGCTGACTTCATGGGGAGCGTCTTGGACATTTTGTAATCAAATAATTTCACTCTCAAAATATTTTTGTCCTATAAAATAATATATATTATAATTCCAGCAAGAACAGGGAACCATGAACAATGGGGAAAATAAGAATTTGATACACTAACAATTTTGCAAGTTTTCCCACCTACAAAGAATGGAGAGTTCTGCAATTGTACACTTTACCTGTGAGAGACAGACTAAAAAAATTCCAGAAAATCACATTGTATGATATAAAGAATATGCATTTTATTGCATAAAATATGTATTTGATACAATAGAAAAACAGAACTTAATATTTGGTACATAAACCTTTGCTTGCAATTACAGAGGTCAGACATTTCCTGTAGATTCTGTTTCTGTCAGTTGAAGTGTACCTATGATTAAAAATTTCAGACCTCTCCATTCTTTGTAGGTGGGATTTGACAGTGTATCAAATACATACTTTCCCCACTGTATAATTTTAGAAATAAAACAGACTTTACAGAAATCAATAGTACAGATGACAAATATAAAGTTTGTAAAATATGTTATTAGATAGCTTTACTGTGAATTTCCAAGGCTTTTCTTAGGGTACAGCTCACTAAATACTTCACAGTCTATGAAGAGAGGGAGGCGGGAGGGAGCAAGTTTGTTGTGTATCATACTCCAGGAACAAAGAAACTGATAACAGAGCTAATAACTTAATGTTTTGGCTTCTATACCTATACAAGTCCTCATATAAGTCCTCATCAATCCTGTTGCTGTATTTTCCCTGTATATTGTATGTATATTGTATAAAAGCTAGCTTCCCAAAAGTATATGAGCGCAAAGAAAAAACAAACATCCTTCAAGCATACAGAGAGAACATACAGTATACTGGACTATTGATTTATGCACAGTTTATTGAAAGTTTAAATATGCTTTAAGAAGTAATTACCTTAATCTTGTTATCCTGTTCACTCTAGCAATTCTTCTGAGATGAGTGCAGGCCTTCTTTCTTTCTGAGTGTGTTTACTTTGTACCCTTGTCTATAGAGTAGGAGCTTCACTGGTGCTGGAGTGCAGCGCTGACTTATCTCAGCTAAGACAAAGCCTAGATCCTCAGGCTACATTCACACCATGGGTGTAGCCAGGATCAAAATTAGGGGGGGCAGAACCTCATACTGTTCCGCAGAACCTCATACTGCACACCTCAGCTGCTGCAGAGCTTCATACTGCACACCCCTACACTTGAAAATAAAGCCTGCACCTTAAGAAGATGTGGTGAATGCAGTCTATCTATTCGAACTATCAATTGGTATTGATGTGTTACTGAAGATGAGCAATGCCTGTCCTGGGCGTCCTTTTGGGCAGCTATGAGGTGTACCTGACTGGTGTAAAAAAAGGATTGTTAGTCTGTGTGCTACCCGGCTTTCATTCTTTTTGGTACATTTAAGATATGGATAGACAGATATGGATAAATGGATGGATAGAGCAGATTTCTAATCTG
Organism: Dendrobates tinctorius; assembly: GCF_039654945.1. Classification (NCBI taxonomy): domain Eukaryota; kingdom Metazoa; phylum Chordata; class Amphibia; order Anura; family Dendrobatidae; genus Dendrobates; species Dendrobates tinctorius. Next base: position 10,856,433 of record NW_027361802.1, read on the forward strand.
CTTTTGCTATTGAAAACATCTATGAGCTCAAAAACCTTTCAGATGATGCGGTTTTTTAAAAAGCTATTCTGCTTTTGCAGCTGAAAAACGTATCCTCAAAAAATGCAGCAAAAACGCTGTGTGTGAATGTAGCCTTAGATCAGGAATAGAACAGCCATTTATAGGACATTTCATAACTTTCCCAAGTTCTTTTGAAAAAATATTCAGCACATTCTGCATTGAACTACTGTACCCAATTTATTATATATTTTATGAGTCTGAGTCGGTCCATTTTATACTGACTCCACCAAAATGAGCACGGACTCCGACTCCACAACTCTGACTCCACAGTCCTGGCTGTATGGCTAGACAGTACTGTTCAGCCACATATCGGGTACATTCTATGGGGTACATTTCTACATTCAGCAGAAATAGTAGGACAAATTTTGGTGCCATTTTTACCCATTTCCCTATGTGAAAATGTAAAATCTGCCCAATGGTATAAAATTCTGTGACGCACCTGTGGTGTCAATATGAATATTGCACCCCTATATGAATTCATTGAGAGTTATTTTTTTTTTGTAAAATGAGGTCACATGGCACTTTCAAACCAGTCCAGCAAAATCTGAGCTGCAACATGGCGCTTCTTCCCTTCTGAGCTTTGCACTGTGCCTCCAAAGTAGTTTTCAGCCACACATAGGGTATCTGTGCACTCAGAAGAACTTACACAACAAATTTTGTGGTCCATTTTCTCCTGCTATACTTGTGAACATGAAAAAATAGCTGCTAATACAACATTTTTGTGGGGATTTTTTTTCCTTTATCACAAATCAACGTTGTAAAATTCTGTGAAGCACCTGTGGGTTCAAAGTGTTCACCACACATCTAGATAAATTCCTTGAGGGGCCTAGTTTCCAAAATAGTGTCACTTAGGGGGATTTGGGGGGATTTTTCACTGTTTATGCACATCGAGGACTCTCCAAACACAACATGACACCCGCAGACCATTCCATCAAAGTCTGCATTCCAAAATGTCACTCCTTCCCTTCTGAGCCTTGCCGTGCGCCAAAACAGTAGTTTCCCCCCCCCCCCCATATATGGGGTATTGGCGTACTCTGGTGCAATTGCACAACAAGTTTTGGGGTCCATTTTCTCCTTTTACCCTTGTGGAAATAAACAAAAATGGGTCTAAAAGTAATTTTTTTTTTCATTTGTGTACCAAAACTGTGCATTTTCATAAATATAAATTACTAAATTTAAATAAATTATTCATACATCATAAGATGTACATTGAATCATAGTGTGTAAATTGTTATGTCATAAGCACCACTATGATCCAATAATTCCTTAGTGATAGGTCTCAGAATTGTATTATAAATGATACCCCAACTAATGACCCTAAAATAGTATGATGGGTTTCAATTTAATAAGGATATTAAAGGGCTCCGGTATCTAGATATTAAATGGCCATCATCTTAATTTCTATATTCCCATTGTTATCCACATGGGCTAATGTTATGCAGCAATGATATGATATTAATTATAGTACTACTTGTCAGCAGTTGTAAATAAGGGCTGTTTATTAGTTACAGATAGATGCCGGTGATCTCCAACTCACTTGTCAGTGTAGGCTTAGGCTACTTTCACACATCAGGTTTTCGGCGTCAGGCGCGATCCGGCGTCGTGCCGGAGCGCCGGATCCGGCAAATATTTCGTAAAACCGGATGTGACGGATCCGTCTTGTTCTTGACAGACAAATACGGATCCGTCTCATCCGGTTCATCCGGTTTTTGTTCCGTTTCAACGGATTACGCCGGATCCGGTTTTTAAAATCGCCCCTTGTGGCCTTCCGAACGGGATTGGCTACTGAAAAACTATATTTAGCGTGTTCCTACAGCCTTCTTTGACAGGTTGTAGAGGAGAAAGTGCAGGTTGGAGAGATGAGCAAGTTACTGGCGAAGATGGATGTTGTGATTGGAAATATTTTGAAGAATTTGGCGGATTTTACAGCGGAGGCGAATCGTTTGAGGGTGATTGTTCTGGAGAAGGAGAGAGCGAGACAGCAGCGCATCAGGCATCGTAGACGACGTTTGTGGATCCACCCCATCACAGCCAAGAGAATGACGCGTGGGGTCTATTCTACACTCTGCATGGACCTTAGACGAAACCCGGATACATTTTTTTGATATGTTCGGATGAAAATGGAGAATTTTGATTACTTGGTGGAGCGCAATGCACACCTCATAAGAAAAGCGGACACCTATTGCCGCTTCTCTGTTTCACCCGCAGAGCGTCTGATGGTGACTTTAAGGTAAGCCACATTTATTGGATATGCTCGCATCAGAGCACACTTTCACTGCAATCTTGTTGGTGGTAGTTTGTATCTCCAAGTGTTATAGCTGAGTTTTGGTATGTAATGCTGTGATTTTAAACTAATTGATCGTTTTTTAATTCCCCACAGATTTCTTGCAACTGGAGAATCCCTATCGGCACTGCATTTCCAGTACAGACTCGGGATTTCCACCATATCTGGAATAGTGAAGTACACATGCCGTGCACTGTGGGACTCCTTAGCTGAAGAGTTTTTACCAGAGCCCACAACAGAGAGGTGGATTGAAATTTCAGAAAAGTTTCAACAGATATGTCAGTTTCCCAACTGCTTGGGCGCTGTGGACGGGAAACATATCCGCATTGTAAAGCCAGCTGGATCGGGATCGGAATATTTCAATTACAAGAAATATTTTTCAATTGTCCTCATGGCCATCGCTGACGCGGAATACAAATTTATTGCTGTTGATATTGGGGCCTATGGCCGCTCCAATGACTATCAAGTTTTCAAACTGTCTGCCATGGGCCGTAAACTGTATGGAAACACCTTCCAGTTCCCACCCCCTAGACCGCTGCCGCAAACATCTGGCCCACCTATGCCATTTGTCTGTGTAGGGGATGAAACCTTCCAGCTGTCAGAACACCTTTTGAAACCGTACGGTAGCAGAGGATTGTCAAGAACAAAACGCATTTTTAATTACCGCCTCACAAGAGCAAGAAGAATGGTTGAATGTACCTTTGGTATTCTGACAGCCAAATGGCGGGTCCTATTGACTGCGATCAACCTCAAGACAGAAACTGTGGACGAGGTGATCAAAGCTTGCGTGGTACTCCACAATTTTGTTATCTGCAAGGAACCCATTTCCATTGAGGACACCTCTGAAGAAACCACCTTGCAAGATTACCATGACATTACCACTAGAAGTTCTGTGACGGTTTCAGTAATGAGGGACAATTTTGCACTATACTTTGTCACCTCAAGGCAGAGTACACTGGCAGGATGACAGAGTGTGAAAGATTTGTGCCCTTAACCAAACTTGTGTACCTTCTGTACCAACAGTATATACCTTTGCCAACCAAAGTTGGCTATCTTGTCATGGTCTTACTATTTTTACCTTTAGGCCACAGGTGTGTACCTGGTTGTGTTTTATGCAAAGTATTTCACCTTTTAACAAAAGTTGTGTACATTGTTATGAAATCACCAACAATAAACACAACTTTTTAGGTGAAATACTTTGCTTCAAACACAACTGTGGCAAAAAGCTAAAATTTACCCACAGTTATATACCTGGTTTTGAATACCTTTTTACCTTTTAAATACCCTGTATTTAACCTTTTTTTTAAACATAGTTCGCCGCAGAAAGAAATGACAGACAACCATTGTGAAACGATAATTTAACTTTTATTTAAAATATTTTTTTTTTTGTAAAATGTTTTTAATGTGCAAAAAACTTTTTTAATAAAGGTTTTAAACCCAATGGGCATTTTTTATTAAAAAACACATTATAAATCTGTGTAGTGTGGGGTGGAAATACTGCTGGAGGGGCTGTGGGACACTTCGACACTGGGAGTGTGGAGAGAGGACTGGGATCGTGGTGGGGAAGGAACAGTTAGAGGTGAAGGTGTGGAAAAAGCTACAGAATGGGTGGACATGTGGGAGGCAGAAGAGGTGGTGGGCGGTGGAGTGGAGGGTTGGGCAGCGACTGTAGGAGCAGATGATATTGATGGCAAGTTGTATGGGGAAGGAGTTTGGTACGGGGCAGGTTGCTGGAAGTGAGGAGATGTCTGGTACTGGGGAGGTTGCTGGTACTGGGGAGGTTGCTGGTACTGGGGAGGTTGCTGGTACTGGGGAGGTGGCTGGTGCTGGGGAGGTGGCTGGTATGTAATAGGAGGGGGAGGATGGAAAGTGGCTGGAGGGGGTGCAGGTGGAGGAACTACTGGGGTGGGAGGAGGAGGTTGGGAGGTAACGTGCTGGAGAGCACCGTGGCATGAATGCATTACATGCATCTGCTGGGTAGGAGAGAGCGTTTCCATGCGCTCCACAACAGACCTGAAAAAGGTGTGGTTTGGCGAAGATCTTGCTTCTGAATGCATGGTTTGCAGAAGTGTCTTCACCTCCAGAATGCTGGAGTTGATCTGCTGAAAGCCTGCGGAGATTTGCTCTGACAAGACTTTTAGACAGTTCTGGAAAGATGCATTCAGATGCAAGAACTCTGGCGCATAAGTCTTTTCCTGACCCCTCTGCCGCTGCCGCCCAGTACCCGCAGGTGTACTAGAGGTGGCAGGGGCAGAAGGGTGAGGTAAAGGGAAAGCGATCTCCTCACCAGCAGCTTCATGTAATGTAGGCGGCCACGATGCTCCTGTGCTGGTGGATGGGACAGATGGGTCGAATGTGTGGGAAGGCTGGGAAGGTGCAGATGTACCGGGGCGGTCGAAGTGTCCCTCGGTGCCGGTCTCCTCAGGGATCGCCTCAGAAGGGTCCAATCGTGCAGGCTCCCGAGTGCTGCTCACCGTGCTGTGGAATAAAGAGAAAAAAAAACAATTAAAATAGTGACATGGCATGGCCCTGGCTGAAAAAAAATTGTTACATCTAAACATTTTTTTTCACATGTGGTGTGTAATATTTACCTTCTAGTGACCATTGTATCCCGGAGGAACGACAGGGCTTGTGCGTACTTGTACTTGCTCCTGCGTCCTCCAGATCCACTCGGGGCCCACATCTCTTTATTGAACTCCTTCTTGAAACGATCCCTCACAGACCGCCACCGCTTCACAATACTGTCCCCTGAAACGAGAAAGGACAAAGTGGTTAGTATACAACATCAGTGTTTCCCAAACTCCAGTCCTCATGTTCCCCAGGGGTCATGTTTTCAGGATTTCCATAGTAAATAGAAATCCTGAACACATGATCCGTGGGGACCACGAGGACTGGAGTTCGGGAAACACTGGTTTACATCAAGCAACCGGTACTGTATATACTTACGCTCTTTAATCTGGGCCCGAGCATCGAGGTCCTCCCAGCGGTCCACAAGGAGCGAACAGATTTCCTCCCAGAGTCGTCGGGTAACGATCAGGTCAGCATGGCGGCGGTCAGCCATATTCCATAGCGGCTCCCTTTCTCTGACGAGATCGATGAGGTAGTCCACATCAATTCCTCCATCCTCACCGTCTGAGTCGGGAGCACGCTGTGCTGGCTGTTAAAGTAAAAGAGAAAAATAGCAAAATTAGTCACCACACTTAAGACATGAAATAAAAAGTGTACCAAAATTTCACTTAAATATTATACTTACACGCTGGTGACCGCCGCGTTGCTGTCGCCGACGACCCTGGGAGGCACTGCGAGGACCTCTTGGCCGAGCACCAGATTGGGAAGACTAGAGAAGAAAAGAAAAAAATTTATGTGTTTGGATGTAGGCATTTGTTTGCTGTGTGTGGTCTGCAGAACATTGTTTTCTATGTGTTGTGTGTAGTGTGATGTTGTGTTTCTGCGTTTGATGCAAAAAACTTACCAATTGTGAGCCCACTCCAGGTGTCTGTCCACCCCTTCCTTCTTCTTCTGGGAGCTCCTCTTCAGCTTGTGATTCCTGTTTTGAAATAAAAGGCAATGAATAATAAAGTCATGTCAGACTAACTTAATTTCCTTCTATGACGGTATCACTGATTGGGTGGATCAAGGAAATGCTGTAGATATAGTATATCTTGACTTCAGCAAAGCATTTGACAAAGTATCTCATACAATCCTTATTGAAAAAATGACTAAGTATGGAATGGACAAGGCAACTGTTAGGTGGATTCATAACTGGCTTAGTGATCGGACCCAAAGAGTGGTCGTAAATGGCTGCACATCCAGTTGGAAGAATGTCTCAAGTGGGGTACCACAGGGCTCTGTCCTGGGCCCTGTATTGTTCAACATCTTTATCAACGATTTAGATGAAGGAATTGAGGGTAAACTGATTAAATTTGCTGATGACACAAAGCTAGGAGGGATAGCTAATACTAGAGAAGAGAGAGAGAGGATTCAAAAATATATAAATAAACTGGAGAAGTGGGCAGCAACTAACAGAATGGTTTTTAACAGGGAGAAATGCAAAGTACTACATCTGGGCAATAAAAATGAAAAAAGCATATATAGAATGGGAGGAATAGGGCTAAGTGACAGCACATGTGAAAAAGACTTGGGTATATTAATAGATCACAGACTGAATATGAGTCAACAGTGTGATGCAGCAGCAAAAAAGGCAAATGCAATTCTAGGATGTATTAACAGAAGCATACAGTCTAGATCACGTGAAGTCATTATTTCCCTCTACTCCTCTTTGGTCAGACCTCATCTGGAATATTGTGTACAGTTTTGGGCACCACATTTTAAAAAAGACATCAACAAACTGGAGCAAGTTCAGAAAAGAGCGACCAGAATGGTGACCGGTCTGCAAACCCTGTCTTATGAGGAAAAGTTGCAGGATTTGGGAATGTTTAGTTTGCAAAAGAGAAGACTGAGAGGAGACTTAATAGCTGTCTACAAATATCTAAAGGGCTGTCACATTGTAGAAGGATCAACTTTATTCTCATTTGCACATGGAAAAACTAGAAGCAATGGGATGAATCTGAATGGGAGGAGACACAGATTAGATATTAGAAAAAACTTTTTGACAGTTGAGTGATCAATGAGTGGAACAGGCTGCCACGAGAAGTGGTGAGTTCTCCTTCAATGGAAGTCTTCAAACAGAGGCTGGACAGACATCTGACTGGGATGATTTAGCGAATCCTGCTTTGAGCAGGGGGTTGGACCAGATGGCCCAGGAGGTCCCTTCCAACTCTGATTCTATGAATAGACATATATTACAGAGATGATGGATTTTGGAAATAAAAACTTACTGTCAAACGCTGACGATGCGAGGGAGGGCTCCCAGAAGATGATGTGCTGTCTTCCTGCTGGCCAGACTCCATGCCTGTGGGTGGTATTACTGCTGCTGCCAGTGCTGCCACTGTAGCTGCTGCTGCATCTCTTGGGCGGCTGTTGAATAAAGAGAAACAAAGGGCCAATGAATATCTTGATATTCCATGGCCCTAGTTTGGAGGAATGGGGGATTTGATAATTACCGTCTCTCATCTGCTGCTAGACTCCCCTCCCGTTGTTCAGCATGCTGCTCCATTTGGGGTGGTGGTGGTGCTGATGGTGCTGCTGCAGTGGTCTCCTGCCTTCTCCTGCGCCTGGTTGCTGTCTTGGGTGGCATGTTGGGTGTGGCTGAGGGTCCCACTGTCATGCTTTTATATATGTGTCTTGTGGGCAGAGCTACTGAGCATGCTCAGACCCAAAAAACCGGATCCGGCACATTGCGGCGCTCATAGGCTTTCATTGTGTGAAAAAGCCGGACACAAAAAACGTTACAGTAGCCGTTTTTTCCAGACGCCGGATCGCGACACATTGCCGGATCCGGCGAAAACCGGATGAAACGCATGGCCATCCGGCACGATCCGGCGCTAATGCAAGTCAATGGGGGGAAACTGGATCCGGCATTGCATTTCGCCGGATCCGGTTTTTGTCAAAAGTGCCGGATCGCGCCTGACGGCGAAAACCTGATGTGTGAAAGAGGCCTTAGGAGATCATCGGTATTGCAGCCCAAGCTATGCTGGGATAGCGGAGCTGCAAGCTGAGTCCTGAAGTAAAAAATTCAATTTTATTTATCAAAATTAAAAAAGATGAAGACTGACATGATGTAACATGATAAATGGCTATGCGTTCCGAACACATTTTTCATTTCTTGATATTTTCAGTAAATTGTCTTGTATTTCTTGATGTGTTTCTACTTTTAAAATAAGTAGGATGGCTTTATATTCTTGTTTTTTTTATATATAATGTGATGAATTCTGATATTATCATGTTTGGCTGATTTTTTTTCAAAGAAATATAAATAAGTATAAATATGATCACTTATCACAAGGTGTCGCAAGGTTTTTGTCCTGATGAAGAGGTCCTGTGTCTACCTTGAAAAGCGTTCACTTTGTAAGCCTGCTAAAATAAAGTTTTCAAGAAAAGTATTCGTTGGTCAAATTTTATCAGCAGCACATCAGGTGACACTTCACTCAAGATATGTTTTCTTGACGGATAAGAGCAGGTTCACATTTAGTACATGTGACAGACGTGGCAGAGTCTGGAGACAACGTAGAGAACGTTCTGCTGCCTGCAACATCCTCCAGCATGACCGGTTTGGCAGTGGGTCAGTAATGGTGTGGGGAGGCATTTCTTCGGGGGACCACACAATCCTCCATGTGCTAGCGAGAGGTACCCTGACTTCCCTTAGTTACCAAAATGAGATCCTCAGACCCATTGTGAGACCATATGCAGGTGCAGTGGGCCCTGGGTCCCTTCTGATGCATGACAATACTTTGCTTTGTGTGGCTGAAGTGTGCCAGCAGTTCCTGCATGATGAAGGCATTGATGCTATGGGACGGCCTGCCCATTCCCCAGACCTAAATCCAATTCAGCACATCTGGGACATCGTGTCTCGTTCCTTTCACCAACGCCATGTTGTACCACAGACTGTTCAGGAGTTGACTGATGCCTTAATCTAGATCTGGGAGGAGATCCCTCATGAGAAAATTGATGTCTGGTGTATTTTTTTTGAAACAATTAATTTGAGTAGTTTTATTATTAACCTTAGTGTCAATGTATGGGTTTACAAAAATCAGGGCTGTGGAGTCGGTAAGCCACAGTTGCGACTCCGACTCCTGGATTTTATCAGGCTCCGACTCCGGCTCCGACTCCTTCATAAATGGCCAATTCATAACAACAAATTTACTGTTGTAAAATATTAAACATCGTGCTTATTCAGTTTCTCACCATCATATAAGTAATCAGACCACTTAGAGCAAAAACTACATTTATTAGAATACAATTAGAATATAGCAAATAACTTTTATAAACTTTTATAAACTGTAAGTAAATATGCAATAAACACTTTTATGCAGTTAATAAGAAAAAATCTATAAATTTGTCCTCAGAAAAAGTATAGCCTCTGTCAGATCCTCCTTCGTGGATGCCCTCAAATCTGATCTAATTATTTTGAGAGCAGAGAACAACCTCTCTACACTAACTTGTTTTGGTGGCAAAGCAGTAACCACTCGGGCAACATCTCTGACAATGTCAGGATACAGAGGAATCGCTTGTTGCACTGTTATTTTTGATGAACGGTCAAATTTCTCAATTTCTTTTAGTGCACATGAAAAATTCTGCTGAAATGTACTGGCTGTGTTCCTTGATGGGGATGACTCTTCTTCTATGCGGGAACGCTTTGCACGGTCCTTGTGATCCAAATATTTTTCGAAATTAAATTCTTCATCAGTTGATGATGAGGGTGAAGATGTGGCAGGACGACCAAATTCTTCTTGTTCCTCCTGACTGTTCTGCAACCCTTTCATCCTTACTGCTATTTCAAACAGAGCTTCTTTTCCTTTACTTAGCTGTTGATCATCTAGAAGAATCCGATGCATTGGGTCTACATAAACAGCTGCCAAAAAAATGTTATTTTGTAATAGTAGCTCCTCTCTCCGTTTCATTGATGTAGCAATGCCACTTGCAATTAACCCTCCTCTTTGGGACAGGCGAAACATCAGGTTCTTCCACTCCTTTAAGAAAATACCTGGAGTTAAGTCCTCTGCTTGTAATTTTTTAGTCACTGTAAATGGGTGCTCTAGCAATTTTTCCAGTTCAGTCACCTGATTCCACTGACTTTCATTTAGCGTCAGTTGAGGGTTAGCCATGTCTACAAGAAAGGTTTTCAGTTCAACCAAGCACTGAATCATTAAGTAAGTACTGCCCCATCGTGTGGCTTGATCAATAATTGCCCCTTTTCCAGCACGTCTCTTCAAAATTGAGTCAACTTTAGGGGTTCTGGCAACAGTAGCCAATTTTCTCACCTTGCCAATCAGTGCAGCAGCATGTCCTTCTTGCAGACTGTCTCTTATAGCCAGCTGTAGCGTATGCACAACACAGCGCATGTGATGAATGAAAGAACATATTGACACAGTTTCAACAAGATCATCTAAACTATCATGTTGCTGTTCATCTGAAGCAACTTCAGTTTGCTCCTCAGTTACAATACTGTGTTCCTCTATTTCAAACATTTCTGTGTCTGTGGACCCAGAATGTTCTTCTAGCTGCTGGTCACCATCATTACTCTCATTCTTTAGCTTAATAGTACTTATATTTGAAGCATTGTCAGTTACGACAGAAAGAACTTGCTCTTTTTTAAGTTCATAGTCTTACAGAACCTTTTCCACCAAGACCTGGAGAAACTCACTGGTGTGATGAGCTTTGGTGTCTTTTACTGCCAATGTCTTGGTAACTATTTCATTTTTGTCACAAACAAATCGGACATTGATGGCAAAATAGTTCACTCTGTGACGTGTGCAGGCATCCATTTTAAGAAACAGAAAGCGTCCCTTGAGACTTTTTTTAAGTTCTTCCTTTTGTTTAAAAGCTTCTTCGAATACTAATTTTCTAATACTCTCTCTCTCCAGAGAAACACCAAGCTTGCGGGCCATTTCCCCATTCAGACACATAAAAGCTGGTCATGAAAATAATGAAATAGGCACACTATCCTTTACAACAAGCTCTATGATCTGTTTTTTAAATGTATCTACTGTCATTGTCACAGTAACTTTGTCACTGACAAAATATCTTGCAACTGATGGCTGCAAAGTTCTCTGCTCCTTTGTTTGGCTGGAAGAGCTGGGCACTGGTTCATTGGTTTGGATGCAGTCTTTCTCATCCACTGCTTTCAGTACTTCTGGATGAAAGCGCTGTAAATGTCTCTTTAGATTAGAAGCTCTGGTAGGAGCATTTTTATCTTTGCCTGAATATGCACTCATCTTGGCTTCACAGCATTTGTTTTCGTCTGGATCATTTGTCATACACTGACAGACATAATGTTTTCTATCTTGAGTGATGGTGAAATGTTCAAATACAGCTGATTTAATGTGATGCTTCTTTGACATTCTCAGGTTTTTAATTCTGCATTCACAATCCAAATGACAATTGTTTTTCCTAAAAACATTTGTACAAAATTATTGCCAGGTCGTACAACTGATATAGTGGTCAGTAATACTGTTATTATTCCTCATGTACTCACAGTTAACTGATGCAAAGTTTGTTGAAAGGATAATACTTCTTACAGTCTTCCTCTTCTGAGTAGCAGGCAGCTGTGAGATGCTTGGAAGATGCACACCTAGTATGATCTAGTCTAGAGGAGGAGCTTTACTACTAAGAATTTGCAACACATTTTCACTTTCAGTTTCATACATTGTAAGTAGGGGGGTTGGGGCAGCATGAGGTTAACCAAGTATAAGATTAGATAAGGGCAGTGGAGAACAGTGACACACAAGAAGTAAGAAATGTCTCTATCTCCAGCAGAACTGCTTATCACTGTTGTTCATAGTTTGATAGAACATATATATTTGAGTAACATTTATAAAATTCATATGAAAGTTCAATTATGAAATATTAATACATTTTTTTTAAAGCTGGAGTCGGAGTCGGTACATTTCTACCGACTCCGACTCCAACCAAAACTAACTCCGACTCCACAGCCCTGACAAAAATGTCAATATTTGATAATTTTTAAAACTGTTCTTGTGTTCAGTGAAATATTAATTAAAATCTTGTTTTTCAATGTGGGTGTACTCCTTTATTCTAAACTGTGTATGTAAATATATGTATAGATATGAATATGTATCTGTCTATATACATACAGTGGCATGTAAAAGTTTGGGCACCCCTGGTCAAAATGACTGTTATTGTGAATATTTAAGCAAGATGAAGATGAAATGATCTCTAAAAGGCCTAACGTTAAACATGACGCATTTCATTTGTATTTTAGCCAAAAAGGAAAATGGGTTGATGCAAAAGTTTGGGAAACCTTGAAGGTTTGTGTGCTCAGATAACTTTGACCAATATTTCTGACCTTAACCAGCCTGTTAGGGTTATGGATTGTTCGCTATTATCGTTAAAAAAGGCCAGGTGATGCAAATTTCCCAGATTAATAAAAACCCAACCTCCTCTAAACTTGTGCCAAAAAACAGCAGCCATGGGTGGTTCTAAGCAGCTGCCTAGCACTCTGAAAATAAAAATGGTGGAGGCCCACAATGCAGGCTAAGGCTATAAGAAGACAGAAACAAATTTTAAATTTGACCTTTCCTCAATTCGAAATGTAATTAAGAAATGGAAATTAACAGTAGAGGCCAAGATAAGCTCTGCAAGACCAATCAAAATTGCTAGAGAGGCAAGTCAGAACCCTAGTTTGACTGCAAAAGACCTTCAGGAAGATTTAACAGACTTGAGTTGTTCTACAATGTTCTACTGTTCACAGACAGCTGCACAATTACCACCTTCATGGAGAAGTCAGTCATCAGAAGAAAACCTCTCCTGTGTCCTCACCATAAAATTCAGAATTAGAAGTATGCAAAATAACATCTAAACAAGCCTGATGCATTTAGTACACACATTCTGTGGACCGATGAGGTTAAAATAGAACTATTTAGCCATGATGATTAAAGTTTTGTGTGGAGAAAAAATGAGCACAGATTTTCAGGAAAAGAAAATCTCTTCAACCATTAACCATGGGGGTGGATCAATCATGATTTGGGGTTGTGCTGCAGAAAAATGGAACGGGGAACATTTCAAGGGTAGACGGAAGAATGGATTTCATAAAATTTCAACAAATTCTTGATTCAAACAATTTTTTTAAATAAAGTAGAAGTATTTTTAATTTTATTTTGTTTATAAACACTTCTTGATCTTTATGTTGCAAATCTGCTGCATGATCATTATGGTTCTGTGTGTTATGAAGTGTTGCCCTCCCTTTGAGTGAGAGAATGGGCTTGGGTAGTATGTGTACCATGGTTAGTACCTACTAACACCCTTTTTGATCATTATGGTTCTGGTTACTAACCATGCAGAATGCCCAAACTTTAGCATCGACTCATTTTACTTTTTGTAATTTTTTTAAATGTAAAAGATGAAATTGTGTGTATATTATACATTTGTTTGCCTAAAATACAAAGGAAATGTGTCATCTTTAACTGTAGGCCCTTTAGGGTTGAATTTCATCTTCAACTTGCTTTCCCACAAAAAGCTAATTTTAATCAATAGGTCTTGGAATAATAATTTCCACAATTTGATGTGTTTAATAAAATGTTCCTGTGCTGAGATATTCTTAGAAATGTGTGTCTGCTGTGTACTGTGTAATGGCTGTGTCTGATCATACCACAGCTCCTGGGCAGGGGAGGGGAAAAACTGTACAGATATTACAGCACGGGATCACAGCTGATTCTTTCTTTGATGTAAAACAGTGTTTTTAAACAGACAGGGAAGGAATCCCCTGTGATCCCCTGCTGTAATGTCTGTATTCTCTTTTGCCTTCTCCCCTGCCCAGGAGCTGTGGTATGATCAGATCATGTCCCTGTACGGTCAGACACAGCCTTTACACAGCAGGAGCAAATGTATAAGATTAGCTCAGCACAGGAATATAGATTTAAACACATCCAGTTGTGGAAGTTATTGCAAAATCTATTCATTTAGACTATGTACCCACGTTGCAGAGATGCTGCGGAAATTTCCGCAGCATTTCCTCAACTCCCGCCGCGGGAAAAACGCATGGAATTCGCATGCGTTTTTCCCGCGAAAACAAGCGTTTTTCACACGATTTTCGTGTGCGGAATTCAAGCGCATTCCAAGCGATTTGAAGCATTGCTTGGAATGTGATTGACAGGTTGGTCACACTCGTCAAACATAGTGTTTGACAACTGTGACCAACTTTTTACTATTGAGGCTGCATATGCAGCTTCAATAGAAAAAAAATAAAAAATCGTGATAAACTCACCTTCCGGCATCCCGTGCAGCGTCCCCAGGCCTCAGCGATGCTCCCATTCCCAGCTATGCCTTGCGACTTAGACCTTTGACGTTGCGGTCTCGCGAGACTGCTACGTCATCACAGGTCCTTGCCGCAAGGCATTACTGGGAACAGGAGTTGGCTGGAGCATCGGTAAGGCTGTGCGGGACACTGGAAGGTGAATATAACCCGATTTTTTTTTTTTTTTTTTTTTTTTTGTTTTGTTTTGTTTTTTTACAGGGATATGGTACCCAGAGCCTGGAGGACAGTCTCCTCTCCTCCAGACCCTGGGTACCATCTGCACATGAGCCGCTCACTTTGCGCATGGTGGGCATAGCCACATGCGGAAAGTAAGCGGATCTCATGCATTCCTATGTGTGTGGAATCGCGACGATTCCGCAAAAATAATGAGCCTGCTGCATTTTTTTGCCGCGGAAAAAAAGCGTAGCATTAGCACAACAGGTGCGCAATTCCATAGGAATGTATATATATATATAATGTATGTATGTGTGTGTTTTCAATTGTTATTCTTTGTTTTTGCTCACAACACTAAGATTGACAGTCTAAATAGTTTTTTTTCTTTCATGTTATTTAACTACATTCAGGTACGTGACAACCAGAGATTAAGAGTTAATGCAGTTTGCTCGCCTCAGGAGTCCGTTGCAAATAATAACCCACAAAAGCCAATCTATGAATTACAGTAAGTTACCTGGGGTTTATTTTTGCTATTTATATAACTTTAATGCTGTTTTTTTCTGCACGATCACAGCCATTAAACTATGTTCAAGCCGATTGGTGGTCGTTTAATGGCATACTTAGACTATCCAACCACAATTTGTACCAACGGAACAATCAGTGACAGGATTGTTCTGTGCCCATAGTATACCTTGGTATTGGCAGCACATCACCCGTTTACACAGACGATGGTGCTGCTGACAGTAATTAAGTAATTGGAATAATCCACTGCCCTCTCTAAGATTTTGCAAGTTACTTATTGTGAAGTAAGCACAAAAATATATGGTACAAAATATAAAGACATGGAGTGACCTCAGGAGTCGTTTGATCCTTCCTGGGTCTCTCACATAGTTTTTTATAAAAAAAAAAAAAAGGATACAAGGTGAGAAGAGGAGGAGACCTTCCATAAATAATTGTGCTGTACAATATATACAGTGCACAATAATGCATGTATTAACAAAATAAATTGTCATGATCCAGGTTGGATTATGACAGATTTTGCACAAGTAACCTTTTTTTTTTTCTTTAAGCTGTTGGCTTAAAGTTAGTTTTGCCCCCGGTGGCCGTTAGGGTCATTACACTGTGGTTGTTTTAGTTCTAGTTTTGCCCTCGGTTGCCGTTAGGGTCATTGCACTCTGGTAACTTTGGTTCAGTTGCCCCTGGTGGCCGCTAGTGTTATTGCATGTGATAATGAAGCAGGTGTGATACCCTGGCTCCTATCTATAAAGGAGTAGCAGGTGGTCTCACTCACTGTTGGTGGTATTGCTCATTTCCAACCAAGTCTGGTGAAGGAAGGAACGACAGAGAGGAGTTCCTTGCAGCTCAGGGGAGCTCTGGTGTAATTTCTTCAGGCGGAAGCTGAATTCAGGTGTCGAGCTTCAGGGGTTGAAGCTGAACTTTGGTGTCGTACTCTGTTGCTGGGAGCAATAGCAACAGAGCAAAGCTAAGTTGTGTTTTTCCCTGTTTGTGACTTTCCTTGTGTTTGTATTAGTGCAGTGGTGGGATTAGTTTCTGCACCGTCCAGTTCACTAGAAAGGGATAGGTGCAGAGCGAGCTAGGGATTTGAGGTATCCAGCTCGTCGCCATGTGCGGAACCTGCCTAGGGATTGTCAGGAGTGTAGGGACACTGGCTCAGGGGAGTGTAGGAGGTCTCCACGTCCTCATTCCCTATTGCAGGGCCCTCCATTGTAACAGTTTCCCCGGTGTTTCCCTTAACTCTGTTTAAATTCTCCCTGCTGGAGGCGGTGTATCCAGGTTCACGGGTGTTATAGAAATTTGCCCTGCTGGAGGCGGTGTATCCAGTCACACGTGACATTACAGAAATCCAGTAGAGCAAGAGGTAGTACAAGGAAATAGAACAATTAAATCTCTAGAATTATCATAATTAAAGTAACCCCTTAGATTTGAATTAAAGACTCAGCAGTAATGATTCATTTGGTAATTAGCAGAAGAAGTTACTGAAGAATAGCAGTGGTCCTATTGTATGGGAGCAATGCATAATGCTATAGAGCACAATACATAGTAACATAGTTAGCAAGGCCTAAAAAAGACATATGTCTATCCGGTTCCATGACAATTGTGTACAAGATAATTGTGTACGGACAATTGTGTACAGAAAATTGTGTACAGGCCAATTGTGTCCAAGGACAATTGTGTACAAGGACAATTGTGTACAGGGCAATCGCCTTGTACACAATTGCCTTGTACACAATTGTCATTGTACACAATTGGCCTGTACACAATTGTCTGTACACAATAGTCCGTACACAATTGTCCTGTCACCGTCTATCCAGTTCATCCTATATTTTGTCTGAATAAATCCCCAGATCTACGTCCTTCTAAAGAACCTAATAACTGTAAGATACAATATTTTTACTCTCCAGGAAGACATCCAGGCCTCTCTTGAACCCCTCGACTGAGTTCACCATAACCACCACCTCTGTCAAGGAATTCCAGATTCTCACTGCCCTAACAGTAAAGAATCCTCTACTATGTTGGTGGAAAAACTTTCTCTCCAGACGCAGAGAATGCCTCCTTGTGACCGTCACATTCCTTGGTATAAACTGATCCTCTGAGGCAGTATAATGCTCTCATCATTTGTATTCCGACCTCTTTTAATGCACCCCATGATCCTGTTTTCCTTGGCAGCTGCTGCCTGGCACTGGCTGCTCCATGTAAGGTTATCATTAACTAGGATCCCCAAGTCCTTCTCCATGTCAGATTTACCCAGTGGTTTCCCGTTCAGTATGTAATGGTGATATTGATTCCTTCTACCCATGTGTATAACCTTACATTTATCATTGTTAAACCCCATCTGCCACCTTTCGGCCCAAGTTTCCAACTTATCCTGATCCACCTGTAGCAGAATACTATCTTCTCTTGTAATGACTGCTTTACATAGTTTTGTATCATCTGCAAATATCGATATTTTACTGTGTAAACCTTCTACCAGATCGTTAATAAATATGTTGAAGAGAATAGGTCCCAACACCACCGACCCTTGCGGTACCCCACTGGTCACAGCGACCCAGTTAGAGGATATACCATTTATAACCACTCTCTGCTTTCTATCACTAAGCCAGATACTTACCCATTTACACACATTTTCCCCCAGACCCAGCATTCTCATTTTGTGTACCAACCCTTTTGTGTGGCACAGCATCAAACGCTTTGGAAAAATCAAGATATACCGCGCCCAGTGACTCACCTTGGTCCAGACTATAGCTTACCTCTTCATAAAAACTGATTAGATTGGTTTGACAGGAGCGATTCCTCATAAACCCATGCTGATATGGAGTTAAACAGTTATTCTCATTGAGATAATCCAGAATAACATCCCCCAGAAACCCTTCAAATATTTACCAACAATAGAGGTTAGACTTACTGGCCTATAATTTCCAGGTTCACTTTTAGAGCCCTTTTTGAATATTGGTACCACATTTGCTATGCGCCAGTCCTGTGGAACAGACCCCGTCGCTATAGAGTCCCTACCTAAATAAAAGAAATAATGGTTACTCTTTTACATTACTTAGTTCTCTATGCCATCTGGACCCAGAGATTTATCTATTTTAATCTTATTTAGGCTGTGTGCCCACGATGCGATTTTTAAGCGTTTTTGCAGCGATTTTCGGCGCGAAAACGCTGCAAAAACGTTTAAAAATCGTGTACAGAACCCCCCCCATGCATTCCTATGGCATTCAGCACATGCTGTGCTAATGCTGCGCTTTTTTCCGCAGCGGAATCGCATTGCGGAAAAAATCGCAGCATGATCATTCTTTTGTGCGGAATCGCAAAGAATTGCCGCGATTCCGCACCCATAGGAATGCATGAGAATCGCTTACTTCCCGCGTCTCATGTGCGGTTGGTACCCACGGTGTGGAGGAGAGGAGACTGTCCTCCAGGCCCTGGGTACCATACCCCTGTAAAAAAAAGAATAAAAAATCGGGGTATATTTACCTTCCGACATCCCGCTCTGCATTCCCGGCCTCAGCGTTCCCAGTAATGCCTTGCGGCAAGGACCTGTGATGACTTAGTCTCGCGTGACTCTAGTAACGCGAGACCAATGTCATCACAGGTCTCGCAAGGCATCGCTGGGAACGCTGAGGCCCGGGATGGCAGCGCGGGACGCCGGAAGGTAAATATACCCCGATTTTTTTATTTTTTTTATCATTTTTAACATTTTATCTTTTACTATTGATGTCGCATAGTCGGCCTCAATAGTAAAAAGCTGCTCACACTTGTCAAACACTATGTTTGACGAATGTGACCAACCTGTCAATCACTTTCCAAGTGATGCTTCAGATCGCTTGGAAAGTGCTTGAGAAAATCGCGGCAAAATCGCGAACAGAATCGCGGTAAAATCGCGCGGAAAAAACTGCACGATTTCTGGGAAGGAGTCCGGTTTTCAGTGTGCGTTTTAACACGCAACGTGGGCACATAGCCTTAGACTGTTTCGCACCTCTTCTTGGGTTAGATTAGTGACCCTTAATATAGGGTTTTCTTTGTCTCGGCATTTCACCTAGAATTTCATTTTCCTCCTTGAATACCGTGGAAAAGGTGTTTAATATATTAGCTTTTTCCTTGTCATCTACAATCTTTCTTTCCTCATAATTTTTTAAAGGGCCTACACTTTCACTTATTCTTTTAGTATCGATATAGTTGAACAGTTTTGGATTAGTTTTACTCTCCTTAGCAATGTGCTTGTCTGTTTTCTTTTTTGTGGCTTTAATTAGTTTTTTAGATGAAGTTTTTTTTCTCTCTATAGTTTTTTAAAGCTTCAACGGTGCCATCCTGCTTTAGTAGTTTAAATGCTTTCTTTTTACTGTTAATTGCCCCTCTTACTTCTTTGTTTAGCCACATTTGGTTTTTCCTATTTCTTGTCCTTTAATTCCCACAAGGTATAAACCGCTTACAGTGTCTATTTAGGATGTTCTTAAAATTATCTGTATTCTTATTTCTAAGGACATTGTCCCAGTCAACCAGATTAAGGGCATCTCTAAGTTGGTCAAACTTTGCCTTCCTAAAGATCAGTGCTTTTGTGACTCCCTAACAAGTCCCCCTTGCGAAAGACATGGTGGGAGGCATAAAAATGGCAAGGTAGTAAACATAATGATTTCATTGACCATGATTGTAAGACAACAGCATTAAACAGAGGCATAACAACACCTATGTGCATCGCCCATATACTGTAAATAACCTGTGCCCAGCGTGTGATGAAGGATAGAAAGGGCAAGCGCTAATGCAGGAGATAACGTGCTTATGAGCATAGGGAATAGTTATAGAACCATTGTGGTGGTTGTGAATGCTGGACCAGAAGCGCATCACTTGTAAGGTATCTCTGGATCGCGTCACTTGTGTGCGTGTTAGGTGGAAGATACAAGTGCTGGTGGGACGCTGAATGTTTAGCAACAGAGAAATGGTGAGATAGTGGTAGCCATGTTTTGCCATATCTGATGGGTCGATTTGTGGCTTGCAATTCTATCTCTTACGTGTTGGGTAGTTTAGCTCACGTAAAATCCGCAAGAACACTAAATTACATATCCCATGAGATTTGATCTCGCATGTAATATCATTTAAACGGATAAGATTTCCCTGTTTGGGCATGTATAGCACTTGAATTGATGTTAGAACCCACTGCACAGCCAAGGAATGGGAATGTGCCATTTCTTCTAGTACCCAAAAATCATTGTGTTTGTTTGAGGCTGCCTATGTTGGCCGGAACTAAATGATGCCTAATATTACATGTGTTTTTTTTTTTTTAATATATATATATATATATATATATATATATATATATATATATACCAGAGTTTGGAATGCTACTATTATTAGGTAGTTTAATTAATGCCAATGCTAACATATGTTTGTGGAAATTTTAGGCATCATGGGGTGGTATGTATGTGCGAACGGGATGTGTTCTATATGAGTCTTCTGTGCGGGCAATGGAATCCTAGTTGTGGCGATCCGTTTCTCACATTCTAGGAAATATGGGTAGTATTTATCTGAGAATTCTTTTTAGCCATCTAATGTAGTTGGTAAGAGTGCATCACTTATCACTATTTTAGCTATCCTTTGTTATTGGTAACAGGGAAGGCTATTCTGATTGGATTTAGGGTGGGTGCTGGTAGTCAGGGGGTTTGGAGTAAGATCCGTTGTTAGGAGACCCTCATTGCTCTTGATGACTGCAGTGTTAACCCCTTTCCGACATAGGGCATAATAGTACGCCCATGCCAGACTCTCCCTGTTTAGAGCTGGCTCCAGTGCTGAGCTTACACCTTTCCGGGCACACGACAGCTGATCTGTACAGCTGATGTGCCCGCAACAGTCGCTGGTGGAATCACTATCCACTTGCGGCTGTTAACTAGTTAAATGCCGCTGTTAATCTCTGACCGCGGCATTTAACTCGCACTTACCAGAAGCGCGTTGCTTATCCCACCCATCTGTGACCCTGTCACCATGATCGAGAGTCACCGATGGGTCGGCATGACCTGCAGCAGACCTCTATGGTTGTCATTGCCAGATTGCTATGAGCACCACCCCGTGGATGGCGCTAATAGCACGTCAGCATTTCTGCTACACACAGGTGATCTGATCATCATCACCTGTGTGTATCAGAAGCGATCAAAGTACTGCAGCTTTTAGTCTCCCATGAAAAAAGTAAAATAAAAGTTTAAAAATATAAAAAAAATTAAATATAAAAGTTCAAATCACCCCTCTTTTTCCCAATTCAAAATAAAACCATGCAAAAATCAAATATAGATATGTTGGTGTCAGTGTGTTCAGAATCACCTGATCTATCAATATAAAAGAAGAATTAGCCCGATCGCTAAATTACGTAACGAGAAAAAAATTTGTTACTCTCTACACAGCTCATTACTGTGTTCAGAAGGACCTGAAATGATGTCATGGCCTTATCTCTCCCTCCAAAAATTACATGACATCCTCATATGGCATTATCCACACCCTGACCCCTCCACCAGCATTACTGAGTACAAATAAAGTAACTTGAGACACAAACACTACTGAGAACATGATAAAAAATACAAGGGGGCCTAAAAGGCCCCCAATCCGTACAGATGTGGTTTTCACCAAAAAAGCATTGTTACACCGAAATGATTTTGAAAAAAATTATATGAACAACTGGATATTACCAACAATGACATACTTGAGGATTACCTGGAGTTTCAAAATTCTAACTTAAGTAATTTTGCAGATAAAGCAAAAAAGTAAGCATGGGGGCCTAAAAGGCCCCCAATACTCATGCTAGGGTTAAAGGAAAGTGGGAGGGGTCACCACCTGCATGGCAAACAGACCAGCCATGCAACTACACCAGTGGCCACCGGGGGGGAAACCCACCAGCAGACTGACTAAAGTTGTAGTAACACCAGCGGCCACCGGGGGGGGGGGGACTCATTAACCCCCGATGGCCAGAAAGGAAAAAAGTTTAAATGTGAGCAGCCCAAACTGACACAGATCCAAAAATGGATCGTGACAAATTCCTGATAGTCTGAAGAAAGTGGCCTGCATCTAGTATGAAGGATGCTGATAATAATGTAATTTAAGTCTGGAGAGGCAAGGCTTGTTTTACACATTCAAATCCTAAAATCTTGACAACTTAGCTCATGGCTTACTTTTTGGAAGGCGGGAGAGCCACTGTGAAAGTAGTCTTCCATTTTTAATTTAATTTTTTTTTTAATACTAAATTACTACATTAGTGTTGCTTTAGGGGAAACAAGTGGCTGCTGGTCACAACTGGCATTTGAAGAGTGTGTCCACTACTGGATTTACCCTTTTTAAATTAAGTGCCCCCGATTAAAGAGAACCTAGCATGTAAAATATCACTATTCTCCTACAGATATGAGGTTAATCTGCAGGTTAATAATCTTCTGACACCGTCCAGGAGGAAATGAGGTTTATTCCCCCCCGGCTGCATTCGGCTTCCAGTAGCGCGGGTTCAGTCACCGCTCTGTGTATAGTGAGTGGTGGATGTAACAGTGTCCACGGCACTGACTGACAGCAGCTCATCATTAAGGCCAGATGTCAGTTAGTGTAGGGGCATGGTTACAGTCACCACTCTCTATACACAGTGCGATGACTGAAAGCCGATCTTTGTTTGAGGAATAAAGTTAATTTCTGCCCAGCAGCAGGGCTCTCATTGCCGGCACCCCACATTATCATGATGTGATTAACCCCATAATATTAATATTGTTTTTACACTACAGGTTCCCTGTAATAATACAAAATCTACTGTCCTCTTGGTCCATTAATATTTTTTCTCCCAGCCATTCAGTGGACATTAATAGGTTGCAGCACTCACATGAAACTAACAGTATTGCTTGATCGATGGGAAAAAATGCATTTCACAAAACCAAAGTTACCGTAGTGTGCAAGAGATTGATTCACAGATTGAGTGTGTAATTATTCCTGTACTGCATATGTCTGTGTGTACATTGTCTATTATTTTTGGATCACTACATCCAATAGGTGGCACTATAGTACTAGTCCTCTTCCTCTCTGAACAGGCAACTTGCATATCTAATTTCCCTGAAGAGCATGTGTGACGTATAAGTGTCTTCACTCTTGCATGCCAGGCCTGGTTTGTCACTCTCCACAAGGAGAAATGTTACCACTTAGATCAGTGTTAATCCTCTCACTTAACCAAATTAGATACTTTGCACTGTCAGTACCCTGAAAGCCATATTTGCAAATTGAGATTCTGTTTTGGCTTTTATCCCAAGTCATGTGGCAAGGCTTGTTAAAGGGTCGATATTGACTTTTAGGATTGTTACTTCCAGTAGGTGGCACTAGAGTTCAAGTCCTCTTCCTCTCTGAAGAGGCAATTTGCTCATTGTCTATGCTGTGACATCACTGTGTATTATCACACTTGCTAGGCTGTGCTTGGATATTTTTATAGAAGTGAACTGCATGTCGCAGAAGTGGGGTCCTCGTTTATTAGACAATTATGGCATATCAATATGCCATAGAGTTCTTAGATCAGCGTTCCATAACATGGCTACCTTAGTGCCAACTGCCATGGTGCGCTAAGTCTTAGCAACACTTTTAATGTTACTTCATTATCTACCAAAAGAGTGCAAACCAGTTAACTTGCTTTGGCTGATCTGTAAAAGAAAAGGTTTTCCCAGTTAAAGCAATCAGTGGTAGGTCACCTGTGTAGGGATAGAGGCTTATGACCTGGTACAGCGATATTGTTCTGCTGAACTTCAAGATGCACATTGCACCTTTTTCGGAATTGCTGGACACCTATCCAGTGAGCCCAACTCAGATTGTGAAGCATTGGAATAGACACTCCAGGTGAGCTTTTGTCATCAGTTTTTCTTCTGGTTTCAGGGATGATTGACGATCCATCGCTTTATCTGCTTCCAACGGTTACACACGAGCATGAGGAGAAACTTGACAATGTATTTAATTCAATAGCTTTGTAAAAAGATTTAGAGTAAAATTGTCCTCTGACTGCTGTGGCAATATATTATAAATAAACACAGAATTTAGTTTTAATTAAAAAAAGAAAATTAGTGGAATTATTTACTATGTATTATTAAAGAAGCCCTCCTCCCATCTGTTTTTCTCTTAGGCTAAGTGCACACGTACCGGAACTCTCGCGGAAATTACCGCGAGAATTCCAGAATTCCATTCCGCGGGAAAATCGCATTTTAAATTCCCGCGATTTTCCCGCGGAAAAACTAGCATTTTGCAAGCGTAATTAGCTTCCAAAATGCTAGCGTTTTCCAAGCGATCTGTAGCATCGCTTGGAGAACTGATTGACAGGTTGGTCACACTCGTCAAACATAGTGTTTGACGAGTGTGACCAACTTTTTAATACTGAAGCCGCATATGCGGCATCAGTAGTAAAAGATAGAATGTAAAAAAAAAAAAAAAAATAGTGTTATTTTCACCTTCCGACGTCCCGCGCATCCGTTCCCAGTAATCCTTTGCGAAAATGCCCGCGATGACGTCCGTTCTCGCGGGATCGCGATGTCTCGCGGTCATTCGCAATGACGTCGCGCGAATGACCACGAGACTTTGCTATCCCGCGAGAACGGACGTCATCGCGGGCATTTTCGCAAAGGCTTACTGGGACCGGGAGCGTGGAGAGAGGCGAGAATGCTGCGCGGGACGCCGGAAGGTAAGAATAACAATATTTTTTATTTTAAATTCTATTTTTTACAGGGATATGGTACCCAAAGCCCGGAGGACAGTCTCCTCTCCTCCGGACCGTGGGTACCATCCGCAATTGTTCTGCTTACTTTCCGCATGGTGGGCACAGCCACATGCGGGAAGTAAGCGGAACAATGCATTCCTATGGGTGCGGGATCGCCGCGATTCCGCAAATTAATGAGCATGCTGCGTTTTTTACCGCGAAGCGATTCCGCCGCGGTAAAAACTGCAGCATTAGCACAGCATTGCGGAATCCCATAGGAATACATGGGATGCTTATTTTTCACGTTTTCGCGGCAAAATCGCGCGGTTAAAACCGCCGCGGAAACGTGAAAAAAACGCCACGTGTGAACTCAGCCTTAATATTTTACAGTCATCATATTTTATATAGCGCTATCTACTTTCAATTTCTCATTTTGCATTTCTACCCAGCTAATTCTTCTTTTCCATTAGGTCTATTATATCACGTGATTAAAAACTGACTAGCAGAATCCTTCTAATCTCTATGTAGAAACAGGAGGTCAATTTTCCCTGTAGAAGTCATGAGTCGCCGCAAAAGTCCCTGGCAGGGGATAGAGGGAGCAGCTTGGTCAGGAGTTGAAGAGGGGGACGATAAATGCAGGGAGAAGAGACTTCCTGTTCTACGTAAAGTAGAGAAAAGCAAATTGGCTGGGTAAAAGGCAACATGAGCAATTGTAAGTACACAGTGCTATATAATTTTATGACTGCAATACATTAAGAGGAATAAAACTGTTAGGAGGATTGCTTCTTTTTTCTCTGGGCCAAAAAATAATTGTTTAATTTTTTTTGCAGGCAATTTGGCTTTTTCTCCTACTTAAGAGAATTATTTGATGCTCCATATCCAGTGATGAATTACTTGGTATCCCAATATATGGTTCATAACGTACCTGTGGGAACAGAAAAGACCAGGCAAATGATTGAAAGAGTGAGTAAACTGGCATCAGGGTTTTACTAAAGGTTCCAACAATTATTTCATCTTGTAGGTAAAATACTGAAAATATATTTGGGAACAAAATGTTTTAATGATAGGAAACTTATAGGATATTCTATAAATTACTGATACTTGGGGGCTTCACCAAATGGAGAGGCTCAGTGGAGAAGAGATTGAGAGCAAGCCTGCTCATTTGGAGTCATACATCCATCTTAATCATTTACACAAGACTTTCTATAAATCTACTTGAACTATTTAACTATTTCAACCCAAGCCTTTAACTTCCCCATCATGTGATTGATTACATGATCATAACCTCATGCAGATCCTGGCAGGTCTGCCAGGGGAGATAAAGTGGACCTTCTCCCACTCGCTCTATGAAGGTCCACCTAAAACCAGCCCTTTTTCTGCAACTTAACCCTCACAGCATGTAGCGTGCTTGAGAAATATGTTCTGGTTTCACATAATTTATGCCGCTAAGCGCAGTGACACATATCTCCCCTCTATCGCCTTACCAGTGACTGTGCAACACCCAGGAAAATAATAGCACTATACCCCTCCGATTCTGTTCCATTGATGTCAGCAGTGGCTCTTTCGGAGTTCTTATGGCTTTTTCACGCTGGCTTGATTGTTCTTCAGACTTAATTGACATTCAGAGGAAGTGAGCGTTGCGGCTGCGTTCTCACTTATTCCGGATGTCTAATTTGCCTGAAGAAAGGGAAAGTGATGCCAGGCCTGATTGCCACAGGGATCGAGTAACCAAGCAATGGCACGATAGCCAGTGCCAACACTGCTGGAAAGGCACCAGTCTTGAGTATAGGTGTTATTTTACTGGGGAGGAGAAAACCTAGGGACTGAGACTGAGTTGTCAAAGTAGTGGATAACTCCTTTAACCCTTTAATGTCTGTGGACGTGCACAGTCCATTATGGCAGGATGTAACTTCCCGCACCAGTAGGAACTGTGCACGTCCTGCCTTTGAACTGTCACTGTGTGTAAACACCCACTTTCAGTTCAGTGACGACAGCTATCTTGACAGCTGAGAGACATTGCAAGGAGGGCAGGGACCTAGGTAACCCCTTCAGTGAACGCCGTAAAAAAAAAAAAAAAAAAAAGTAGCAAATTATACTTTTCCAAGTGGTGTCATCATACTGCTTGGAAAAAGTACAATAACATGTGATCAAAAAGACGGATATAAATAAACATGGTAGCGCTGAAAACGTCATCTTGTCCCGCAAAAAACGAGCCGCCATACAGCTCCATCAGCTGAAAAATAAAAAAGTTATAGCTCGCAGAATAAAGTGATGCAAAAATAATTATTTTTTTCTATAAAAGTTTTTATTGTGTAAAAAAACACCAAAACATAAAGATATAAATGAGGTATCGCTGTAATTGTAGTGACCAAAAGAATAAAGTTGCCATACTAATTTTACTACATGCGGAACGGAGAGAAAAAAGAAAAAAAAAAATTCCTGAATTGCTAGTTTTTGTTAATTCTGCCTCCACAAAAATCGGAATAGAAAGAGATCAAAAAACGTTATGTGCCTGAAAATGGTACTAATAAAAAACGTCAGCTCATCCCACAAAAAACAAACACGCACATGACACTGTCGGCCGGAATACTGAAAAATTATAGCTCTCAAAATACGGCGATGCAAAAATTTCTTACAAAAAATTATTCCAAAAAAAGCATCTTTTAGTGTGTGACAGAAGCTAAACACGAAAAGAAGTATATAAATCTAGTATCGCTGTAATCTTACTGACCCGAGGAATAAAGTCGCCATATCACTAATACCGCACAAGGAACGGCGTAAAAAATAAACCCAATTCTTCACCTTTTGTTGATTTGTGCATTCTGCTTTCCAAGGATCGCAGTAAGGCGATCACAGTGGTTTACCCCCACATATGGGGTATCAGCGTACTCAGGACAAATTGCACAACAACTTTTGGGGTCCAATTACTCCTGTTTCCCTGGTGAAAATAAAAATTTAGGGGCAAAAAGATCATTTTTGTGGAAAATGATTTTTTTTATTTTCACGGCTCTACATTATAAATTTCTGTTTAGCACTTGGGGGTTCAAAGTGCTCACCACACATCTAGATAGGCTCCTTGTGGGGTCTAGTTTCCAAAATGGGGTCACTTGTGGGAGGTTTCCGCTGTTTAGGCACATCAGAGGCTCTGCAACCGCAACATGACGGCTGCAGACCATTCCATTGAAGTCTGCATTCAAAAACGGCGCTTCTTCCCTTCTGAGCTCTGCCATGCGCCCAAACAGTGGTTCCACCCCACATATGGGGTACCAGCGTACTCAGGACAAATTGCATAACAACTTTTGGGGTCCTGTTAACCTTGGGAAAATAAAAATTGGGGATGAAAAGATCATTTTTGTGGAAAAAATATGATTTTTTAATTTTACGGCTCTGCGTTATAACTTTCTGTGAAGCCCTTGGGGGGGTTCAAAGTGCTCACCACATATTTAGATAAGTTCCTTGGGGCGTCTAGTTTCCAAAATGGCGTCACTTATGGGGGTTTCCACTGTGTAGGTACGTCAGGGCCTCTCCAAACGCGACATGGCGTCCGCTCTCGATTTCAGCCAATTTAACATTCAAAGTCTCAAATGATGCTCCTTCCCTTCTGAGCACTGCCGTGTGCCTAAAGATTGGTCTTCCTCCACACATGGGGTATCTGTGTACTCAGGAGAACTTGCACAACAAATATTGTGATTCCTTTTCTCCTGAAACCCTTGACAAAATAAAAAAAGATTTTGTCCAAAGAAGAAGTTTGGGGAAAAAAATTAAATGTTAATTTTTTCCTTCCACATTGCTTCAATTCTTGTGACGTATCTAAAGGGTTAATAAACTTCTTGAATGTGATTTTGAACACCTTGAGCGGTCCAGTTTTTAGAATGGTGTCACTTTTGGTTATTTTCTGCCATATTGACCCCTCAAAGTGACTTCAAATGTGAGGTGGTCCCTAAAAAAATGGTTTTGTAAATTTTGTTGTAAAAATTAGAAATCGCTGGTCAACTTTTAACCTTTATAACTTACTAACAAAAAAATTTTGGTTCCAAAATTGTGCTGATGTAAAGTAGACATGTGGGAAATGTTATTTATTACCGTATATACTAGAGTATAAGCCGACCCGAGTATAAGCCAACCCCCCTAATTTTGCCACAAAAAACTGGGAAAACTTATTGACTCGAGTATAAGCCTAGGGTGGAAAATGCAGCAGCTACTGGTGAATTAAAAAAATAAAAATAGATATCAATAAAAGGAAAAAATTGAGACATCAGTAGATTAAATGTTTTTGAATATCCATATTGAATCAGGAGCCCCATATAATGCTCCATACAGTTCATGATAGCCCCATAAGATGCTCCATACAAAATACCCCCCATATAATACTGCACAAAGGTTAATAATGGCCCCATAAGATGCTCCATAGAATAATATGCCCCATATGCTGCTCCATAAAGGTTATGGCCCCATAAGATGTTCCATAGATTATGCCCCCATAAAATGCTTCATAGATTATGCCCCCATAAGATGCTCCATAGATTATGCCCCCATATTCTGCCCCCATAAGATGCTCCATAGATTATGCCTCCATATGCTGCCCCCATAAGATGCTCCATAGATTATTCCCCCATATGCTGCCCCCATAAGATGCTCCATAGATTATTTCCCCATATGCTGCCCCCATAAGATGCTCCATAGGTTATTTCCCCATATGAGGCTCCATAGATTATTCCCCTATATGCTGCCCCCATAAGAGGCTCCATAGATTATTCCCCCATATGCTGCCCCCATAAGATGCTCCATAGATTATTCCCCCATATGCTGCCCCATAAGATGCTCCATAGATTATTCCCCCATATGCTGCCCCCATAAGATGCTCCATAGATTATTCCCCCATATGCTGCCCCCATAAGATGCTCCATAGATTATTTCCCCATATGCTGCCCCCATAAGATGCTCCATAGATTATTTCCCCATATGAGGCTCCATAGATTATTCCCCTATATGCTGCCCCCATAAGAGGCTCCATAGATTATTCCCCCATATGCTGCCCCCATAAGATGCTCCATAGATTATTCCCCCATATGCTGCCCCATAAGATGCTCCATAGATTATTCCCCCATATGCTGCCCCCATAAGATGCTCCATAGATTATTCCCCATATGCTGCCCCCATAAGATGCTCCATAGATTATTCCCCCATATGCTACCCCCATAAGATGCTCCATAGATTATGCCCCTATATGCTGCCCCATAAGATGCTCCATAGATTATGCCCCCATGTGCTGCCGCCGCTGCATTTAAAGATAAAAAAAATGACATACTCACCTCTCTGTCGCTGGGTGTCAGGTGCCGGTGTCACTGCTGGCACCTGAGATATTCACCTGTCCTGCGTCCATGGCTGCTTGCTGCTGTCTGGCACGTCATCTGTCAGTGATGTTCAGACTCCAGGGGGCGCGGCGCGCACTAACTACGTCACCGTACCCTCTGCTGTCTGAACGTCACTGACAGATTACGTGCCAGACAGCAGCAAGCAGCTATGGACGCAGGACAGGTGAGTATCGCTATACTTACCCGGCCTGGCGCTGTCTCTTCATCCCCCAGCTTCTCCGCCATCTCCCATCCTGCCTTCAGCGGTCACATGGTACCGCTCATTAAAACTCATGAATATGCGCATATTCATGAGTTTATTGAGCGGTGCCATGTGACCGCTGAAGGAAGGGAGATCGCGGAGAAGCTGGGGGCTGCAGAGACAGCGCCAGGATGGGTAAGTATGACCTGACACAACCCCTCCCCCTCCGACCCCCTGGTGTTTATGACTCGAATATAAGCCGAGGGGGGGCCCTTTCAGCCCCAAAAAATGGGCTGAAAATCTCGGCTTATATTCGAGTATATACGGTAACTATTTTTTGTGACATATCTCTGATTTGAGGGCATAAAAATTAAAAGTTTGAAAATGGCAAAGTTTTACAAATTTTCACCATATTTCCGTTTTTTTCATAGATAATTCAATAATTCAATAAGTCATATTGAAGAAAGTTTACCACTAACATGAAGTACAATATGTCACGAAAAAACAATGTCAGAATCAGTGGGATCCGTTGAAGCGTTCCAGAGTTATAAGCACATAAAGTGACAGTGGTCCGATTTCAAAATTAAGGCCTGGTCATTAACCTACAGAATGGCTTGGTCGTTAAGGCTGTGTTAACACACAGCATTTTTTTTCGCGGTTTTTCCAGCGTATTTGCTATCGCGATGACGTCGCGCGAATGACTGTGAGACTTCGCCATCCCGCGAGAACGGACGTCATCGCTCGCAAAGGCTTACTTAATATTTTTTATTTCAAATTCTATTTTTTACAGGGTTATGGTACCCAAAGCCCAGAGGACAGTCTCCTGTCCTCCGGGCCGTGAGTACCATCCGCAAATGTTCTGCTTACTTTCCACATGTGGCTGCGCACACCATGCGAAAAGTAAGCAGAACAATGCATTCCTATGGGTGCGGGATCGCCGCGATTCCGCAAAATTAATGAGCATCCTGCGTTTTTTACCGCGAAGCGATTCCGCCGCGGTAAAAACCGCAGCATTAGCACAGCATTGCAGAATCCCATAGGAATACATGGGATGCTTTTTTTTCGTGTTTTCGCGGCAAAATCGCGCGGTTAAAACCGACGCGGAAACGTGAAAACACCGCAACGTGTGAACTCAGCTTTAAACTCTTGCCGACATGCGCCGTACATATACTGCTCTGCGGGAGCTGCGTTCCCGCAAACAGCAGTATATGTACAGCGGCACGATTGCGTGGCATCATGCAGAGCGCCACGGCAATCTCGTGCGGGTGTCAGCTCTGTGTGAGAGCTGACACCCTGCAGCAACACCCACGATCAGTACTAGCCCAGATCGTGTGCATTTAACCCCTCTGATGCCACTGTCAGTACTGACAGTGGCATAGGGGAGCATTGCGCAGGGAATCTGCGCCCTGCTCACTTCCATCAGGACAACACAATGCGTGTGTCCTGCAAAAAAAACAAGCCGCCATGCAGCTCATCAGCAGAAAAATAGAAAAGTTATTGTTCTCAGAATAAAGCGATGCAAAAATAATTATTTTTTGTATAAAAGTTTTTGTGTAAAAGCGCCACAACATAAAAAACTATATAAATGAGGTATTGCTGTAATCATACTGACTCGAAGAATAACACTGCTTTACCAATTTTACCACACGCGGAATGGTGGTTAAAAAAAAAAAAAGCAATTCCTGAATTGTTGGTTTTCGTTAATTGTCTCCCAAAAATCAGAATAGAAAGCGATCAAAAAATGTCATATACCCAAAAATGGTATCAATAAAATGTCAACTCATCCTGCAAAATACATGCCCTCACATGACTGTCGGACGAAATATGAAAAGCTTATAGCTTTCTAAATATGGTGATGCAAAAACTAGTTTTCACAATAAAAAGCATCTTAGTGTGTGAAAGAAGCCAAACATAAAAACCCGATATAAATCTGGTATTGCTGTAATTGCACCGACCCGAAAAATAGCCACCTAACCAATTATACCACATGAGGAGCGGTTTAAAAATAAATAACAATTCTTCACATGCTGTTGATTTTTTCATTCTGCCTCCCAAAGACCACTGTAAGACTCGTCGCACATTTATTCTACGCTCAGCGCTGAGCGCTTACAACGGGGATTCCGTGTAAACCTCTGAAATACGTGATTCAGATTGGAACCGCCAGTGTAAGGTTCCTTATAATGAAGCAGATGGAGTCACTGTGGACGCCGTCTGACCTGTGATCCGGCTGTGTCCGTCTTTTTAGAATTGCATAAAAGTCCCTTCTGCCTCAGTTTTGTGTGCTTCTGAAAAATACACCGCTGAACAGAGGTCAGATGGAGTCCAGAGTAACTCTGCTGCCTCACTATAGTGAATGGATCCATCAAGTGCTTCACAAAAGTTTATAACGCAGAGCCGTGAAAATAAAAAATTTTTTTTTTTCCTTAAAAAATTATTTTTTAGTGCGCAATTTTTTATTTTCACAAGGATACCGGGAGAAATTGGACCCCAAAAGTTGTTGTCCAGTTTGTCCTGCGTACATTGGTACCCCATATATGGGGGGGGGGAAACCACTGTTTGGGCACACGTCATGGCTCGGAAGGGAAGTAGTGACATTATGAAATGCTGACTTTGATGGAATGGTCTGGGGGCGTCATGTTACATTTGCAGAGCCCCTGATGTACCTAAACTGTGGAAACCCCCCACAAGTGACCCCATTTTGGAAACTAGACCTCCCCAAGGAACTTACCTAGATGTGTGGTGAGCACCTTGAACCCCCAAGTGCTTCACAGAAGTTTATAACGCAAAGCTGTGAAAATAAAAAATCATTTTTTTCCTCAAAAAATGATTTTTTTTTTTTTTAGCTCGCTAATTTTTATGTTCACAAGGGTAACAGGAGAAATTGGACCCCAAAAGTTGTTGTCCAGTTTGTCCTGAGTATGCTGGTACCCCATATATGGGGGGCAACCATTGTTTGGACACATGTCAGGGCTCGGAAGGGAAGTGTAGTGACGTTTTGAAATGCAGACTTTGATGGAAAGGTCTGCGGTCGTCGATACATTCGCAGAGCCCCTAATGTGCCTAAACAGTAGAAACCCCCCACAAGTGACCCCATTTTGGAAACAAGACCGTCCAAGGAACTTATCTAGATGTCTGGTGAGCACTTTGAACCTCCAAGTGCTTCACAGAAGTTTATAACGCAGAGACGTGAAAATAAAAAAATCATTTTTTTCCGCAAAAAAAATTTTTTAGCCCCCAATTTTTTTTCCCAAGGGTAACAGGAAAAATTAGACTCCGAAAGTTGTTGTGCGATTTTTCCTGAGTACACTGATACCCCATATGTTGGGGTAAACCACTGTTTGGGCACACATCGGGGCTTGGAAGGGAGGCAGCACCGTTTGACGTTAAACGCAAAATTGGCTGGAACCAATGGTTGCACCATGTCGCGTTTGGAGACCCCTTGATGTGCCTAAACAGTGGAAGCTCTCAAATCTAACTCCAACCCTAACCCCAACACACCCCTAATCACAGCCCTAACCCCAACACATCCCTAACCCTAATCCCAACCCCAATACACCCCTAACCCTAATCCCAACCCTAACCATTACCCTAACCACAAGCCTAACTGTTATGAATGGGTCACCGAGGAGAAAAAAGCAAAACAAGCTAAGTCACAGAAAACCAGAGAGGTTGGTAACTATGCAGATTGCAGATCCCTGATCCTACCACACAACTAGCAGCAGCCGTGGAGCGTACCTACGATGTTCCTAGACGCTTCGTCACAGCAGGAGAACTAAATAAGCCTGAAGCATGAAAAGGGGAAAGCTAACTGCCCCAGAGCAGACCCCAAAGGAATAGATAGCCCCCACACATGTATTGATGGTGAAACAAGATGAAGGCACAAACACAGGCAGGAAAATAGGCTGCGCAAACGATGGGGCCCAAACTAACTAAAAAGGAAAGACACTGTCTGCAACCTGCAAAAAACCCTACAAAAATAATGTCCAACACTTCTGATAGCAAAATTAACCTTGAAGTCAGTAGACTTCTCCCACTATATCAGCACTCTGAAATATTCTGAGACAGAGCAAAAAGAGGCCAAACTAGTAAGGGACAAAAAGCAAATTGGCAAAATACTGATAAATAAGAGTGGAAATTCAGCACAGCCCCCAGCCGGGGCTGGCTAACCACACAAAAAACTGAATAGACCAACAAAATCAAGTGTGAACATTAGCAGAAAAACTTAGCTTTAGATGACTGGAACAGAGCTGAAAACCAAGAGCTGACAAGCCAGAAGGAATCACCAGCAACTGAATAGGGCGTCTGCTGTCTTAATTCCAATCTGAGACTCCTGAGGTCCAATCGTCATCCTCATTCTCAGGTGGCAGATCTCCACCGATCAAATCAGCCTCACTACCTCCTGTTACCACCAGAGGGAGTCTGGAAGGAGAACTCACAACTGGTGAACCAGAGAATGAACTCACAACACCTAACCCTAATCCCAATCCTAACCCCAATACATCCCTAACCCTAATCTTAACCCTAATTCCAACCCTAACCCTAATTCCAACCCTAACCCTAATTCTAACCCTAAACCTAATTCTAACCCTAACCCTTATTCCAACCCTAACCCTAATTCCAACCCTAGCCCTAATTCCACTCTAACCCTAACCGTGATTCCAACCCTAATTCTAACCCTAACCCTACCCCTATTTCCAACCCTAACCCTAATGGAAAAATAAAAATAATTTCTTTATTTTATTATTTGTTCCTGCCTATGGGGGTGATAACCGGGGGGTTTATTTACTTTTCATTCTATTTTGATCACTGTGAGAGTTTATCACAGTGATCAAAATGAATGAATGGAATCTGCAGCCTGCGGACGCACTGCGCATGCGCCCGCCATTTTCCAAGATGGCGGCGCCCATGAAACAGGACGGCGGGACACCGGAAGCCAGAGCGGGACATCGGAGGTACCGAGGGGGGGGGGTCAGAAGGTAGAGGGAGGGGAGCAGATGATGACAGCGGTATCGGGGGCCAATCGGCTCCGTGAGTCGTGGGGGGGGGGGGTCGGATCACGGTCTCCTGCCATGTCCGATGCAATTTTCATTGATGAAATATTACTATCGCTCTGATTGGCAGTTTCACTTTTAACATCCAATCAGAGCGATCGTAGCCACTTGGGGGCGAAGCCACGCCCCCTGTGGTGAAGTACAAAGCCCCCTGTATCTGCGGGTCGGGTGACCTTTCAGTGACCCCGGTCACCCGACCCGCAAGGGGGCTTTAAAGTCATGACGCCACATAGTCGTCACTGGTCTGATTGGCACCGACTTTCATGACGCCTGTGTGGCGTCATTGGTCGTGAAGGGGTTAAAAAATGGTTTTGCAAATTTTTTTCTAAAAATGAGAAATCGCTGGTCAACTTTTAACCCTTATAACATTCTAACCCCCAAAAATTTTTCTAAAAATTGTGCTGATGTAAAGTAGACATGAGAAATGTTACTTATTAACTATTGTGTGCTTATACGACTCTCTGATTTAAAGGGAAGGTGCCGCAGTTTTATATAATTTGCAAAAAAATAGTAAGTAACAAAACATGTTTCAGCAAATGTTGTACTAACCAGGATTTATGGTTTGTTTGTAATAATGTTTTATTGTAGCCACTGGGCGCTGCCATCTTGATTTGCAGATTGTGGAGGACTCATACAGTCTGCAAATATGGCCGTCCATGGACATAGGAGACTGCGGTCGGCTCCCGACCCCACATTGCAGCCTCATTAGCAGTGAACTGGGCACGCCCCTGTGGGCTGCACCATTCACTGCTGTAGGTGTGGCTGGGGGCCATTTTGCTGTAGCCCAGTGCTATCTGCTGAGCTCCACTTACCCTCTATCACAGGACCACTTGTGGATTAACAGGTCCTGTGTTGTGAGGAGAGGCTGAAGATATGGAGAAGGTGGTCAGCAGAGGAGAGAAGCGCTCACTGGAGCCGGAGGATGGAGTGTGGTGAGTGCGGGTGACTTTCCTCTATGCTCCTCTGTCCTGCTTACTCCAGGCTCGGCCCTGTGCTTCCTGCTCTACTGTGTTCTTCTGCTCTGTCTCCGCCTCCTCACTCACAGCCCCAGTGATCTCCGGTAATCTGACACCTTCCTTTTTATGAGAGCTTTTATGGCTGTCTGAGGAGGACAGTGACATATACAGCCCATAGTCTAGTGTATGGGGGGGGCTGGAAGTTTCACCAGTGTGGGCATATCTGTAATACTGTCTCCTGTGATACTGCCTGCTGAGCCGAGTATCTAATCCTCTCCTGTGTGATACTGTCTGCTGAGCCGTGTATCTAATCCTATCCTGTGTGATACTGCCTGCTGAGCCGTGTATCTAATCCTCTCCTGTGTGATACTGACTGCTGAGCTGTGTATCTAATCCTCTCCTGTATGATACTGACTGCTGAGCCGTGTATCTAATCCTCTCCTGTGTGATACTGTCTGCTGAGCCGTGTATCTAATCCTCTCCTGTATGATACTGACTGCTGAGCCGTGTATCTAATCCTCTCCTGTGTGATACTGACTGCTGAGCTGTGTATCTAATCCTCTCCTGTATGATACTGACTGCTGAGCCGTGTATCTAATCCTCTCCTGTGTGATACTGCCTGCTGAGCCGTGTATCTAATCCTATCCTGTGTGATACTGACTGCTGAGCCGTGTATCTAATCCTATCCTGTGTGATACTGACTGCTGAGCCGTGTATCTAATCCTATCCTGTGTGATACTGACTGCTGAGCCGTGTATCTAATCCTATCCTGTGTGATACTGACTGCTGAGCCGTGTATCTAATCCTCTCCTGTGTGATACTGACTGCTGAGCTGTGTATCTAATCCTCTCCTGTGTGATACTGACTGCTGAGCCGTGTATCTAATCCTCCCCTGTGTCATACTGACTGCTGAGCCGTGTATCTAATCCTCCCCTGTGTGATACTGACTGCTGAGCCGTGTATCTAATCCTATCCTGTGATACTGACTGCTGAGCCATGTATCTAATCCTATCCTGTGTGATACTGTCTGCTGAGCCGTGTATCTAATCCTCTCCTGTGTGATACTGACTGCTGAGCCGTGTATCTAATCCTCTCCTGTGTGATACTGTCTGCTGAGCCGTGTATCTAATCCTATCCTGTGTGATACTGACTGCTGAGCCGTGTATCTAATCCTATCCTGTGTGATACTGCCTGCTGAGCCGTGTATCTAATCCTATCCTGTGTTATACTGACTGCTGAGCCGTGTATCTAATCCTCTCCTGTGTGATACTGACTGCTGAGCTGTGTATCTAATCCTCTCCTGTGTGATACTGACTGCTGAGCCGTGTATCTAATCCTCCCCTGTGTCATACTGACTGCTGAGCCGTGTATCTAATCCTCCCCTGTGTGATACTGACTGCTGAGCCGTGTATCTAATCCTATCCTGTGATACTGACTGCTGAGCCATGTATCTAATCCTATCCTGTGTGATACTGTCTGCTGAGCCGTGTATCTAATCCTCTCCTGTGTGATACTGACTGCTGAGCCGTGTATCTAATCCTCTCCTGTGTGATACTGTCTGCTGAGCCGTGTATCTAATCCTATCCTGTGTGATACTGACTGCTGAGCCGTGTATCTAATCCTCTCCTGTGTGATACTGACTGCTGAGCCGTGTATCTAATCCTATCCTGTGTGATACTGACTGCTGAGCCGTGTATCTAATCCTCTCCTGTGTGATACTGACTGCTGAGCCGTGTATCTAATCCTCTCCTGTGTGATACTGACTGCTGAGCCGTGTATCTAATCCTCTCCTGTGTGATACTGACTGCTGAGCCATGTATCTAATCCTATCCTGTGTGATACTGTCTGCTGAGCCGTGTATCTAATCCTCTCCTGTGTGATACTGACTGCTGAGCCGTGTATCTAATCCTCTCCTGTGTGATACTGTCTGCTGAGCCGTGTATCTAATCCTCTCCTGTGTGATACTGTCTGCTGAGCCGTGTATCTAATCCTCTCCTGTGTGATACTGACTGCTGAGCCGTGTATCTAATCCTCTCCTGTGTGATACTGTCTGCTGAGCCGTGTATCTAATCCTCTCCTGTGTGATACTGTCTGCTGAGCCGTGCATCTAATCCTCTCCTATGTGATACTGACTGCTGAGCCGTGTATCAAGTCCTATCCTGTGTGATACTGACTGCTCAGCCGTGTATCTAATCCTCTCATGTGTGATACTGTCTGCTGAGTCGTGCATCTAATCCTCTCCTGTGTGATACGGTCTGCTGAGCCGTGCATTTAATCCTATCCTGTGTGATACTGACTGCTGAGCCGTGTATCTAATCCCCTCCTGTGTGATGCTGCCTGCTGAGCCTTGTATCTAATCCTATCCCGTGTGATACTGCTCTCCTGAAATACTCTGTGCTGCTGTCACCCTGCTGGTTTTGTGTGAGATCTACATGGTGGTATTGTGTATGATCTATATGGCGGTATTATGTGAGAACACTATGGCAGTATTATCTGCTAAAAGGGGACCCATTCTAGGGTGGTTCTGGCTGAGCACCTGCACACAGGTCAGGGGTAATAGGTGCAGTCAGGGGAGGGCTGGTGAGGCAGCTGAAGAGAGGGGTCTCATTTTTATCGTTACTGTATGGCTACATTTCCCCCATCCTGCTTCCCAGCGTCACCCCGGACTGCGCCTGTCGCCTCGCTTTCACACATCGCCAGGACAGGATCTGAGGAGGGGAATGGGGTTCTGATCCAGAGTTTACATGCAAAGACAGTCAGTAACTTTGCAGGCCCCATCAAAATGGCTGCTCACTGTGTTCCTAGATGTCATAGGTTTTTGTGCCAGATTTCAGTAGCTGCTCCCCCTAGTGTTAACAAGTGGAAATGCCAAACTTTTTAAAATTATTTTTCATATTGTGCAAAATTAAAAACAAATGATAATATTTTTTAAGAAAATGTAAACATTAATTCTTTACATTTTTTCAATTGCTGAAAAAAAATTTTTTGGACGGCACCTTCCCTTTAAGGGCATAAAAATTAAAAGTTTAAAAATTGTGAAATTTTCACCAAACTTCTGTTTTTTGTTTTTTTTTTTCCACAAATAAATGCAAGTCATATGAAAGAAATTTTACCGCTATCATAAAGTACAATATGTCATGAGAAAACAGTCTCAGAATCACCAGGATCCCTTGAAGCGTTCCAGAGTTATGACCTCCTAAAGTGACAGTGGTCAGAATTGTAAAAACTGGCCTGGTCAGGAAGTTGGAAACAGGCTTTGCGGTGAAGGGGTTAATAGATAGGTGGTGCACTGCATGGAACTGTGGGTATTACAGAGCGGAGCACTTCTGGATATACCATGAATGGAAAAGATGGAATAATCCCTTACAAGTTTTGATCTTTGGTCTACTAAAAATTTAGCAATGCTTCCATATTTTGGCTAGACTTTATTGGATAGGAAACTGGAAGGAACAAATGGTAATATTCAGAAAAAAAACTGGGAATTCAACTGTGATGGATATTTCTCCTTCACATTTTTCTCTTTGCAATCATCCGTTACAGGTCTTCATGGTCTGTGGGGGTTGATAGCAAAACTTTTTATTCTCTATGAAGCAGCTGGTAAGGTAATTTTCTTTTTGCTAAAAAGGAACCTGTGCAAGGGCAGCATATTATAGGGAAATGTTTGTTCTATAAGACCTATGGGCAAAAAAACAAATTATGCCAGTTAGCTAATAGGATCAATGAAACATATAGCGATCAATAATTAGTGTATAATTTCTTTTAGGTCATACAAGAAACCGGGCTGAAACAAATGTACACTGCTGAAGAAAGATACTCGATTAAAATATCTGCATATAGTAGTAATGTTATCTCTAGCAACGTTTCCTTGAAACCAGCTCAATTTCTAACAGTTGCAGTGGATCCAGAGGAGAGAAGACAAGCAGTTGAGCAATATAAGGTAAAAAAAAATAATAAATATTTTTGCTTTCTTGGGATGTCAATATGTAAGAAATAGTATTTCCTATAACAATATAAATTTTGAATGTTGAGAATACTGCACAACAATATTTAAGAAATATTATTGACAATACCATACAATACAATATCATACTACAAGACTACTGCATAATATCAGTATCCCTACGTAGTCTGAAGACAGTCAGCAAAGCAAGAACACCAAAAAAGTGTACCAAAAGAAGAGGTTTTAGACCTACAATCAAATGAACAGTATTAAATTGATAAAACAAATAGCACAAATGTACAATATTATAACAGAGACATTAATGATTTGAGCTTGCAATCAATTCAGTAATTGTCATAGTTACCAGAAAGAACACAATCATACCTCCAGTCAGTGTCTCATTGGCCTCTTTCATATAGCCTTCTCTGGATAAGGCCTTTATTTGTCCCTCTTCATTGCTTTCTGGACCCTCTTCCCCATGGATGTCTTCTTGCATGCCGACCCTTTTGTTATCCATGCTTGAAGAATTTTTAGTTTTACCCTTTTGGTACTCCGGGTAAGCATTCCTTCTCCCATCTGGTCTGATTGGTACTGATCAATCTCTGTGCTCTTTCCCTCCAATGTGCATACAAAGGCATCCTAGTTTCATCATCCTGATTATCCTTCGTTGGGCCACTGCATTTAGATCACACAAAGTGGGGAGCTACTGGCTAGGTGATATAATTTCTTATGATTTTACTACAATAGGAAAATTCCTGTGCTTTCTGGAACTTTTGTACTGTAAGTACCACAAACATTGATACAGTCATAGTGCAAAGTGTTGGGCCCGTTGAAATTGTTCCAGAAAATTAATTATTTCTCTTCAGAAAATTGTTGTAATTACACATGTTTTCTTGTACATATTTCTTTCCTTTGTGTGTATTGGAGCAACACAAAAAAAAACAGAAAAGAAATGCAAATAGGACATAAGAAAGCCCCAAAATGGGCCGGACAAAATTGTTGGAACTTTTCCAAAATTGTGGGTAAACAACTTCGATTCAAGCTTGTGATGCTCATTCAAACTCACCTGTGGTAAGTAACAGGTGTGGGCAATATGAAAATAACACCTGAAACCACTCAGTTAGGAATCGAAAATTGTGTGGTGTTAGGTATTGTGCACGTCTTATTAACCCCTCCCATGCCACTGTTAATTGCTGTGTAAGTGTATCCATCAGTGACACAAATGCAAGGTCCCTACTGAAACACTGTCACCACCATATTGGTAGTTCTATGAGCCTTGGCGTCCTAGGATAATGATATTTTATCATATACTGCAAGAAATCAAAACAGTTGCAAAGTCCTACTGCGGGCGCCAAAAAAAGTGAATAAAGCTTGGAAAAACATATAAAAACCTAATAGTTCAGAATTGCATTTTTTCTATAACCTCGGCGGCACCCCCCAAATAAAACGGAATTAAAAATGGTTATAAAGTTGTATATACCACAAAAATGGAACCTAAAAAACCATTGGTTCACGCTAGGGAAAACAAAGCCATTTAAAGGGAATCTGTCACCCATTTTTTGGCCTATAAGCTGCGGCCACTGCCATCAGGTGCTTATCTACAGCATTACAGAATGCTCTAGATAAGCCCCCGATGTAACCTGAAAGAGAAGAAAAACGAGTTATATTATACTCACCCAGGGGCGGTCCGGGACCTTTCCCGGCGCCTGCGCACTGCAGTACTCAGCTCTGCCCTCAACAGGGCAGAGCAGTGCGCCGGAGCCGCGACGGGAAGCAAAGAAGAGGACGTCATCGCTAGAAGATGGGAGGCATCGGACCGGACCGTGACACCCTCCGGACCCGAATCGCCCCGTGTGAGTATAATATAACTCGTTATTTTTCAGGTTACATCAGAGGCTTATCTACAGCATTCTGTAATGCTGTAGATAAGCCCCTGATGGCGGTTGCCGAATCTTATATACAAAAAAATAGGTGACAGATTCCCTTTAAAGCTACCTAAAGGGGAAAATAAGTTATAGACTTCAAAACATGGTGAAGCAAATCAGATTTTTTTCACAAAGTTGAGTTTTTTAAAACCGTTAAAATGCATACAACTCCCCATTATCATACTGATATTGAGGATCAAATTACGGTACCAGACCATTTTACCACTCAGCGAACACTGTAAAAACAATAATGAAATTATTGTTTTTTTCCATTTCTCTTTTTTTCACCCTACTATTAGCTATGTCAATGGTAAAGATAAAAATAAGTTATGATTCTTAGAGAAAAAGACAAAAGTCCAAAAATGAAAAATTGACCTGGTCATCGTTCGAGTAGTACCCTTGCTTCGAACTTATTAAGCAGTGGGTGGATGCTTGTAAGAAGAACCTCATGATGAAGTGAGAGATTATGTAATAACTCTTTAAATAAAGCTTGAGCAGCTTAAAGGCATTTCCTGAAATAAAGTGGCTCTATATTGTCCCCCAATTTTGGGAGCAGTCTTAGGGTCCCGTTTCACTTAGCGACGCACCAGCGAACCCGACAATGATACGACCTGGTAGGGATCGTTGGTGCGTCGCTAAATGGTTGCTAGTAAGCTGCCAAACAGGCAGATCTCTTCAGCGACGCAGCAACGATCCAGCGATCAAACACAGCGATGCATGCTGGCCAGCGGGACGCCGACGACGAAAAAATGGCCCTGGAGATTTCTGCACGATCAGCAATATCCAGCAGGGGGGGCCGGTCGCTGCTGCGTGTCACGCAGGCGAGATCGCTGTTGCGTCATAAAATTGGTGACGCATTAGCCATCTCGCTAGCAATCTCGCTATGTGAGACGTGGCCTTTACCCCTATTCTTGATATGACCGACACAGACCAGTTTATTTACATACATACATATAAACCTTCCAGAAGGTCTATGCCTCAAATCCACTGGAGCTAGGCCTTCCCAGCAATGCCACTCGGTGATCACTGTCATACTCCTTTACCCCCGGTATCAGTGAAACACTGCCTTCTGAGCCTGTGTTGTTCTTTCTAGCACACAATTGTCATTTACCTTTGCTTTCTCAGGTAAGCTGCCCCTTTATTGTTCTAGCCGGACATGTCTCCCCTCATTTGGGCCTAGTTTTCATACATCCTTCGGGTCCGGTCATTTTTTTTTCTTTTCCCAGCATAGAAGGATGTTCAGAATTTTATCTGCATCTGAACAGCAGCTGCACAGCAATTCCATGCATCTTTCAGGAAGTCTGTCAACCCCCCAATTTTTTTTTTTTTTACGTGCAGATTTACAGGTAATCTGTGGGTAAATACCATTTAAATCATGTCTGTCTGGCAGTGTGGCTACAGGTAGAGAGCAGAAAGCATTGGGAGAGAGCAGAAAGCATTGGGAGAGAGCAGAAAGCATTGGGAGAGAGCAGAAAGCATTGGGAGAGAGCAGAAAGCATTGGGAGAGAGCAGAAAGCATTGGGAGAGAGCAGAAAGCATTGGGGCATTGGGAGAGAGCAGAAAGCATTGGGAGAGAGCAGAATGCATTGTGGCATTGGGAAAGAGCAGAATGCATTGGGTCATTGGGAGAGAGCAGAATGCATTGGGTCATTGGGAGAGAGCAGAATGCATTAGGACAGAGCAGAATGCATTGGGTCATTGGGAGAGAGCAGAAAGTATTGGGTGATTGGGAGAGAGCAGAAAGCATTGGGTGATTGGGAGAGAGCAGAAAGCATTGGGGCATTGGGAGAGAGCAGAAAGCATTGGGGCATTGGGAGAGAGCAGAAAGCATTGGGGCATTGGGAGAGAGCAGAAAGCATTGGGGCATTGGGAGAGAGCAGAAAGCATTGGGGCATTGGGAGAGAGCAAAAAGCATTGGGGCATTGGGAGAGAGCAGAAAGCATTGGGGCATTGGAAGAGAGCAGAAAGCATTGGGTGATTGGGAGAGAGCAGAAAGCATTGGGTGATTGGGAGAGAGCAGAAAGCATTGGGTGATTGGGAGAGAGCAGAAAGCATTGGGTGATTGGGAGAGAGCAGAAAGCATTGGAGCATTGGGAGAGAGCAGAAAGCATTGGGGCATTGGGAGAGAGCAGAAAGCATTGGGGCATTGGGAGAGAGTAGAAAGCATTGGGTGATTGGAAGAGAGCAGAAAGCATTGGGGCAT
Source organism: Dendrobates tinctorius (assembly GCF_039654945.1). Classification (NCBI taxonomy): domain Eukaryota; kingdom Metazoa; phylum Chordata; class Amphibia; order Anura; family Dendrobatidae; genus Dendrobates; species Dendrobates tinctorius. The sequence continues at coordinate 10,900,652 of NW_027361802.1, forward strand.
TGGGAGAGAGCAGAAAGCATTGGGGCATTGGGAGAGAGCAGAAAGCATTGGGGCATTGGGAGAGAGCAGAAAGCATTGGGGCATTGGGAGAGAGCAGAAAGCATTGGGTGATTGGGAGAGAGCAGAAAGCATTGGGGCATTGGGAGAGAGCAGAAAGCATTGGGGCACTGGGAGAGAGCAGAAAGCATTGGAGCATTGGGAGAGAGCAGAAAGCATTGGGGCATTGGGAGAGAGCAGAAAGCATTGGGGCATTGGGAGAGAGTAGAAAGCATTGGGTGATTGGAAGAGAGCAGAAAGCATTGGGGCATTGGGAGAGAGCAGAAAGCATTGGGGCATTGGGAGAGAGCAGAAAGCATTGGGGCATTGGGAGAGAGCAGAAAGCATTGGGGCATTGGGAGAGAGCAGAAAGCATAGGGTGAGAACAGAATGCATTGGGTGATTGGAAGAGAGCAGAATGCATTGGGAGAGAGCAGAAAGTATTGGGTCATTGGGAGAGAGCAGAAAGCATAGGGTGAGAACAGAATGCATTGGGTGATTGGAAGAAAGCAGAATGCATTGGGGCATTGGGAGAGAGCAGAAAGCATTGGGGCATTGGGAGAGAGCAGAAAGCATTGGGTGATTGGGAGAGAGCAGAAAGCATTGGGTGATTGGAAGAGAGCAGAAAGCATAGGGTGAGAACAGAATGCATTGGGTGATTGGAAGAGAGCAGAATGCATTGGGAGAGAGCAGAATGCATTGGGAGAGAGCAGAATGCATTGGGAGAGAGCAGAATGCATTGGGAGAGAGCAGAAAGCATTGGGTGATTGGGAGAGAGCAGAAAGCATAGGGTGAGAACAGAATGCATTGGGTGATTGGGAGAGAGCAGAATGCATTGGGAGAGAGCAGAAAGCATTGGGAGAGAGCAGAAAGCATTGGGGCATTGGGAGAGAGCAGAAAGCATTGGGGCATTGGGAGAGAGCAGAAAGCATTGGGTGATTGGGAGAGAGCAGAAAGCATTGGGGCATTGGAAGAGAGCAGAAAGCATAGGGTGAGAACAGAATGCATTGGGTGATTGGAAGAGAGCAGAAAGCATTGGCGCATTGGGAGAGAGCAGAAAGCATTGGGTGATTGGGAGAGAGCAGAAAGCATAGGGTGAGAACAATGCATTGGGTGAATGGAAGAGAGCAGAAAGCATTGGGGCATTGGGAGAGAGCAGAAAGCATTGGGTGATTGGGAGAGAGCAGAAAGCATAGGGTGAGAACAATGCATTGGGTGATTGGAAGAGAGCAGAATGCATTGGGTCATTGGGAGAGAGCAGAATGCCTTGGGTCATTGGGAGAGAGCAGAATGCCTTGGGTCATTGGGAGAGAGCAGAAAGTATTGGGTGATTGGGAGAGAGCAGAAAGTATTGGGGCATTGGGAGAGAGCAGAAAGCATTGGGGCATTGGGAGAGAGCAGAAAGCATTGGGGCATTGGGAGAGAGCAGAAAGCATTGGGGCATTGGGAGAGAGCAGAAAGCATTGGGGCATTGGGAGAGAGCAGAAAGCATTGGGTGATTGGGAGAGAGCAGAAAGCATTGGGGCATTGGAAGAGAGCAGAAAGCATAGGGTGAGAACAGAATGCATTGGGTGATTGGGAGAGAGCAGAATGCATTGGGAGAGAGCAGAATGCATTGGGAGAGAGCAGAATGCATTGGGAGAGAGCAGAAAGCATTGGGAGAGAGCAGAAAGCATTGGGTCATTGGGAGAGAGCAGAAAGCATAGGGTGAGAACAGAATGCATTGGGTGATTGGAAGAGAGCAGAAAGCATTGGGGCATTGGGAGAGAGCAGAAAGCATTGGGGCATTGGGAGAGAGCAGAAAGCATAGGGTGAGAACAGAATGCATTGGGTGATTGGAAGAGAGCAGAAAGCATTGGGGCATTGGGAGAGAGCAGAAAGCATTGGGTGATTGGGAGAGAGCAGAAAGCATAGGGTGAGAACAGAATGCATTGGGTGATTGGAAGAGAGCAGAAAGCATTGGGGCATTGGGAGAGAGCAGAAAGCATTGGGGCATTGGGAGAGAGTAGAAAGCATTGGGGCATTGGGAGAGAGCAGAAAGCATTGGGTGATTGGAAGAGAGCAGAAAGCATTGGGGCATTGGGAGAGAGCAGAAAGCATTGGGGCATTGGGAGTGAGCAGAAAGCATTGGGGCATTGGGAGTGAGCAGAAAGCATTGGGTGATTGGAAGAGAGCAGAAAGCATTGGGGCATTGGGAGAGAGCAGAAAGCAATTGGGGCATTGGGAGAGAGCAGAAAGCATTGGGGCATTGGGAGAGAGCAGAAAGCATTGGGTGATTGGGAGAGAGCAGAAAGCATAGGGTGAGAACAGAATGCATTGGGTGATTGGGAGAGAGCAGAATGCATTGGGAGAGAGCAGAATGCATTGGGAGAGAGCAGAATGCATTGGGAGAGAGCAGAATGCATTGGGAGAGAGCAGAATGCATTGGGAGAGAGCAGAATGCATTGGGAGAGAGCAGAATGCATTGGGAGAGAGCAGAATGCATTGGGAGAGAGCAGAAAGCATTGGGTCATTGGGAGAGAGCAGAAAGCATAGGGTGAGAACAGAATGCATTGGGTGATTGGGAGAGAGCAGAATGCATTGGGAGAGAGCAGAAAGCATTGGGTCATTGGGAGAGAGCAGAAAGCATTGGGTGATTGGGAGAGCGCAGAATGCATTTAGTCTTTGGGAGAGAGCAGAAAGCATTGGGTCATTGGGAGAGAGCAGAAAGCATTGGGTCATTGGGAGAGAGCAGAAAGCATTGGGGCATTGGGAGAGAGCAGAAAGCATTGGGGCATTGGGAGAGAGCAGAAAGCATTGGGGCATTGGGAGAGAGCAGAAAGCATTGGGGCATTGGGAGAGAGCAGAAACCATTGGGGCATTGGGAGAGAGCAGAAACCATTGGGAGAGAGCAGAATGCATTGAGTGAGAGCAGAATGCATTGAGTCATTTGGAGAGAGCAGAAAGCATTGGGTCATTGGGAGAGAGCAGAATGCATTGGGTGATTGGGAGAGAGCAGAATGCATTGGGAGAGAACAGAATGCATTGGGTGATTGGGAGAAAAGAAAGTTGCATAGTGAGTGCTGCTGTAATTACTCCCCTGCACATTGACAGCCTACTCCACAGTTTGTGCGCAGGTCAAGCTGTCCATTAATGTGCAGGAGGAGTAATTACAGCCGCGCTCACTGTGTAGTGAGTGCAACAGCTCCCTATACTGCCCTGATGACAAAACGCGAGAGGCTGCAGGGAACATATAAAAAATGTGTGTCTTTCTCTTTTCTCCTTGTAGCCACACTTTCATGAGGCCGCCATACATGAGGTAAACATCATATACCTACAGATTACCATTATAACTGCAGGTAATTTTTTGGAGCTGTCTGGTTCTCCAATGTAACTGCGGTTGAACTGGTTTTCGAGGTCACAGGTTCAAATTTAAGATGTACAAGGTTGCAGTTTTTGTAGGGTTTTTTGTTGTATAAGAACAGCTTTGAATTAAAGTATTAATATTGGATGTAGCCTTTTTACTCCTGATAAAGCGGCAGAAAAAAATGTTATTTAGCAGGGTGGTTATGTTTTAAGTTAGCTTTTATTTTTTTTCTGAAAATTGCAAAGAATAGATTTACTTATTGTTGACATTTATATAAGTGCAAAGTGGGTTTCCCATTGCCATAATATTTCTTTCTTGGAGGATCTGTTGTTGGAGGTGTAGGCATACATGTAGCAGTGGGAAGAATTATCAGGCTTCTAGTTCTCCTGTATATTGTAACAGGCAGGCCAGTACTTGCCTCCACGTTTTAGTTTTATTCTGTTCCATCATCAAAAATTTAGTTGAAATAAATGAGAATATGTTCAGTGACCGTTTAATAATTCCCGTTACAGTGCAGAAACGTTTTGGTTTCTATAAAATGCTAACAGAAGTAAAGTTACAAATTTGCACCTTGTTTTCACAGCATAATGACTGCTAAGTTAAGCATAAGCATGTTGGCGGGTGTTGCCTATGTGTGAGGTTTGACAATTGCTGTGGAAGCTCATCAGGATTTTCAGTTTATACATATTGAATCCAGCATTGTATTCTGTCAGCACCTAAAAATGTCCTGACATGAGATGAGGAAAACTTTCTCTGTTTCTATTTCAGGAGATTGAAGGAAAGTGTTCTTCATTAGAAGCTCTTATAAGTGAGCTAGCCAACAAACAGAGGATGCTTGACAAAAAAGACAATGATTTAAGGTCAAGGAAGAAAGAAATACTGGATATGAAGACCAAAAAGAGACAATTGGAACAGAGAATTGCTACAAAATATGATAGGTTAGCTAACTAATTACGTTCAAACCTATCACTTACCACCACTAACTTTTTGCATCTTTTCTTATGTTAGACTGTAGCTTTCCATGACTTAGGCCAGCTTCACATTTGCGGATGGGTGAGCTGCAGACGTCTGCGGACTTCCTTCGTGAAGCTCCGCCCACTACCACACTTCCTCCTGTCAGCTCCGCCTACGTCCGCATACTTCTGCATGCGGCCTGCATACCCTATCTTTAACTTTGGGTACGCAGGTCGTGCGGATGTATGTGGATGCCTCCGCCTGCGTCGTTTTGATGATGCGTTGACCCGAGTCGATTGCATCATGTTGGAATTTTATGCGGTCGCTGCATCGTCAAAACGACGCATGCGGAGGCATCCGCACGACCTGCGTACCCAATGTTAAAAATAGCTTCATGGAGGAAGTCCACAACTCGCCTATCCGCAAATGTGAACCTAGCCTTATTTTGTATTCCGTTTCACATTTTTTCCTTTATTAACCCCTTCCTGACATCTGAAGTACTATCCTGTCCCCGGGACCCTATGATGGCGCTGATTCGGGGGGGGGGGGGGGGGAGCGCCACTGACTGCGGCCGGGTGTCAGCTGATTATCACAGCTGACACCCGGCACTATGTGTCAGGGGCAGTCACGGACCACCCCGGCACGTTAACCCCTGACACACTGTCGCGGTTTAGAGAAGCATCGGCAGGGAGGGGGCTCCCTCCGTGCTTCCCTGAGACCCCCAGCGCTGCGCTGCTCTGGGGGCCTCCTTCCCTGCAGGTCCCTGGATCCAATATGGCTGCGAGGGCCTGCAGGGAGGCGCCTGCAGAGCGCAGACATGAGGAAGTCTTGTGCAGCGCCTGTCATATCGCTGATCTGTCACAGTGCTGTGTAACGTGTCAGATCAGCGATCTGACACATGACACTGATGTTCCCCCTGGGACAATGTAACACAGTAAAAAAAAAAAGTGTAAAAATAATTTATAAAAAAATCGCTTAATAAATTTAAAAAAAAAATCCCTAATAAATTCATTTTTTGGAAATAAACCCCAAAACAATAAAAGCACACATTTAGTATTGCCGCGTCCATAACGACCCGCCCTATAAAACTGTCCCATTAGTTAACCCCTTTAGCGAACCCCTTAAAAAATAAAAAAAAGCAAAAAACAATGCTTTATTATCATACCGCCGAACAAAAAGTGCAATAACGCGCGATCAAAAAGACGAATATAAATAACCACTGAAAACGTCATCTTGTCCCGCAATAAACAAGCCGCCATACAGCGTCATCAGTGAAAAAAATAAAGTTATAGCTCGCAGAATAAAGCGATGCAAAAATAATTATTTTTTATCTAAAATTGTTTTCATTGCATAAAAGCACCAAAACATAAAAAAAGACATAAATGAGGTATTGCTGTAATCGTACTGACCTAAAGAATAAAACCGCTTTATCAATTTTACCACACGAAGAACGGTGTAAACGCACCCCCCCCCAAAAGAAATTCATGATGCTGGTTTTTGTTCATTCTGCGTCCCAAAAATCGGAATAAAAAGCGCTCAAAAAATGTCACGTGCCCGAAAATGGTACCAATAAAAACGTCAACTCATCCTGCAAAAAAATAAGACCTCACATGACACGGTGGGTCAAAATATGGAAAAATTATAGCTCTCAAAATGTGATGATGCAAAAACTATTTTTACAATAAAAAGCGTCTTTTAGCGTATGACAGCTGCCAAACCTAGAAACCTGCTTTAAATAGTAAATCAAACCCCCCCTTTATCACCCCCTTAGGGAAAAATAATAAAATAAAAAATGTATTTATTTCCATTTTCCCGTTAGGGTTAGGGCTGAGATTAGGGTTAGGGGTGTGTTGGGGTTAGGGTTGGAGTTAGAATTGGGGGGGGGTTCCAACTGTTTAGGCACATAAGGTGCTCTCCAAATGCAACATGACGTCTGATCTCAATTCCAGCCAATTCTGCGTTGAAAAAGTCAAACGGTGCTCCTTCCCTTCCAAGCTCTGCCATGCGCCCAAACAGTGTTTTATCCCCGCATATGTGGTATCAGCCTGCTCAGGACAAATTGCAAAACAACTTTTGGGGTCCATTTTCTCCTGTTACCCTTAGGAAAATAACAAATTAGGGGCAAAAATATCATTTTTGTGGAAAAAAAATGATTTTTTTATTTTCACACCCGGGCGTTAAAAACATCTGTGAAGCACTTGGGGGTTCAAAGTGCTCACCACACATCTAGATAAGTTCCTTGGGGGAAAATGGGGTCACTTGTGGGGAGTTTCAACAATTTAGGCACATCAGAGGCCCTCCAAACGCGACATGACACCCGCAGACCATTCCATCAAAGTCTGCATTCCAAAACATCAATGCTTCCCTTCCAAGCCCCGACGTGTGCCCATACAGTAGTTTTCTCCCACATATGGGATATCAGCGTACTCAGGACAAATTGGACAACAACTTTTGGGGTCCAATTTCTCCTGTTACCCTTGGGAAAATAAAAAAATTGGGGACTAAAAGAACATTATTTTCACGCTAGGGCGTTATAAACTTCTGTGAAGCCCTGGGAGGTTCAAAGTTCTCACCACACATCTAGATAAGTTCCTTGGGGGGTCTAGTTTCCAAAATGGTGTCATTTGTGGGGGTTTCACTGTTTTGGCACATCAGGGGCTTTCCAAACGCAACATGGCGTACAATCTCAATTCCAGCCATAAAAGTCAAATGGCGCTGCTTCCCTTCCGAGCTCTGCCATGCGCCCAAATAGTCGTTTACCCCCACATATGGGGTATCAGCGTACTCAGGACAAATTGCACAATGACTTTTGAGGTCCTGTTACCCTTGGGAAAATAAAAATTGGGAGTGAAAAGATCATTTTTGTGGAAAAAGTATGATTTTTTTAATTGTACGGCTGTACGTTATAAACTTCTGTGAAGCCCTTGGGGGTTCAAAGTTCTCACCACATATCTAGATAAATCCCTTGGGGGGGTCTAGATTCCAATGTGGGGTCACTTGTGGGGGGTTTCCATTGTTTAGGCACATCAGGGGCTCTCCAAACGTGACATGGCATCCAATCTGAATTCCAGCCAATTTTGCATTGAAAAAGTCAAACGGCGCTCCTTCCCTTCTGAGCTCTGCCATGTGCCGAAACAGTGGTTCCCTCCCACATATCAGGTATTATCGTACTCAGGACAAATTGCACAATAAAGTTTGCGTCCAATTTCTCCTGTTACCCTTGGTAAAATAAAATAAAATTGGACCTGAAGTAATTTTTTTGTGAAAAAAAGTTAAATGTTCATTTTTTTTTAAACATTAAAAAAATTCCTGTGACACATCTGAAGGGTTAATAAACTTCTTGAATGTGGTTTTGAGCACCTTGAGGGGTGCAGTTTTTAGAATGCTATCACTTTTGGATATTTTCTATCATATAGACCCCTCAAAGTGACTTCAAATGTGATGTGGTCTGTAAAAATAAAATGGTGTTGCTAAAATGAGAAATCGCTGGTCAGCTTTTAACCCTTATAACTTCCTAACAAAAAAAAAATTTTGGTTCCAAAATTGTGCTAATGTACAGTAAACATGTGGGAAATGTTGTTTATTAAGTTTTTTTGTGTGTCATATCTCTGTGATTTAAGGGCATAAAAATTCAAAGTTGGAAAATTGCGAAATTTTCACCAAATTTCTGTTTTTTTCACAAATAAAGTTATATCAATGAAATTTTACCATTAACATGAAGTACAATATGTCACGAGAAAACAATGTCAAAATCAACAGGATCCATGGAAGAGTTCCAGAGTTAGTACCTCATAAAGGGACAGTGGTTAGAATTGTAAAAATTGTCCCTATCATGAACGTGCAAACCACCCTTGGGGGTAAAGGGGTTAAAGTCATGACTTAACTGTACATTTTTAATGTGCGGTCCATGAGCCATTGATTTTGCATTTTTTGTGGGAGGACATCCAGTTAATTTGTTACTTTGCAGTAATGTAATATTGTGCAGATATTTGGCAGTACTTTTTTTGGTACTTTTAGAATGCATTTACAATTTATATAACTAAAATTCCCCTGGAGCTAAAGAAGCAATGGCTGTATGAGCATTAACCCCTTCACGACCAATGACGCCACTTAGGCGTCATGAAAACTGGTACCAATCTGACCAGTGACGCCTTTGTGGCGTCATGACTTTAAAGCCCCCCTGCCGTTCGGGTGACCTATGTCACTGAAAGGTCACCCGACCCGCAGATACAGGGGGCTTTGTACTTCACCACGGGGGGCGTGGCTTCGCCCCACGTGGCTACGATCGCTCTGATTGGCTGCTTCACTTTTAACAGCCAATCAGCGATAGTAGTATTTCATCAATGAAAATTGATGAAATATTACAATCCAGCCATGTCCGACGCTGCTGTAGCATCGGACATGGCTGGTGACACCGATCCGACCCTCCCACCGGTTAATGGGGGCGATCTTTCCCCCGCCACTGAATGACAGCGGCGATGTGCCGCCGCTGTCATCATCTGCCCTCCCCGCCTTCCCTCCGCTCCCGCCTTCCGATCGCCCCCCTCCCACCCCCCCGTACTCACCGAGTGCCGCTATGGCTCCCGGTGTCCCGCGGTCCCGGACCATGGGCGCCGCCATATTGGAAAATGGCGGGCACATGCGCAGTGCGCCCGCCAGCTGCAATTTCCTTTCATTCATTTTGATCACTGTGATAAACTCTCACAGTGATCAAAATAGAATGAAAAGTAAGTAAACCCCCCGTTTATCACCCCCATAGGCAGGAACAGCTAATAAAATAAAGAAATTATTTTTATTTTTCCATTACGGTTGGAAAGAGGGTTAGGGTTGGAATTAGGGTTAGGGTTGGAATTAGGGTTAGGGTTGGAATTAGGGTTAGGGTTGGAATTAGGGTTAGGGTTGGAATTAGGGTTATGGTTGGAATTAGGGTTAGGGTTGGAATTAGGGTTGGAATTAGGTTTAGGGTTGGAATTAGGTTTAGGGTTGGAATTAGGGTTGGAATTAGGGTTGGAATTAGGGTTAGGGTTGGAATTAGGTTTAGGGTTGGAATTAGGGTTATGGTTGGGGTTAGGGTTAGGATTATGGTTATGGTTAGGGTTGGGATTAGGATTAGGGATGTGTTGGGGTTAGGGGTGTGTTGGGGTTAGGGTTGAAGTTAGAATTGAGGGCTTTCCACTGTTTAGGCACATCACGGGGGTCTCCAAACGCGACATGGTGCAACCATTGATGCCAGCCAATTTTGCGTTCAAAAACTTTGGATGTCTAATTTCTCCTGGTACCCTTGGAAAAATAAAAAATTGGGGGCTAAAATATATTATTTTTGTGGAAAAATTTGTTATTTTTTTTATTTTCACGTCTCTGCGTTATAAACTTCTGTGAAGCACTTGGGGGTTCAAAGTGCTCACCAGGCATCTAGATAAGTTCCTTGGGGGGTCTAGTTTCCAAAATGGGGTCACTTGTGGGGGGTTTCTATTGTTTAGGCACATCAGGGGCTCTGCAAACGTAACGATGACCGCAGACCATTCCATCAAAATCTGCATTTCAAAACGTCACTACTTCCCTTCCGAGCCCCGACGTGTACCCAAACAGTGGTCCCCACCCACATTTGGGGTGCCAGCGTACTCAGGACAAACTGGACAATAACTTTTGGGGTCCAATTTATCCTGGTACCCTTGTGAAAATAAAAAATTGCGCACTAAAAATAATTTTTTGAGGAGAAAAAATATTTTTTATTTTCACGGCTCTGCGTTATAAACTTTTGTGAAGCACTTGGGGGTTCAAAGTGCTCACTATGCATCTAGATAAGTTCCTTAGGGGGTCTAGTTTCCAAAATGGGGTCACTTGTGGGGAAGCTCCAATGTTTAGGTACACAGGGGCTCTCCAAACACGACATGGTGCCTGCTAACGATTAGAAGCAATTTGAATTTCAAAAAGTCAAATGGCGCTCCTTCCCTTCTGAGCCCTGCCGTGCGCCCAAACAGTGGTTCCCCCCCACATACGGGGTACCAGCGTACTCAGGACAAACTGGACAACAACTTTTGTGGTCCAATTTCTCCTGTTAGCCATGTGTAAATTAAAAATAGCGTGCTAAAAAATCATTTTTGAGGAAAAAAAAATATTTTTTTATTTTCACTGCTCTGTGTTATAAACTTTTGTGAAGCACTTGGAGGTTCAAAGTGCTCACTACACATCTAGATAAGTTCCATAAGGGGTCTAGTTTCCAAAATGGGGTCACTTGTGGGGAAGCTCCAATGTTTAGGTGCACAGGGGCTCTCCAAACGCGACATGGTGTCCGATAACGATTGGAGCTAATTTTCATTCAAAAAGTCAAATGGTGCTCCTTCCCTTCCGGACCCTGCCGTACGCCCAAACAGTGGTTTATGACCACATATGAGGTATTGGTGTACTCAGGAGAAATTGCCCAACAAATTTTATTATCCATTTTATCCTGTTACCCATGTGAAAATGAAAAAACTGAGGCTAAAAGAAAATTTTTGTGAAAAAAAAAAAGTACTTTTTTTTTTTACAGATCAATTTGTGAAGCACCTGGGGGTTCAAAGTGATCATTATGCATCTAGATAAGTTCCTTGGGGGGTCTAGTTTCCAAAATGGGGTCATTTGTGGGGGAGCTCCAATGTTTAGGCACACAGGGGCTCTCCAAACGCGACATGGCAACCACTAAATATTCCAGCATATTTTCCATTCAAAAAGTCAAATGGCGCTCCTTCCCTTCTGTGCCCTGTCGTGCGCCCAAACAGTGGTTTATGACCACATATGAGGTATCGTTGCACTCAGGAGAAATTTCCCAACAAGTTTTAGGATCCATTTTATCCTGTTGCCCATGTGAAAATGAAAAAATTGATGCTAAAAGAAAATTTTTGTTGGAAAAACTAAAATGTCCATTTTTTCTTTCCACGTTGCTTTAGTTCCTGTGAAACACTGAAGGGTTAATCATCTTGAATGTAGTTTTGAGTAGCTTGAGGGGTGCAGTTTTTAGAATGGTGTCACTTTTGGGTATTTTCTGCCATATAGACCCCTCAAAGTGACTTCAAAAGTGAGGTGGTCCCTAAAAAAAATGGTTTTGTAAATTTTGTTGTAAAAATGAGAAATCGCTGGTCAACTTTTAACCCTTATAACTTCCTAACAAAAAAATATTTTGTTTCCAAAATTGTGCTGATGTAAAGTAGACATGTGGGAAATGTTATTTAGTAACTATTTTGTGTCACATAACTCTGGTTTAACAGAATAAAAATTAAAAATTTGAAAATTGTGAAATTTTCTAAATTTTCGCTAAATTTCTGATTTTTTCACAAACGCAAAAATTATCAACCTAAATTTACCACTAACATGAAGCCCAATATGTCACAAAAAACAATCTCAGAATCGCTGGGATGCGTTGAAGCGTTCCTGAGTTATTACCTCATAAAGGGACACTGGTCAGAATTGCAAAAAATGGCCTTGTCATTAAGGGCAAAGTAGGCTTGGTCATGAAGGGGTTAAAGGCTGTCAGTAGAATTAACCCTCTTAATCCGTCTATATGGACATGTAGGTCATAGAAAGCTGAATATAATGATGCCTTGATATATGTGATCCGATGTCTTATTCCAGGAAAATGCATGTTTTTCTTATATGTAAATGAGTTGTTCAGGGCTGTGAGCTGGACAATGATCTGCATGAAACTCTGCCTCCAGAGTTTATTATGAATGAAAGGGGAGATACCAGTGTGAGACAAGTAACTAACACAGAACAGTAGAACGGAACGTTGTCTCCTAACAAACAGGTTAGCAGCTGCAGCTCTCACAGCTCTGCCTTATTACAATCCTGTCTACCTGTGAGATGGAAGCTGAAGCACAGAGAGGAACCTGCATGTGTGTCAGTTTTTAATACTACACAGTCTGCAGTAGGATCAGGAGAACAGAAAGGGGCCTTCACACTGGTAACACCCTATTTCATCTAAATAAATCTCTGGAGGCAGACTGTCATGCAGATCAGTGTCTGTTCCATAGTCTTAAACCGCTCATTTACATCTAAGAAAAATGTGGATTTTTCAAGCGGGGGAGAGCGCGGCGGTGGTGGCAAGCAGGCACCGGGGGACAGCGTGGCGGTGGTGGCAAGCACTGGGGGACAGAGTGCGGCGGTGGTGGCAAGCAGGCACCGGGGGACAGAGCGTGGCGGTGGTGGCAAGCATCAGGGGACAGAGGGCGGCGGCAGTAACAGACACCGGCAGCGGCACGCTGCACATCAAAACACCCCCTCATCCCAGCAGCAATGTTCCACTCCGGCCTCCTCCATCACCACCCCTGGTAAGCAATAAGACGCATGGATTATAAGATGCACCACCATTTTATTAAAAATAAAGTTTTTTTCCTATTTTTCTCCTCAAAATTTGGGGTGCGTCTTATAATCCGGAGCGTCTTATAAAGCGAAAAATACGGTATATGACATCAGATCACGGATATCAATGTATCATTTTATTCAACTTCCTATGGCCTACTTGACCATATAGACAGCATAGGAGGTTAATTGTACTGACATACCCCTTAAGCTGTGGGTCCCTAATTTGTAGGAGCTTGTTATGAATTTCCCAAGCTGAGTAGGCTAGCTTTTATGTATAGAGCCAGTAGAGTTCCTCTTGAAACATGTGGTGATCCCTTCATATCAAACATAAGAATACCAAAATGCGAAAAAAAGGAGCAATGATCAAAAATGTATATAAATAATACCAATTTTATTCAATATATAATGAAACAATTACCAAAACAACATTAAAACATGGACTACAATTTCATAGGACATGAAAGCAGAAAGACTAAAACAGCAGATGCATGACACCATCAATATCAGAACATATATGATTAATCAAAGATATGGGATATATTTGTGAATAGAAATCAATATATATACTAGTAGTACACCCAGGCAGTTCTAAGATAAGCAAACAAAATGTCCGGTACCAGGCATTATTATTATGGTACTGATACAATGGTAATGTGCGGCAGTATCATGCTGTTAAGGACAGTCAAATATACTATTCACAAGTGCACTAGTCCTCAACTAGTATGCAATTCCCCAGCAAAATGCTAATATCTGCACCCATATTGTAACCTTCATGTACCTGTAGCCATAGTCAGGAGTATGCAATATTCTGCCAAGAAAGGACATCTCATAGTTTTTATGTATGTGGAGTAGCATCCATATTTTCTACTGAATCTACATGTGAAAAAAGTCAGCATGCATTAGTTTCTTTGATATATTTGGTCAGACTCGCCTGTTCAAATCTGTGGGTGTGCAGAAAAAAATGGAACCAATACATAACATCCGTATAGCATCCTTTTTTTTCCCCTCGGATTTTTTACAATTCTTTTAATATGGGAGACCTGTAATTAGTCTTGTTACTAATTGATGCCGTAAAAAAAAAAAAAACTCGTTTCACACAAGTGAGGAAAAAAATCATTAAAGTTGAATGTGCAAAGAAAAAAAAGAACCTGTAAAAGCAAAAGGGTGTAAGAATGTTAAAAATCCAATTGCAAATATTATTTTTAGTCCATTTCAAGTAAAAAAAAAAAAAAAATGTTCCCAAAGGTGGCCTAGTCCTGTAAGCGTTCTCTTGCTATTCTGGTCATGATTATTCCCAAGAAAGGGAGATACGAGTTTACCTATAACAGGGTAGGGTACAGGTGGAATGAGCTATGGGCTAGCCCTGTATGAACGAAGTTTCCATTTCAGAAGGGAGGGGGCTTATGATTTTTTATGAGTGATTTAGTCGCGGAGATGTTCCCCATGGTTGTAATTTTTTGAAAAATGTTTAATCAAAAGAATCTGATTTAAAATAAATAAATATATACACTTTCCCACCTCCTATAGTGAAACCTGCTGGGTTTGGTAACTCATCCCTTACAATTTTTGCAGTTCTTCGGCTCTTGGCTGTATATTATTCACATGCTAAAACTTTTTATTACCGCTCTGTTTTTCCTAGCTTAAAGCAATTAGAGCAAGAAGATATTAACTTGGAAGATGCCGAGCAACAAGCAAATGGCAAGATAAAAGACATCAATATCCAGAAAAAGAAAATAGTTGGAGAACTCACAGAGCTGATAAAGGTGAGGATGACGTGTCCGTTTTATTAGTCTTTTGTAGTCATTGGGGGTGGGGTGGATCAAAGCTGGTGCAAAGAGAAAGTAGTTGACCGTGGCAATCAGTCGGGTCCCTGTTTTCATTTTATCAGTGTTTTCTGAAAGTGATGTGCTGTAACAAAAGATTTTCCTTTTTGGCTTTAACGCCTTGTGGACATGGATAATTTTGGCCTTCATTACACATCATATTTTTCTGATTTTTTTTTCTTCCTTATGTTCCTACAGACATGATGTCTATTCATATTTTTTTAATAATGCATCAGTATAGCTACAAGATGTGTTTCAGTGCATTACTACCTGTGCATGGTAAATTAGATTCCCTAATTTGGATTCACAGAAGCCTTCCCTGGGGGGCTTTGTTATTGCCAAGTCTGGTAGTGAAAACCATCGGTGATTATAGGCAACAGATGATGCTGCAACCAATATTGATTGCAGAATCAGAAGGTTTCAAAAACTTTTAGTAGTTTTGTGCAATTCCATCTGTTACCACAGGGTGGCGCCTTTAGATCACAAAACATGAAGGCTTGGTCTATTGTTGCCTGCATTGTGTGGTCACATGTTTGTATGAATGTCTTACCCATGCTAAACACCATTAGTTGACTATTGGCAATGATCTTTATGTAAGAAAAACTTGCAGCACTAGAGTTAACATCATTACGCAGTCACGTTTTTTTGAGAACCGCCTCATACATAAATATTACCATGTCTTACAAGTTTAGTCACTGACAAGCGAATGTTTGTTGTGTTGTGCCATTGAGTATTATCATACATAATAAATAAATATATATATATATATATATATATATATAATATTTGCAACAGTATTCATCCCTCTTTGGCGTTTTACCTATTTTGTTACATTACAACCTGTGAAAATATTTTGTAATCCTATTTGTGTGTGATGCATCAGTACTGAATAGCATATATACTGTTTATGTATAATCTATATTGTGAAGTGAGAAAAATATAGGCATAAAATGAATTTATGTGATCAAATAACTAAAATTGGCATGTTCATATGTCTTCAGCCTCTAATTTCTGGTGCAAGCTATTCCCTTCGTAAGTCACATGCTTAGTTAACCCCCTTTCCTACATTAGACGTACTATTCCGTCCATGTTACCTGGGACCTAAGTGTTAGGCGTCAGGTTTCTGCGTCTGCTCTGCAGGAATCCAGAGCCTCACATTCTGCGGTCTCCTGCTATCTACTCCCGAGAAGATTTCTTTACAGCAGACCATTACAGAGACTAAGTTCCTCTGTGCTCCTACTGGGCATGCTCACGTGACGATCTCCCATTGGAGATCGGGAGTCATGTGCCCAGGTCTTGCTCCTGATCTCATTGGTCCATCTCGGAGATCTGGAAGGTCCCGCACGGCTATAAAAAGCACGCATGACCGTTCGGCCATGCGCTAGTATAGACTTTTCAAGCTAAATGTGTGAATGGTGACGGATGTATGACTCTGGTGACTGACTCATTTGAAACCCCTTCCCTCTGATATTACACATGTGGATAGGGAATTAGTGCAGCAGTCAGCGCCAGTCAGTGGCAAGCCTTAGGCCACTGTGCACACCGCACCTCTACTCTAGCGTCCGACATTGCGCCTGCTTCCTAGCTTTGTCGACTAACGGCTGTGTCCTACGCCGCCCTGCAGTTGCAGCCCTCCTTGGCGTCCACAGTAGCGACGCCGCACACACGGTAGGTCTAGACGGACGCAGCTCCTCTGCCTTGGGTCCTGCTCCTGTGACCAGATACCATGTGTGCATTTCCCTGAGGCCTGTGACACTAACAGGCTCAGCATTTTTGTATGTTTATGTTGCTGCTCCTCTGTGTGTGAACAGAGTCCTCTTTGCGCACTTCGGATGAAGTTGAACCCGTGCGCATTATACCGCCATATTGCTCGTCTGTCATTACCTAGCAGCGGTGTAACATCTACTGCACGGTGGACCCCGAGCGGCGAACGCACTTTATTATTTATTTTCATTTAGTGCATTCCGCCGTTCCTAACACTAAGTCCCAAGAAGGGAAGAGTACGTCATAGCGATCAGCGGCGCCCCCATGGGGAGTGCCGCAGATCACGGCCGGGTGTCAGCTGATTATCATAGCTGACACCCGGCACTATGTGTCAGGGGCGGTCACGGACCGCCCCTGGCACATTAATCCCCTGCACACTGCGATCATACATGATCGCAGTGTACCAGAGGATCAGGGAAGCATCGGCAGGGAGGGGGCTCCCTCCATGTTTCTCTGAGACCCCCGCAGCAGCGCGATGTGCAGCGCTACTGCGGGGGCCTCCTTCCCTGCAGTCTTTCTCAGTGCCTGCAGAGCGTATGCCTGAGAAATCCTCCAGAAGTGCCTGCAGATCGCCGATCTGAGACACTGCTGTGCAAGGTGTCAGATCAGCGATCTGACATATTACAATAATGTCCCCCCCTGGGACAATGTAATAAAGTGTAAAAATAATTTATAAAAAATTGCTAAATAAATAAATGAAAAAAAAAAAATTCCCTAATAAATTCACTTTTTGAAAATAAAATAAAAAACAATAAAAGTACACATATTTGGTATCGCCGCGTCCGTAACGACCCACCCTATAACACTATCCCACTAGTTAACCCCTTTATTGAACCCCTTAAAAAATAAAAATAATAAACAAAGCAAAATATAATGCTTTATCATACCGCCGAATAAAAAGTGCAATAACGTGCGATCAAAAAGACGGATATAAATAACCATGGTACCGCTGAAAATGTCATCTTATCCCGCAAAAAACGAGCCGCCACACAGCGTCATCAGCGAAAAAATAGAGTTATAGCTCGCGGAATAAAGCGATGCAAAAATAATTATTTTTTATATAAAATTGTTTTCATTGCATAAAAGCCCCAAAACATAAAAAAAGACATAAATCAGGTATTCCTGTAACCGTACTGACCCAAAGAATAAAACCGCTTTATCAATTTTACCGCACGCGGAACGGTATAAACGCACCCCCCAAAACAAATTCATGAAATGCTGGTTTTGGTTCATTCTGCATCCCAAAAATCGGAATAAAAAGCGATCAAAAAATGTCACGTGCCCGAAAATGGTACCAATAGAACGTCAACTTGTCCCGCAAAAAATAAGACCTCATATGATTCGGTGGGTTAAAATATGTAAAAATTATAGCTCTCAAAATGTGGTGATTCAGAAACTATTTTTACAATAAAAAGTGTCTTTTAGCGTGCGACAGCTGCCAAAAATAAAAACCTGCTATAAATAGTAACTCAAACCGCCTGTTATCACCCCTTTAGTTATGGAAAAATAATAAAATAAAAAAAGTGTTTATTTCCATTTTCCCATTAGGGCTAGGGGTGTGTTGGGGTTAGGGTTGGCGTTAGAATTGGGGGGGTTTCCACTGTTTTGGCACATCAGGGTCTTTCTAAATGCGACATGGCATCCGATCTCAAGTCCAGCCAAAAAAGTAAAATGGCGCTGCTTCCCTTCCGAGCTCTGCCATGTGCCCAAATAGTGGTTTACCCCCACATGTGGGGTATCGGTGTACTCAGGACAAATTGCACAATAAGTTTTGGGGTCCTGTTACCCTTGGGAAAATAAAAATTGGGGGTGAAAAGATCATTTTTGTGGAAAAAATATGATTTTGTAATTGTGCGGCTGTACGTTATAAACTTCTGTGAAGCCTTTGGGGGTTCAAAGTGCTCACTACATATCTAGATAAGTTCCTTGGGGGGTCTAGTTTCCAAAATGGGGTCACTTGTGGGGGGTTTCCACTGTTTAGGCACATCAAGAGCTCTCCAAACGTGACATGGCGTCCGATCTGAATTCCAGCCAACTTTGCAGTGAAAAAGTCAAACGGCGCTCCTTCCCTTGTAAGCTCTGCCGTGCGCCGAAACAGTGGCTCCCCCCCACATATCAGGTATCAGCGTACTCAGGAAAAATTGCACAATAACTTTTGCAGTCTAATTTCCCCTTTTACGCTTGGTAAAATAATAAAATTGAACCTGAAGTAATTCCTGTGACACACCTGAAGGGTTAATAAACTTCTTGAATGTGGTTTTGAGCACCTTCAGGGGTGCAGTTTTTAGAATGGTGTCATTTTTGGGTATTTTCTATCATATAGACCCCTCAAAGTGACTTCAAATGTGATGTGGTCCCTAAAAATAAAATTGTGTTGTAAAAATGAGAAATCACTGGTCAACTTTTAACCCTTATAACTTCCTAACAAAAAAAAATTTTGGTTCCCAAATTGTGCTGATTTAAAGTAAACATGTGGGAAATGTTACTTAAGTTTTTTGAGTGCCATATCTCTGTGATTTACGGGCATAAAAATTCAAAGTTGGAAAATTGCGAAATTTTTAAAATTTACACCAAATTTCCGTTTTTTTCACAAATAAACGCAAGATAGATGAATGAAATGTTACCACTAACATGAAGTTAAATATGTCACGAGAAAACAATGTCAGAATCACCGGGATGCATGGAAGCGTTCCAGAGTTATTACCTCATAAAGGTAAGACAGTGGTCAGAATTGTAAAAATTGGCCCGGGCATTAACATGCAAACCACCCTTCGGAGTAAAGGGGTTAAAGAAAGTCCACCTGAGTGCAATCTAAGTGTCACATGGTCTGTCAGTATATACACACCTTTTTTGAAAGGCCACAGAGCCTGCAAGGAACACCACTATCCAAACACTATGAAGACCAAGGAGATCTCCCAACAAGTCAGGGGCAAAGTTGTTGAGAAGTACAAGTCAGGGTTGTGTTCTAAAAAAAATAAAAAAAAAAAAATCCTTATCTCTCATCATCGCCCATAGCACCATCAAATCCATTATCATCAAATGGAAACAACATAGTACAAGAGAGGGCCGCTCACCAAATCACTCATCTGGTCAAAGAGAGCATTAATCAGAGAGTCAGCATAGAGACCAATAAGTAACTTTGAAGATGCTGCAGGGTTCCCAAGCAGAGAATGAACGATCTGTCCATATGACCACAATAACCTGTATGCTCCATACAGGTGGCCTTTATAAAAGATTGGGCAGATAAAAGCCTTTACTTACACATAAAAATTGGAAGACCTGTTTTGAGTTTGCCAAAAGACATGTGGGAGACTCCCTGAATGTATGGAGGAAGGTACTGTGGTCAGAGGAGACCAAAATTGAATTTTTTGGCCACCAAGAACACCATCCTCACAATGAAACATGATGGTGACAGCATCATGCTGTGGAGATGTTTTCCAGCAGCAGGGACGGGGAAAATGCTCCGAGTCGAAGGAAAGATGGATAGTGCGAAATATAGGGATATTGTTGAGCAAAACCTCCTTCCAACAAGACAATGACCCAGAGCATACTACTTACTGCCAAAGCAACACTCAAGTGGTTTAAGGGGAAATGTGTTAATGTTTTTGAGTGGCCTAGTCAAAGCTCAGACCTTAATTCAGTTAGGAATCTATGGTCAGAGTTGCAGATTGCTGTTCACCAGAGAAAAACATCTAACTGGAAGGAGCTGGAGCAATTTTGCCTTGAGGAATGGGCAAAAATCCCAGTGGAAAGTTGTGGAAAGCTCATAGAGATTTATCCAAAGCGACTTACAGCTGTAATTGCCGCAAAAGAAAGCTCTACAAAGTGCTGACTTTAGGGGAGTGAATAGTTAAGCACACTGAAGTTTTCAGTTATTTTTTGCTATTTGTTGTTTGCTTCACAATAAAAATAAAACTAAATGTTCATAGTTGTAGGCATGTTCTTTACATGAACTGATGCAAACCCTCAACAAGACGGGGAAACGCCAGGTTGTGCGGTAGCGAAACAAGAAAAAATGCCTTGGGGGTGAATACCTTCACAAGCCACTGTATGTATGTATATGTGTATATATATATATATATATATATATATATATATATATATATATATATATATATATATATATATATACTGTATATGCGTGTGTTTTCTTTGTATTTCTGAAAAGGGCCCCGGAATCAGAGTCCATTTTGGTGGAGTCAGAGTCTGTATAACTTGGACAGACTCAGACTTCATAAGAATTTGGGAAAGTTATGAAATGTCTGTTCTGCTCCTGATCTAAGTATCTCGGCTAATAAATGAGATGAATCTGTGCTGCAGTTTATGTACATGCTCAGTAGTGACCAGTGCTGTGGAGTCAGTCGGAGAAATTGTGGGGTCGAAGGTTTGACTTAACGTCTCCACAACCCTGTTTCTGAGGGACAAAAGCCATATGCCATAGAAGTTTATTTCTAAAGAAAAGAATGTCCTTATTTCAGAGTTTTAATAAACAAATGCTGGAATAAAGGCCACACAGTACCTAGCCAACACATGCTCTGTCAAAGTACTTCATTTTATCTACTGCTTGATTGAATGTTTGACAAGCCTATGTGGCTCATATAGGAGCAAAGCTTCTTCCTCTGGGAAGTGGGGTCCAGAACAGCCTAGTCAATGTGTTTTCTGTTTCCCTTTTTTTAATTCCAGAAGTGCATGCTGCTAAATAAAGAAAAAGTAGAATTCGCCTTGGAAAATACAAGTATTCTATGGAAGAAAAACAAAGTTGAATATGAGTACAAAGAGGCTACAGCCAGACTGAAAGAATTGGAGGTAACAAGCTTTACATGCTTAAATTACATCAATTTATGGCTAGATGAGTTATTTCTACTTCAGATGCTCCTGAATGCTTTTTAAAAAAAAATGTTTTCAACTTTTTAGTTTTTTTTCATCTTTGTAAAGTATGAATGCTTCTTGTTCACTTTATCGGTTTTGTTTCAGATATGCTATTCCATGTGAAAAAAAACACATCTTTGCACTTTGTATTAACCTAGCTTTTTAGTACTGAAATTCTTTTGTTAGTAAAGGAAAAAAAAATTTTTGGATAGAAATTCCACCTTGTTCATGTAATTAGGTAGACACCGGTACCTGGGTATAGGATGCTACCACTAAAAGAAAAAACACAAAAACTGAGCTTGGTTTCAGTTGGTATACATACAGCACATAAACGCATGTTTACATTGGCCATAAAGCATAAAAAAACTACAAGAGACAAAATGAGCAAAAACCCTGCTGTAACTAAATAAGTAAAAATCAAAATTGCATTTAAATAACACAGGGTTCTTAGTAATACTGTTTTTGATCAAAAATAGCATAAAAGCCGTCCCACCGTCGACAAGGTGACCCCTGATCAGGACGGTCCTTCACTGTCTAATATTAAAAACCTTACCATGTGTCAGAGATGACCTCAGTGTGAATAAAGGCAGACAAAAGGATCGGGTCCCGACCTGTGAACACCAGTTGACCTCAGTGTGTGAATACAGGCCGAGAAATTAACCGGGTCCTGACCTGTGGACACCAGTCTGATGAAGCCTTTAAATGTAATTACCAGCTCAAGAGGGTGAGGCCACACCCTGGCTTGCACAGAATGCAAGAATACAAAGAAAAAACACAAAAATTGAGCTTTGTTTAAGTTGGTATGCATGTTCACATTGGCCATAAAGCATAAAAAACCTACAAGACACAAAATGAGCAAAAATCCTGCTGTAACTAAATAAGTAAAAAATAAAAGTTCATTTAAATAACAGAGTTCTTAGTAATACTGTTTTTGATCAAAAATAGCATAAAAGCCGTCCCACCGTTGACAAGGTGACCCTAATCGGGGCGGTCCTACACTGTCTAATATTAAAACCTTATCATGTGTCAGAGTCAACCTCAGTGTGAATATGGGCAGACAAATGGACCAGGTCCTGACCTGTGGACACCAGTCTAGGGAAGCTCTTAAATGTAGTTTCCAGCTCAAGGGAGGGAGGCCATGCCCTGACTTGCACAGCATGCAAAAATACAAAGAAAATACAAAAATTGAGCTTGGTTTAAGTTGCTATTACTAAAAGGCTGACCCGGCACAGTGGCTTTTTCTACCCAACTCTACCCCTCCTGTAGACACAGAGCTAAATCTGGTTTAGCTATCCATGGAAATAACAGAAAAAACTGACGGCACATCCTAGACTGAATAGGTGCATACCAAAAAACAGCTTGCATATCAAAATAAGGAAATGGTTGCACTCAATTGCATTAAGGCATATCAAATATGAAATATATGAAATTTGAATAGCATAATGGCTTTTGGAATTTAGAAAAAACATATGAGATACTTAGCACAAAATTTGGCCAAAAGATGTGAGCCCATTCACCAACGTCAAGGTGATCTCATTGAACGGGTCCCTATTCTAACTGCCTCATATGAACTACTGGCTAATAACAAGATAAAGCCTATATTTATAGGAAGATAGGAACCAAAAAGTGATTGGATGTAATTAAAATCACAGCTTGATGAAGGGCAGAGTGCTCAGTCAGAAAGCTAACATACAAATGACAGAAAAAACTGACGGCACATCCTAGTCTGAATAGGTGCATACCAAAAAACAGCTTACATATCAAAATAAGGAAATGGTTGCACTCAATTGCATTAAGGCATATCAAATATGAAATATATGAAATGTCCATGGAGGCAGACAATATGCTGATGAAATAGGTCATATTTATTAAGTTACTAGTAGAAAACCGGCGGCTTCGCTTGCGGAAAATGTTAAATTGTTGGTTATGGTAGCTAAAGTACGGTAAAATTTTCAGTGTCGCCCTGAAATTTACATTTTCAGAGTGCTACAGTAA
Source organism: Dendrobates tinctorius (assembly GCF_039654945.1). NCBI lineage: Eukaryota > Metazoa > Chordata > Amphibia > Anura > Dendrobatidae > Dendrobates > Dendrobates tinctorius. The sequence goes on from NW_027361802.1 coordinate 10,923,776, forward strand.
AAAAAAAAATTTCCACTTTAAATTTTTATTATTTTGGCATTTTACTAATTTGTCGTAACATTGACGTGAACAACAACTTTTTTTTTGTAATGTCAACATTTTTATTGATTTTACGTATTCAATACATATTATGTATTATTATAAACTATTACAACTATTGTTTGAAATATTTTTTAGGAAAAATGAAAATTTGTGCACCTTGCACAAACATATAAAACATTTGCACCCAATTAACAACATAGTGCAACCCTTCCCCCCTCCCTCCAGTGTAATCTATAAGTACTTCAGGGACAAAAGAGTAAAATTGGTTTGCAGTTAGACAACTATCTATTGTAGTGCTTTTTGGTAAACAATGTTTCTGGTTTTACCTTCAGGTGCATATATGAAAAGATTTTTGGGGTTACTCACTCTAGAGCAAGCAACATACAACTGTCCATGTGAAAAACATGGGCTCTCCAAATTAATGCCGGCTACTTTAAGTGATTGACCTTGAGCTTTGTTTATAGTCCTAGCAAATGCAAGTCGGATTGGGAACTGCAGACGCTTAAAATTGAAGGGCATGTCTCTTTCTCTCTCCTCTCTCTCTCCTCTCTCTCTCCTCTCTCTCTCCTCTCTCTCTCCTCTCTCTGTCCTCTCTCTCTCCTCTCTCTCCTCTCTCTCTCTCCTCTCTCTCTCTCCTCTCTCTCTCTCCTCTCTCTCTCTCCTCTCCTCTCCTCTTCTCTCCTCTTCTCTCCTCTTCTCTCCTCTCCTCTCCTCTTCTCTCCTCTTCTCTCCTCTTCTCTCCTCTTCTCTTCTCTCCTCTTCTCTCCTCTTCTCTCCTCTTCTCTCCTCTTCTCTCCTCTTCTCTCCTCTTCTCTCCTCTTCTCTCCTCTTCTCTCCTCTCCTCTCCTCTCCTCTTCTCTCCTCTTCTCTCCTCTTCTCTCCTCTTCTCTCCTCTTCTCTCCTCTTCTCTCCTCTTCTCTCCTCTTCTCTCCTCTTCTCTCCTCTTCTCTCCTCTCCTCTTCTCTTCTCTCCTCTTCTCTCCTCTTCTCTCCTCTCCTCTCCTCTCCTCTCCTCCTCTCTCCTCTCTCTCTCCTCTCTCTCTCCTCTCTCTCTCCTCTCCTCTCTCCTCTCCTCTCTCTCTCCTCTCTCTCTCTCCTCTCTCTCTCCTCTCCTCTCTCCTCTCTCTCTCCTCTCCTCTCTCTCTCCTCTCCTCTCTCTCTCCTCTCCTCTCTCTCTCCTCTCTCTCTCCTCTCCTCTCTCTCTCCTCTCCTCTCTCTCTCCTCTCCTCTCTCTCTCCTCTCTCTCTCCTCTCTCTCTCTCCTCTCTCTCTCTCTCCTTCCCGGCCAGCGGTTCCTTTAAAATTCTTCATTCTGAGGATCCGTCAAAAAACGGATCCTGTGACATCCGTTCACATCAGTTAGGAACGGATCCGCTTTTTGGCGGATTTTAACTGACACAAAAAACTGAAGTGTGAAAGAGGCCTTAGAGTTTCCCATAAGAATAGTGGCTTCAATAACGTTGAGCATGAGACTCTTAATGCACAATCTTGTGCCGTTACACATTTTTGGTGGGTCAAGGTTCTGAAGCAAAATTATTGTGGCTCCTATTTTTAAAGTGAGCTTATGCGGTGTCATTCCAGGAGACTTCAAAGAATTCAGGAACTCCAATGGATACATTAAGGCTTGTTCACTCTCCATGACTGAATCAATGGACATGTATGTGGTCGCTAGACCAGGCAGCCTTCTCTGAATTATTATATTTATGGAGCTGACATTATCATTTTTAGGCGCTAGGATAGTACGGTCACAAAGCCACTGATGGTTGTTAAAATTGTTACAAATATCAGGGAAAACTTGGTCAATAACTTCCATTACCGAAGATGTCATTTCTCAAAAATCTTCCGGAACGGAAATGAGACCAGTAGTGGAATCATTGGGGAACCTGTCATTTCCAAGGCTTAGTAGCTGGTGTCTAAATTTGTCCGCAGTTGTATTTCCCATCAAATGAACCTGCATATTAGTAGTAAGAGTTTGCTTCTGAACATGTATCCACAGATAAAAAGATTTTCGACAGGCATTCGGCTCATCCGCTGGTGTTGCTCCCTTAAGAACAGGTAATGTCTTGCTGAAGGCACCTGCAAAAATTACAATTCCCCCCATTAAACGATCAGTTCCCCGCAGGTCTTTCAAGGTGCGATCAAGGGCCTCAACTGCTTTCTTGTGCGCCATGATACATTCATCCCAAATAGTTACTTTGCAAGTTTATAATACCTTTACTTTCCCAGAGCCCTTAGTGATATTACAGACAGGAGTTTCTGACAGTGCTAGATTAACCCCTTAATGAACACCGATACACCTTTTAACGGCGGTAGTTAAGGGTACTTAAACCACAGCGCCGTTAATTAACGATGCTGAGGAAAAGTAAATAGCTTCCCCCAGAGTCGGAATTTCTCTGGGGTCTCTATGATCCGTATAACTGAGACCGCAACAAAAAAAGCAGCAATTTTGCACCATAGTGATACATCATATCTCAGTCAGCGCTTTGTTCCTCCTCCTGCCCTTCTCACAGCTCCACGTGAGCAGCTTGCCTACGTTGCTACACGCTATTCTGAACCCACAGTGTCATTTTTTGGAATATTTACAGGTTTTGCCATTGTCTGAAGAAGGTCCATGATAGTGACCGAAACATAACAAATAGAATGTACACACTGTGTATTATTAAGCTGTGAATAAAACTAAACTATTTTTTCTGCATTTGGGAGTGCCGGATTTCTTTTTCTGTAATTTCTCCTGTTACACTTGGGAAAATAAAAAATTGGGGGCTAAAAAAAATCATTTTTGTAAAAAAAAAAAAAAAATTATTTTCACAGCTCTGCGTTAAAAACTTCTGTGAAGCACTTGGGGGTTCAAAGTGCTCACCACACATTTAGATAAGCTCCTTGGTGGGTCTAGTTTCCAAAATAGGGTCACTTTTGGGGGGTTTCTACTGTTTAGGCACATCAGGGGCTCTCCAAACGCAACATGATGCCCGCAGACCATTACATCAATGTCTGCATTCCAAAAGTCACTACTTCTCTTTCGAGCCCTGACGTGTGCCCAAACAGTGGTTTCCCTCCCACATATAGGATACCAGCATACTCCGGACAAATTGGAAAACATGTCTTGGGGTTCAATTTCTCCTGTTACCCTTGTGAAAATAAAAAATTGCGGGCTAAAAAATCATATTTTGTGGAAAAAAATTATGATTTTTTATTTTCACAGCTCTGCGTTATAAACTTTAGTGAAATACTTGGGGGTTCAAAGTTCTCACAACACATCTAGATAAGTTCCTTGGAGGGGTCTAGTTTCCAAAACGGTGTAACTTGTGGGGGGTTTCCACTGTTTAGGCACATCAAGGGATCTCCAAACGCGACATGGCGTCCGATCTCAATTCCAGCCAATTCTGCATTGAAAAAGTCAAACGGCGCTCCTTCTGAACTCTGCTGTGCACCCAAACAGTGGTTTACCCCCACATACGGGGTATTGGCGTACTCGGGACAAATTGCACAACAACTTTTGTGGTCTATTTTCACCTGTTACCCTTGTGAAAATAAAAATTTGGGGGCGAAAAATAATTTTTGTTGAAAAAATATGATTGAAATTGCACAATAACTATTGGGGTCCTGTTACCCTTGGGAAAATAAAAATTGGGTGTGAAAAGATCATTTTTGTGGAAAAAATGTGATTTTTTTTTTTTTAATTTTGCGGCTCTACGTTATAACCTTCTGTGAAGCCCTTGAGGGTTCAAAGTGCTCACCACACATTTAGATAAGTTCCTTGGGGGGGGGGGGGGGTCTAGTTTCCAGAATGGGGTCAGTTATGGGGGGTTTCCACTGTTTAGGCACATCAGGGGCTCTCCAAACGCGACATGGCGTCTGATCTCAATTCCAGCCAATTCTGCATTGAAAAAGTTAAACGGCGCTCTTTCCCTTCTGAGCTCTGCCATGCACCCAAACAGTGGTTTACCCCATATACCCCCACATATGGGGTATCAGTGTACTTAGGACATATTGCACAGCAAATTTTGTAGTCCAATTTCTCCTATTACCCTTGGGAAAAAAAAAAAAATTGGATCTGAAGTAATTTTTTTGTGAAAAAAGTTAAATGTTCATTTTTTTTTAATTTTTTTTAAATTCCTGTGAAGCCCTGAAGGGTTAATAAACATCTTGAATGCGGTTTTGAGCACCTTTAGGGGTGCAGTTTTTAGAATGGTGTCACTTTTGGGTGTATTCTATCATATAGACATCTCAAAGTGACTTCAAATGTGATGTGGTCCCTAACAAAATGGTGTTGTAAAAATGAGAAATTGTTGTTTAACTTTTATCCCTTATGACTTCCTAACAAAATAAAATTTTGGTTTCAAAATAGTGCTGATGTAAAGTAGACATGTGGTAAATGTTACTTATTCAGTATTTTGTGTGAAATATCTCTCTGATTAAGGGAATGGGAATTCAAAGTTGGAAAATAGCAAGATTTTGAACATTTTCTGCAAATTTCCGTTTTTTCACAAATAAACGCAAGTTATATCAGATAAATTTTACCACTATCATGAAGTACAGTATGTCACGAAAAAACAGGCTCAGAATCACCGGGATCCATGGAAGGGTTCCGGAGTTATTACCTCATAAAGGGAGAGTGGTCAGAATTGTAAAAATTGGCCTTGTCATTAACATGCAAACCACCCTCGGTGGTAAAGGGTTAAGGCGGGAAACTGGGATGATGTGATCTCTTTACTTATCCACAAATGGCCAGTGCTCAATCATCACACTGATGCCCTCTCTTCCAAGAAGGTGAAGTGGATTGAAGCAGTCTAATTACTCTGCTTCCTGCTACTCTTCCTTCTTCCCTGCCCCTTTCTCCTTTTTTCGTAGCACATGCCTCAATCCCAGGACAGTCACTGAGTTGGTGACACTGCTGGTAAAGGAGACCCAAAGCAAAGAGGTTGAGGCTCCACCATCCCTACATTGGCCCATTCAGGCTATCCTCCCAAGGTCTTTGTGTGTTTTTTTTCTTACATTCGGCACAAATAGCCACAAAAATTAGGCCATCGACTTATGCAAAACCTAGGCCAGAACTGCGCAAGACAGATCACTAATAGCAGTGGCCAATCCTGCGCTATCACGCTGTTCTCTCTGCTCCCATATGGCTTCCAACTTTAGGGAACTACACTGTTTAATGCCTCTTCGCGTCTTCTGCTATCTGATGAGCTGCCTCTCGTAAACGATGGATGGGGAAGAAACCGATCTGGCCTCGTTTCATGTGTATCATATTTTTCTTGTGGAATAGGGTTAGTTCATTCCTGTCAGTCTTGCCCCAGTGTAGCATTGTTTCCTTCAGCTAGCAGCGTTAGCTAAGCCCTAACAACTATCTCGGCAACGGTCTTGGCCCTGCCATTGTCTACGTATGGTATAAACCGGCTGTGGCCATTTAGTCACCTGTTCCAAGTACAGCAGAAAGGTCACATCATATCCCAAAGGGGAGAAAAAGAGGGTCAATCACTCTGATTCCCTTTTAACTGGGCATCCTTCCCAGTTAGAAATGTAGTGGTGTGGTAGACCCCATGTGTCCTCCACCCTGTAGATTTGGTCCACCAGCTTGTTCCTGTAAGGATTTCTTTGATGCAGTGTGGTACCTCACTTGCTCTTGTGCTTCTTCATTGGCCATCTAGAGTACACTCGCTTTAAAATGCTATTCACCTGACTAAAAATACATTAAAATAAAATTATGTACATTCCTTGTTTTAATTTCTCTCCATCTTGCCACTAGCCTTGATGCCGCGTGAGGGATCACAAAACAAAAATGGCCGATTTGGGCTCCCCTGGAGATCTGCCTACTAACATTAGTCATTGACATTCGGGCAAAGGTTTTAGGGCAAGTGGTCATATCATTATCTAGGCACATTGCAAGCTGATTTCTATTATGTGGTAACCTTTTTTTTCTTCCACAGACAGTTTACTACTGATTGCATGGGCTTTTGCATTGATGTAGCCTACACTGCATGTATATAGTACAGTTGCTCATTTATTTGCATAAGGTGTACTCAGACACCTATCCTTAAGTGTGGTATCACGTCTAGCTATATAAACTTAAGTTTTGCTTAAAACATTGACTCTGTAACAAGCAAAACTTAAAGGGATTATGTCACCAGGTTTTTTTCTAGTACATCTAAGGCTGTGTGCACACGCTGCGGATTTTGCTGCGGTTCCGCAGCGGTTTTGGTGTACAGTACCATGATTCCCTATGGGAATCAAAAACCGCAATGCAGACGGTGCGGAATTTTCCACGCGGATTATCTGCGGTTTTCAATCCGCAGAAAGAATTGACATGTCAATTCTTTCTGTGGATTCTCCTGCGGTTTGCCATCTCCTCCATTTGAGGAGATGATAAACCGCAGGGCAAAACCGCAGAGCAATCCGCAGGTAAAACCGCAGGTCTTTTGATCTGCGGTTTCACCTGCGGATTTTACAAAATCCGCGCGGATGAATCCGCACCTAATCCGCAGCGTGTGCACACAGCCTAAAGGCAGCATAATATAGGGCAGAGAAGTTTATTCCAGCAATGTATCGCTTACTGCACAGTTTGATATAAAACAGTGATTTTATCATAATTATGTGCTGCAGATCTAGCAGTTGTCTGATTGTTGCGCTCTGTATAGCCCTGCCCACAGCACTGAGTGACCACTTTCTGCTCATGTACACCATACACAGAAATCTGCCAATCCATGTTGACAATTCTAATTTGCCATAAGTAGATTAAATTCTTTGATATACAGTATGTGTATAATCTAATCTATTTATGGCAAATTGTCATTTTAATTGCCTCATAACATAACTAGTTTAATGTAGTAAAATAAAAAGCTAAGTTTGATTGACTTTCTAGTGGAGCTTTGTCCCTTTTGGCCTAGACAACATACCCTTCCCAGGTCATTCATCTCCATTTGTGTTTTTTTTACTATTAAATCATTGCATGAGTGCAACAGCTCAATAGCATACTTGTGCCATGCTTGTGGAGGAGATGAAGGGTAGCCCACTGAGATGTATGGGAGAGCATAAAGGGAGACGAGGAGGGAACTTCAGGCTCAGATTAATTACAGTCAGGAAGTGCTTTACTATGGGGCGTGTTGTAAACAGCCTTGTAGTAACAAGGGAGCGTGCCATTACACATTTTGTCTTTTTCTTGCTGGATCGGGCCCGCCGTCCTGAGTTTGACATATTTGTTCTAGACCATGGATGTCCATCTCAAATATACAGAGGGCCAAAATATAAGAACTTGGACAAAAACACCGGACAACCTTGATATTTATTTTTTAACCCCTTCCAAGGGTGGTTTGCATGTTAATGCCCGGGCCAATTTTTTACAATTCTGACCACTGGCCCTTTTTGAGGTAATAACTCTGGAACGCTTCCATGGATCCCACTGATTCTGACATTGTTTTCTCGTGACATATTGTACTTCATGTTAGTGGTAAAATTTCATTTATATAACTTGCTTTTATTTGTGAAAAAAAATGGAAATTTGGCGAAAATGTTGAAAATTTCGCAATTTTCCAACTTGGAATTTTTATGCTCTTAAATCACAGAGATATGGCACACAAAAAACTTAATAAGTAACATTTCCCACATGTTTACTTTACATCAGCACAATTTGGGAACCAAAATTTTTTTTTGTTAGGAAGTTATAAGGCTATGTTCACTCGTGGCGGTTTTTCGCATTTTCACGGCGGTTTTAACCGCGAAAAATAAGCATCCCATGCATTCCTATGGGATTCCGCAATGATGTGCTAATGCTGCGGTTTTTACCGCGGCGGAATCGCTTCGCGGTAAAAAAAAAAAACCGCAGCATGCTCATTAATTTAGTGGAATCGCGGCGATCCCGCACCCATAGGAATGCATTGTTCCGCTTATTTCCCGCATGTGGCTGTGCACACCATGCAAAAAGTAAGCAGAACAATTGCGGATGGTACCCACAGTTCGGAGGAGAGGAGACTGTCCTCTGGGCTTTTGGTACCATATCCCTGTAAAAAATAGAATTTAAAATAAAAAATTTTGTTATTCTCACCTTCCGATGTCCCGCACAGCCTTCCCGCCTCTTTCCACGCTCCCGTTCCCAGTAATCCTATGCGAGCGATGACGTCCGTTCTCGCAGGATCACGAAGTCTCGCGGTCCTTCGCGCGACGTCATCGCGAGACATCGCGATCCCGCGAGAACGGACGTCATCGCGGTAATTCTCGCAAAGGTTACTGGACCGGGAGCGTGGAGAGAGGCGGGAAGGCTGCGCAGGACGCCGGAAGCCAAGAATAACAATATATTTTTTTTTTTTTATTATTTTTTACATCCTATCTTTTACTATTGATGCCGCATAGACAGCCTCAATAGTAAAAAGTTGGTCACACTCGTCAAACACTATGTTTGACGAGTGTGACCAACCTGTCAATCAGTTCTCCAAGCGATGCTACAGATCGCTTGGAAAACGCTAGCAATTCTGCAAGCTAATAGCGCTTGCAAAATGCTAGTTTTTTCGCGGGAATTTAAAATGCAATTTTCCCGTGGAATGGAAATTTCCGCGAGAGTTCCGCTACGTGTGAACGTAGCCTAAGGGTTAAAAGTTGACCAGCGATTTCTCATTTTTACAACACCATTTTATTTTTACTGACCACATCACATTTGAAGTCACTTTGAGGGGTCTATATGACAGCAAATACCCAAAAGTGACACCATTCTAAAAACTGCACCCCTCAAGGTGCTCAAAACCACATTCAAGAAGTTTATTAACCCTTCAGGTGTGTCACAGGAATTTTTTGAATGTTTTTAAAAAAAATGAACATTTAACTTTTTTTCACAAAAAAATAACTTCAGGTTCAATTTTATTATTTTACCAAGGGTAACAGGAGAAATTGGACTGGAAAAGTTATTGTGCAATTTGTCCTGAGTATGCCGATACCTCATATGTGGGGGGGGACCACTGTTTGGGCGCATGACAGAGCTCGGAAGGGAAGGAGCGTCGTTTGACTTTTTCACTGCAAAATTGGCTGGAATTCAGTACGGATGCCATGTTAAGTTTGGAGAGCTCCTGATGTGCCTAAACAGTGGAAACCCCCCACAAGTGACCCCATTTTGGAAATTAGACCCCCCCCAAGGAACTTATCTAGAAATTTGGTGAGCACTTTGAACCTCCAAGGGCTTCACAGAAGTTTATAAAGTACAGCCGTACAATTACAAAATCATATTTTTTCCACAAAAATGATCTTTTCACCCCCAATTGTTATTTTCCCAAGAGTAACAGGACCCTAAAAGTTATTGTGCAATTTGTCCTGAGTACGCTGATACCCCATATGTGGGGGTAAACCACTATTTGGGCGCATGGCAGAGCTCGGAATGGAAGCAGCGCCATTTGACTTTTTTGGCTGCAATTGAGATCGGATGCCATGTCGCGTTTGGAAAGCCCCTGATGTGCCAAAACAGTGGAAACCCCCCAATTCTAACTCTAACCCTAGCCCTAATGGGAAAATGGAAATAAATACATTTTTTTTTATTTTATTATAAAGGGGGGTTTGATTTACTATTTATAGCGGGGGGGTTTTTTGTCAGCTGTTGCACGCTAAAAGACGTTTATGTATCACCACATTTTGAGAGCTATAATTTTTCCGTATTTTGACCCACCGAGTCCTGTGAGGTCTTATTTTTTGCTGGACGAGTTGACGTTTTTATTGGTACCATTTTCGGTCACTTGACATTTTTTGATTGCTTTTTATTCCGATTTTTCGGACGAAGAATGAACAGAAACCAGCGTTTCATGAATTTCTTTTGGGGGGTGCGTTTACACCGTTCTGCGTGCGGTAAAATTGATAAGGCGCTTTTATTCTTCGAGTCAGTGCGGTTACAGCGATACCTCTTTTATGTCTTTTTTTATGCTTTGGCGCTTTTATGCAATGAAAACAATTTTATATAAAAAATAATTATTTTTGCATCGCTTTATTCTGCGAGCTATAACTTTTTTATTTTTTCGCTGATGACGCTGTGTGGCGGCTCGTTTTTTGCGGGACAAGATGACGTTTTCAGCGGTACCATGGTTATTTATATCAGTCTTTTTGATCGCGCTTTATTGCGCTTTTTGTTCTGCGGCATGATAAAGCTTTATTTTTTGCTTCGTTTTTTATTTTTTAAGGGGTTCAATAAAGGGATTAACTAGTGGGACAGTTTTATAGGGCGGGTTGTTACGGACACGGCGATACCAAATGTGTTCTTTTATTTATTTTTTTTTTAATTTTCAAAAAATGAATTAGGGAATATTTTTTTTTTCTAATTTTATTTAGCTATTTTTTTTTCATAAATTATTTTTACACAGTCTTTTTTTTTTTTTTTTACTTTATTACAATGTCCCAGGGGGGACATCACTGTCATGTGACAGATCGCTGATCTGTCACATCACAGATCGCTGTGACAGATCAGCGATCTGTCACAGGCAGTGCTGCAGGCATGAGGAAGCCGCCTCCCTGCAGGCCCCTGAAGGTCCCCGCCGCCATTTTGGATTCGGGGACCTGCAGGGAAGGAGACCCCCGCAGCAGCGCTGCTGTGGGGGTCTCAGGGAAGCACGGAGGGGGCCCGCTCCCTGACAATGCTTTCCTAAACCCCAGTACACTGCGATCGTGTTTGATCGCAGTGTGCCAGGGGCTAACATGTCCGGGGCGGTCCGTGACCGCCCCTGACACACAGTGCCTGGTGTCAGCTGTGAAAATCAGCTGACACCTGGCCGCGATCAGCTGCGCTCCCAACGTGAGCGCATCTGATCGCGCTAGACTTACTATTCGTCCTTGGGACTTAGGTCCCAGGTCACATGGACGGAATAGTACGTCTAATGTAGGAAGGGGGTTAAAAAAGTCTACAATTGAGGAAGTTTTTCCTTATCAAATATAATAATGAACCTTTTCATATGGAAAAACTTAAAGGGGTTGTCCCGCGAACAAAGTACATTTTAATTGATATATCTTAGAATAAACTATTGTAATAACATAATATGTCATAATAGCAGCAAAAACATGTGGCTCAATAGCTTACCATATATACTCGTGTATAAGCTGAGTTTTTCGGCACATTTTTTTGTGATGAAAATGCCCCCCTCAGCTTATACACGAGTCAGTTGTCCCAGAAAGCCGGAGGGGGAGAGGTGGAGCAGGGGGTCACAGGAGGTAGGATCCGGCGGCTGTGGCTAAAGTCTGTGCCACTGCTAAAGAGAAGTGAATATTCATTTCTCTTATAGCAGTGACAGCTGCAGCCACTGACTTAAAGAAGATATCCTACTCACCCCTCCAGTGTGCCCTCGGAGTATTGTTTGTGCCGGCTTCTAGCAGCACTGCTTGTTCCTGTGCTGAGCGATCACATGGCACCGCTCATTAAGGTAATGAATATGCACACGTCTCCACTCCCATATGGGTGGAGGGAATATTGATTACCTTAATGAGCGGCGCCACGTGATCGCTCAGCACAGGAACAGGAAAAGCTGCTAGAAGCAGGCACCAACAGATACTGCGAGGGCACGCTGGAGGAGGGATGAGTAGGATGTTTTGCTTTTTTTCTTGTAATAGGAAGCACACATACAAGTACAGGAGAGGGGGAAGCCACACATACCAGGACAGCTACATGAGGGAGCCATGCATACCTGCACTGGATGGGGGAGCCACGTATACCAGGACAGCACGCGGGAGCCACGCATAGCAGGACAGGGAACAATGTATGCCCAGCTTACACTCGAGTCAGTAAGCTTACCCAGTTTTCCGTGGCAAAATTAGATGACTTGCCTTATACTCGGGCCGGCTTATACTCAAGTATATACGGTAATTTAAATATATAATAACAAACCTTGAATAATACAGGTAATAAACTATGGTGCCAACAAAAGTGCCCCCCAAACACAGTAAGATACCCCTACAGTGAATACTCTCCACATGCTAAGTATGATATCCCTACTGTATCCCCCTTCCCCCTCAGTCCCCACCTCAGCAAAGTATTGTAACCCCATCACAATATGATTCCTCAGCTGTAATCCCCACATAGCCCTCCACACATTATAATTGACCCCACATAGTGATCCATACAGTATAATGAACCCCAAATAGTTCCCCATACAGTATAATGGGGTCACACAGCAACCCTTACAGTATAATGGCTTCATAGTCCTCTATACAGTATAAAGCCTCCATATAGTATAATAGGTCCTGTATTGCCTTTCATACAGTATAATGCCCCCACCTAGTGCTCCAAAAAGTATGATTCCCCCACCTAATGCTCGAAAAAGTATGATGTCCCCACATAGTCCTCCATACAGTATAATGCCTCCGAATAGTGTTCTGTACAGTAAAATGGCCCAACACAGTGCTCCTTACAGTATAGTGACCCCACATATTGCTCCTTACAGTATAGTGGTACTACATAGTGCTCCATACAGTATAATGTGCACAGATAGTGCTATATACAGTATAATGGCACCATATAGTGCTCCATACAGTAAAATGGCCCAACATGGTGCTCCTTACACTATAGTGGCACCACATATTGCTCCTTACAGTATAGTGGCACCACATAGTGCTCCATACAATATAATGGCACTATATAGTTCTCCATACAGTATAATGGCACCACATAGTGCTTCATACAGAATAATGTGCCCCACATTTAAACAGATACCTCTCCCTGTTCCCTTGCTGCTCTGGTTTTGGCAGCGAGCACTCTGAAGCACAGCACTGTTCTGGTGCGTTGTAGTGACGTCATCGCCCCCCACTGCGCTGAGATGTCAGATGCAGTGTCGGCATCACGGGCCAAATATACTCACTCTGCAAGCCAGGTTTGGTCCACGGGACAGAGTTTGACATGTGTGCACTAGACATAAAGGAATAAATGTCATCAGTACAGGCCTAGGTGTAAAAGATCTTTGTACGATTCCGCTATATATTTGTACATTCTAATAAGTTCACCCCTAAACCTTCATTTTTCCAAACTGAATATCTCCAAGTTTGATAACCTGTCTTGGTACTACAGTTCACCCATTCCCTTAATAACCTTCATTTTTTTTCCCTACACCCATCTAGTTCAGCTATGTCCTTCTTTTACACTGGAACCAAAAATTGTACACAGTATTTTAAGTGCTGCAACACTAGTGACTTGTATAGAGGTAAAACTTATTTGCTAATATTATTATACCTACTACATATTTGGGCTAGGATCTTGGAGATGGGAGTACCCCTTTAAGCCAAATCATACCAAGCTCTTTCACTCGCTATATCTTATTCTTTAAATACAGTTGCTTTTTCCTTCCCTGCAATACAACCAGCAGCTCAGTTTTTTTTGTCTGGAAAGGACCTAATTAGTTGCATACTTTTTATCGTTATATATTAGTGATGAGCGAACGTGCTAGGATAACGTGTTATCCGAGTATTTTGGGCGTGCTCGGATAATTTATTCCAGTCCCTACAGCTGCATGTTTTGTGTCTTTTAGGCAGCTGCAACACGTGGCGATTCCCTAGCGTACAGGCTGTCCCCCATGTGTTTCAGCTGCCTAAAGACGCAAAACATGCAGCTGTAGGGACTGGAATAAATTATCCGAGCACGCCCAAAATACTCGGATAACACGTTATCCGTGCACGTTCGCTCATCACTAATATAGAACAATAAAAAGTATGCAACTAATTAGGTCCTTCCCAGACAGAGACATGCAGCCACAGGGACTCGAACAAATTATCTGAGCACGCCAATATACTCGGATAACACGCTCGATCATCACTCCCTCATCACTAATATTTATTTTAGTGTTTATCTTTTTTAGCATTCTAAACTGTACATGTTAAAATATTGTCTTATGCCACCATACCTTTATACTAATATATATTTTTTAGGCATGTTGCAAAAAGTATCGCTTCAAATATATTGAATGCACAAGACAGAGTTAAAGATGTGATCTTTTCTTTGTACTGTATGACGTTCATCTGGGTTTTAATTTTTTTTTCTATTAGCATCAGTTTACTGCCGTAGATGAAAAGAAGCGGAATATGTTGGAACATTGTAAGGGTCTTCTGAAAAAGGCAAGACAAATATGCAACCTTGGACAAGATGATGACTTCCCTGAAGATTTTCATACTGTAAGTACCCATTCTCCACAAGATAGTGAATATGTTTTCTGGCTTTATGTATGAAAATTTCTGTTGCACTTTGCTCTTCAAATCATCTGTTTGTAAGCTCTCTGCTTGCTTTCAGTAAATGGAAATGTGTGTTTGAAACCTGAGTGTTAAATCCTGTCCTAAAGATGATGCTGCATACATAAGTCGTGGATTAGTAAGAAATTAGACATTTCTGCTCGTATCATGATCTTGGTCGTCGCAATATTGCAATAAAATGAAATGGGTGATCAAAACATCATATCTAACCCAAAATGGCATTGCTAAAAACATCAGTTTGTCACGCAAAAGTAAACCCTCACCCAGACCCAGTTCCCAAAAAATGGAGACACAATGATTCTCAGAAGATGGCGCCTTTTTCTTCTTCTTTACAACTTTTTTTTTTTTTTCACCATTTAACTAGAAAAAATATATATACATCTTTGGTATCTACGAACTCCTAGTGATCTGGGGAATCATAATGGTAGGTCAGTTTTAGCATTTAGTGAACATGGTAAAGAAAAAAAAATTGTTGTGGAATTGAACTTTTTTTTTTTTTTTTTTTTTTTTGCAATTTCCCTGCACTTAGAATTTTTTTCCCTTTTTTCAGTACCCTATATGATAAAATCAATGGTGTCTTGCAAAAGTACAACTCATCCTGCAAAAAAAAGCCCTCACATGGCCATATTGACAGAAAAATAAAGAAAAATAAGAAAGTTATGGCTCTGGAAAGAAGGGGAGCAAAAAATGAAAATGGAAAATTTTAAGGTGGTGAAGGAGTTAATCATTTAATCCTCTGCTCTTTCTGGGATTTTGTGTGGAGTGGGCGGTCCGATCAGTGACTGACAGCTACCTCTTATACAATGAAAGCTGTCAGTCACTGATAGGACCACCCACTGGACCCAAAAGAGCAGAAGATTAAATGATTAAAACGCAGGTTATGCTGAATCTTTTCTCACAAAATTACTGTATATATGAATCTGCTCAGCTCCCCTGCTCTATAACATGATGCCAGCAGAATAGACTGCATTTTCATGGTGACAGGTTCTCTTTAATGAATAATGTATGGAAAAAATACTCACAAGCAATTAAAGCAGCTGGTGGATCATACACACCTGTCAACAAGGGTACAACAATAGTGACTAGACAATAAATGAATATTAAAGCAGCACACTAAAATGCTGTTCAAGCAACACACCAATATTGTATGCAGACATAAAGAAAAAAAAAGAGTAGTAATGAGAATGTAGGGCAAATAAAACTACAATGGCCATAAGAGTACTACAGTGTTGTTGCCGATAAGAGCTATGATAAAATAGAACAGAGGCAGTACTAGGCTGAAAATGATCAACATACAGTACAGACCAAAAGTTTGGACACACCTCATTCAAAGAGTTTTCTTTATTTTCATGACTATGAAAATTGTAGATTCACTCTGAAGGCATCAGAACTATGAATTAACACATGTGGAATTATATAATTAACAAAAAAGTGTGAAACAACTGAAAATATGTCTTATATTTTAGGTTCTTCAAAGTAGCCACCTTTTGCTTTGATTACTGCTTTGCACTCTCTTGGCATTCTTTTGATGAGCTTCAAGAGGTAGTCACCGGAAATGGTCTTCCAACAGTCTTGAAGGAGTTCCCAGAGATGCTTAGCACTTGTTGGCCCTTTTGCCTTCACTCTGCGGTCCAGCTCACCCCAAACCATCTCAATTGGGTTCAGGTCTGGTGACTGGAGGCCAGGTCATCTGGCGTAGCACCCCATCACTTTCCTTCTTGGTCAAATAGCCCTTACACAGCCTGGAGGTGCGTTTTGGGTCATTGTCCTGTTGAAAAATAAATGATGGTCCAACTAAACGCAAACCGGATGGAATAGCATGCTGCTGCAAGATGCTGTGGTAGCAATGCTGGTTCAGTATGCTTTCATTTTTGAATAAATCCCCAACAGTGTCACCAGCAAAGCACCCCACACCATCACACCTTCTCCTCCATGCTTCATGGTGGGAACCAGGCATGTAGAGTCCATCCGTTCACCTTTTCTGCGTCGCACAAAGACTTGGTGGTTGGAACCAAAGTTCTCAAATTTGGACTCATCAGACCAAAGCACAGATTTCCACTGGTCTAATGTCCATTCCTTGTTTTCTTTAGCCCAAACAAGTCTCTTCTGCTTGTTGCCTGTCCTTAGCAGTGGTTTCCTAGCAGCTATTTTCCCATGAAGGCCTGCTGCACAAAGTTTCCTCTTAACAGTTGTTGTAGAGATGTGTCTGCTGCTAGAACTTTGTGTGGCATTGACCTGGTCTCTAATCTGAGCTGCTGTTAACCTGCGATTTCTGATGCTGGTGACTCGGATGAACTTATCCTCCGCAGCAGAGGTGACTCTTGGTCATCCTTTCCTGGGGAGGTCCTCATGTGAGCCAGTTTCTTTGTAGCACTTGATGGTTTTTGCCACTGCACTTGGGGACACTCAAAGTTTTCCCAATTTTTCGGACTGACTGACCTTCATTTTTTAAAGTAATGATGACCACTCGTTTTTCTTTACTTAGCTGCTTTTTTCTTGCCATAATACAAATTCTAACAGTCTATTCAGTAGGACTATCAGCTGTGTATCCACCAGACTTCTGCACAACACAACTGATGGTCCCAACCCCATTTATAAGGCAAGAAATCCCACTTATTAAACCTGACAGGGCACACCTGTGAAGTGAAAACCATTTCCGGTGACAACCTCTTGTAGCTCATCAAGAGAATTCCAAGAGTGTGCAAAGCAGTAATCAAAGCAAAAGGTGGCTACTTTGAAGAACCTAGAATATAAGGCATGCAGTATTTTCAGTTGTTTCACACCTTTTTGTTAATTATATAATTCCACATGTGTTCATAGTTTTGATGCCTTCAGAGTGAATCTACAATTTTCATAGTCATGAAAATAAAGAAAACTCTTTGAATGAGGTGTGTCCAAACTTTTGGTCTGTACTGTAAATAACAAACTACTTCAATGCAGAACAGCAAGCAGAAGTCTGGGGCACAGAAGTCCAGCAATTAAGATATAAATATATGGATATAATATATTAGTAAATATATGGCATGGATGCAAAAAATGCTGCTGAGGTATAATGAGCCACCTCTCAATCTGAAGAAAATGTCAAGAGGATAAAAGCAGAAGCAGCGAATAAAAAATGATACCTTTAGTAATATAGAAATGTACAATATATGCATAATTATATCAAGGAGCAGGCAATGTAAACCCGACTCACCGCTGTCTGATCAGTGTCCAAAGGAATCAACGAGGGACATGTATAAGATCGTAATGCCATGAGGAGGTAAAAATTGATGCTTGAAAATGTTGCCACTTTGAAAATTTTGCTTTGGAGACTTTGCTGATGCAGTGTAACTGTCTGGTGCCTTGTAAATGGGTTCAGTTTCACTATGGTGGGTAATCCATGAAATGGAACTATCTTCCATAACTTCACCTTTGTGTACCTAAATGTCTAAACTACAAAAGTCATATGTAATAAGTACACTAGTAAACAGTATTCTATACTTATGCCTTATCCAAGTATATGATACCTGATTAAGCATTGGCAGACTTGACTATGAACCAGTATTAGGATAAGAAATAAGGATATTTATTATTTCATGTATTCATATTACCTGGTGTCTTACATTGAGGGTTCATAATCTCACCTTTATGTAGCTGTTCCTCACTCAGTTTTAAGCCACCTATACAACTTTTTCTGTTTGTTAACCCCTTCACGATATCCGCCGTACATGTGTGGGTCAAGTTGGAAGTGGTGTATTATAGTCAGGATTTGTTACAGCCAGGACCTGCCTCTAACAATCGTGGGTGTCACGAAGCTCCTCAGGCGATTGTTATTCTGTTGTGTCCCACTGTCAGAATGTGGGAGTGTCACTCCATCCGACCATCAGTACGCCCATGATGTGATCATGAGCCGCCGATGGTTTGCTATGACAGCATGTTTGTCATTACAGAGCACCCTAGAAACCCAGCCTGTGGCCGAGCTCGTGATTTTCACTATATGCAGCAATACTGCTGTATATAGCACAGTGATCAGAAAATAGCAGCGTTAAGTCTCTTAAGTCTCTTAAGGGGACTAATGAGAACAGTAAAAAGTGTAAAAGAAGAAAAAAAAAAAAAAAAAAGTTTTACAAAATATTGGCTGAAAAAAAACAAACAAAAACATACTTTCAAATCACCTCTTTTTCCACCCCCAAAAAATAGATAATAAAAATAAATGCATATACAGTATGTCCGATCTATTCTCTTATTTCTAAACACTGTTTCTCTAGTCACCTTCCACGACAGCCACCTTGGAGGTTGTCTCCCCGCCCTAATAGGGGACAGGAACACAAAGAAGTTAAATAACCCTCTCCTTCCTGCTACCTCAGTGTTTTTCCTGTCCCCTATCGGGGCATGAAGAGGTCACAAGGGGCTGCCGTGGCCAGCGAGTGGAGCCCCTATCTACTCACCGAGCTGGGCAGCCGAGGTCGGGGGGTTCGCCTCTCCTCCTCCATGGGCTGCTCCCGTCTCCACCGCGGTGTGACTCGGGACTTCTGCTGCCCCTCCCGCGCCCTCCGGGATAAAGCGGGGCGGTATGGTGCCTGCCGGGGGCCTGCATAGCTCCCCGGCTTCCTCCTTCCTCCCAGCGCTGCATTGGAGCCGCGCGCACCTCAGAGGGGGCGGGCAATCGACCGGAAGTAGCGGTGACACGCACTTCCGGTTTGCAGCCTCCGGCGTCTTGTAAGGGGGAAACGCGCGCCGGCACCTGGGGGACCCGGGAAATGAATCCAATGGAGGCGGGGGTCGAGCGGTATCCTCCCCAGGGACGAGGGAGGAGCACCCAGCAAAAGAACGCAGCATCATCCTTAACACTAGGACTACTAGACTCGTGACCCCGCCTAGAACTACTGAAAGGAGTCATTTTGACTCCTTGCTTGTTTTCGTTTATTTTTAGAGTTTCATTTGTGGTTATTTATTAATAATTATATTTTTTGTAATGTATTATTATTGTGAGATCCAACAGTAATGCTTTTGATTGTTTTTTTTCTGCTTTTCTTATTTTTCTACAGAAAATAACAATAATTATAATAGACGTTTTTCAAACATTTTTTTTTATTCAACAACAACTGAAGAACAAAAAGCAGAGAAAATGTAGGTGGAGGAGCATAAAAATGAAAATATGGCGCAGAATTCACCTTCTAAACATTTGGTGTTTCGCATTTTAGGCATTGCCTTTGATTTATGGCAGTACATTGCCCACACAAAGACTTACCACAAGTCTTACAATTGCCGACAGATCTATTTTTCTTGCACTTTTCTTTGATCTGGCAAAATTTTGTTTGAACCATCACTTCTGAGCATGTAGAAACTTGGGACGTGGAACCCTTTTCCCTATCTGTGACATAAGGACCACTCAACTCTCTCACAAGCGTTGGCAAAAATGCCTTGCGTGACATTTTTTGGTGGGTAATCTCCTTGAATATTATCCATGCATTTATACCCGCAAAGTCTAAGGCATTTTCAAATGCATGAACAGGCCATCTCCTTGTGCATGTTCGTGTGGTATATTTTCGTGCCATCTGATCCACTACATCTACTCCATATTTTGTTTCATTGTAAAACTTTACCGTTTCTGGAGTTTTTTTAGCGGAATCAGACGCAACAACAACATCTGGATGGACGGAACTCAAAATGACAACATTTTTGTTGGGCTTTCCTTGATATACTGTAAGTGTAAAATTGTCTTCATTTCTAAACACTTTAGTGTTGTACAATTCCTCTTTCATGGATTTTATTTCTTTAGGCACTTCTCGCCTTATCTTGTTCAGTGTTCCCACGATGGTTGTTCCTTTGCTTTTTAGCTGTTTAGCTAATTTTACTGAAGTAAAATAATTATCGGTTGTAACATTGCGACCTTTTTTCAAAAACGGGTCCAATAACTTCATTACCACATGGTCAGCTAAACGGACCTCAGCACGGCGTGTGTCATATTTTGCCTAGATAAGGGAAGCCATTTGCCAGATATTTGCTCTCCTTATCAACAGCTAGCCAATATTTGTGGCCATATTTATCTGGTTTGGAAGGCATGTACTGCGTGAATGGACACCTAGTTTTGCTTGGGAAAAGTTGCTCATCCACCGTTATGTATGGGCCAGGTTTGTAACACGCAATACAATTTTCAATAAACCTGTCCCACACAGTAGAAAATAGAGCAAACTTGTCCGTTTGCAGTCTCTCCGATCGAGTAGATTTCTCATCAAATCTGATAAGATAAGAGTCTAGAGTAAACAAGCTATTTTGTTCAGTATTACACAGTAATACAAGCAGGTAAAACACAAGGAAAATGTGAAAAGTTGACATGTAAATTGAACTACATCTATATGAACATCAGGGTAAATAAGACAGAGTGAAAAAATTATGCACAAAACTTTATAGCAACATTTAGTGACAAAAGGACCTCAAAATATAGTAGGGAGTCAAAATGACTCCCTTCAGTAGTTCTTGGTAAATTTTGAAAAAAACACGCAAATTTTTCACCAAAATTATTTATTCTCACAAAATCTTTTTTCACATCATATTTGAGGAAAAGTCACCGAGTTTCAAGCCGGAATTCTGAAAAATGTAGTCACAGAAGAGAAATAAAAAACGAAAGGAGTCAAAATGACTCCATCAGTAGTTCTAGTGTTAAAAGGGTGCAGCAGCTCCAGGTAAGCGCAGTGTGTCTGTGGTGTGTGCAGACATGGATGGTGAGAAGCCCTCAACTGCAGCATCTACGGAGCCCAGCGTTCCCCCTCCTACAGTGAGTAGCAGGGCCGGTCCCTTGCCTGTCAAATAGTTGGTGGCACAGGTCTGAGTAAGCCTTTTCTTCTTCTTGCAGGAAGACAAGGCCTCTATCCCTAAAAACCCCCGCAAGTGTGGTATATGTGGTGCCAGGTTTCCTTCTGACTACAAAAAGAAGTTAGGCCAACCTTGTACGCAAAATATCCTGCGCACCGAGCAACCCTCCCTGTTTGACAGCATAAAAACTCTCATTAGGCAGGAGGTTCAAACCTCCATAGCAGCCCAAACCCCGGTGGCCCAGGACCCTGCCCCAAAAAAGAGGAAAAGGGCTCCTATGGAAGCCGACTCAGACTCGGGTGAAGTCCGTTCCTCAGGATCGGAAGATATTTGGGAAAATGAGGGCTCCACGTCCGCCTCCAGTCATGATGCAAAAAAATACTATTTCTCCTCAGAGGATATGTAGGAGTTAGTCTCCATGGTAAGCAATACCATGGGGTTGGAGGAGGAGGAGGTCAGGCTCTCAGTCCAGGATGAGATCTTTGGGGGGTTGAAACCCTGAGGTAGAAAGGGTTTCCCGGTTCATGAGGTTATACAGGACCTAATAGCTCAGGAGTGGTCCTCCCCCGAGAAGGCACTTACGGTGCCTTCTGAGCTAAAAAATCGGTTTCCCCTAGAAGGTGATAGTTCTATTTGGGAGATCCCTAAGATAGACGTCCAAGTGTCTAAGGTCACTAAGAAAACGTCCTTGCCCTTTGAGGATGCGTCCCAATTGAAAGATCCGATGGATCGCAAAATAGAAAGCCAGCTTAAAAAGTCCTGGGAAGCTTCTACGAACCTGCTCAAAGCAAATATTGCTTCCACCTGCGTAGCCAAATCTTTGTTTTTCTGGCTACGTACGTTGGAAGACCACCTATCGGGGGTTCCCCAAGAGAGGAAATATTAGACTCCCTGTCAATCCTCCAGAAGGCAACAGGTTATTTAGCTGATGCTTCAGGAGAAACAGTACGGGTGGCAGCAAGGTCCCTAGTCCTTTCAAACTCGGCCAGGAGAGCCTTGTGGCTGAAGTCGTGGGGGGGGCGACATCACCTCCAAGACGAAACTCTGCGCCATCCCCTTCCAGGGGCCTGTCCTGGATGATATCCTTGAGAAGGCTTCCGACAAGAATAAGTCACTGCCAGAGCAGAAATCCACCAAAAGGCGTTTTTTTCATCCCTGAAGAGAACAGGCCTCTCCGAAGGCATTCAGAGGGACGGGCAAGACGGGTCGTTGGAGCTACCCGAAAGGGGGTAAAGGAAGAAACATCCTCGTGCCCCAACAGCTGCAGCCCCCGGAGAAGCAGTGACTCCCGGGTCGGGGGTCGACTCACACAGTTTCTTGCCCAATGGCAGGCCACGACCTCGAACCGGTGGGTCCTGCACACCATACAATTTGGGCTGAAACTGGAGTTCGAGCACCCCCACCCCCCGCATGCCCTAAGAATTGCCCCGGCACAGTCCCCAAGCCTGCAAAAAGTCCTGTTGCTTCAGATAGAAGAACTTCTACGGGAAGGAGTGGTCTCGTATGTACCTCCACAAGAGGCGGGCAGAGGACATTACGCTCGCCTGTTCCTGATAAAGAAACCCACAGGAAAGCACAAGCTCATAATAAACCTAAAGCCCCTGAACCACTTCATCAAGTACCGAAGGTTCAAGATGGAGTCAGTGAAATCAGCGATCCCTCTTATTGGGCGAGGCTGGCAGATGGCTACAATACATCTAAGGGAGGCGTATTACCATGTTCCCATTCATCCAGACCACCGGAAGTTCCTGAGGTTCGCGATCTCCCACGACCAAGGAATCAGCCACCTCCAGTTCAATGCCCTGCCGTTTGGGGTATCCCCAGCACCAAGGGTGTTCACGAAGATCATGAAGGAAGCAGTCATCGCCATTCAGCTTCTGGGCATATGCATTGTGCCGTAACTAGACGATCTGCTGATCGTCGCCCCATCGGTAACCCGGCTGAACCAGGTCATATCGAGAACCCTACAGATACTCGAAACCCTAGGGTGGATACCGAATCTCCAGAAGTCGGCCCTCTATCCTTCCCCGAGGAAAAAATTCCTGGGGATCCTCTTGGATTCAGAAAAGAGGACGTCCTTTCTTCCCGAAGATCGTCAAAAAGACCTTCGGCAGAGAATAATCCGGTTCAGAGACCAAAGGGCACCGACGCTGAGGGACGCCATGTCCATCCTGGGTTCCCTGACAGCGTGCATTCAGGCGGTATCCTGGGCACAAGCTCACACGCGAGTCCTCCAGTCATACGTCCTGATTAACACGAGGAAGCACCCAAACAACCTATCAAAGAGGGTTCCACTTCCAGGACATGTAAAATCGACCCTCTGGTGGTGGCTGAGCTGGGATCAGCTTCCTCTAAGAATATTATGTACCAATGCCAATCTGAGAGGCTCGGGAGCCGTGGTAGAGGATTCATACTTGCAGGGGCAGTGGCCCCAGAACATAAGATCCGGATCTTCGAACCTAAGGGAGTTGACGGCGGTGGAAGAGTCACTGAAGGCCGCATCAACCATTGTCAAGAACCATCATGTTCGGATATACTCCGACAACGTGACCACGGTGGCATATCTCAGACACCAAGGGAGCACAAGGTACGCCAGTCTAAAAAAGGTAGCAGCAAGGATCTTCCTCTGGGCAGAGAAGCACCTGTTATCCATTTCTGCGGTACACTTGAAGGGGTCGGAAAACATCCAGGCAGACTTCCTGAGCAGGACTGACGTCCATCCAGGAGAATGGTGTCTAAACCAAGAGGTCTTCCAGGCTCTAGCCTCGAGATGGGGAGACCCAGAGGTCGACATGTTCGCGAATGCGCAAAATACAAAAGCAGCGACCTATTTCTCCCTCAGTCCCACGTACGGAGCCCAGGGGACGGATGCATTTCCCCATCCATGGGTCTTCAGACTGGCCTACGCCTTTCCACCATTCCCGATGCTGGCAAAAACGTTACAAAAGATCAGAGCGGACGGAGTCACGGCAATCCTGGTGGCTCCAATGTGGCCAGGACGAAGCTGGTACAGCGCTCTGTTGGACATGCCCCAGGAAGGTCCCTTGCTTCTACCCCAGAAGACCGACCTCCTTTTCCAGGGTCCATTACTACACCTTAACCCAACCAAGTTATGTCTAGCAGCTTGGTTACTGAGGCCAACATTCTGAGGGCCAAAGGGTTGTCGGATGAGGTAATCCGGACCTTTCAAAAAAGTTGAAAGCCAAGACCTAGCCAAACACCGCTGGATCAAGCGGTTCATGACAGCGGCAGACAGAATTCGCCCTTTGCTCCCTAATTGGTCTCCTCCCTGGGATCTTAATTTAATTCTCAATAGCCTAACACAGGCCCCGTTTGAGCCCCTGTCAGAAATCCCATAAAAAATTCTCACACTTAAAACAGTGTTTCTGGTGGCAATCACATCGGCTAGACGGGTGGGGGAGCTACAGGCCCTTTCAGTACAGGGAGCTTACCACCTCCTCAACTCAGACAGTATAGTACTGCGTCTAGACCCCTCCTTTATGCCCAAAGTGGTGTCAGACTTTCATAGAAGTCAAGATATCGTGTTGCCCTCATTTTGCCCAAATCTTTCTAATCTGAAGGAAGGAAAATTTCATACCTTGGATGTCCGCAGGATAGTTCTCCGCTACCTCGAGGCAACCAAGGATTGGAGAATCTATCAGAACCTGTTACTTCAGTATTCGGGAAGAAATAAGGGGAAGAAAGCGGCAAAGAACACGATAGCGGGTTGGATCAAACAGTCCATCTCCCTGGCATATTCTTCAAGATATCTCTCCTCCCGGATCGTTAAAGCCCACTCCATTCGATCAGTCGCTACTTCCTGGGCAGCAAGAGGAAATACATCTTTGGAGCAGTTATACAGAGCTGGTCCTTTGTGCACACCTTTCCCAGACACTATAGACTGGATTTCAATAGGGATCTGACGTTCGGCAGAAGCGTCTTGCAAGCCGTAGTTCCTCCCTAAAAAAAAATTAACGTTGGCATGACTCCAAGGTGGCTGTCGTGGAAGGTGACTAGAGAAAATAGAATTAGACTTACCGGTAATTCGGTTTCTAGGAACTTCCACGACAGCACTAATTTCCCTCCCTATATAATGTTTACCTGATGATTCCTGCTCTACTGGCGGTAACTATTCATGCTAGTACATTCAGAAAAAACAGGTAGTAGGAAGGGGAGGGTTATTTAACCTCTTTGTGTTCCTGTCCCCTATTAGGGCAGGGAGACAACCTCCAAGGTGGCTGTCGTGGAAGGTTCCTAGAAACCGAATTACCGGTAAGTCTAATTCTATTTTTTCTCCTTCGCCTCTTTGGGGGACACAGGTACTGTGGGTGTATGCTACCGCCCCCTGGAGGCTGACGCTAAGTAAAATACACAAGGTTAGCGCCTCCTCCGCATACACCCTCGCCCTGATTGTGGGCGGAAACCAGTTTTATGCTTAGTGTCTTTGGAGGCACATGTGTCTGGGTCTCTCCAGTCTTCTTTTTTTTTTTTTCCTCTTTTTTTCCATGAAGGTAAGACAGGGGCGACGGATCCTATTGAAAGGGTCCGATCTCCCCAAACCATCAACGGGCGAGCACGTGTCGAGTATTGTCTTCACGTATCCTTTCCCGCACCGAGGGACATATCTGGGCCTTTTTCCCCGAGACATCTATTTTTTGTGCTATGAAGATTAGACAGGGGCAGCGGATCCTATTGAAAGGGTCCGATTTCCCCAAACCAACAACAGGCTAGCACGTGCGAGTGTCCCTCCACGTATCCTCCCACGACGTGAGACACGATGCCGGACTTAGCCCTGTCCGCCCCTAGGTATGGAAACCATGGGCTTGTACAGAGGCACAAGACTAGTCTGTGCGGCCCCCACTGCTCCACCAACGCTAGACGGCGGTGCTGCAAGGCGGCGGACGGTCCCTCTCCTCATCCCTGGAAGGAGGATGGAGTTAGGGTGCCTGCACTGTCCTGGAGTTACCCCCCTTTCCCCTCTACCTGATCGGAGAGAGGTCCGTGTTCAGCGGTCCTGACGGTATGGAGGGGATGGCCAGGGAGGGCCCTGGGGCGTTTTTTAGGCGATCAGCAGAGGGGCAGGATGGGGCTGCAAAGGTCCCGGCATAGGCCCTCTGCCTCTTCCCTTTTCCGGACCCCCCACACACCCTCACCCCCACGCAGCAGCTGGAGGGTATGGTGACGGTGCGGTGGCGGAGCAGGAGGGGACGCAGCGTGCCTGGCGCTGATAGAAATGGCGTGGGTATGCGGCGCCTGGCCCGCCTGCCGCCACCCCCGTCGTGGGCGGACCTTGGAAATCCAGCCCGCGGCTTTGGCCGGTGCTAGGCCGCGGGTGGAAGTCCCGACCCCCGGCGCGACATCACTTCCGGCGGCCCGCCCTCCAAAGCTGGGCGGGCGCCGGATAAAATTGAGGCCCCGGCTTTGCTGCAGGGTAGGCTGCGACCAGGAAATAGCGGTCGGCCTGCCTGCAGCAGGATCGCGCAGCAGGGTCACGCAGAGGAGGACGTTTGGGGGACACAGGACCGGGTAAGTGCGGTCCCAACGGTGACACGCAGCAAAGGTGTTCCCCCCCCCCCCCCCAAACCCCTAGCAGGGCAGCATTGAGGCAGAACGGATTCAATATGGCTGGGAAAAGGAAGATGCACACATTCCTATACGCTGCATGCATCGCCTGTAGGGCCTCATTTCCACGGGCACAGAGCAATAAGTTATGCGAAGCCTGCGACTCCGAACGCGCCCAGGAGCCCTCCCTTGTATCCGAGCCCAGGGATTTAAGTCCTCCGGAATGGGCCTTATCGCTATCGCAGTCTATGGTATCCCTTACAAAAGCGATAGAGTCTCTTCACACCCCGGATAGGGGTAAGGATAGTACTTCGCTGATCTGGGAGGGGTCCTCCACCTCACAGGAGCCTCCGGCCTGCAGGAGCCGCTCTCATTCCGGGCAGACGCAAAGAAAACAAGCCCACAGGGCGTCTCCTGGCCCATCCGGTGCCTCGGCATCCGTGAGTTCAGCATCGCGCTCGCCTTCACCAGTTGTCGGGAGCTGGCAGAGTTCAGATTACGACTCAGATGAGCCACTGGACCTAGATACCCCGGGGTCTCAGGAGACAATTGACAGCCTCATTGATGCTGTTAATCAGACTCTGGAGGTTGAGGATGGCGTCACCTTGGCATCAGGCCATAAGGTATCCTTCAAGCGGGCTAAGCGACCGCATAGAGTGTTCGGTTCTCACCCAGAGTTTGAGGACATAGTGCAGCGTCACAGGGAACGGCCGGATAGGCATTTCTCGGGGCAGAAGACGATAAACGCAAGATATCCGTTTGCCCTGGAGCTCTGTAAAAAAATGGGCGGAATCCCCAGTGGTGGATCCACCAGTGTCACGTCTGGCCTCGAAATCCGTGTTATCGGTACCTAGTGGTTCTGCTATCAAGGACCCCACTGATCGGCTCATAGAAAGTCTGGCTCGCTCAGTCTTTGAAGCCTCAGGATCTGCACTCTCTCCCTCGTTCGCGACAACGTGGATAGCCAAGGCCATGATGTCATGGTCAGAGTCATTGAACAAGTTCTTGCAGGATAGGGACCTGCCTACAGAGGTGTCGGAGATCGCGAGTCAAATCGCTATGGCTGGTGACTACTTAATCAATGCTTCCTTGGATGCATTCAAATGTGCAGCGTCCGCTAATGCGGTAGCCATTAGGAGGGCCCTATGGTTAAGGACTTGGCGGGCCGATTCTATCTCCAAGAAGTCATTAACTTCCCTGCCTTATCAGAGTGGCCGCCTGTTCGGGGAGAAATTAGACCAGCTCATCTCCGATGCCACGGAAGGAAAGAGCAGCTTCCTTCCGCTACAAAGGACCAAGCAGCCGCTGCGTCAAGCTCAGGCACGGTTTCAGGCCTTTCACAACCCCGGGTAGACGGCAGCAGCCAGCTCTGGCGCCCCAGGTCGCTCCAACCAGGATAGGGAGCGACAGGTCTCATATAGAGCCAACCCTTTGGGGAGAATGCGTGCTCGCCAGCCCAGGACAAGAGGAACAAGGGCTCAGAGACCCTCAGCCAAATGACTCGGACCACTTTGTAGGCGACATCAGCAGAGTAGGCGGCCGCCTGCTCTGTTTTCGCCAGGTCTGGGTCACGATAGCACGTGACTCATGGGTGGCGGAACTGGTGTCCTCAGGATACAAGATAGTTTTTCAAGTTTCCCCCAAAATGATTTTTTCTGTCTCGGCTTCCCAAGACGGAACCCCGGGCAAGGGCGTTGTTAGGGGCCGTCGACTCACTCCAGCGCAACAAAGTCATTGTTCCCGTACTAGAGCACGAGAAAGGTCAGGGTTTTTATTCCAATCTGTTCGCGGTCCCCAAAAAGGATGGGACAGTCAGGCCGGTTTTGGACCTGAAGCTCCTGAGCAAGTTCATCAGGATCAAGCATTTCCGAATGGAATCTCTCCGTTCAGTTATAGCGGCCATGGGTCAGGGGGAATATTTGGCCTCGATCGACATCCAGGATGCCTAACAGCACGTCCCCATTTTTCCTCCGCATCAAAAGTTTCTGCGGTTCGCCATCAATGGCCGACATTTCCAGTTTGCAGCACTGCCCTTCGTGCTCACCACCGCTCCCAGAGTGTTCACAAAGTGATGGCAGTCGTGATGGCCGTCTTACACTCTCGAGGCATAGTCTTCTTACCATACTTAGACGACCTCTTGGTGAAGGGCCCCTCGTTTCGGGCATGCGAGGAGAATGTCAACGTCACGCTGTATACTCTCTCCCGCTTAGGGTGGTTGGTCAACGGGAAAAAATCATCCCTTGTCCCAGCTCAGAGGATTTCTTTTTTAGGGATGATTTTCGATACCTCCAGAGGGTTGGTATTTCTCCCTCAGGACAAAGCCGTAGCGCTCCGGCAAGGAGTCCAGAAGCTTCTACAGCCAGTCCCGCACACCATTCGGTTTGGGATGAGAATACTAGGGTAGATGGTGGCAGCAATGGAAGCGATTCCGTTTGCCCAATTTCATCTTCGCCCCTTACAGCACGCTCTCTTGTCAGCCTGGGACAAGAACCGTTCACACTCGATCATCAGTGCCGGCTATCCTCGCAGGTCAGACAGTCTCTGCAGTGGTGGATGAGCAGGTCCTCCCTCCTGCAGGGGAAACCCTTTCCCCCAGATCACTGGCTAGTGGTCTCAACCGACACCAGCCTCCTCGGCTGGGGAGCAGTTTTTCGCCACCACACCACCCAAGGACGATGGTCTCCGCAGGAGGCAACGCCTCCCGATCAACTTGTTGGAAATATGAGCAGTTTGGCTGGCACTGCAACATTTTCAGCACCTTCTAGCAGGACGTTCTGTCCGAATTCAGTCGGACTGTGCCACGGCGGTGGCTTACGTAAATCGTCAAGGGGGTACGCGCAGCAGAGCAACCATGCGTGAGGTAGGACATGTGCTTCGCTGGGCCGAAAGGAACCATTCGGTAATATCGGCGGTCCATATCCCAGGCGTGGAAAATTGGGAGGCGGACTTCCTCAGCCGGCAAGGTGTCGCGTCGGGGGGATGGTCTCTGCACCCCGAGGTCTTCCAGCAGATTTGCCAACGGTGGGGAACACCGGATGTGGATTTGATGACCTTCAGGGTGAACACCAAGTTGCCCATGTTCGTCGCTCGAGCTCGGGAC
This sequence comes from Dendrobates tinctorius, assembly GCF_039654945.1. Lineage (NCBI taxonomy): Eukaryota > Metazoa > Chordata > Amphibia > Anura > Dendrobatidae > Dendrobates > Dendrobates tinctorius. Next base: position 10,953,457 of record NW_027361802.1, read on the forward strand.
CTGCGAGCGATCGCAGTGGACGCGTTGGTTCTGCTATGGAACCAGTTTCGCCTTCCATACTTGTTTCCCCCCGCTGCCACTGCTCCCGAGGGTCATCAAGAAGGTCAAAACAGAAGGGGTTCCAGCGATTCTGCTGGCTCCAGTCTGGCCCCGCCGAGCATGGTACGCAGATCTAGTGAAGCTGCACGCCGACGTCCCTTGGCGACTGCCAGAGCGCCCAGATCTACTGTCCCAGGGCCCGATCTTCCTCCCGAACTCAGGGGCCCTGTGTTTGATGGCATGGCTGTTGAATCTTGGATTCTGACCCAGGCTGGGTTCAGCCGCAATGTGGTAGCTACAATGATTAGCTCCCGGATGGCTAACTCGGTGAGAGTTTACCACCATACCTGGAAGGTCTTCTTCACTTGGTGTCGAGACCGTGGTTTTTCTCCACTGACATTTTCGATTCCCAACATCCTAGCCTTTCTTCAGTCAGGCCTAGACTCTGGTTTGGCCCCGAGCTCCCTTAGGAGACAGATATCGGCATTGTCCATCCTGTTCCAGCGAAGAATTGCTACCAATATGCAGGTGAGGACTTTCATCCAGGGAGTCGCCCACTTGGTTACCTCCCTATAGGGCACCCCTGGACACCTGGGGCCTTAATCTGGTCCTGAGTGTTCTGCAGGAAGCTCCTTTTGAACCACTTCAGTATGTTCCTTTGTCGTACCTTTCCCGGAAAGTAGTATTCTTGGTAGCCATAACTTCCATTAGGCGAGTCTCTGAGTTGGCGGCCTTGTCCTGCCGAGCACCTTTTCTCACCTTCCACAGGGATAAGGTGGTGCTCAGACCAGCTCCCCCCTTTCTGCCAAAGGTCGTGTCCTCATTTCACATTAATGAGGATCTTGTCTTGCCCTCATTCTGTCCAACGCCAGTACATCGCGTGGAAAAGGCTCTTGATACATTATACTTGGTGAGAGCACTCAGAAGGTACGTGGCGCGGACGGCACCCTTTCGTCAGACGGACATGCTGTTCGTGCTCCCCGAAGGGCGCAGGAAGGGACTCGCAGCCTCAAAATCGACCATAGCCAGATGGATCCGTCTAACTATTCAGGAGGCCTACTGTTGTGAGCTCATCTGTTCATTCATCCTTTGTGTCCGAGGATCTCCCTCTTCTGGTGAAGGAAGGTAGTGAGGCTGATTTAGATGAAAGAAACCAAACACCTGATCAGGTTGATGGTGACTGGGTAACGGGAACTTCAGACTGGATATAAGGCAGCCGACGCCCTTCTGAGTCGCTGGTGATTTCTCTGCTGGATTCTGGGAGACCAGTCTGATTCCTGCTTCCCAAAGATAAGTTTTTGCTCTGCTATTGAACTTATTAGTTTTGGTTTTGTTTATTTTGTTTTTTGGAGTTCAGCCATCCCCGGCCGGGGGTGTGCTGGATTCTTTTTCCTTGATCAGTGTTCTCTTTTGCTCTGCTTCCAGAATATTCTGAGTATTGATATAGGGTTTGAAGTCTAGTGACTTCAGGGTCCTTTTTGCTTATAAGTTGTGTTGGTAATATTATTAGCAGGGTTTTCTCGGATTGCAGACAGCAGCTTTTCTGTCCTGTCCTTTTTAGTTAGCCTGGCCCCATTGTTTGCTCAACCTATCTTTCTATCTGTGTTAGTGTTTTCATCTTGCTTCACCGTCATTATATGTTGGGGGCTGCCTATTGCTTTGGGTCTGCTCTGGGGCAGTCAGTTTTTCCCTTTTCTCTCTTTAGGCTTATGTAGATCTCTGGCTGTGACGAGGTGTCTAGGATCACCGTAGGAACACTCCACGGCTACTGCTAGTTGTGTGATAGGATTAGGGGTCTGCAATCCGCTAGTTTCCAACCTCTCTGATTTTCTGGGCTGAGCTCTTGTTTTGTTTTTTTCCTCCTCGGTGACTCAATCATAACAGCCTACCGCATAAGGGGTGCGCCGGTTCCAGCAGGGATCAGAGCACACTCGGGCACTTCGGCACCAGGCTTCGACGGAACAAGTGTGCAAGGCAGCGACCTGGTCCAGCTTGCACACATTTACTAAACATTGCAATGTCCATACTCGGGCTTCGTCAGATGCGAGCCTAGGTAGAAGGATTCCCCGAGCAGCGGTGGCGCACCTTTAGACCGGAGGTGCATGTAGCTTGGATTGGTGAGTCAACTTCCCACCCAGGGACTGCTTTAGGAAGTCCCACAGTACCTGTGTCCCCCAATGAGACGAAGTGTGTAGGTGCAGTATGAACGGAGATACAAAGTAATCACTGAAACATGGATTTTTGTGAGTACTCACCGTAAAATCCTTTTCTCCGAGACGCTCATTGGGGGACACAGCACCCACACTGTTAGCCAAGTTGGCTCTAGTTTTCTTAAATAATGTGCTTTTTTTTGTTGATGTCAGGGTGGAACTTTTCCAGACATATTGTTATCTGCGTTAAGGCTGTTCTCTTCGTTATTCTCCGACTGCTTTTGCACTAAACTGGTTTCCACCCGCAATCAGGGCGAGGGTGTATGCGGCGGCAGAGGAGCTAACCTTGTGTTTACTTAGTGTCAGCCTCCAGGGGGCGGTAACATACACCCACAGTACCTGTGTCCCCCAATGAGCGTCTCGGAGAAAAGGATTTTACGGTGAGTACTCACAAAAATCCATGTTTCGGTGATTACTTTGTATCTCCGTTGATACTGCACCTACACACACAAATGGTAAACCATTTGAAAGGTAAACTTGCCCCCTTCAGCAAGAAAATAGCCAAACAAACCACACATCCATGCTTTGAGCACAAAATACAATTTAACCCCTTTCTGTCATGTGACATACTATCCCGTCCATGTGCCCTGGGACTTAATTCCCAGGGACGGGATAGTATGTCACAGCAATCAGCGGCGCCCACGTGGTGAGCGCCGCTGATCGCGGCCGGGTGTCAGCTGATTATCACAGCTGACACCCGGCATAATGTGTCATGGACCGCCCCCGTCATGTTAACCCCTTGCACACCGCGATCAAACACGATCGCGGTGTACCAGGGGTTAAAGGGAAGCATCGGCAGGGAGGGGGCTCCCTCCGTGCTTCCCTGAGCCCCCCACAGCAGCGCAATGTGCAGCGCTGCTGCGGGGGGCTCCATCCCTGCAGGTCCCCGAATCCAAGATGGCGACGGGGACCTTCGAGGGCCTGCAGGGAGCTGGCTTCCTCATGCCTGCAAAGCGCAGGCAAGGAGGAAGCCTTGTGCAGTGCCTGTGACAGATCACAGTGATCTGTGATGTGACAGATCAGCGATCTGTCACAGCACAGTGATGTCCCACCTGGGACAATGTAATAAAGTGTAAAAATAATTTTTTAAAAATCGCTAAATAAAAAAAAAAAAAATTCCCTTATAAATTCATTTTTTGGAAAAAAAAAAAACAATAAAAGTACACATATTTGGTATTGCCGCGTTCGTAACGACCGGCCCTATAAAACTGTCCCAAAATAAACCTATAAAACTGTCCCATTAGTTAACCCCTTTAGTGAACCCCTTAAAAAAATAAAAATAAAAAACGAAGCAAAAAATGATTTATTGTCATACCACCAAACATAAAGTGCAATAACGCGCGATCAAAAAGACGCATATAAATATGCATGGTACCGCTGAAAACGTCATCTTGTCCCGCAAAAAAAGCCGCCATACAGCGTCATCAGTGAAAAAATAAAAAAGTTATAGCTCGCAGAATAAAGCGATGCAAAAATAATTATTTTTTATATAAAATTGTTTTCATTGCATAGAAGCGCCAAAACCTAAAAAAAGACCTAAATGAGGTATCGCTGTAACCGTACTAACCCGAAGAATAATAGGGCTTTATCAATTTTACCGCAGGGGGAACGGTGTAAACGCACCCCCCAAAAGAAATTCATGAAACGCTGGTTTTTGCAAATTCTGCGTCCCAAAAATCGGAATAAAAAGCGATCAAAAGATGTCTCGTGCCCGAACATGATACCAATAAAAGAGTCAAATTGTCCCGCAAAAAATAAGACCTTAGTTAGGGAAAAATAATAAAATAAAAAAAATAATGTATTTATTTCCATTTTCCCATTAGGATTAGGGCTGAGATTAGGGTTAGGGGTGTGTTGGGGTTAGGGTTGGAGTTAGAATTGGGGGGTTTCCACTGTTTGGGCACATCAGGTGCTCTCCAAATGGCGTCTGATCTCAATTCCAGCCAATTCTGCATTGAAATAGTCAAATGGTGCTCCTTCCCTTCCAAGCTCTGCCATGCGCCCAAACAGTGTTTTATCCCCACATATAGGGTATCAGCGTACTCAGGACAAATTGCTAAACTTTTGGGGTCCAATTTCTCCTGTTACCCTTAGGAAAATAAAAAATTGGGGGCAAAAATATTTTTGTGGAAAAAAATGATTTTTTTATTTTCACGCCTGGGCGTTATAAACTTCTGTGAAGCACTTGGGGGTTCAAAGTGCTCACCACACATCTAGATAAGTTCCGTGGTGGTCTAGTTTCCAAAATGGGGTCACTTGTGGGGAGTTACAATAGTTTAGGTACATCAGAGGCTCTCCAAACGCACATGACACCCGCAGAACATTCCATCAAAGTCTGCATTCCAAAACGTCACTACTTCCCTTCCGATCCCCGACATGTGCCATACAGTAGTTTTCTCCCAAATATGAGGTCACAGCGTACTCGGGACAAATTGGACAATAACTTTTGGGGTCCAATTTCTCCTGTTACCCTTGGGAAAATAAAAAAAATTGGGGACTAAATGATCATGTTTGTGGAAAAAATACGATTTTTATTTTCATGCCCGGGTATTATAAACTTCTGTGAAGCCCTTGGGGGTTCATAGTGCTCACCACACATCTAGATAAGTTCCTTAGGGGGTCTAGTTTCCAAAATGGTGTCACTTTTGGGGAGTTTCCACTGTTTAGGTACATTCAGGGCTCTCCAAAGGCAACATGACACCCGCAGAGCACGCCATCAAAGTCTGCATTCCAAAACGTCACTATTTCCCTTCCGAGCCCCGACGTGTGCCCATACAGTAGTTTTCTCCCACGTATGGGGTATCAGCGTACTCAGGACAAATTGGACAACAAGTTTTGGAGTCCAATTTCTCCTGGTACCCTTGGGAAAATAAAAAAATTGGTGACTAAAAGATCATGTTTGTGGAAAAAATACGATTTTTTTTATTTTCACACCCGGGCTTTATAAACGTCTGTGAAGCCCTTGAGGGTTCAAAGTACTCACCACACATCTAGATAAGTTCCTTGGGGGGTCTAGTTTCCAAAATGGTGTCATTTGTGGGGGGTTTCCACTGTTTTGGTACATCAGGGGTTTTCCAATCGCGACATGGTGTCCGATCTCAATTCCAGCCAGAAAAGTCAAATGGCGCTGCTTCCCTTCTGAGCTCTGCCATGCGCCCAAATAGTCGTTTACACCCACATATGGGGTATCAGCGTACTCAGGACAAATTGCACAATAACTTTTAGGGTCCTGTTACCCTTGGGAAAATAAAAATTGGGGGTGAAAAGATCATTTTTTGTGGAAAAAATATGATTTTTTAATTGTACCGCTGTACGTTATAAACTTCTGTGAAGCCCTTGTTGGTTCAAAGTTCTCACCACATATCTAGATAAGTTCCTTGGGGGGTCTAGTTTCCAAAATGGGGTCACTTGTGGGGGGTTTCCACTGTTTAGGTACATCAGGGGCTCTCCAAACGTGACATGGCGTACGATCTGAATTCTAGCCAATTTTGCAGTGAAAAAGTCAAACGGCGCTCCTTCCCTTCTGAGCTCTGCCATGCGCCGAAACAGTGGTTCCCCCCATATATCAGGAATCTGCTTACTCAGGACAAACTGCACAATAACTTTTACAGTCCAACTTCTCCTGTTACCCTTGATAAAATAAAAAAAATTGAACCGGAAGTATTTTTTTGTGAAAAAAAGTTAAATGTTCATTTTTTTTTTAAATATTTAAAAAATTCCTGTGAAGCACCTGAAGGGTTAAACTTCTTGAATGTAGTTTTGAGCACCTTAAGGGGTGCAGTTTTTAGAATGGTGTCACTTTTGGGTATTTTCTATCAAAGTGACTTCAAATGTGATGTGGTCCGTAAAAATAAAATGGTGTTGCAAAAATGAGAAATCGCTGGTCAACTTTTAACCCTTATAACTTCCTAAGAAAAAAAAATTTGGGTTCCAAAATTGTGCTGATGTAAAGTAAACATGTGGGAAATGTTACTTAAGTTTTTTGTGTGCCGTATCTCTGTGATTTAAGGGCATAAAAATTCAAAGTTGGAAAATTGCGTAATTTTCAAAATTTTCGCCAAATTTCCATTTTTTTCACAAATAAACGCAAGTTATATGAATGAAATTTTACCACTAGCATGAAGTACGATATGTCACGAGAAAACAATGTCAGAATCACCTGGATCCATGGAAGCGTTCCAGAGTTACTACCTCATAAAGGGACAGTGTTCAGAATTGTAAAAATTGGCCCGGTCATGAACGTGCAAACCACCCTTGAGGGTTAAGGGGTCAAACAATAATTTTCATAAACCTGCAGTAAGAAAAAAATGACCTGCAGGTGGCACCACACTACCCCAAAGCACACTACCACTATGCTGCTTACAGACATCGCAAACAAATCCAAACATTTGCCTTGGGGGCTTTGCAGCTTGCTGAACTGCTTGCCCAGCCTATTTCAGCTATATTGGAGGATTGCACACTTCACTGCAGGTGAGTCACATATGCAAACACATTGGTAAACATGCACTGCCTATTCAATTGCACACTTGCTCCATTCATACTCCACACACACACACACACACACACACACACACACACACACACACACACAAACTCATTTTTGATGATTACTTTGTATCTCCGTTCATACTCCACCCACACACACAAATGATACACCATTTGAAAGGTAAACTTGCTCCCTTTAGCAAGCAAATAGCCAAACAATCCACACATGCACTATTTGAGCACAAAATACAGTTTAAACAATAATTTTCATAAACCAGCAGTAAGGAAAAATGACCTGCAGGTGGCACCACACTACCCCTAAGCACACTACCACAATGATATTTTATTTTGCTAAGACATTTTTTGGCCTCTACTTATCACACCAATTTATTGTATTACCAATCTACATATATAAATACCTGTCTGTGTTCATCAGCTCATGAAATACATTTACATTTGATCAACTTGCTTTTTCTGAAATTGCCTGTGCCCCCGACCATCAATGTGCGAAAATTTTGCACGGGCCAACTAGTCTTTCAGTACATAAAAATAAATGATCCAATCAGTAAATGCTGTAAAGAAAAAAAAATTCAAGAGCGCTAAAATTGTGTGTGTGGGGGGGGTTTCGCTGTAATACTACAGAAAATGCTGTAATGAGCGATCAAAATGTTAAATCTATCCCAAAATAGTATCCATAAAAACAGTCTTGCCCAGCAAAAAAAAAAGCCATCACACACCTCCTTTGACCTAAAAATGACAACATTATTGGTTCTCAAAAAATGGTGACACAACCTGTACAAATTCTGTTTTGCAAACATCTTTTTTTTTTTTTCACTACTAAAATTATTAAAAAAAATTTTTAACATGTTTGTTATTACCGTATCTCAAGTCCTTAGACAGTGCTCTTCTCCTCCTTCTGTTCTTCATGCTTAGTGTGGCACACACAGAAACACAATGCAAAGATTGAGTCAACTTATCTCCTTTATATCTGGTTTCAGGCATGATTTTCATATTGCCCACATCTGTTACTTGCCACAGGTGAATTTTAACAAGCATCACATGTTTGAAACAAAGTTGTTTACCCACAATTTTGCAATGTGGCAACAACTTTGGATGGCCCATTTTGGGGGTTTTATGTGAAATTGTCTAATTTGCCTTTTTTTCTCTTTTTTTTTGTTTTGTTCCAATGCACACAAAGGAAATAAACATGTATTATTCCCTACTAAAATTTAAGAAGGGACTGGATGCCTTTCTTGAAAAGTATAATATTACAGGGTATATACACTATTTTCCTTAATACTGCATTGATCCAGGGAGCTAGTCTGATTGCCGTGTGTGGAGACGCGAAGGAATTTTTTTCCCCCAATGTGAAGCTTACTGTTTGCCACTTGGGATTTTTTTGCCTTCCTCTGGATCAACATGTTAGGGCAAGTTAGGATAGGATATGGGTTGAACTAGATGGACTTAAAGTCTCCCTTCAACCTTAATAACTATGTTACTATGTTATTATGTAAAACGTGAACATTTCTGGCAGAAATACTTCATTTTCTAGAGCAATTTCAAGGGTGCCAACACTTTTGACCATGAATGTGTGTGTATATGTGTGTATGTGTGTGTGTATGTACACTCACTGGCCACTTTATTAGGTACACCTGTCCAACTGTGTGTTAAGACTTAATTTCTAATCAGCCAATCACATGGCGGCAACTCAGTGCATTTAGGCATGTAGACATGGTCAAGACAATCTCCTGCAGTTCAAACCGAGCATCAGTATGGGGAAGAAAGGTGATATGAGTGCCTTTGAACGTGGCATGATTGTTGGTGCCAGAAGGGCTGGTCTGAGTATTTCAGAAACTGCTGATCTACTGGGATTTTCACGCACAACCATCTCTAGGGTTTACAGAGAATGGTCCGAAAAAGAAAAAAAATCCAGTGAGCGGCAGTTCTGTGGCCGGAAATGCCTTGTTGATGCCAGAGGTCAGAGGAGAATGGGCAGACTGGTTCGAGCTGATAGAAAGGCAACAGTGACTCAAATTGCCACCCGTTACAACCAAGGTAGGCAGAAGAGCATCTCTGAACGCACAGTGCGTCGAACTTTGAGGCAGATGGGCTACAGCAGCAGAAGACCACACTGGGTACCACTCCTCTCAGCTAAGAACAGGAAACTGAGGCTACAATTTGCACAAGCTCATCGAAATTGGACAGTAGAAGATTGGAAAAACGTTGCCTGGTCTGATGAGTCTCGATTTCTGCTGCGACATTCGGATGGTAGGGTCAGAATTTGGCGTAAACAACATGAAAGCATGGATCCATCCTGCCTTGTATCAACGGTTCAGGCTGGTGGTGGTGGTGTCATGGTGTGGGGAATTTTTTCTTGGCACTCTTTGGGCCCCTTGGTACCAATTGAGCATCGTTGCAATGCCACAGCCTACCTGAGTATTGTTGCTGACCATGTCCATCCCTTTATGACCACAATGTACCCAACATCTGATGGCTACTTTCAGCAGGATAATGCGCCATGTCATAAAGCTCGAATCATCTCAGATTGGTTTCTTGAACATGACAATGAGTTCACTGTACTCAAATGGCCTCCTCAGTCACCAGATCTCAATCCAATAGAGCATCTTTGGGATGTGGTGGAACGGGAGATTCGCATCAGGGATGTGCAGCCGACAAATCTGCGCCAACTGTGTGATGCCATCATGTCAATATGGTCCAAAATCTCTGAGGAATGCTTCCAGCACCTTGTTGAATCTCTGCCACGAAGAATTGAGGCAGTTCTGAAGGCAAAAGGGGGTCCAACCCATTACTAGCATGGTGTACCTAATAAAGTGGCCAGTGAGTGTATATATATATAAATACATAAGAGTCACATGAATATTCTTTTGGCCTCTGTCTGGCAAATGGTGGCCTTTTATCTTGTGCATCACAACCTTTCCCGGAGCATGCAACAAGCACACACTGAAGAGGCAGTGTGTAAAGAGCCTAATTAATGCAATTCATATATCATAGATACTTCTTTATTTGATTTTTTTAAACTCCTTGAAAAGTTTTTTGCACACTGTTCCTTTTGCTAGTTGTAGAGCATGGCATAACTTTTCATCCATAAGGGGAAAGTTTTTACCGTAACCATGTATATTAAATATTGAGCAATTGAAATGATCATAAGTTCGCTGAGAAGTTTTTCAGGAGTGCTAAGATGACTGCTACAGAACCAGCCCTAAAATGAGTTCAAAAATGCAATACAGTTAAAGGGGTTGTCCAGTCTTCTAATGAAATTCTATGACTGCAGAAATCTGAATCCTTGTCGTCTGTGAACGATTTTCCGGTGTTGCCGGTGAGAGCGGGTGGCCATGTGACTACAACAGCAGATTGCCATGGAAAGCTCGTAATGAGCTGAAATGTTCATACAGTTTCTGAATAAAGAAATGGCGATTCCCTTTATATGTGAGTGCCGGGAGTTCTTTACCTCTCTGTATTTTTTCATTTCCACATGCACCAAAAGGAATGAATTGCCGATCACTATTTGGTTTCTCTAACCCCTTTAACTCATTCTGTGGTCTTTTATTTACTGTGATAACTTGAGGCTGCAGAAATTGAAAATAAATTTTAGCCAAAAGTATCTACAGCGGCATATAAAAGTTTGGGCACACCTGGTCAAAATTACTGTTATTATGTACCGTTAAGCAATTGAGGATATGAAATGATCTCTTAAAGGCCTAAAGTTAGATGTCACGTTTCCTTTGTATTTTAGGCAAAAAATACCAAACATATATTTTCATCTTTTACATTTTAAAAAATACAAAAAGAAAAATGGGCCAATGAAAAAGTTTGGGCACCATGCATGGTTAGTACCTAGTAGCACCCCCTTTTTAAAGTATCATAGCTTGTAAACACTCTTTGTAGCCAGCCAAATCTTTCAATTCTTGATTGAGGGGTTTTCATCCATTCTTCCTTGGATGCTCAGATCAGGGAACTGTGAGGGCCATCAGACTGATGGAAGTGGATGAAGCTGGAGATCTCCTCACCAAGTACAACATGGGTTCTTTATATGTATTCTTTTGTTATCCCATCCCAGAAAATCTCTGATTTTCCAATGCTTCATACTGTGTCTCTACGTAAAGTTTGCGCAATGGGTTGCCTGCATTGTGCATAATGCCTGTCGCATCTTCACTAGGACCTGCTCGTACGACTTCTTCTGTTGCCAGGTGCTGCTGTATTCACCCTGTGGGCGGTGCTGGTGATAGAGGAGATGTCAGAAGTAGAAGCTCTGGACGATGTGCTCTGTCCAGTCACTAAGTTTAGACTGGCTGGGATCTGCAGTGCTGTCCAGTCTTGACAGTGTTGGTGTGTGTGCTGTCCAGCTGGATATATCATCTCTCTGCTTCTGCCAATTGGAGAGCACCACATCCTACTAAAGCTTCCAGCTTGCTGTTGGAAGCTTCCAGACATAGCTTTGTGCGTCTCTGATTAGGTGTGCTTCTTCTGATACTGTTTGGTGTTATTGATTTTCCTTTTTGACCTCGACTTATGTTTCTGACTATTCTTACGGATCATGATTTTGCCCTTGACTTGATCCCTCGGCTCTAACCCTGGCTAGCGAAAATTCCAGCCTTTGGACGGCAACCCTTGCATGGCAGCATTCCACTGGGTCCTGTTGTAAAGCCAAATCCGTGTACAAGGGTTGAAAGGTATCAAGATTTCTCTGGAATCTGCCAGATGGAGTGGCTTGTGCCATGTCTAAGTGTAGCCTCTTTAGCATATGTCCTCAGACAGTTGTTACCCTGCCATTTTGGACTTTAGAAAGTCTCAACTTTTGAGTTTGTAGTGGAGTAGTCTAGCACATGTTTGTGGTTTGCCCCATTATGTCCAACAATTTTTATTTTAGACCATGGAAAACGCAGTGGAAAATACTCAAGTTTTTTATGCGGTTTTTATGTGTTTTTGTAAATCCATAGAGCTAAATAAGGATATATTATTAAAAAAAAATTGTAATGTCATTTTCTTGTTCAACCTCTTATTTTTCATTTTCCATTGAAGTCCATAATGTCATTACATACCATGTTCAAATGTATAATGTTTACACACACAAAACAAATATAAATGAATATATAATATGATAGAGATGTGAAGACACAAAAGCGCCTCACAATGCATTGAGGTCTCCACCCTAAGTATAGCACCCAAAGATTGTATACCAACAGAAAGGAGAGTGGTCGAGGCTTGATAAGCCAACATCACAGACGAAACAAGGGGTAGCCAGGAATAAATCAGAAAAATGGCACCAAAAAATGAGATGCTGACAGAAAGCCTAAGGCAGCAAGAACAACATATCTGGAAGGAAGAACAAGGACATGAAGCACCATGGCAAGACAAGCCATTATATGGATGTACCATCGACAGATAATGGAGGTGGCTGACATGGAGAAATCCTACTAATGGCTGGAGAAAGCTGGACTCAGAGACTGCACAGAGGCACTAATCATAGCGGCACAAAAGCAAGCACTAAGTACCAGATCCATAGGAGCAAGAATCTTTCGCACAAGACAAAACCCAAGGTGCAGACTATGCAAAGAAACCTCAGAAACCATCCAGCACATAGTGGCAGGATGCAAAATGAAAGCAGGAACAGCATATACCGAACACCACAACCAAGTAGTGGGAATTGTATACAGGAACATCTGCACAGTATATGGGCTAAGTTCCCCTAAGTACAGGTGGGAGACCCCAGAAAAAGTGGTGGAAAATGAAAGGGCTAAAATCCTGTGGGACTTCAAGATCTAGACGGATAAGCAGATGTTGGCTAACCAAAGAGACATTGCCATAGTAGACAAGGATCAGAAGACAGCAATGATAATAGATGTAGCAGTGCCAAGTGACAGCAACATCACAAAGAAGGACTATGAGAAGCTGAAGAAATATCAGAGCCTCAAAGGAGAACTGCAGAAGATGTGAAAGGTGAAGGCAACAGTGATTCCAGTGGTGATAGGAGCACTTTGAGGAGTGATCCCCTTAGTTGGACTAATGGCTACAACAGATCCCAGGAGCAACATCTGAGCTCTCTGTCCAGAAAAGCGCACTGCTGAGAACAACCTTCAAACTCCCAGGCCTCTGGTACAGGACCCGAGAATGAGGAAGAACAACAAAGACCACCCCCCAGTGGGGGGTGAGAAGGAAGTTTGTAATACCAAGCCCGAGGTTTAATAATGAACAAGTGTCAGCCAGATACCCTCATTAATAAAACTGTACATAAAGAGTTAATGGCTAGTGATGAGCAAGTATACTCGTTACTCGAGAATTCCCGAGCATGCTCTGGTGATCTCCGAGTATTTGGATGTGCTCCGAGATTTAGTTTGTCGCCGTAGCTGCATGATTTGTGGCTGCTAACCAGCCTGAATATATATGTGGAGATTGCCTGTTTGTTGGGAAATCCCCACATGTGTTCAGGCTGGCTAGCAGCCGCAAATCGTGCAGCTACGGCGACAGAAACTAAATCTCCAAGCACATCCAAATACTCGGAGATCACCCGAGCATGCTCAGTAAATTTCGAGTAATGAGTATACTTGCTCATCACTATTAAAGACACAACACATGCACACACGCGCACACACACAGTCACCAGCCTATGTATGAGCATTCACATAATTAACATACATATTCCGTAACAAAACACCAACTGTCAGAAATCTGCGTGAAACGCAATATCTGTTTATTTTTCAAACATTTTTTTTAAATTGCATGGGCTCCTGCGTAATTTTCATAACCAGCAGAGAAAAAGCTGATGGCTGAAGGCCGATGTTAATATTCTGAGAAGGCGCCAATAGCCATAAAGGGTCCCAGGCTATTAATATCAGCTCACAGCTGTTTGCTTAGCCTTTACTGGCTAGTTTACAGGGAAACCGCAGAAAAAAATTGCCATGGGGTCCCGCTATAAATCGAACCAGCAAAGGCTAAGCAGACAGCTGCAGGTTGATAATAATAGCCTGGGAAGGGGCCATGGATATTGCCCCCCATGCTAAAAAGATGAGCTCACAGCTGCCCCAGAAATGGCGCATTTTATAGATGCGCCAATTTTGGCACTTAGCCTCGCTTTTCCCACTTGCCCTGTGGGTTGATGTCACCTTTGTATTGTCAGGTGACATCAAGCCCACAAGTTAGTAATGGAGAGGTGTCAATAAGACGCCACTATTAATAACCCCGTGATATTGTATAAAACAAAGACACCCAGAATAAAGTCCTTTATTTGAAATAATCACACAGACTCCTTTAATGAGTCTAAATTTACCATACTTACTGAACGCCTAATCCCCGACGACCTAGTCTCCTGCAAAGAGTCAAAAAATAATAAACCAAAATATAATACTATCCTGTCCGACGTAGTCCATTTAATAACGAGTGTCCCACGGCGATCTCACTTGTAGAACAGTCACATCCGGAGATGTGACTGTTCTACCTGGCCTCCGGCAATACACTGTTAGGATGTAATCACTCCCGCAGTGTATCACTGCGCTGCCGTGAGTTTTCACTGGAGTTCATCAGCTCTGGTGCTCTCGCGGCACCACTGCGTGAGAACCAAATCTGATCAGCTGATGAACTCCGGTGAACTCTCACGTCGGCTATGATACACTGCGGGAGCGATTACCTCCTGTCAGTATATTGCCGGCGACCGGGTGAGATCGACGTGGGACACTCGATATTAAATGGACTACGGAGGACAGGGAGTATATGTTGGCTTATTATTTTTGATTGTTTGCAGGAGATGCTGGCATTAGGGATTAGGTGTTCGGTGCGTATGTATTTTGTTTGTGAATATGTATGTAATTATGTAAATGTTTTGACTTTTTTTTTTTTTTACAATTGAACACAGTCGCCGCTCATCGGCTCATGTTATGTCTGTTATATGTGACAAAAGACGGAGCTGGATGGGAGTAATAGTCCCTTCAGACAACACCAGACACAGACAGGCTCGTGCACATTCTCCGCTCACACACACATTCTCTGCTCACACACACATTCTCCACTCACACACACATTCTCCGCTCACACACACATTCTCCGCTCACACACACATTCTCCGCTCACACACACATTCTCCGCTCACACACACATTCTCCGCTCACACACACATTCTCCGCTCACACACACATTCTCCGCTCACACACACATTCTCCGCTCACACACACATTCTCCGCTCACACACACATTCTCCGCTCACACACACATTCTCCGCTCACACACACATTCTCCGCTCACACACACATTCTCCGCTCACACACACATTCTCCGCTCACACACACATTCTCCGCTCACACACACATTCTCCGCTCACACACACATTCTCCGCTCACACACACATTCTCCGCTCACACACACTTCCTCCGCTCACACACACTTCCTCCGCTCACACACACTTCCTCCGCTCACACACACTTCCTCCGCTCACACACTTCCTCCGCTCACACACACATTCTCCGCTCACACACACATTCTCCGCTCACACACACATTCTCCGCTCACACACACATTCTCCGCTCACACACACATTCTCCGCTCACACACACATTCTCCGCTCACACACACATTCTCCGCTCACACACACATTCTCCGCTCACACACACATTCTCCGCTCACACACACATTCTCCGCTCACACACACATTCTCTGCTCACACACACATTCTCCGCTCACACACACATTCTCTGCTCACACACACATTCTCTGCTCACACACACATTCTCTGCTCACACACACATTCTCTGCTCACACACACATTCTCTGCTCACACACACATTCTCCGCTCACACACACATTCTCCGCTCACACACACATTCTCCGCTCACACACACTTCCTCCGCTCACACACACTTCCTCCGCTCACACACACTTCCTCCGCTCACACACACTTCCTCCGCTCACACACACTTCCTCCGCTCACACACACTTCCTCCTTCTGACATCATTTCCTTGACAATTCGCAGCATTTTTGGCGGCAAATCTGCAGCAAATAAGCAGTAAATATGCAGCAGACACAAACCTTTTTAAACCTTTTTACACCTGCGTTTTTGCTGCAGATTTGACTGATTCAATTTAAGTCAATGAGTCAAAAACACTGCAGAAACGCAAAAAGAATTGACATGCTGCAGAAAATAAAACGCTGCAAATACGGGTAGAAATTTACTGATCATGTGCACAACACTTCAGGATTATCATTGAATTACCTTGCTTTAGTATTCCATTGCGTTTTTGGAGCATTTACGCACGTAAAAAAACGTCGCAAAAATGTATCGTGTGCATATAGCTTTACTGGTCCGTTTTGTGGTAAATTTCCTCACCCCACTATGTAAAATATAAGGGGAAAATGTTTCCAAATAAAAGGCCATAGCACTGTTAACCAATGTGTTGCATCTTTTCTGTGTTGGTAGGTGTAGATCTACATAGCAATTTAATGCAGAGAATTATTGGCCTGCATGAGCGCTCCCAACAAACTGAGAGCATTGTAAAAACATAAAAGGTTGTGCATTTTAAGGCTAAATAATTGTGCACTAAAACTTGCCACTTTTTCCAACAGTATTCTGAAAAAGTCAATGAAATTCCTCCCATTGGGTTCACTTAACAGGAACCTGTCACCAGGTTTTTCAAATATAACCTACGGGCACCACCTTTCAGCCCTGTGTTACAGCATCCTGGAATGCTGTATACAAGTCTCCAAGCTGCCCTGCAAAACAACAACAAAAAAGACTTTTTATTATACTCTCCTATGGGGTGGTCCGGTCCGATAGGCGTTGCTGATATTGGTGTAACGTCTCATCTCTTGCGATCACAGTCGTCCTTCTCTGCTTCATGTGAATGACACGTCCTACATCATCCACACAGTGTTCGCCGTACTCCTGCGCAGACATATTTCTCTCTTCCCTATTGAGGACAGAGCAAAGTACTGTAGTGCGCCTGCGCTCCTTCATCTTTTACCCATGCATGCACAGAACAGGTCTTTGCTCTGCCCTCAGAAGGGCAGGAGAAGTATACAGTTGTGGCCAAAAGTATTGACACCCCTGCAATTTTGTCAGATAATCAGTTTCTTCCTGAAAATTATTGCAAACACAAATTCTTTGGTATTATCTTCATTTAATTTGTCTTAAATGAAAAAACAAAAAGAATTGTCCTAAAGCCAAATTGGATATAATTCCACACCAAACATAAAAAAGAGGGTGGACAAAAGTATTGGCACTGTTCGAAAAATCATGTGATGCTTCTCTAATTTGTGTAATTAACAGCACCTGTAACTTACCTGTGGCACCTAACAGGTGTGGGCAATAATTAAATCACACTTGCAGCCAGTTGACATGGATTAAAGTTGACTCAACCTCTGTCCTGTGTCCTTGTGTGTACCACATTGAGCATGGAGAAAAGAAAGAAAACCAAAGAACTGTCTGAGGACTTGAGAAACCAAATTGTGAGGAAGCATGAGCAATCTCAAAGCTACAAGTCCATCTCCAAAGACCTGAATGTTCCTGTGTCTACCGTGCGCAGTGTTATCAAGAAGTTTAAAGCCCATGGCACTGTGGCTAACCTCCCTAGATGTGGACGGAAAAGAAAAATTGACAAGAGATTTCAATGCAAGATTGTGCGGATGTTGGATAAAGAACCTGGACTAACATCCAAACAAGTTCAAGCTGCCCTGCAGTCCGAGGGTACAACAGTGTCAACCCGTACTATCCGTCGGCGTCTGAATGAAAAGGGACTGTATGGTAGGAGACACAGGAAGACCCCACTTCTTACCCCGAGACATAAAAAAGCCTGTCTGGAGTTTGCCAAAACTTACCTGAAAAAGCCTAAAACGTTTTGGAAGAATGTTCTCTGGTCAGATGAGACAAAAGTAGAGCTTTTTGGGCAAAGGCATCAACATAGAGTTTACAGGAGAAAAAAGAGGCATTCAAAGAAAAAAACACGGTCCCTACAGTCAAACATGGCGGAGGTTCCATGATGTTTTGGGGTTGCTTTGCTGCCTCTGGCACTGGACTGCTTGACCGTGTGCATGGCATTATGAAGTCTGAAGACTACCAACAAATTTTGCAGCATAATGTAGGGCCCAGTGTGAGAAAGCTGGGTCTCCCTCAGAGGTCATGGGTCTTCCAGCAGGACAATGACCCAAAACACACTTCAAAAAGCACTAGAAAATGGTTTGAGAGAAAGCACTGGAGACTTCTAAGGTGGCCAGCAATGAGTCCAGACCTGAATCCCATAGAACACCTGTGGAGATATCTAAAAATGGCAGTTTGGAGAAGGCACCCTTCTAATATCAGGGACCTGGAGCAGTTTGCCAAAGAAGAATGGTCTAAAATTCCAGCAGAGCATTGTAAGAAACTCATTGATGGTTACCGGAAGCGGTTGGTCGCAGTTATTTTGGCTAAAGGTTGTGCAACCAAGTATTAGGCTGAGGGTGCCAATACTTTTGTCTGGCCAATTTTTGGAGTTTTGTGTGAAGTGATCAATGTTTTGCTTCATTCTCTTTTGTGTTTTTTCATTTAAGACAAATTAAATGAAGATATTAATACCAAAGAATTTGTGATTGCAATCATTTTCAGGAGGAAACTGAGTATTATCTGACAAAATAGGCAGGGGTGTCAATACTTTTGGCCACAACTGTACCTGTGCAGGAGCACGATGGGGAACACTGTGTGCAATAACGTTGGATCCACACAAAGTAGAGAAGGAGGAAGGGGATTGCAAAATAAGAGAGGAAGCGCCACGCGATGACGAGAGTGCCCATCGGACCGGACAGCCCCATAAGTTAGTATAATGAGAGGTCTTTTTTTTGTTTTGTTATGTTTTGCAGGGCGGCTTGGAGACTGCTATAACACAGGGCTGAAAGGTGGTGGCCATAAGTTAAATGGTAAAAACATGGTGACAGGTTTCCTTTAAAGAAAGCAGATGTGTTTCTTATAATTACTTTTCTTCATCAGTAACTTTAGTAATGAAATGGGTTGGTCACAGCCTATACTGCAGGGGTCTATTGACACCTGGACTGTTCCAGCAATGATGGTACTTGCGCTCCTGGATACTTAGTGAGTGAAGTGGCTGCTGATTTACAGCAGGGTTTGCGAGCCATGAGAGAGCCAATGCTGTCATCATTCTGCTTGCATCTACAGTGGCTTGCAAGAGTATTCACCCCCTTGATTTTTATTTATTTCGTTACATGACAACCTCTGTTTAAATATTTTTGTAATCCGATTTATGAAGTGAACTGAGAAATATAGGCATAAATTAAATTTATGGGATCAAATAACTAAAAAATTCTGGTGCAAGCAATTGCCTTCATAAGTCACAGGCTTAGTGATCTGAAGTCCACCTGTGTGCAATCTAAGTGTCACATGGTCTGTCAGTATATATCATATTTTGATGATTATAAGATGCACCACAAATTCTGGGGTGCAAAATGGGGAAAAAAATGTTTAAATAAAATGGTGGTTTGTCTTATATTCTCTTTTAACGGTAGCTTACCCGGGGGGGTGGCTGCAGTGGAGCAGGGTCACAAGAAGCAGAGTCCTTGCTTTAGGAGGCCAGTAGCTGCAGAAGCGGGGCGATGCTCCGGTGCCTGGGATCACAGAAGGTGTTGGTTAGCGGGGTCCATTTTCCCTATTATACACCTGCGGTGGGCTTGGGGAAAGTGGCTACCGGTGGCAACTCATGTGCAGATTGAGATCTCCCGAGCTTTCAATCTGTGCATGCGTCACCTCCAGCTGCCATTTTCCTGAAGACTACCACAGGGATATCCTACAGAAAATGGACTCTACTCACTGACACCTTCTGTGATCCTAGGCACTGCAACATCGCCCCGCTCCTGCCACTGGCCTCCTGAAGCAGTGGCCCTGCTCCAAAAAGGCTACAACACCATTAAGAAAGAGGCACAACTAACCAAACAACATCATGAAGGCCAAGGAGATCTCCAAACAATTCATGGACAAAGTTGCTGAGAAATACAAGTCAGGGTTTGGTTATAAAACAAAAAAAAATCCCAATCTCTCATGATCCCCCAGAGCACTATCAAGTCCATTATTATCAAATGGAAAGAACATGGTATCACAACAAACCTGCCAAGAGAGGGCTGCCCACCAAAACTCTCAGCCCGGACAAGGAGGGCTTTAATCAGAGAGGCAGAGACCAAAAGTAACCCTGAAGGAGCTGCAGAGTTCCCAAACAGAGACCGGAGTGTCTGACCATACGACCACAATAAGCCATACACTCCATTGAGGTGGCTTTTATGGAAGAGTGGGCAGGAAAAAAAGCCTTTACTTTACACACAAAATTTGTAAGGCTCATTTACAGTTTGCCAAAAGACATTTGGAAAACTCCCCAAACAGTATGGAGGAAAGTGTGGTCAGATGATTTTTTTGCCACCAAGGTTAACACCTTGTCTGGCACCAAACCAACAGAGCTCATCACCTAAGAAGACGATCCCCACAGTGTAATATGGTGGTAGAATCATTCTGTGGGGATGTTTTTTGGCAAAACCCGTTTCAGTCTGTCAGTGATTTGAGACTGGGACGGAGGTTCACCTTCCAACAACACAATGACCCAAAGCATACTGCTAAAGCAACAATCTAGTGGTTTATGGGGAAACGTGTAAATGTTTTTGGAGTGGCCTAGTTAAAGCCCAGACCTTAATCTAATTCAAAATTTGTGGTCAGACTTGAAGATCACTGTTCACCAGAAGAAAACCATCTAATTTCAAGGAGCTGAAACTGTTTTGCCTTGAAGAATGGGCAAAAATCCCAGTTGCAAGATGTGGAAAGCTCATAGAGACTTATCCAAAGCGACTTGCAGCTGTAATTGAAGCCAAAGGAGGCTCTACAAAGTACTGACTTTAGGGGGGTGAACAGTTATGCACACTGAAGTTTTCAATTATTTTGTCATAATAGTTGTTTGCTTCACAATAAATATAAAATTGTATGCTCACAGTTGTAGGCATGTTATTTACATGAACTACTGCAAACCCTCTAAAATAAAACAGTGACATTCCATGCTGTGAGGTAGAAAAATGCAAAAAAATGCCTAGGGGGTGATTGCTTTCGCAAGGCACTGTAAGGTGAATTTACCCTGTTAATTTATAAGGGGAAATATTGCAATTGAGAAGTGGTTGCCCGAGTAGTGGACAACCCCTTTAGGTCCAGTGAACTGGATCATTGAACAATCAGAAGGAATGTTCGGCAGATAGGTGATAACTTGTTTTTATGGACAACTCCTGTAGTAGAAGAGGTGTGTAACTGAGGACCTCTTATATTTTTACAGCCTGTCGATAAAGCATGTCTCTCCCTACACTTGCCTTCCCCTTGAGATAGGAGATGGCAGTTACTACTGTTAACATTTGTTGTAGAGGGAAGGGAGGAACTGGAGGTAGAGCCTCTCCTTCTTCCTCCCTCCTCCTGCCTGCATATAATCTTAGTAGTAGTAACTGCCATCTCCTATCTCAGTAATGTGAGTCTATTCTCACTGATTCTACCTGTGAATTGAGAATTTTGAAAATGACTAATGAGCTCAGGAGGAGAAAGAAGCCAATTGTTCTGATAAAATAAAGTCTATTACATAGTTACTTATTTTCATGTGTTCTATTAATTTATAAAATAAAATTTAAAATAGCGGTTACTTTAAGTTTATATGCCCAGAAACAATGAACAAAACATTCCTTCAAAGTAAATAACGGTGTTATAAGGTTTTCCGATTGTTTGGCAAAAACTGTAATGCTTGGTAGGCGTGCTTACTAATTAAATAAGTAAATCCGCACATTTGGAGTGTTTTTGACCTTATTTCTGACTCCTGAACCTCCTATGCCATGTGTACACTGTAGATTTCTGGTGTGTATCAGAAGCTTTGAGTTCAGCCTCATTTCTGATGTTGCCTGGAGTGTGCTGTATTAGCAGATTTTCCCCTAAAAAGTAAGTCCTGTAAAATCCCTGAACCACACATAACTGTAAATGAATGTTCTATGTAGGATCAGAATAACCATTAATATAATTTGTAGCACAGTGGTAATAATGGTGCCTTTCTGCTCAATGGTTTGGTTTTGTTCTGGAATTAAACATTATCAAGCAGTTACATGCCAGATAATTAGAAGATCTGAACTATCTATATCTGTGAGTCTTAGTCTTAAGCATATGAGAACACTGTATAAATGAGTATAATAAATGTAGATGGCACAAGCTGATGAGCTTGGTGATCTAGTGATGAATCTAATGTTCTTACACACACCCATTACTCCTGACACCTTATATTTACGCCGATGTCGGACTCCCTCCCTTTGATGTGTGCTCCGTCGGTGAGGCCACACCTTTCCCGGGACATGTCGGCTGTTTTGAACAGCTGATGTGCCAACAATAGCCGCGGGTGGAATCGCGATCCACCTGCGGCTATTAACCAGTTGAATGCCACTGTCAAACGCTGACAGCGGCATTTAACATGCGGTTCCAGCAATCATGCCGGAAATACGCACATCACTGTGTTGCATTGACAACCTGAGGTCTCCTGGAGACCTCTATGGTTGTCAGTGCCGGCTTGCTGTGAGCGCCACCCAGCAAGTGAGTAAATCTGCTATATCGAGGCGATCTGATCATCGCCTCTCTGTAGCAGAGCCGATCGGGTTGTGGCAGCTTCTAGTCCCATGGAGACTATTGAAGCATGCCAAAAGTAAAAAGAAAATGTTTTTAAAAATATTTAAAAATATATAAAAGTTCAAATCACCCCTCTTTTGCCCCATTCAAAATAAAACAATAAAAATAAAATCATGCACATATTTGGTATCGCCGCATTCAGAATCGCCTGATCTACCAATAAAAAAAAGGATTAACCTGATTGCTAAACAGCGTAGTAAGAAAAACAAAGTCAAAACGCCAGAATTACGGGTTTTTTTGTCGCCGCGGCATTGCATTAAAATGCAATTACTAGCGATCAAAAGATCATGTCTGCACCAAAATGGTATCAATAAACACGTCAGCTTGGCACGTAAAAAATGAACCATCAGTCAACCCGAGATCATGAAAAATGGAGACGGTATCATAAATTGGCGCAATTTTTTTTTAGCAACGTTTGGAATTTCTTTTCACCACTTAGATAAAAAAGAACCTAGGTATGTTTAGTGTCTATGAACTCATAATGACCTGAAGAATCATAGTGACATGTCAGTTTAAGCATTTCGTGAACCTAGTAAAAAAGCCAAACAAAAAAAAGTGTGGGATTGCACTTTTTTTGCAATTTCACCGCACTTGGAATTTTTTATCTTGTTTTCTAGTACGCGACATGGTAAAATCAATGGTGTTGTTTAAAAGTACAACTCATCCTGCAAAGTCAAGCCTTCACACGGCTATATTGACTGAAAAATAAAAAAGTTATAGCACTGGGAAGAGAGACGAAAACGCAAAACCGAAAAAATCTCTTCGGGATAAGGGGTTAAAAATGCTCACTACATCCCTAAATGAATTCCTCAAGACGTGTAGTTTTCAAAATTGGGTCACTTGTGAGTGTTCCTACTGTGTAGGCATATCAGGGGCTGTGCAAACGCTACATGGTGTCCGTTCTTTATTCCAGCCAATTTTGTTCTCTAAAAGTCAAATGGTGCTCCTTCCTTTCTGAATCTTGCCCTGCGCTCAAACAAGTAGTTTTCTCTCTCACCCATGAAAGCACCATGGAGAGAGGTGATCTGCCCATCAGGGACAGGAACCTACAGATAAAAAGGGCGGCACCTCTCCTCCCCCCCCAGTTGGGTTCCTGTTCCTGACGGGTGACCTACAGAACCGCAGCAGCTTACCTAATAGGAGATCCAGCGCCGTCCCGTCCGGGGGCTGACAGCGGGGAGGCCCCTGTCACGGCGGGGTCGGTTCCTGAAGCCGCCACCGCTGCAGCCGATGGGCTCGACAGGGTAAGCGGGGGGGAGAGGACTGAGCCTCCGCTCCGGGAAGGAGGCTGGGGCTGGTGGGGACCCGGGACATGCACGGGCAGCGCCATGGTACAGAGGTGTGCCAATATGGCGCTGCCCCGGAGATGGACAAATGACTTCCCGGTCCCCGCGGTCGGAGCACTGCGCTCTCCCCGGGGCAGACAGTCGTGCAGTCTGGGAGAGGAGGTGACGTCACACGCCGCAAAATTCGAAAATGAAAGTGCTGGAATCGCTTCTGGCTGGAGGCGTCCTGTGAGAATGGAAGACAGCGACCACCAAGAGGGGCAGCAGCCTAAGCAGCCCAGGCAGCAGCAACACCATCATCACTGGCAAAAAGAGCAGGACAGGCATGGTGGCTGATCCAGTGGCCACTCCACGCAACGCAGCAGGTCGGCTGCAAGGAGCAAGTCACCATCCTTGGATAAGCCCATACGGGACCTGAATCCACCTCCCGAATCGGTACCTGCAACCGCGCATATCTGGTGAGTGACCTTCGAGACTGTTCACCATTGTAATAGACTTCTTTTAACTTATCAGGGAATAAAGAAGGGGGAAACAAAGAACAGGGAATGCCGCACTTATAGCAGAGCCCTGCGAATCCTGCATACAGGAAGTTCTTTGTGAGGAAACCCCGGATTTCGCCTCGGACCTAAGAGCTGTAATCAGATCAGAGGTTCAGAGTGCCCTTTTATCCCTGAAACAAGGGGAAAAAGTTAAAAGGAGGGACGCTGGAGCGGGTTCCCAGTCAGAAGTCTCGATGTCAGGGAAGGTTACCTCACATACCTCAGTCGCCGACTCATCATCCTCAGACGAGGAAACGGGAGGCCGTCATTGTTTTCCCCCAGAGGAGGGAGACACGCTAGTTAAGGCAATGAGATCTACCATGGGGGTGGCAAACCCCCGCCTTGATTGGTCAGTCCAGGACATAATGTCCAGGGGAATGGGCCAAAAGAAACAGTGTTCCCGCTAAACGAGAACGTACAGGGCCTGATGAAAAAAAAAACAATGGGAAAAACCAGAGAGGAAAAACTCCACGATCCCTTCCCTTAAGAGGAAATATCCCTTTGACGAAGAGGCGTCCACATCTTGGGACAAAGCCCCGAAACTAGACGTAGCTGTCGCCAAGGCCTCAAAAAAGTTTTGCACTCCCCTTTGAGGACATGGGTACTCTGAAGGACCCCTTAGAGAAAATGGCCGACACCTTCCTCAAGGGCGCTTGTGAATCAGCTGGGGGAAATCTGAAGCCAGCTATAGTGGCAATATGTACCTCCAGAGTCCTTATGGTATGGGTGGATCAACTAAAGAGGCAGATAAGGGAAGGTACACCCAGGGAGAAGATTCGGGAATCTATTCCAGTAAATAGGGAGTGGTGACCCTCTTGGTGGACTCATCAGCTGACTCGGTGAGATTATCATCTAAAGCAGCAGCCAGGTCAAACGCAACCCAAAGAACATCGTGGCTCAAATGTTGGCCAGGGGATTTACAGACTAAAATGAAGTTAGGTCGATCCCCTGTGAGGGTAACTTCCTATTCGGGGGGACGCTAGATGACATCCTCCAAAGGGCAGGGTATAAAAGAAGGGATTCCCAAATCTGGGTCCTACAGTGTTTAAGAGGTCCTTTCGTAACAGAAAGTTCTTGCAGAGCAGAAATAGGATGACAGAAGGAGAGATAGGGGGTTTCTCTTCGGTAACTCGTCCCGAGACAAGAAACCCTCTTAGTGACAGTTCCCCAAGGTGGGGGGGAGTCTAAGCCTTTTTCTCCCAGCTTGGAGGGAAATCAGCCCTTGGTTGGTAAGCATGATCGGCTCGGGCCTAAGGATAGACTCTCTCTCCCACCTCAAAAATACGTGGTGACTCCACTAAGATCTTCTATACGAGAACAAAAAGCTCTCGGAAATGAGGTCCTAAGTTTACTAAGGAAAGGAGTCCTCCAGGAGGTTCCCCTGAAGGAGAGGGGCTGGGGTTCCTATTCCCCTCTTTTTCTGGTGACCAAACCGGAAGGCACCTTCCATACAAATTATAAATCTAAAAAGACTAAACGATTATGTCAAAAATTCTAAATGGAGACAATCGAGTCAACCACCAAAATCCTGTTCCCACACTGCCATATGACAGTATTAGATCTCAGCGGCACATACTATCACGTCCCCATCCACAAAGACTCCCAAAAATTTCTCAGACTGGCGGTCTCTATAAATGGCGAGATAAGAGTTTCAATACAGGGCCCTGCCATTCTGAATATCTATAGCCCATGAGTATTCACGAAACTAGGAGCAGAAATGATGGCCCACCTAAGGCAGCAGGACATATTAATAATTCCATATTTGGATGACTTAGCAATAGCAAGCGACGCGGCTCAAAATGCAAGGAACGGAGGGATAAAGTGATGAACACTCTACAGAACCTCGGCTGGCTTCTAAACCTGAAAAAAATCAATGTTGGATCCCAGCAAAGTTCAGGAGTTCCTAGGACTAACACTGGAATCAAACACCCAAGAGTGTTGCCTCCCGGACCGCAAAAAAGAGAGAATTGCTCAAATGGTAGCAAGGCAATTCAGAACCCTTCCATGACACTAACAAAAGCAATGTCACTACTAGGCTCTCTCTCCACCTGCCTGCCGGCGGTCCAATGGGCACAGCTACATACTAGAGATCTCCAATGGGATGTATTAGCCAACCAGTTAGCATTAGGAGGTCACTTAGAGGGTCGCATTACCCTAGATTCCAAAACTATTCATTCCCTAGCCTGGTGGGGAAACAAAGACAACCTATTCAAAGGCATTCCGTGGGTAATAAAAATCACATATAATTACCGCGGATGCCAGTACCACGGGATGGGGAGCACACATCAACTGCAGGATAGCTCAGGGGGAATGGGGAGGCCAGAAATTAGAAGCCTCCTCGAACCAAAAGGAACTCTTGGCAGTAGGCTATGCCTTAACACTTCCTACCCGTGCTCGAAGGTCATCATGTCCACATATTTTCGGACAATCAAGTGACAGTGGCCTATATAAATCACTAGGGGGGGATCCAGGTCCCGAGCCCTTTGAACACGTCCTCCAAAATCCTCACCCTAGCCGAGACAAACCTACTCTCTCCCTGCACTGCACATACGGGGAACAGAGAACCAGACAGCAAAC
Source organism: Dendrobates tinctorius (assembly GCF_039654945.1). NCBI lineage: Eukaryota > Metazoa > Chordata > Amphibia > Anura > Dendrobatidae > Dendrobates > Dendrobates tinctorius. Next base: position 10,980,255 of record NW_027361802.1, read on the forward strand.
TTTCTGAGTCGCATTTAATTGCGCCAGGGAGAATGAGCCTTAAAACGGTCCATTTTCGGCAGATTGTGGAAATGTGGGGAATCCCAGACATAGATCTGTTTGCCAACTACAAAAAAAAAAAAAAAAGTGGAAGCATTTTGTCCCCTAGACCTCAGGGGGAGTCCTCGGTCCCCTGACGCCTTGATGCTCCTGTGGACACAGAGCCTAACGTATGCCTTTCCCCTGATCATTCTCATTCCGGCGGTCATAAGGAAAGTCAGAGAGGATGGGTCGAGAATGATACTAGTAGCCCCCTTCTGGCCAAAAAGAACTTGGTTCTCCTGGCTGAGAATGCTCTCAATAACTGACCCCTGGATCTTACCAGATCTCCCGGACCTACTGTCTCAGGGACCAAGGTTACACCCTCGGGCAGTAAACCTCCATTTGACAGCATGGAATTTGAAAGGGCACTGCTGAGGAAAAGGGGGTTCTCGGAAAGCCTAGTTTCTACACTACAAAATAGTAGGGAACCGGTCTCGACAAGAGCCTATGGGAGAACTTTGAGGAAATTTCTGCCACCTCCGGGACAAGGGTCCAGGACGGGGTCCAGATTGACAGAATTCTTGAATTTCTGCAGAGGGGCTTAGAGCAGAGACTGGCGGTTAAAACACTGAAAGTACAGATAGCAGCCTTAGGTGCCCTTTATAACCAGGATATGGCAGGCAGCCCTGGGGTAACTCGGTTTATTGGGGCCGCAACCAGGTCCAGGCCAATAGTCAGCCTGAAATTACCATTGTGGGACCTGAATCTCACACTATCTGCACTAACAGTTCCCCTGTTTGAACCTATCCAGTCAGCACCCCTAAAAATCTTATCATTAAAAACCGTGCTTCGGGTGGCGCTATCATCGGCTCGCAGGGTGAGCGATATTCAAGCTATATCAGCGGCGCCACCGTTTACTAAAATACTAGACGACAGAGTCATCTTAAAGCCTGACCCGGCATATCTATCTAAAGTAGCATCACATTTTCATAGGTCCCAGGAGCCAGTCCTTCATTCCTTCTGCCCAAATCCTAGTAATAGGGGAGAGCAAAGATTTCACCCTATATGTGAAGAAGTGCCTCGTTCAGTACTTAGAGGCCACCAAAGAACGTAGGAAGGAAGGCTCTCTTTGTGTGTTTCTAGGGACCTCGGAAGGGACTCAAAGGATCTAAGAGTACCCTGGCAAGGTGAATAAGGGATGCGATTGCCCGGGCATATTCATCCAGTGGAAATACCATCCCGGAAGGGTTGAGAGCCCATTCCACAAGAGCGATGGTGACCTCATGGGCTGGAAGATCGGAGGTATTGATAGAACAGATCTGTAAGGCGGCCACCTGGTCATCAACTTCTACCTTTTTCAGATACTATCATTTAGATCTAGACTCTACGTCTGACCTGACCTTCGGGAGAAGGGTCCTTCAGGCTGTGGTCCCTCCCTAAGCTACCAGTCTCTGAAATTCTCTCCGTGGTGCTGTCATGGGTGAGAGAGAATAGCTTAGTTACTCACTGATAACGGTGTTTCTCGGAACCCATGACACCACCCGCTTATTCCCCCCCTTCACGTGTGCGGTGAGCACGTGTTACTGTTTGTAGAGTGGTTTTCGTTTAGACACGGTGCTTCTTGATAATATGTAACTTTACAATGTTATGTATATACTTTTGTTGTTAACTAACCTGGAGACCCTCTGATGCTCTGTAGCCAACTGGGGGCGGAGGAGAGGTGCCGCCCTTTTTATCTGTAGGTTCCTGTCCCTGATGGGCGGATCCCCTCTCTCCGTGGTGCTGTCATGGGTTCCGAGAAACACCATTATCGGTGAGTAACTAAGCTATTCCACTACATATCGGCATACTCAGGAGAAATTGCACAACAAATTGTATGGTTCATTTTCCCCTGTTACCCTTGTGCAAATTAAAAATTGAAAAAAATGTTTAATTTTAACGGCTCAACGTTATAAGATTCTGTGCGCACCTGTAGGGGGAAGGGGGGGTCAACGTGCTCACTACACGTCTAAATAAATTCCTTGAGGGGTGCAGATTCCAAAGTAGGGTCACTTGTCGGGGGTTTCCACAGCACGACCTTGTGTCCACTATCCATTCAAGCTGACTTTTCACCTCCATAAGTCAAATGGGTTCTCTTTCCCTTCCGAGCCCTGCTGTACACCCAAACTGTAGTTTTCCACCACATACGGTGGATGGAAAATTTTCACCCCCTTGGCATTTTTCGTGTTTTGCTACCTCACAACCTGTAATTTCCCAAATTTTTTGAGGTTTTACATCAGTTCATGTAAAAAGCAAGCCTACAACTGTGAACATTTGGTTTTCTTTTTTTATGAAACAAACAACAAATGAGACAAAATAACGAAAAACTTCAATGTGCATAACTATTCACCCCCTAAGTCAGTACTTTGTAGAGCCTCCTTTTGCGGCAATTCTCCAAGTCTTTCCACTTTTTGCCACTGGGATTTTTTGTCCATTCATCAAGGCAAAACTGCTCTAGCTCCTTCAGGTTAGATGGCTTTCTTTTGGTCTCATCTCACCACAGCACCTTCCTCCATATATTTGGGGAGTTTCCCACATGTCTTTTGGCAAACTCAAAGTGAGCATTGTGTGTAAAACGAGCCTTACAAAGTTTTGTGCTTTTTTTCTGCTTACTCTTCCATAAAGGCCAACTCTATGGATTGTACATCTTATTGTGGTATTGTGGACAGATACTCCAGTTTTCACTTGGGAATTCTGCAGCTCATTCAGAGTTACCTTTGGTCTCTCTGAGCTGCCTCTCTGATTAATGCCCTCCTAGCCCGGGCAAAAGTTTTGGTGGTCAGCCCTTTTTTGGCAGGTTTGTTGTGCTATCCTGTTCTTTCCAATTGATGATAATGAATTTTGGTGCTCCGGGGGATCATCAGAGATTGGGATATTTTTTTTATAACCCAACCCTGACATGTACTTCTCAATGACTTTGTCCCTGACTTGTTTGGAGATCTCCTTGATCTTCATGGTATTTTTTTTGTTAGTGGCACCCCTTGCTTTACCCCTTAGCAACCAATGACGGACATAGCATGTTATGAGCGGGTATCGATTCCCGCATCATGAAGTGCTATGCCCGTCATGATTTTAAACTGTCACAACGTGTAAACACACTGACTGTTCCGTGCCAACAGATGTCACTGACAGCAGAGCCGCACGGGAAGAGGTGCGAAGGACCCATGCCAATGTTTGCTGCACTCAGGGCGCTGTGATCAGTCAGTAAAAAAAAAAAAAAAACATGGCAAACTATGGTTTTTCATCATACCGCTGGGAAAAAAATTGCAATACACCGTGATAAAAAGACGTAAATAAAAATTATATGGCTGAAAACGTCATTTTGTCCCACAAAAAACAAGCAGATGAAAGTTTTTTGTGTAAAGGCACCAAAACATAAAGAAAATTACATAAATGAGGTATTATCATACTGACTTGAAAAATAAAGGTCCCTTATCAATTTTACCACATGCGAAACAGCATAAAAAAAATTCCTGAATTGCTAGTTTTGTTAATATTGCCTCCCAAAAATTAGAATAGAAATCGATCTAAAATCGTCATGTGCCTGAAAATGGTACCAGTAAAAACATCCACTCATCCTGCAAAAAAATAGAGCTCATAAGACTTTCTGCAGAAATATAAAAAATTATAGCTCTCAAAATATGGCAATGCAGAAACTAGTCTTTGCAAAAAAAAGTGTCTTTGTGTGTGACAGGCAGCCAAACAGAAAAAAAATAATATAATTCTGGTATTGCTGTAATCGCACTGACTCGAAGAATAAAGTCGTCTAATCGCTTACCGTATATACTCGAGTATTAGCCGATTCACCTAATTTTTCCACGAAAAACTGGGAAAACTGATTGACTCGAGTATAAGCCGGGTATGCCTTTTCCTCTCATCCCGATCCTGGTAAGGATGGCTCCCCATCCCTATCCTTGTATGCATGGCCCCCCATCCCTATCCTTGTATGCATGACTCCTTATCCCCATCCTTCTGTGCATTGCTCCTTATCCCCTATCCTTGTATGCATGGCTCCTTATCCCCGACCTTGTATGCATGGCTCCCCATAACTGTCCTTGTTTGCATTGCTCCTGTAAAAAAAAAAAAAAAAACACGTCCTACTTACCTTCCCTGCGCCACCTTGCGGCATCTCGTTCTGTGCCAGCAGCTCTTACGGGCCAAGCGATCATGTGTCCCGGCTCATTAAGGTAATGAATATTACTCCACGCCTACAGGAGTGGAGAGAGGTGCATATTCATTACCTTAATAATCTGGGGACATGTGATCGCTCGGCCGGAAGAGCTGCTGGCACGGAACGAGATGCAGCAAGGTCCCGCAGTGAAGGTAAGTAGGATGTGTGCTGGAGGCCGGCGGCTGCGGTTGTAATTGTGCGAGCTATAAGAGAAATGAATATTCAATGCCAGCACAGTGAATATTTATTTCTCTTTAGCAGCGGACACAAGCTTTAGCCACAGCCGCCGGCTCCTGCCTCTGTGACCCGTGGCTCCACCGCTCCCCCTCCATCTTTCTAGAACAATGAGTCGTGTATAAGCCGAGGGGGGCATTTTACTTGGCTTATGCACGCATATATACGGTATATCGCACAAGGAACTGTTGAAAAAATAGACGAAACCAATTCTTCACATACTGTTGATTTTTCATTCTGCCTCCCAAAGAGTGCAGTAAGGCTCAGTTTACATTTATCCTGTGCGGAATGCTCACACCAAGGTTTCCATGTAAATCTCTGAAATGCGTGATTTCATACAGAACCCCTGGCGGAAGATTCTCTATAATGAGGCATGCTTAAAAGTGCGGTCGACCACAGTTTTGTGTACTTCTGAACAATGGCCAGATGGAGTACAGAGTAAGGCCGGGGTCACACTAACCGACGCAAAATACGGTCCGTAGTTTACAGGCGTAATACGGATGAATGACCCCTAAATAGTGCTACGTATGTCATCCGTAATCAAGGTGTGGTCGCGTATTTTGCGCATGTCAGCATCCGTATGTAATCCGTATGGCGAGATTTTCTCGCCGCCTTGCAAAATGGACATAAAATGGAGCCCTATGACAGGGTTTCTAACAGAAACGAAATAGATAGACACATAGAATATATATATATATATATATATATATATATATACTGTGTGTGTGTGTGTATATATATATATATATATATATACGTACATACATGTCATTGTGACAAACATATATATATTTATATTTCACAAAGTTCTTCATAGCAGAATAGCTGCTAATTAAATTGCCGGCTTCTATCAAATCATTCCCCAACCCGACATGAAATGACACATGGTTTACATTCAGTAAAGCATTTCATTTCATGTTTTTTTATATGTCTCTGTCTAATAATTAGATGAGGTTTTGTTTGCAAAATTTGGGAGTTGTAGTTGTTATTTTAAGGGGTTAATTCGTTGATAAAAAATGCGTGGGCTTCCCATTGCCCTGTAGCGGTGGCGAATGGGTTAATCTAACAAAGGGTTAATGTCACCTTACAATCGAATGGTGACATTAACCCTTTGCTAGATTAACCCACTCGCCACCACTATAGGGCAATGGGAAGCCCATGCATTCTTTAACAACGAATTAACCTATTAAAATAACAACTACAACTCCCAAATTTTGCACACAAACCCTCATCTAATTATTAGTCAGGGACATATAAGAAAAACATGAAATGAAATGCTTTACTGAATGTAAACCATGTGTCATTTCATGTCGCGTTGGGGAATGATTTGATATATATATATATGTTTGTCACAATGACATGTGTGTGTGTATATATATATATATATATATATATATATATATATATATATATATATATATATATGTGTGTGTATTCTATGAGTATATATCTATTCTTTCTTTCTTTATTAAACCTGTCAGTGTGAGTTTACTGTATAGCGCACTGAATTGCCGGCTTTTCTAAAAGACACCGGGTGCGTATTTCTCGCAAGTCACATGTGTGGTCCGTGTGTAATCTGTATTTTTTGCGCACCCATAGACTTGCATTGGCGTATTACGGGCGTGGTACGCTGACAATCGCAGCATGCTGCGATTGGCACGGACCGTAGAATACGCCCGAGAAATATACGGCTGTTGGGAGCAAACCCATAGAGAATAATTTGTCCGTGTGTAATGCGTGCTTTTAATGCCTCTCACTCGTCCGTATTCCTCGCCAGTGTGACCCCTGCCTAACTCTGCTTCTTCATTATAGTGATTGGATCCCTCGGGGGTTTCATCTGAATTGCGTCATTCGGAGATTTTGATAGAAACCCTGATTTAAGTGATCAGCGTAGAGCACAGGATAAATGTGATCTAAAATGTTATGTAACATGTTCAAAATAAAAGTTTCAACTCAATCCACAAAAAAGCAATTCGACACTCAGGTTTGTCATCTGTCAATGGAAATCTATCGGGTTTTCATGCTACTGGTAGTACAAAGGCTCGGGAAAAGCACTATGGCTCCTCGCCACCCAAAAGAAATGCATTGAGTTCTGTGCTCCCAAATCCAAATTCCCCCATCCCTTCTGAGCCCCACAGTGTTCTTAAACCAAATTTAGTGTCCACATGTTTGGCAAGGGTATAATTTCCAAAATGGAGTCACTTGAGGTTTTTCTGCTTTTCTAGCCAGGGCTGTGGAGTTGATAAGACAAACCACCGACTCTGACTCAGTCCTCAATTTCCCTGACTTCTGACTCCAACTCTGTCTCCACAGCACTACTTCACTACGAAGCATGTACATAAACTGCAGCACAGATTCATCTCAACTAAAAAAACTAGATCCTTAGATCAGGAATAGAACAAGCATTTATAGGACATTTTATAACTTTCCCAAACTATGAAAACTTTTACAGCACATCCTGCACTGAACTAATTAGCCTAATTTATTATGTTAGGAGTCTGAGTCAGTCCATTTTATTTCAATTCCGTCACCACCAAAATGGACACTGACTTTGACTCCACAGTCCTGTTTCTAGCACTTAGAGGCTCTGTATATGGAGTCTGCAAACTATTCTAGGAAAATCTGCCTTCCAAGAGGCAAATAGCGCTGTAAAACCTGGGGCTAAAACAATTTTTTTTTGTGGTAAAAATGTATTTTTTTTTCACTGCCCAATGATATAAAATCCTGTGACACAACCATGGTGTCAGTATGATCACTGCATCCATAGATGAATTCATTGAGAGGTGTAGTTTGTAAAATGGGGTCACTTATGGGGGGTCCTACTGTACTGACACCTCGGGCTTTCCCAATGGGTAATGGCACCTACAAACCATAGCAGTAAAATCTGCAATATAATATGGCGCTCCTTCCCTTTTGAGCTTTGTACTGTGCCTGAGAAGTAGTTCCCAATTACATGTAGGGTGTATTTGGTTTTCAGCACTTTGAGGGGTGCAGTGTTTAAAATTTTGTCATTATTGGGTATTTGCTGTCATATAGACCCCTCAGTGGCTTCAAATGTGATGTGGACCCTACAAAAATTGATTTTGTACATTTTGTTGGAAAATTGAAAAATTGCTGATCAACTTTTAACCCTTCTTACTTCCTATCCAAAAAATTGTTTAAAAAAATATTACTTATGTAAAGTAGATATGTGGTAAATGTTATTTATTAACTATTTTGTGGGATATAATGCTCTCTGGTTCAAGAGCATAAAAATTAAAATTTTGAAAATTGTGAAATTTTTAACAAAATTCAGATATTTTTACAAATGAACGCAAATAATATCAGCTTAAATGATACTGGTCAAAATGTGGCCTGGTTGGGAAGGTGAAAACAGGCTGGGGGGATGAACGGGTTAATGCACCAAGATAGAATAGGTGGTTAATACATCTATTGTCAGTGCTTCTCTGCAGCATGTATTATCCGCCTGTACTTCTACAGCTCTAACATTATGTACACTCTCAGCAGTGCATACATATGCACATCACTGTTGCTTGCACAATCAGCTCTTCAGTATAGGCACCTCCAGCTGTGCTACCTTCGTGTACTCAAACCCTTCTAGTGCAACCTGGACACTGATTTTAAATGCAGTGTACACATTACCATGTTTTGAGATTCCTTCCAGACTGTGACTGATCACATGACCAGAAAGATGCTTCTCTTATTCCGGACATGTAGCTTTAGTGATGTGCAGGTCCTGGTAGCTGGCTTCCTGCCCTACTCCGATCAGATAGATCAATGTCAAGCAGAGAGCAGTGCCACTGCATCCTTCTCTGTGTTTAGGAAGGATGTTGTCTGTGTTCTACAAGATCATAGGAAGCTTCCTCCAGACTATGACACACTCATTTATTGATTTATTTTTTGGGGGGTTTTTTAAGCAAGATTTGATACTTGATAAAAAGTTTAGTTTGTAGTTGAGAAAATAAGATATATATTGGAGTGAAAGATTCCTCTCTTATGAGTTTTCCTTTTGTTGGTTATTATCTATGCGGGATGCTTTTCTGTCCTACTTTAGGCTAGAACTCTGTACCTTCTTGTCTTCAGACTGTCTTAACTGTACAGTCATGGCCAAAAGTTTAGAGAATGACTCAAATATTATATTTTCACATGATCTGCTGCCCACTGGTTTTTATGTGTGTTTGTCAGATGTTTTTATCACATACAGAAATATAATTGCAATCATATTATGAGTAACAAAAGGTTATATTGACAGAATGAGTTAATGCAGCAAGTCAATATTTGCAGTGTTGACCCTTCTTCTTCAGGACCGCAGCAATTCTCCCTGGTATGCTCTCAATCAACTTCTGGATCAAATCCTGACTGATAGCAGTCCATTCTTGCAAAATCAATGCTTTTATTTTGTCTGAATTTGAAGGTTTTTGTTTGTCCACCCGTCTCTTGATTATTGACCACAAGTACTCAATGGGATTAAGATCTGGGGAGTTTCCAGGCCATGGTCCCAAAACCTCTATGTTTTGTTCCCTGAGCCATTTAGTTATCACCTTTGCTTTATGGCAAGGTGCTCCATCATGTTGAAAAAGGCATTGTTGATCGCCAAACTGCTCTTGGACGGTTGGGAGAAGTTGCTCTTGGAGGACATTCTGGTACCATTCTTTATTCATGGCTGTGTTTTTAGGCAAGACTGAGATAGAGCCCATTCCCTTGGCTGAGAAGCCACCCCACACATGAATGGTTTCAGGATGCTTGACAGTTGGCATGAGACAAGACTGGTGGTAGTGCTCACCTGGTCTTCTCCGAATAAGCCGTTTGCCAGATGTCCCAAACAATCGAAAAGGGGATTCATCAGAGAAAATGACTTTACCCCAGTCCTCAGCAGTCCACTCCCTGTACCTCTTGCAGAATATCAGTCTGTCCATGATGTTTTTTCTGGAGAGAAGTGGCTTCTTTGCTGCCCTCCTTGAGACCAGGCCTTGCTCCAAGAGTCTCCGCCTCACAGTGCGTGCAGATGCACTCACACCTGCCTGCTGCCATTCCTGAGCAAGCTCTGCACTGCTGGTAGCCCGATCCCACAGCTGAAACACTTTTAAGAGATGGTCCTGGCGCTTGCTGGTCTTTCTTGGGCGCCCTGGAGCCTTTTTGGCAACAAGGGAACCTCTCTCCTTGAAGTTCTTGATGATGCGATAGATTGTTGACTGAGGTGCAATCTTTCTAGCTGCGATACTCTTCCCTGTTAGGCCATTTTTGTGCAGTGCAATGATGACTGCACTTGTTTCTTTAGAGATTACCATGGTTAACAGAAGAGAAACAATGATGCCAAGCACCAGCCTCCTTTTAAAGTGTCCACTGGTGTCATTCTTACTTAATCATGACAGATTGATCTCCAACCCTGTCCTCATCAACACCCACACCTGTGTTAATGGAGCAATCACTGAAACGACGTTAGCTGGTCCTTTTAAGGCAGGGCTGCAATGATGTTTAAATGTGTTTTGGGGGATAAAGTTAATTTTCTAGGCAAATATTGACGTTGCAAGTAATTGCTGTTAAGTTGATCACTCTTTATAACATTCTGGAGTATATGCAAATTGCCATTAGAAAAAATGAAGCAGTAGACTTTGTAAAAAATTAATATTTGTGTCATTCTCTAAACTTTTTGGCCATGACTGTAGATGTCTATGTACTAGTCTGTGGATTTCTATGTAAAATCGTGTATATTCTTTTACTACATGTGTGTTTCTTTTTGTCTCCTCTTAGAATCGTTTCCTCTAACATGTCCTGGGCATTGTTGTTTCCTGTCTTCTGCAGGCTTTCAGATTGGAAACTTTGGCTAATTTGCTGTATATCCTTTCAAATAATGATGACCGTAAGGTATTTGTGAAGACAGCTATACATGTTTTATCTATTGCAATGCTAAAAAGCCATTTAAAAGTAGCCTTATTTATAATCTTCCATACAATTGAGGACAAAATATCAAAATTATCCCATGAAGGGAAAAATAGCGGTGGCCAGTTACACAATTCGGTGGGTTAACTTTTGGATTGACACTGTTGCATATGGAAGTCCACCATCGTTTTGTCTGCAAAAAACAAAGTATTTGTCGTTTGCTTTATGCTCAGGTTTGGTATTTTTTGCAACGCACCGTGTGATAGAGATAGATAGATATATTTCACGGATATGTATATACGAATATATACGACTTTCACAGTAGTCGGCACGCATCCAAAATAATTAGTACCGTAATTATGTGCATATCCTGGGCAGTCTATACATACTTAGCAGCAAGGGCTCCCTTGCGGTATGCCAACTCCGACGTGCATTTCGGAGATGCCTTCATGAGTTCATCAATTAGTCCTTTGGCATTTACATCCAAGATGTATGTACTTTATCTGTATTCATATACTTTTACAGCTCAATGTACCTGTGTGCATATAGACTTTTGATCCCTTGCAACTTTATTTCTATCATACCTCTAGAGTATGATAGCATGTAGACTAGTATCTGCTAGTCTTTGTTTTTCCTAATTAGGAATGTAATGCAGCATAAGTGATACTTACAGAATGCCAACTTCATCAGTTTCCAGTGCCACTCTTGTTCTCTTCTGGACCATGTTTCCTGGGATCGGAAAGCTCACACGGGTTTGTGCACTGGCGGTCAGTCAGAGTCCCATACACTTGCACTAGGAATGCAGCACTGCCCCATACAGTAAACTCTGTTTTAGCCCACAAAGCTGAAGAGCGGTCACGTGAGCTAAAAGAGGACTGGAATTGTGCTGGAATCAGAGGAAGACAGCGATCAGTTAGTATTTTTCATTCACTTACACTATATTACATACAAACATAGGAGAGATTGCGTAAAAAACATTTGCGGAGACATCTTTAAAAGTATCACTGCATTGCCAGCAATGTTTCCAATAAATCTCTGGTTGCCTAAGAATTATGGTTTAACCCCTTAATGACCGCCGATACGCCTTCTAACAGCGACAGTTAAGAGGGTACTTATGCCTCAGCGCCGCTTTTTAACTAGTCTATTCCCTCTACCTAGCCCAACCCTAACCCTAATGGAAAAATGGAAATAAATACAGGTACAATTTTATTTTATTATTTTTACCTAAATTAGGGGGTGATAAAGGGGGGGGGTTTGATTTACTATTTTTTTTTTTAATTTTGATCACTGTGTTAGCGTCTATCACAGTGATCAAAATGGACCAATAGAGTCCTCGCATGCGCCACTAATTTATTTCCCGGAAGAAGCGGCCGGGGGACACAGTTGGAGGTAACGGGGGGGGGGGGGGGGTGCTCGGGGGACCCCATTACTCTCTCTTCTGATGTGCTAGATCATATCAGAGAAGAGCAAAATAAATGGGAAAACTTTTTTTTTGTGTTCCATAAATAATGGTGATCACGCTAGGGGGGCGCTATAACCTTTCTCCTTAAAAAGCGGCGCTGAGGAATAAGTACCCTTAACTGCCGCCTTTAAAAGATGTATCGGTGGTCGTTAAGGGGTTAATACCATTATGATGTACCGTCTGTACATTGCAAATGGACCTGTTTGGGGGAGCAGTGGGGAGATTCTTTAAATTATTTTGCTTCTCTGTTGAACCTGATCTCGTGTGCGTATGTAACTGATTTTACGTGACTTAAATAGAAAGTGTGGTTGACACAACAAGCTGCTTCCGCCTTCTAAGTGAAGCATACATTTTAGCAATCCATGTACTTGTTTTGTTTTTTTTTTGTTTTGTTTTTTACGGTTTGATAAATATTTTATTTCTTTTTAAATATTTATATAAAGTATTTGCTTGCCTTGTCTTCCAGAAGTCCACCATTGGGATTTTCAAAATAAGTGAAAGGCGAACGTTGTACAAATTTATATCGCTATATAGGAAAGTATTAATAAGGCTTAGAATTACATTAGGCTTGAAAGCATCACAAGCATCTAATATATAAAGCTCAATGTGGGTGTGTGTATGTCCGGGATTGGCATCCGCACCGTCGCAGCTACAGCCACAAAATTTGGCACAGTCACACGTCTGGACCCCGAGAGCGTCATAGGCTATGTTGTGAGGTGAAATTTTAACCCCGCGCGTTCCAATTCACCAAACAATTTTGCCCCTATCTACATAATGGGGAAAAAGTGAAAGGAAAAGTGTTGGAGGCAAATTGACAGCTGCCAGATGTGAACAAGGGGGACTTAAAGAATGAGAGCGAAGGCGCCAAACAGTATATACCGTACAGTTGCTAAGGTGGGGCCCTGACATGGGATACTCACAACACACGGGGATATGAACACACACACAAAATGCGCCACACACTACCACGTGCTTCAACACATATACCAACCTCGCCACATAAAAGTCGCCACTCAAAACTCGCCACTCAAAACTCGCCACGCTGTCCCAGAGCTGTTTAAAAGATGAAAAATGAGCTGTGATTGGTTGCTATCAGCAACAGTTTTCTTTGTAGACAGTTGTGGTAACTGTGGCCTATTATTCTTATCATTTCTATGGTGTTATCGTCCTTCTGTAAAGCTGGAAATAACACAATTTATTACCGTGCCAACACAGACCACCCTCTGACACAGACTGCAGGGGAAGCCCAGTATCACACAGGATAGGATTAGCTACACGGCTCAGCAGTCAGTATCACACAGGATAGGATTAGATACTCGGCTCAGCAGTCAGTATCACACAGGATAGGATTAGATACACAGCTCAGCAGTCAGTATCACACAGGATAGGATTAGATACACAGCTTAGCAGTCAGTATCACACAGGATAGGATTAGATACACAGCTCAGCAGTTAGTATCACACAGGATAGGATTAGACACATGGCTCAGCAGTCAGTATCACACAGGAGAGGATTAGACACATGGCTCAGCAGGCAGTATCACACAGGAGAGGATTAGATACACAGCTCAGCAGTCAGTATCACACAGGATTAGATACACAGCTCAGCAGTCAGTATCACACAGGATAGGATTAGATACGCAGCTCAGCACACAGTATCACACAGAATAGTATTAGATACACGGCTCAGCAGTCAGTATCACACAGGATAGGATTAGATACACAGCTCAGCAGTCAGTATCAAACAGGAGAGGATTAGATACACAGCTCAGCAGTCAGTATCACACAGGATAGGATTAGATATGCAGCTCAGCACACAGTATCACACAGAATAGTATTAGATACACGGCTCAGCAGACAGTATCACACAGAATAGGATTAGATACACAGCTCAGCAGTCAGTATCACACAGGGTAGGATTAGATGCACGGTTTTTATGTGCAATATAATCATTATAATTTGTTATAACTAACCACAGTTGGTTACTATGCCCAGGCAACACCGGGCTCTTCAGCTAGTACTGTATAAATATAAAATGGAAGCTTGACTAGACAAAGAATAAGTATTATTAATACTTTCGCCTACTATTCAATAAGATTTTTAATTTGAAACCTGCAGCAATGTATATACAACTGCAGCTAGTATGGCTTTGCTTAGCTGGTTATGGTGAATTAGTTGATATTACCCTGCAGATCGTATTACATAAAAGAGCTGTATGTTCCATCACTTTTATTATTGGTACCATGTAAGACATGGAAATATATGCTGCTACAAGTCTGTAAGGTTTTCAAAGGGCTTGTCCATGACTCGTATATTGATGACCTATTGTAGCTCATCAATATTAGATCACTGGGTGTCCAGCACAGTGTACAGAGCCGGAGCAGTATAGCTGGAAACACTGTGCAATGATCATTGTCATGTGCTACAGGTCCTATACAGTATACCCAGCTATGCTGGTCCAGCTCTCTACACTATGTATGTTAGGCCACAGCGGCCTGCAATCTGCTAATCAGTGGGAAAGGGTGGCTTTTAGACTCCCACTGATCTCAAATTAATAATCAATCCTATAGATAGATATTGAGACATTGGTAACACTTTTAGGGACCGTTCTCTTTTTCCAGTAGGTGTAGATTTTTTAAATTCCTAAAAATGAAGTTACCAGGAGAAATGTAGAGAGCTGGAAGAACTACTGTAGGAAATTTTGATGATTAGGGTTAGTGTTTTTGTGTTACAGTTGAACTGTTAGTTCTAGACATTTATGTTTGTAGCACTCAAGATTGATGGTAGGTCTAGGCGAGGAAATCAATGTCATGATAGTATCTGTTCTCCTCAGAATGGTGATGCCTAGGGAGCTTATACACTCTCCGCAAGGAGAAACGTTACTTCTTAGACCCTAGTCCAGAGCCTCTCACCTTGCCAAATCAGATCTCATACTTTGCACTGACGAGAGCCAACAGCTCGAAACACCGTGTCTGCAAATTGAGATTCTGATTTGGCTTGTATCCTAAGTCATACTACAAGACTCGTTAAAGGGTTGATTGTGACTTGTAGGATCGCTACTACCAATAGGTGGCGCTGTAGAGTAAAAGTCCTCTTTCTTTCTGAAGAGGCAATTTGCATATTATTTTCCCAGAGGAGCATTGCACGGCGAATAAGTCTCCTTACCTTGACAAGCCACAGCTGGCATGTCACTCTCCGCAAGGAGAAACGTTACTTCTTAGACCCTAGTCCAGAGCCTCTCACCTTGCCAAATCAGATCTCATACTTTGCACTGACGAGAGCCAACAGCTCGAAACACCGTGTCTGCAAATTGAGATTCTGATTTGGCTTGTATCCTAAGTCATACTACAAGACTCGTTAAAGGGTTGATTGTGACTTGTAGGATCGCTACTACCAATAGGTGGCGCTGTAGAGTAAAAGTCCTCTTTCTTTCTGAAGAGGCAATTTGCATATTATTTTCCCAGAGGAGCATTGCACGGCGAATAAGTCTCCTTACCTTGACAAGCCACAGCTGGCATGTCACTCTCCGCAAGGAGAAACGTTACTTCTTAGACCCTAGTCCAGAGCCTCTCACCTTGCCAAATCAGATCTCATACTTTGCACTGACGAGAGCCAACAGCTCGAAACACCGTGTCTGCAAATTGAGATTCTGATTTGGCTTGTATCCTAAGTCATACTACAAGACTCGTTAAAGGGTTGATTGTGACTTGTAGGATCGCTACTACCAATAGGTGGCGCTGTAGAGTAAAAGTCCTCTTTCTTTCTGAAGAGGCAATTTGCATATTATTTTCCCAGAGGAGCATTGCACGGCGAATAAGTCTCCTTACCTTGACAAGCCACAGCTGGCATGTCACTCTCCGCAAGGAGAAACGTTACTTCTTAGACCCTAGTCCAGAGCCTCTCACCTTGCCAAATCAGATCTCATACTTTGCACTGACGAGAGCCAACAGCTCGAAACACCGTGTCTGCAAATTGAGATTCTGATTTGGCTTGTATCCTAAGTCATACTACAAGACTCGTTAAAGGGTTGATTGTGACTTGTAGGATCGCTACTACCAATAGGTGGCGCTGTAGAGTAAAAGTCCTCTTTCTTTCTGAAGAGGCAATTTGCATATTATTTTCCCAGAGGAGCATTGCACGGCGAATAAGTCTCCTTACCTTGACAAGCCACAGCTGGCATGTCACTCTCCGCAAGGAGAAACGTTACTTCTTAGACCCTAGTCCAGAGCCTCTCACCTTGCCAAATCAGATCTCATACTTTGCACTGACGAGAGCCAACAGCTCGAAACACCGTGTCTGCAAATTGAGATTCTGATTTGGCTTGTATCCTAAGTCATACTACAAGACTCGTTAAAGGGTTGATTGTGACTTGTAGGATCGCTACTACCAATAGGTGGCGCTGTAGAGTAAAAGTCCTCTTTCTTTCTGAAGAGGCAATTTGCATATTATTTTCCCAGAGGAGCATTGCACGGCGAATAAGTCTCCTTACCTTGACAAGCCACAGCTGGCATGTCACTCTCCGCAAGGAGAAACGTTACTTCTTAGACCCTAGTCCAGAGCCTCTCACCTTGCCAAATCAGATCTCATACTTTGCACTGACGAGAGCCAACAGCTCGAAACACCGTGTCTGCAAATTGAGATTCTGATTTGGCTTGTATCCTAAGTCATACTACAAGACTCGTTAAAGGGTTGATTGTGACTTGTAGGATCGCTACTACCAATAGGTGGCGCTGTAGAGTAAAAGTCCTCTTTCTTTCTGAAGAGGCAATTTGCATATTATTTTCCCAGAGGAGCATTGCACGGCGAATAAGTCTCCTTACCTTGACAAGCCACAGCTGGCATGTCACTCTCCGCAAGGAGAAACGTTACTTCTTAGACCCTAGTCCAGAGCCTCTCACCTTGCCAAATCAGATCTCATACTTTGCACTGACGAGAGCCAACAGCTCGAAACACCGTGTCTGCAAATTGAGATTCTGATTTGGCTTGTATCCTAAGTCATACTACAAGACTCGTTAAAGGGTTGATTGTGACTTGTAGGATCGCTACTACCAATAGGTGGCGCTGTAGAGTAAAAGTCCTCTTTCTTTCTGAAGAGGCAATTTGCATATTATTTTCCCAGAGGAGCATTGCACGGCGAATAAGTCTCCTTACCTTGACAAGCCACAGCTGGCATGTCACTCTCCGCAAGGAGAAACGTTACTTCTTAGACCCTAGTCCAGAGCCTCTCACCTTGCCAAATCAGATCTCATACTTTGCACTGACGAGAGCCAACAGCTCGAAACACCGTGTCTGCAAAT
This sequence comes from Dendrobates tinctorius, assembly GCF_039654945.1. NCBI lineage: Eukaryota > Metazoa > Chordata > Amphibia > Anura > Dendrobatidae > Dendrobates > Dendrobates tinctorius. Next base: position 10,997,358 of record NW_027361802.1, read on the forward strand.
TGAGATTCTGATTTGGCTTGTATCCTAAGTCATACTACAAGACTCGTTAAAGGGTTGATTGTGACTTGTAGGATCGCTACTACCAATAGGTGGCGCTGTAGAGTAAAAGTCCTCTTTCTTTCTGAAGAGGCAATTTGCATATTATTTTCCCAGAGGAGCATTGCACGGCGAATAAGTCTCCTTACCTTGACAAGCCACAGCTGGCATGTCACTCTCCGCAAGGAGAAACGTTACTTCTTAGACCCTAGTCCAGAGCCTCTCACCTTGCCAAATCAGATCTCATACTTTGCACTGACGAGAGCCAACAGCTCGAAACACCGTGTCTGCAAATTGAGATTCTGATTTGGCTTGTATCCTAAGTCATACTACAAGACTCGTTAAAGGGTTGATTGTGACTTGTAGGATCGCTACTACCAATAGGTGGCGCTGTAGAGTAAAAGTCCTCTTTCTTTCTGAAGAGGCAATTTGCATATTATTTTCCCAGAGGAGCATTGCACGGCGAATAAGTCTCCTTACCTTGACAAGCCACAGCTGGCATGTCACTCTCCGCAAGGAGAAACGTTACTTCTTAGACCCTAGTCCAGAGCCTCTCACCTTGCCAAATCAGATCTCATACTTTGCACTGACGAGAGCCAACAGCTCGAAACACCGTGTCTGCAAATTGAGATTCTGATTTGGCTTGTATCCTAAGTCATACTACAAGACTCGTTAAAGGGTTGATTGTGACTTGTAGGATCGCTACTACCAATAGGTGGCGCTGTAGAGTAAAAGTCCTCTTTCTTTCTGAAGAGGCAATTTGCATATTATTTTCCCAGAGGAGCATTGCACGGCGAATAAGTCTCCTTACCTTGACAAGCCACAGCTGGCATGTCACTCTCCGCAAGGAGAAACGTTACTTCTTAGACCCTAGTCCAGAGCCTCTCACCTTGCCAAATCAGATCTCATACTTTGCACTGACGAGAGCCAACAGCTCGAAACACCGTGTCTGCAAATTGAGATTCTGATTTGGCTTGTATCCTAAGTCATACTACAAGACTCGTTAAAGGGTTGATTGTGACTTGTAGGATCGCTACTACCAATAGGTGGCGCTGTAGAGTAAAAGTCCTCTTTCTTTCTGAAGAGGCAATTTGCATATTATTTTCCCAGAGGAGCATTGCACGGCGAATAAGTCTCCTTACCTTGACAAGCCACAGCTGGCATGTCACTCTCCGCAAGGAGAAACGTTACTTCTTAGACCCTAGGGAGCTTATATTGCTTTTTGTGCTCTGTATGAAATAGCCTGAGATAGTCTGCTCTATTCATTACAAAGCAGTCCAATTCGTATAGTGTTGCTCCAGAGCATATCTTTCCTCCTGAACTTGCTGCATTATTTTCACTATGCTTTGTGCATTAAACAAGGGTTTAGAGGAGAAAAACTCACCGACAGCAAGCCTGTCACTTGGGAAACCTTTTACTGTCCCATTAGAAATCCAAACCAACAGTACATTTCAGGGTTCAATGAGATAATTCAGTGAAGTAATGGAATCCCCTTGTCAAATTAGCTGCAAATGGATTACGTGAGGTCTTAATACATCTGTTGAGGTTGTCTGGCCTCAGCACAAGCTCTGGTGGTCTGCATTGGGGAAAGAAGCATTGACATTCCATTCTCGAGTAAGCTGACTTTTGAGGCTTCAGCAGTAAGGTGACTTAAAAATGGGACTTCATTGCTACCTATCCCGATGCAGACAACAGGAGGAGCAGCTGGCACTGGATTCATGAAACTGGAGCAAAAGAATATACCTGTTTGAATTATTTTATAGCCATCCCTGTCACCTCTACATTTTGTTGTGTTGAGTCCATGTAACCAGTACTGCCAATCCCAGGACTCTGCTGGTAGAATGGTAACCTTTCCTCTTCTTGTGCAAAGAGATTTCACAAGGCAGCCTGCCCTGGATCCAGGTGGGTGCTGGTAGGTGAGTATCATTTTTTTTTTAATTTATTTATTTTTAGAGATCCAAGCTCCTGGGGAACATTTTTATTACCTGGACAACCCCTTTATATATGTTCATTATAGATGTTCCTAAATTCTCTGTTGTGAACCCCTAGCCCTTGTAACATTAGAAAACATTGATAACCCTTTAGTACCCCTAGACAATGTTTGTACCATTCTTTTAAATTAATTATTCTGTTCTTTTAAGAACCATATGTAAAAAGAATTCCTCCTGGTTACTAGTACCCTTGTATTATCTGTTGGCGTGTAACAATTTATATGGAAATCCACAATGGGAAGTTCTTTAAAATATGGATGTTATTCAAATGCTTCCTTCACTTCAACAGAACAGAAAACATTTCCTAGATATTTGTAATGTGCATGTCTACCATTCTGAAGCACTAAGCCGCAGGGGAAGATGTTAATATTTTACTTGTCAAAATGTAAGCAGGACAAGTAACCAAACAATCCCTTGTGTTGGGCATTTCCATTGCTTTTTAAGTAGAATTAGTCCTAAATGAGAAAGATTAATAGTGCAGGAGCACGGCTTGTTCCACAGCTGTGAATTTTAATGTCCACTTCATTCATTTACGGTACGCCTTCAGAGAACGTTGTGTTTTCTCTCAATAGAAGCTGGCAGCATGTGTTTGAATGTACTTCTTCAGTTTGTGTGGAACATAGTGTCACGTTGTTCTCTGCATTTCTGTTATCATTTATGCTTGCCAATGTAGTGATCATTTCTGCTCATCTTAAAGTATGTTTCCTTTTATTCCTTTTAGGCTTTCCAGGCCCTTCCGAATACCTTAGAGGAAATAGATGCCGTACTAAATGAGGAACGGTCCAGAGCCTCTTGCTTCACAAGCTTAAGTTCTTCTGTATGTTGTCTACTTTTTCTTACTCTCTCATGCTATATTAATGCTTCGTAATAATAAGCTAGGCAGCAGGAACAATATGTTGGAAATGCCAGAAAGTGAATGTATTAGATTTTAAGCAGAGTCTTTAAGAAAGAACAGAACATACTGTTTCCCCTGCACCCAAAGAAATACTGTGCACAACCTGGCAACTATCATTTGTATGTGTCATTTCATCTTGCATTTGTTTCTAAAGGCAAACCAGAAAGTAGGAGTAAGCAATGTATTTGGAGATGTATTTAGAGGTCTTGTTCTTTTTTTGTGTGTGATGGTTTTTTTTGTTTTTTTTTAATGTGGTGATTCTGTCTGAATTGATAACTTTTTCTATTTTCGTCATCAGGTTGTAGAGGAATACAGCAAGCTAACAAAAGAAATAGAAGCTATAACAGAGGAACTTAACAAGAAGAAAACAGAGTTGGAAAGTTTTAGGCAAAACATAGTACAGGTATTTTAACCATTTAAGAAATGTAAGAAAAACTATGTATGCATCTGGCATCATGTTCATTTATCTATCTCAGAAATAGATGAACACAGGCTAAGCTGTCAAATTTTCCAAAAGACTTTTCATGGCAGAGATTAAACTGTAATGCAAAATGGCACCTAATGTAGTATAACTTGCCACACTAGGACGTGCAGTATCTCACAAAAGTATTCACCCCAATTGGTATTTGTTGTTTTTTGCAACCTCATAGCCTGGAATTTAACTTTATTTTTTTATTTTTTTGAGGGTTTGCATCCGTTCATGTAAAGAACATGCCTACAACTGTGAACATTTGGTTTTCTCTTTTATTGTGAAACAAATAGGATAAAATAACTGAAAACTTCAATGTGCATAACTATTCACCCCCTTATATAGTCAGTACTTTGCTACAATTACGGCTGCAAGTCACTTTGGATAAGCCTCCATGTGCCCACGATCAGGAAAAGCAGCGTTTTGGACGCTATGCACTTGCCCTGACTTCAAAACGCACAGTACAGCAGTACAGCACAAGCACAGTGGATGGGATTTATAGAAATCCCATGCCCACTGTGCTTCTTGTGACGCCGTGTAAACTCACCCGCGGCGCGGGTTTACGAGGTGCAGCATGTCAATTATCTGCAGCGGAGAGTAACAGATATTTCCACAATAGAAATGTATTGAATGCTGTAAAACCACATTGTTCAGTGAACACATGCTAATTTACCTGCGTGATTAGACGTATTTTCTCTGCGTCCAAAGCGCTGCTACTTCCTGATCATGGGAACGTAGCCTAAGAAATACGCCGCCGCCACAGATGTCTAGCAGCAACTCAACTGGCCTGCCATTATGATTGTCCTGGTCTTTACGAGTTCTTAGATACCAAACATATATAGGTTATTTTTTATTTAATTGGTGAAAAAAAATCCAAAGTTTATTAAAAAATAAATTAAAAATTGCATCATTTTCCGAGACCCGTAGCATCTCCATTTTTCGTGATCTGGGGATGGGTGAGGGCTTATTTTTTGCGTGCCGAGCTGATGTTTTTAATAATACCATTTTGGTGTGAATATGTTCTTTTGGTCACCCATTATTGCATTTTAATGCAGTGTTGCAGCAACCAAAAAACATAATTCTGGCGTTTTTACTTTTTTTTTTTTTTTTTCTACGCAGTTTACCCATCGGATTAATTATTTTTATATCTTTATATATCGGGCAATTCTGAACACGGCGATACCAAATATGTGTATTTTTTATTTTTTGTAAATTGTTTTATTTTGAATGGGGATGCTTTGTACTTTTACATTTTTTTTATATTTCTAAAAATACTTTTTTTTTACTTTTCAATTGCTTCAATAGTTTCTATGGGAGACTAGAAGCTGTGAGAATCCGATCGCCTCTGCTACACACAGGCGATAATCAGATCAAAACAGTTGACATGTACTGGGAAAGGTGTGGGCTCCGGCGCCAGCACCCACATCAAAGGGAGATACACGACATGCGCAGTACATGTACAGCACATGTCGTGAAGTGGTTAATAAATTGGTTAAAAAAAAAATCGGTCCTAGCACAGATCCTTGCTGTACTCCACGGCTGACCATATCCCATTTAGAGAACGTACCATTTATGACAACTTTGTTTAGTGTGTTAGCCAATTCCTTACCCAGCTGCATATAGATTTCCCCAGCCCTTTCTTCTGTAGCTTCAGTATAAAGCTGTTATGTGGTACAGTATCAAATGCCTTTGCAAAGTCCAGATATATTACCTCTGCTGCATTACCAGCATCCAGATTTGCACTTACCTCCTCATAGAAACCCAACATGTTAGTTAGACACGACCTATCTTTCATTAATCCATGCTGGTTGTCAGTTATTATATTATATCTCTTATGATGCCCCCAAATACTTTGTTCACTACTGATATCAGACTTAACAGACGGTAGTTATCTGGATCCACCTTCTTACCTTTCTTAATTATCTCTTACCACAACTTCCATCCATCCTCCAATCTTGTGGCACCAACCCTGATACAAGAGAGTCTAAGAAAATGAGATACATCGGTCTGTCATTTACTGAGCCCAATTCCCTCAGTATCCGTGGATGAATGCCATCTGGGCCGGAGGATTTGTCAATGTTTAATTTGCTTAGAAGCAAGCATACTTCTTTTTGTGTTAAACTAGTTATATCAGGTGGTGAACTTTGATGTTTGCCTTGTTGAAAGATCACTGGAACAAACAGGTCATTGGTGAATATGGATGAAAAGTGCCTGTTTTATATCTCAGCCTTTTCTTTGTCTTCTTTAAGTATCTTGTTATTGTCTTTTTGGGGATTTTTTTAATGTAGCTGGCAATTTGTTTCTCTGTAGATAACTTTGCTAGCTTCATATCTTTTTACATTTCTTATTTAGATCTTTATACTCCTGAAATGCTATTTCTGTATGCTCTTTGTTTTTGTCTTATTAAACTCTGTACTGCTTCTTTTTATTCCTTGACATTTTATCAGGGCTGTGAAGTTGGTAAGCCAAACCTCTGACTCCAACTCCTCAATTTCCATGACACTGACTCCACGACTTCGACTCCCTCATACATGGCTCATGTTTAAGTGATAAATTTACTGCAGTAAAATTGTAACATCAGGCTTTTAATCATTATTATGATACAATAATCAAGCCATTTAGATAGAACATAAAATATTTTTATTGGAATACAACTTTAGAAAAAAAAACTATTTTGCATATTTTCAATTTATTATACACTATGCAGTAAGTGGGGGAAAAAAAGTTTTCAACAAAAATGTACTGAATAACATTTGTGCACTCTGTTGAATGTGTTCTGAGAAATAGAATTGCCTCTATCAGATCCTTCTTCATAGATGACCTAAAATCTGAACTAATTAATTTAGGGCTAGAGAACAACCTCTCTACACTAACTTAGGTTGGTGGCAAAGCCGTAACCACATGGGCAACATCTCTAACATTTTCAGGGTGTAAAGGAGTTGCCTCATGCACAGTCAGTTTTGATGAGCGATTGAAGTCTTCTACTTCTTTGAGAGCAAGTGAAAAATGTTGCTGAAATATGGTCAATCTATTTTCTATGGGAGCGGAATATTTTTTCCTGCAGCAACGTTTTGCCTGCTCCATGTCGTCCAAATACTTTTGGAAATCAAACTCATCTGATGGGGATAAAGAAACGGCAGCAGCAGCACTGGCGGGACCCGAGTCCTCTTGCTCTTGGCTATCCTGTATCCCACTCATCCTAGCTGCTACCTCAGTCAGAGTTTATTTTCCCTTAGTAAGCTGTTGATCATCCTGTAATATACGATGACTCGGGTCCACATAAACAGCTTCCAGAAGAAGAATTTTATTTTCTAATAGCAGTGTCTCTCTCCGTTTCATTGAAGGAGCAATGCCATTTGCGATTAAACGTCCTCTTTAGGACAGGCAAAACAACAAGTTCTTCCACTCCTTAACAAAAATGCCAGGAGTTAAATCCTCAGCTTGTAACTTTTTAGTCACTGTAAATGGGTGATGAACCAATTCCTTCAATTCAGTCACCTATGTCCATTGACCTTCATGTAGTGTTACCTGAGGGTTGGCATATATACAAGGAAGGGTTTCAGCTCAAGCAATCGCTCAATCATTAAATAGGTGCTGCCCCACCGAGTGGCTTGAACCACAATTTTCCGTCTCTTCAAGATGGAATCAATTTTAGTGGTTCTCGCAGCAATAGCCAATTTCCTCACTTTGCTAATCAGAATTCCAGCATGTCCCTCTTGCAGACTGTCTCTTATTGCCAGCTGCAGTGTGTGCACAACACAGCGCATGTTATGAATAGGAAAGAGGTTTGAAGCAGCTTTCTTCTGTAGTGATAGCTGTTTGTTCCTGCGTTATGGGAACAGGACTGTGGCTTTCCATCTCCAACTTACTGAATGTGAAATGTTCTTCTAGCTGCTGTCCACCTTTTGTTATTATCATTCATCAGTTTAATTGTACTTATCATGTGTGACACATTATCAGTTACAATAGCAAGAACCTGTTCTTTTGTGAGTTCATAATCTTGCACAACTTTTTCTACTAAGGTCTGGAGAAACTGGCTGCTGTGATGAGCTTTAGTATCTTTACTGCCAGCGTCTTAGTAGCAATTTTTTTGTTGTCACAAACATATCGAACATTGATAGCAAAGTAGTTCACTCTGTGACGTGTGCAGGCATCCATTTTAAGAAACAAAAAGCATCTCTTGGTAGTCTTTATAAGATCTTCATTTTGGTTAAGGGCTTCTTCAATCACTAATTTTCTAAGGCCGGTTTCACATTAGCGCTTTTTCAGCGCGCGCACGGCCGGGGGTAGCTCCGCCCCCGAGCCGCCTCTCTGCCCGGCGTGCCCGCCCCTTGCTTGTAGCGCCGCCTACTAGCGGACAGCGGCGCCTGCGATCGGCGCACCCTATCTTTAGCATAGGGTGCGCAGATCGTGCGCAGGCCGTGCGCTAGTTGCGCTTTGACCTGCGCTGCGCACTTTTGACGGTGCGCCGTGCGCGCCAAAATCAAACTTTTCGGATTTTGGCGCGCACGGCGCACCGTCAAAAGTGCGCAGCGCAGGTCAAAGCGCAACTAGCGCACGGCCTGCGCACGATCTGCGCACCCTATGCTAAAGATAGGGTGCGCCGATCGCAGGCGCCGCTGTCCGCTAGTAGGCGGCGCTACAAGCAAGGGGCGGGCACGCCGGGCAGAGAGCCGGCTCGGGGGCGGAGCTACCCCCGGCCGTGCGCGCGCTGAAAAAGCGCTAATGTGAAACCGGCCTTATACTTTCTCTTTCCAGAGAAACACTAAGTTTGCTGGCGATTTCTCCATTAAAGGGAATCTGTCACCTATTTTTTCGTATATAAGCAGCCGGCACCGCCATCAGTGGCTTATCTACAGCATTCTGTAATGCTGTAGATAAGCCCCCAATGTAACCTGAAAGATAAGAAAAACGAGTTATATTATACTCACCCGGGGGTCCGATCCGGTCCGATGGGTGTCGCGCTCCGGGTCCGGCGCCTCCCATCTTCTAGCGATCACGTCGTCCTCCTTGCTTCTGTCGCCCTGTTGAGGGCAGAGCAAAGTACTGCAGCGTGCAGGTGCTGGGCCTCTCTGACCTTTCCCAGCTCCTGTGCACTGCAGTACTCAACAGGGCAGATAAAGTACGCCTGCGCAGGAGCGCGACAGAAGCAAGGAGGAGGATGTCATCGCTAGAAGATGTGAGACGCCGGACCGCGACACCCATCGGACCGGACCCCCGGGTGAGTATAATGTAACTTATTTTTCTTATCTTTCAGGTTACATTGGGGACTTATCTACAGCATTACAGAATGCTGTAGATAAGCCCCTGATGGTGGTGCCGGCAGCTTATATACTAAAAAATAGGTGACAGATACCCTTTAAGAGCTGTTTAAGCTGTTTGTTCAAATAATGATAATGGTACACTGTCCTTCACAACAAGCTCGATGAGCTGTCTTTTAAACACATCTGCTGTCATTGTTCCAGTAACTTTGTCACTTACAAAATATCTTGTAACTGATGTTTGAGACGCTCTTTCCTCCTCCTTTTCCTGGCAGGAAGTGCTGGGCTCTGGTTTCTTAGTGCTGCTGTGATCTTTTTCAATCACAATTTTGTAAACTGGGTGGCAGCATTGTAAATGTCTTATTAGACTGGAAACTCTTGAAGAAACATTTTTATCACTGCCTGAGTATGCAGTGATTTTGGCATCACAGCATTTGTTTTCATCTTGGTCACTTATACACTGACACCCAAAATGTTTACCTTGAGTCACTCTGTAATGCTCAAATACAGCTGACTTCATAAGATGCTTCTTAGACATTTTGTAATTATAATATAATAATACATTTTATTTCTATAGCGCCGACATATTCCGCAGCACTTTACATTTCAGAGGGGACTTCTACAGACAATAGACATTACAGCATAACAATAATCACATAGATCATTATAGATACCAAGAGGAATGAGGGCCCTGCTCGCAAGCTTACAATCTATGAGGAAAAAGGTAGACACGAAAGGTGGGTGGTAACAATTGCCCTGATTGTATGGACCAGCCATAATGTTAAGTGTGAGTGTGTAACAGTACAGACACAGAGGGCTAATGGATGCATGAAGCATGTGGGAACATGATGCGGGGAGCCTGGTTATGGTAAAACTTTTGGCTGTGCCACACAGGGATAGATTAGGTTAATGAGTTGAGGCGGTAGGCCAGTCTGAATACATGCGTTTTCAGGGCACTCTTAAAATTGTGGGGATTGGGGACTAATCGTATTGACCTGGGAAGTGCATTCCAAAGAATTGGCGCAGCACGTGGAAAGTCTTGGAGACGGGAGTGGGAGGTTCTGATTATTGAGGATGCTAACCTCAGGTCATCAGCAGAATGGAGGGCACGGGTAGGGTGGTATACTGAAACAAGGGAGGAGATGTAGGGTGGTGCTGAGCCATGAAGATCTTTGTGGGTGAGGGTAATAAGTTTATACTGAATTCTGGAGTGGATGGGTAGCCAGTGTAATGACTGGCACAAGGTAGAGGCATCGGTGTAACGATTGGTGAGGAATATGATCCTGGCTGCAGCATTCAAGACAGATTGGAGGGGGGAGAGTTTGGTAAGAGGGAGACCGATTAGAAGAGAGTTACAATAGTCGTTATTTAATAGTAATTATTTAATAGTAATTATTTAAATTCACTCTAAAAATAATTTTGTCCTGTAAAAAAAAATTAGGTATATTGAAATTCTTGCAAGAATAGGGAATCATGCACTGTATAATTTAGGATAGAAATAAAACAATCTTTGCATAAATCAATAGGACAGGTGATAAATATAAAGTTTGTAAAATATGTTGTTGGATAGTTTTACTCTGACCTTTCAATGTCAGGCTTGTTTGTCTCAGGGTACAGCTCACTAAATGCTTCATATCATATTTCTTCACAGTCTATGAAGAGGGGAGGAGGGAGGGAGTATGTTTGTGCAGAATCATATTCCAGAAAACACTCACACACACATATATGTCCTCATCGATCCTGTTACTGTATTTCCGAATTTGAGATGTTAGAAAACAGTTTTACCCCTTATATATACTATACATAGAATATAAGTAATCAGAGCAGCTAATTTCCCCATACAGTAGCTAAGAGGAAAAACAAACTAAAACATCAAACATACAGAGACAACATATACTGGACTATTGATTTATGCATAGTTTATTGAAAGTTTAGATATGCTTTAAGAAGTACTTACCTTAATCCAGCTTTCCTGTTCACCCCAGACGTTCTGAGATAAATGCAGGCATTCCTTCCCTGTGTGTTTGTTATTTTTTCCTCTTTTCTGTAGAGCAGGAGCTTCACTACTTATCATGAACATAAACTTAAGCACAGATTCATCTCAGCTAAAAGCCTAGACCTTAGATCAGGAAAAGGACAGACATTTATAGGACATTCATAAATGTCTTATAAATAAAATTCTTATGAAAAAAATATTAACCACAAACTGCATTGAACTACTGTTCCCAATTTATTAAATATTTTAGGAGTCGAAGTTGGTCCGTTTAATACCGACTCTGACTCCACAGCCCTGCATTTTATTACCAGAGGGTATAAGTTTTCTACAGGATTCTAGTAGTATATCCTTAAACATTCCCCATTTATGTTTGGTATCCTCAGTTACCATGACTTGGTCCCAGTCTACTCAGTTAAGCGCTTCCTTTAATTTGTTGAACTCCGCTTTCCTAAAGTACCATGTTTTTGCAGTAATATCTGTTTCTGTTATTTTACATGACTGGCATCATTGGGGGTCCAGTCTTCTAAAAGTGGAAAACCTCTTTAATACTTTAACATGGGGGAAAAATAGAAAATTATACTGTACAATGGTACAAAAACATATTTTCTTAAAGTTTGCACTATAGAACATTTTGACTTAATTTTCCCCAGGTTAAGGAACACTGGCTTATTCCTTTGAAACAGTTGGTTGAAAAAATCAATAATGAGTTCAGCAGTTTCTTCAGCTCCATGCAATGTGTAGGTGAAGTTGATCTACATGCCGAAAATGAGGTAAGTTCCTGGCAAGGTAAAGGTGATATTGGTATGGGGCCTTAACAAATGCAGTGAGTTAGAAAAACAATGTCTACATTTCAAGCATACAGGCAGTGTTAGGGCATTAGTGTCGTTTAATCAGTATACTAACAGTAAAGGAAGCTACTGTCACTCTATTGGAGTGTATTCCAATTCCAGATAAGGTAGATAAATTCCATTTAAGGTCGGTGCTCATGTATTTTGCATGAAGATTATAAATATTTAGCATATTTTAGGTTGACCCCATGAAGCTTAAAAGTCCTTTATAAAAAGAACTCTCATCTGAGACTGAAGATTGGCTTCATAGACTTCCTTTATTGCTATCAGTTAAAGGGTTATGTTAATGATGTCCTCCTGCAGCTTGAAGTAGTGTCAGGTTCTGTACAGAACTGTGTGTTATTTCTGGTTATGGTGTGATTATGTCTGTGATATTCATGAGCATTGAGCTAACTATGCCTTCCTGCTGTTGGACAGCTTTCTCCTTAGGGTATGTTCCCACGGTCCGTAAACGCTGGGGATTGGAGGCTACGTACAGCCACAGCGTCCAATCCCTAGCGGCCAGATGTTACAGCATAGTGGAGGGGATTTTATGAAATCCCATCTCCACTATGTGTGCGGGACTCCTCCGGCTTCCCTGCGTAACCGGACATGCGACGTGTCTTTCTAGACTGCAGCATGGCTATTTATCTTGCGGAGATGCTTAGTCTCTGTAAGATAAATATCACCGTCCAATGTATAGGATGCGGTGATTCCGCATGGTTCAATGAACACATGCGGAATCACCGCGCGTACAGAAGCCAGCAGCGCTTTGGACGTAGCTGCGTCCAAAGCGCTGCCAATACTGACCGTGGAAACATACCCTTATTACTTTGCATAGAAATAAAGCTGTCAATCAGCAGCAGGAGGACAGCATTAACCCTGTGCAGAAAAGCTGCAGGCTGACTGTGACATAAGCACACCATAAATACACACTGTTCTGTATGGCACCCGACACTACTGCAAGCTGCGTGCTGTTCTCAGACAGGGCAGCATGGAGGAGCTGACAGATTCCTTTTAATGAAGAGTTAAGAAAATTAGTAGTTGAATGATGGATGTGTACTAGCAGAGTCGCCCTCCTCCTAAGCAGGGTTGAGTCTTGTCATCAGCAGAGTGCAGGCATCTAAATCCTGTGAATGGAGAGCATTATACCGGGCTGTCGGTTACAATACATTACAACATTTCACTTCTTTCTGTATATGCCCAGCATTATCCTTTCCTAGAGCAATAGTTATGTACTCAGACATAGCACTGTGATTCCCAACTGCTTTAACAGCATATAATTGAATAGATGTGTATAGTTATGGTGCATTGTGTAACACTGTTTGGGAAAACGTACATTGATGTACTGGATTTTGTTAGATTGTGAATCTACAGCAGTAAAATTATTGAGCAAAGATCATTGGATTTTCTTTTCTTTACACAAAAATGTCAAAGGTGAGGGCCCGCATTTGTTAAAATATTGTAAAGCTAATCCAAGATCACCATTATCTTTGGTTTGTAGGAAGACTATGATAAGTATGGTATAAGAATCCGTGTGAAGTTTAGAAGCAGCACCCAACTTCACGAGCTGACCCCACATCATCAAAGTGGAGGGGAGCGGAGCGTTTCCACCATGCTCTATTTAATGGCTCTTCAAGAACTCAACAGGTGCCCCTTCCGAGTGGTGGATGAAATCAATCAGGTAATAGAGTATAACGTTTTCCAAAATATTTCCAATATTTTACATTGTGCACTTTACTGATATTCTGTTTAATATTGATTTAAGGGCATGGATCCTGTGAATGAAAGGAGGGTATTTGATATGGTAGTGAAGACAGCATGCAAAGAAAGTACTTCTCAGTATTTTTTTATTACACCAAAGGTAATTTTTATATGAAATCTTGTTTTTTTTTGTTCCTCAGTATCTTAAGAAGCCAGGCTGCATTAAATAAATTTAAACTGTACTTTATATTAGACCTACACTTTAAATATGGATACTTATTAAAGGGCTTATTCTCATGTTAAGTGGGTAAAATTGCAAAGTATCAGTAATAAGAAGTAACTTTAATATTTTCTTACTAAAAATTCTCTCTGTTCTCGACAGCTGAGGGATTTTTAATTTTGTTTACTAGTAGTTGCTATGGTTACCTGCCACCCCTGTAGTCTTTCAGTGGTGGTAGATCTCCTATTCAAGGGGTAGAGCACTTTCCATATTTTGCTATAGAGCTTGTAAGCGCTGCTCTGAAGCTAACTTGATTGTTGGATCTACCAGCTTCAGTGCTCTTGCACTTCTCCAATGCTACAGAGGTAAAATTGCCCCCCTTGTAGCATTGGTGAGTTCAAAGTACAAACCAATAAGTTGATGATGCCACTGTCCAAATTGATCAGTCGGGAGTGCATCACCCACCATCAAAGAGAAACCCGGGAAACTGAAGAGTGGTGCACTCTTATTAAACAAGACGAGAGAAACACTTTAACCTCATATCCTTAAAGAGTTTAATCATTGAGAAATGAGTGGGTGCTGACAGCAGTTTTGGCTTCACCTGAAATTAACAACTGTCCAGTGCCGAATGAGAGCCCAGTCTATTGGCAGTGCTCCCCCAATTAGAATGTCCTAGAATGCCCTTAGCAGCAAAATGACTGGCCAGCGCAGTATGAGAACACAGTCTATTAGCAGTGCTCCTCCAATTAGAATGACCTTAGCAGCAAAATGACTGGCCAGTGCCATATGAGAGCGCAGTCTATTGGCAGTGCTCCCCCCAATCATAATGTCCCAGAATGCCCTTAGCAGCAGAACGACTAGCCAGCACTGTATGAGAGCGTCTATTGGCAGTGCTCCCCCAATTAGAATGTCCTAGAATGCCTTTAGCAGCAGAACGACTGGCCAGCGCAGTATGAAAGCCCAGTCTATTTGCAGTGCACCCCGAATTAGAATGTTCTAGAATGCCCTTAGCAGCAGAACAACTGTACAGCGCAGTATGAGAGCCCAGTCCGTTGACAGTGCTCCTCCAATAAGAATGTCCCAGAATGCCCTTAGCAGCAAAAAGACTGGCCAGCGCAGTATGAGAACGCAGTCTGTTGCCACTGCTCCTCCAATTAGAATGTCCTAGAATGCCCTTAGCAGCAAAACGACTGGCCAGCGCAGTATGAGAACGCAGTCTGTTGGCAGTGCTCCTCCAATTAGAATGTCCTAGAATGCCCTTAGCAGCAAAACGACTGGCCAGCGCAGTATGAGAACGCAGTCTGTTGGCAGTGCTCCTCCAATTAGAATGTCCTAGAATGCCTTTAGCAGCAAAACGACTGGCCAGCGCAGTATGAGAACGCAGTCTTTTGGCAGTGCTCCTCCAATTAGAATGTCCAAGAATGACCTTAGCAGCAAAACGACTGGCCAGCGCAGTATGAGAACGCAGTCTTTTGGCAGTGCTCCTCCAATTAGAATGTCCTAGAATGACCTTAGCAGCAAAACGACTGGCCAGTGCAGTATGGTAATGTGGTCTATTGGCAGTGCTCCTTATTCTGCCTCCATGGCTAAACTGTAAATGTTGGGCTCTCAGACTGCCATCCCATGGCGTCTGTTTACCATCACTCACATTTAGTGATGTCCGCAGATAGCTTAAACTCGACTGGAAATAGCATGTTTGAAGATCCAGTAGAAGGTTTATTCTCAGTTGAATCCTTGCATAATGCACAGTCACAGTAGTTAAAAAGAGACTTTCCTTGTACAGAGCTGTATAAATGTGTGTCTCCAAGATGGAGAAAGACTTAAAGATGGAGAAGAAGGGAGGGGTTACAGAAATGAGTCACATGCGAGGGGGGAGGAGACAACCTCTAAAAGGAACAGATCTATACACAGCAATGAAAAACAACAATATGATTAAATGCAGTACTGTCTGTATGATCCTAAATCATAGGACAGGAAACTCCTCCAATTAGAATGTCCCAGAATGCCCTTAGCAGCAAAACGACTGGCCAGCGCAGTATGAGAGCCCAGTCTATTGGCAGTGCTCCTCTTCTCAGAATGTCCTAGAATGCCCTCAGTAGCAATCGAACAGAAGGGTGCCACTGGTGCACTGTCCTGTTGTCCACAGGGTTGTGGAGTTAGAGTCGTTTAGTCAGTCAGTGTCTATTTTAGGGGAGTTTTAATAAAATGGATCAACTCATAAAATATATAATAAATTGGGTGCAGTAGTACAGTGCAGGATGCGCTGTACATTTTTTCATAAGAATTTGGGAAAGTTATAAAATGTTTTAAGGATCTCTGCTTTTAGTTGGGCTGAATCTGTGCTGCAGTTTATGTACATTCTCAGTAGTGAGGCAGTGCTGTGGAGTTGTAGTGGAGATGAATCTGTGCTGCACTTTATGCACATGCTCAGTAGTGAGGCAGTGCTGTGGGGTTGTAGTGGAGATGAATCTGTGCTGCAGTTTATGTACATTCTCAGTAGTGAGGCCGTGCTGTGGAGTTGTAGTGGAAATGAATCTGTGCTGCACTTTATGCACATGCTCAGTAGTGAGGCAGTGCTGTGGGGTTGTAGTGGAGATGAATCTGTGCTGCAGTTTATGTACATTCTCAGTAGTGAGGCAGTGCTGTGGAGTTGTAGTGGAGATGAATCTGTGCTGCACTTTATCTACATGCTCAGTAGTGAGGCAGTGCTGTGGAGTTGTAGCGGAGATTAATCTGTGCTGCACTTTATGTACATGCTCAGTAGTGAGGCAGTGCTGTGGAGTTGTAGCGGAGATGAATCTGTGCTGCACTTTATGTACATGCTCTGTAGTGACCAGTGCTGTGGAGTTGTAGCGGAGATGAATCTGTGCTGCACTTTATGTACATGCTCAGTAGTGAGGCTGTGCTGTGGAGCTGTAGTGGAGATGAATCTGTGCTGCACTTTATGTACATGCTCAGTATTAAGGCAGTGCTGTGGAGTTGTAGTGGAGATGAATCTGTGCTGCACTTTATGTACATGCTCAGTAGTGAGGCAGTGCTGTGGAGTTGTAGCGGAGATGAATCTGTGCTGCACTTTATGTACATGCTCTGTAGTGACCAGTGCTGTGGAGTTGTAGCGGAGATGAATCTGTGCTGCATTTTATGTACATGCTCAGTAGTGAGGCTGTGCTGTGGAGCTGTAGTGGAGATGAATCTGTGCTGCACTTTATGTACATGCTCAGTAATAAGGCAGTGCTGTGGAGTTGTAGTGGAGATGAATCTGTGCTGCACTTTATGTACATGCTCAGTAGTGAGGCAGTGCTGTGGAGCTGTAGTGCAGATGAATCTGTGCTGCACTTTATGTACATGATCAGTAGTGAGGCTGTGCTGTGGAGTTGTAGTGGAGATGAATCTGTGCTGCAGTTTATGTACATGCTCAGTAGTGAGGCCGTGCTGTGGAGCTGTAGTGGAGATGAATCTGTGCTGCACTTTATGTACATGCTCAGTAGTGAGGCCGTGCTGTGGAGCTGTAGTGATGAATCTGTGCTGCACTTTATGTACATGCTCAGTAATGAGGCAGTGCTGTGGAGTTGTAGTGGAGATGAATCTGTGCTGCACTTTATGTACATGCTCAGTAGTGAGGCTGTGCTGTGGAGCTGTAGTGATGAATCTGTGCTGCACTTTATGTACATGCTCAGTAGTGAGGCAGTGCTGTGGAGTTGTAGCGGAGATGAATCTGTGCTGCACTTTATGTACATGCTCAGTAGTGAGGCCGTGCTGTGGAGCTGTAGTGGAGATGAATCTGTGCTGCACTTTATGTACATGCTCAGTAGTGAGGCTGTGCTGTGGAGCTGTAGTGGAGATGAATCTGTGCTGCACTTTATGTACATGCTCTGTAGTGACCAGTGCTGTGGAGTTGTAGCGGAGATGAATCTGTGCTGCACTTTATGTACATGCTCAGTAGTGAGGCCGTGCTGTGGAGCTGTAGTGGAGATGAATCTGTGCTGCACTTTATGTACATGCTCAGTAGTGAGGCAGTGCTGTGGAGTTGTAGCGGAGATGAATCTGTGCTGCACTTTATGTACATGCTCTGTAGTGACCAGTGCTGTGGAGTTGTAGCGGAGATGAATCTGTGCTGCACTTTATGTACATGCTCAGTAGTGAGGCTGTGCTGTGGAGCTGTAGTGGAGATGAATCTGTGCTGCACTTTATGTACATGCTCAGTATTAAGGCAGTGCTGTGGAGTTGTAGTGGAGATGAATCTGTGCTGCACTTTATGTACATGCTCAGTAGTGAGGCAGTGCTGTGGAGTTGTAGCGGAGATGAATCTGTGCTGCACTTTATGTACATGCTCTGTAGTGACCAGTGCTGTGGAGTTGTAGCGGAGATGAATCTGTGCTGCATTTTATGTACATGCTCAGTAGTGAGGCTGTGCTGTGGAGCTGTAGTGGAGATGAATCTGTGCTGCACTTTATGTACATGCTCAGTAATAAGGCAGTGCTGTGGAGTTGTAGTGGAAATGAATCTGTGCTGCACTTTATGTACATGCTCAGTAGTGAGGCAGTGCTGTGGAGCTGTAGTGCAGATGAATCTGTGCTGCACTTTATGTACATGATCAGTAGTGAGGCTGTGCTGTGGAGTTGTAGTGGAGATGAATCTGTGCTGCAGTTTATGTACATGCTCAGTAGTGAGGCCGTGCTGTGGAGCTGTAGTGGAGATGAATCTGTGCTGCACTTTATGTACATGCTCAGTAGTGAGGCAGTGCTGTGGAGCTGTAGTGGAGATGAATCTGTGCTGCACTTTATGTACATGCTCAGTAGTGAGGCTGTGCTGTGGAGCTGTAGTGATGAATCTGTGCTGCACTTTATGTACATGCTCAGTAGTGAGGCAGTGCTGTGGAGTTGTAGCGGAGATGAATCTGTGCTGCACTTTATGTACATGCTCAGTAGTGAGGCCGTGCTGTGGAGCTGTAGTGGAGATGAATCTGTGCTGCACTTTATGTACATGCTCAGTAGTGAGGCTGTGCTGTGGAGCTGTAGTGGAGATGAATCTGTGCTGCACTTTATGTACATGCTCAGTAATGAGGCAGCGCTGTGGAGTTGTAGTGGAGATGAATCTGTGCTGCACTTTATGTACATGCTCAGTACTGAACAGTGCTGTGGAGTTGTAGCGGAGATGAATCTGTGCTGCACTTTATGTACATGCTCAGTAGTGAGGCCGTGCTGTGGAGCTGTAGTGATGAATCTGTGCTGCACTTTATGTACATGCTCACTAGTGAGGCCGTGCTGTGGAGCTGTAGTGATGAATCTGTGCTGCACTTTATGTACATGCTCAGTAGTGAGGCCGTGCTGAGGAGTCCCGAGGTTTGGCTTACCACTCCACAGCCCTGGTTGTCCACTCTTGCACTTCTGAACAAGCAGAATGATTATTGGGGTATTCATGGCAAGTGCACTCTACTGTAGATGATATAACACTAATGAAGAAAAAACACTATCTTAGGCTAGTTTCACACTTGCTTTTTTTTGCAGCGCGTTTTTCCCGCAAAAAAACGCATTGAAAAAACGCATACAAAAGCATACAACTGCTGCGTTTTTTTCAAGCATTTTTATGAGCATGCATGAAAAAAACGCAGCGTTTTTATGCGTTTGTATGCGTTTTTAGTGCGTTTTTACCGCGTTTGCGTTTTTTTCCAACATTTTTAGGTGGCCCCTCACACTACCCAAACCATGACTTTACTAACCCTAACCCTGACCCTAACCCTTAACCAAATCATACTTAACCCAAACCCTAAACCCTAACTGACCCTAACCCTGACCCTAACCCTTAACAAAACCATACTTAACCCTAACCCTGACCCTAACCCTGACCCTAACCCTTAACCAAACCATACTTAACCCTAATCCTGACCCTAACCCTGACCCTAACCCTGACCCTAACCCTTAACAAAACCATACTTAACCCTAATCCTGACCCTAACCCTGACCCTAATCCTTAACAAAACCATACTTAACCCTGACCCTAACCCTGACCCTAACCCTTAACAAAACCATACTTAACCCTAATCCTGACCCTAACCCTTAACAAAACCATACTTAACCCTAACCCTGACCCTAACCCTTAACAAAACCATACTTAACCCTAATCCTGACCCTAACCCTAACCCTTAACCAAACCATACTTAACCCTGACCCAAACCCCAACCCTGACCCAAACCCTAACCCTAAACCCCCTTAACTAACCCTAACTCTAACCCAAACCCCTAAATTCCATGGTTAAAAAAAAAAAACGCATATGCAAAAAAACGCATACATGAGCATGCCAGTGCGCACATATGCGCATCCATAGGCTATAATGGCCATTTTTAGCGCAAAACGTGCGCATATGTGCGCATGCGCTTTTTTGCAGGGCCAAAAAATGCAACATGCTGCGTCTGGAAAATACAAACGCACACCCCAAAAAAACGCAGCGCATGAAAATCGCATACAAGCGCGCAGGTATGCGCACACATGTTAAATATAGGGGAAAAAACGCATGCGCACATATGCGTTTTTTTCCAGCGCTAAAAAACGCAAATGTGAAACCAGCCTTAGAGGCTAAGCCATATAGTACTTTTGGCTTTATGCCTCCTTAATTTCTTTTTTCTGTTGTGTCATCTCATTTAGAAAAGCAATCCTTCTTCGTAAACCGCTTAGTATCCACCAATACATATTTTTACTGAACGCGATATAAAAGAATAGCATCCCCCAAATGAGAACACTATAGGTGACACCCTGCTGTATCAGTTGCGATCAGTGTTGGCACCGACTATGGCTGTTTTTCTCCTTAGATGCAATTCTCTATAGTGACATTAGCATAGAGATGGTTAAAAGAGCATGGGGGCTTCCTCTTTTGCTCCAATGGGACACAGAGATTGTTATTGTGTAGTCCTGGAGGTTGCTGTGGTAATCCAAGGCCAAATAAAAGCCCAGCTATAGTAACATTTATAGCAAAGTAATATAGCAACATTTTAGTGGTTAAAATAAAAATGTTCAATTCAGTCATTCATTCCATTTTATATCAATTCCTGAACAGCACCTGAAGGGTTAATAAATTTCCTGACAGCAGCTTTGAATATGTAGTGCAGAGTATCAGATCAGCGATCTGATGATATACAGTAATGTCTCAGGAGGCTCAGGGGAGAAGGGGTTAAAGGCACAGAATGAATGTTCAAATCAAGTACAGGGGCTTGGTGCACCAGTCAGGTGCACCCTCCCTTCAGCTTGTTTTCCCTAAATCTCCACCCCTCGTCTTTGATAGCTCTGGCTTCATAGGGTCAGAGATGGATGGAAAATAAGCAGGTGGAAATGATCTCCTGCACTTGGTTTGAGAAGTCATTCTGTGCTGACAAAAAAAAACATTTTTTTTTTTTTTTTTTTTAACTAGAAAATGTTTGTCTCCACCTTCTAAGATACATACTTATCTTATTCCAGCGATCCAGACATATATAAGCTTATTTCTTTGTAGACGCCGTATCCAAAGCACTATTATCTTGTTAGTGTAAGGCCATGTTCACACCTTCAGTATTTGGTGAGTATTTTACCTCAGTATGTGTAAGCCAAAACCCAGAGTGGAGCAATCAGAGGAAAAGTATAATAGAAACACGTCACCACTTCTGGATTTATCACCCACTCCTGGTAATGGCTTACAGATACTGAGGTAAAAAACTCACCAAATACTGATCGTGTGAATGTGGCCCTCACACTTCTACTATATTCAGCTGTGCCTTTGGCATGTAACCTTGGCAGGCCTGGGAGGCCTGTACTATGGCAACCTATCGGCAATGTGTAATTGTGCTGCAGGATACCTGTTGGGTTAAACCCCTTTCTACTGTAAAACCTCCCAGATGTCAAGTTGCTATTGACTGTGGGAAAGCGTTAGGGCAGCAATGCTGTCTTGCTGGCTCTTCCCTGTGGTTGCTTTAATAGTACTGCAGTCTTTACAGGGTTCAGCAGTGCCACCTAGTGCTAAAACACTTGCGTTCAGCTATTATTTCAAAATGGCCCTTGAAACCTTAACTGGACTGCTCAAAAATATAAAGTTATGTGGTCCCCAAGTTGGCAATAAACCATAATAGATTAAGGTCATCAACCAATGATCTTAAATATCAAAAACTAACTTGACAAAAATGAATCTACGCAAAAAAAAATTTCATCAAACATAAACCGCAACTTAAAATGTTAAGATGCTCTGTATTCTATATTTAAATCAGCGTGTTCTTAAGGAGGACCTTCCACCAAATTTTTCATGTTAAACTGGATACACGATGTAAAAGGCACTGCAGAGGAGAATAAAACATTTGTTTGCAGAGATATTAGCAATAAAAACAATCTATAATATAACGCGCTAAGCGTCACTCTGTCCGAAGCCTTTATAGACTGCACAAGCGCGACGCGCCTGCACAGTCTGGCTTCAGACAGAATGAGGCATCCAGCGGTGAGGAGTGTGTATGCTGCCAGAAATGGTGGTACGCGTACACACTGCATACCGCTATTTCTGGCGCCATGCTTTCCTAACCGGGAGGAGCATTGCCATGGCGCTTCTCTTTGGCTGGAGACCGGTGAAGGAGTTCGGCCGGAATCCCACATGCGCATAGCGCAATTCGGCACTATTTTACTGAAGACACATTTGCAGTGTGTCTTCAGCAATATGGCGCCGGGCAGAGCTATGGGCATGCGCGTACTCTGGCGCCACACTCCTCCCTCGGCCTCCAGCAGAACGTGACAGCGCTGGAGCACAGGAGAGAAGGGTGAGTATAACTGTTTTTTTTTGTATGTGTGTAGTTTAATAGGGGTGAGGGGAACCATACATACCAGGAAAGGGGGTGGTGAGGGGACCATGCATACCAGGAAAGGGGGGAGAGGTGACCATGCATACCAGTATTGGGGGATGAGGGGACCATGCATACCACAAAAGGGGGGTTAGGGGACCATGCATACCACAAAAAGGGGGGGTGAGGGGACCATGCATACCACGAAAGGGGGGTTAGGGGACCATGCATACCACGAAAGGGTGGTGAGGGGACCATGCATACCACGAAAAGGGGGGTGAGGGGGACATGCATACCACGAAAGGGGGGTGAGGGGACCATGCATAGCACGATAAGGGGGGTGAGGGGACCATGCATACCACGAAAAGGGGGGTGAGGGGACCATGTATGCCAGGATTGGGGTGAGGGGACCATGCATACCACGAAAGGGGGGTAAGGGGACCATGCATACCACGAAAGGGGGGTAAGGGGACCATGCATACCATGAGAAGGGGGGTGAGGGGACCATGCATACCACGAAAAGGGGGGTGAGAGGACCATTCATACCAGGATTGTGGATGAGGGGACCATGCATACCAGGATTGGGGGGTGAGAGGACCATGCATACCAGGATAGGGGGGGAGGACCATGCATCCCAGGATAGGGATGAGGGGTGCCATGCACACCAGGATGGGAGGGGGGCAGCACATACCAGGATGGGAGACCATTTACCAATAAAAATGCAGAACGGGTTCATAGCTAGTGGAAGTGGAAAATAATGATAAGTGATAAGTGGAAAATAATTAAAGGGGTGGTCCGAAACAGATATTGATTTTAATCCTGAATTCCAACCTATTTAATGTAGTAATCAAATCCCTTTTCTAATATACTTTAATTAAAAAGTTCTTATTGTTCCCTCTTTAAGTGTTTTTTATTGTTATACCTACTTACGGTTTGATAACATTTCATTTGCGAATCCCTAGTGTATGCTGAGATACTCAAATGAGATGCCATCAGGGAGCAGAGGCTGGAGTAACAGCCTCTTTCCCCACCCTGAAACAAAGCATCATTGGTGATGTTCGTTACAGGGGCTGTGCTAGTCCCAGCTCTACTGAGCATACGTTGCAAAGAATGGGAACACACAAAGCTAATAGGATATGTCCAAGTCATTTTAATAATACTTTAAGTATCAAAAAACATATAAAGAATATCCATAGATCATATAACAGGACAGTGTAGGATACACTGCACACCTCAATAGAGAAAACCACCAACCAAAACACAATAAATAGTCCAAACAAATATATATTGCACAATTATAAATATTTTATTGAATATCAGAAGGTCACTAACAAACATGGCTAAAAGTGACTGACAGCGTAAAAACCATAAAGGCGGTAGAAACAAACCAAGAGGTCCTAGATTATATTATAAATAACCATATCTACAGATCAATATAACAGGAGTGCAGTATTCATCCTATGTTCCAAATATGGACCAGAGTAAACATAATAAGTAAGTAAACCAGTGTTACACGCTCCACACAGACACCCATCAAGTAAAATGGCTATACCGCTATAGATTATAGTCAAAAGATTGTAATAACCATACCCGATATCAGAGCTCAAGACACCACGCTTTCTCCCACATACGTTGGCTGTTTATTCTGATGTATACTCAGTATGAGCTACCTTGTCACTGTGCAATACTCCTTTTCATTGTACAGTGACAGTGCGCTCCCTTACCAGCTCTAGTGAGGAGTTGACAAGAGCGCACTGTCAGTGTGCATTGTAAGGAGAGAATGTAGTGAGCAGAGACCAGCCCATCCCCAAACATTATATCTGTTTTGAGGGGGCGGAACTGTTCTTTTACCTGCTCACCGGGTTCTTTCCTTACTATGCGCACCGACAGTGCAGCCTTTGTCCCCTCATTCGAGTATCCTAGCATGCAGTGGAGATTCCCATATAAAATGTCATAAAAAATGCAATGCAAAAAGAAGATGGGGTAGAGAAGGAACAATAGGGACTTTTTAATTAAAGTGATTAGATTATTACAGTGAATAGATTGCCGTTTTAGGATTAAAGCTGCTATTTTTGGACAACCCCTTTAAGTCAAAGTGGGCATTACCAGAGAGATTTCACTGGGATTACTTCCTTTTTCTGATGCACTTGGGAGAGGAGAAATATTGGAAGTGTTTGTAATTAGATTCAACTCTACAGCACTGCCCCTGCCTCCAAATTGACTGCCAAGGATGAGAGCTGAAAATTGTCAGTTAACTCCTTCACCCCCAAGGGTGGTTTGCACGTTCATGACCGGGCCAATTTTTACAATTCTGACCACTGTACCTTTATGAGGTCATAACTCTGGAACGCTTCCATGGATCCCGGTGATTCTGACATTGTTTTCTCGTGACATATTGTACTTCATGTTAGTGGTAAAATTTCATTCAAATAACTTGCGTTTATTTGTGAGAAAAACGGAAATTTGGCGAAAATTTTGAAAATTTCGCAATTTTCCAACTTTGAATTTTTATGCCCTTAAATCACAGAGATATGGCACACAAAAAACTTGATAACTAACATTTCCCACATGTTTACTTTACATCAGCACAATTTTGGAACCAAAATTTTTTTTGTTAGGAAGTTATAAGGGTTAAAAGTTGACCAGCGATTTCTCATTTTTACAACACCATTTTATTTTTAGGACCACATCACATTTGAAGCCACTTTGAGGGGTCTATATGATAGAAAATACCCAAAAGTGACACCATTCTAAAAACTGCACCCCTTAAGGTGCTCAAAACCACATTCAAGAAGTTTATTAACCCTTTAGGTGCGTCACAGGAATTTTTTTGAATATTTAAAAAAAAATGAACATCTAACTTTTTTTCATACAAAAAATACTTCAGGTTCAATTTTTTTTATTTTACCAAGGGTAACAGGAGAAATTGAACTGCAAAAGTTATTGTGCAATTTGTCCTGAGTACGCAGATACCTGATATGTGGGGGGGAACGACTGTTTCGGCGCATGGCAGAGCTCAGAATGGAAGGAGCGCCGTTTGACTTTTTCAATGCAAAATTGGCTGGAATTCAGATTGGACGCTATGTCACGTTTGGAGAGTCCCTGATGTACCTAAACAGTGGAAACCCCCTACAAGTGACCCCATTTTGGAAACTAGACCCCCCAAGGAACTTATCTAGATATGTGGTGAGAACTTTGAACCCACAAGGGCTTTACAGAAGTTTATAACGTACAGCGGTACAATTAAAAAATCATATTTTTTCCACAAAAATGATCTTTTCACCCCAATTTTTATTTTCCCAAGGGTAACAGGACCCTAAAAGTTATTGTGCAATTTGTCCTGAGTACGCTGATACCCCACATGTGGGGGTAAACCACTATTTGGGCGCATGGCAGAGCTCGGAAGGGAAGCAGCGCCATTTGACGTTTTTGGCTGGAATTGAGATCGGACACGATGTCGCGTTTGGAAAACCCCTGATGTACCAAAACAGTGGAAACCCCCCACAAATGACACCATTTTGGAAACTAGACCCCCTAAGGAACTTATCTAGATGTGTGGTGAGAACTTTGATCCCCCATGGTCTTCACAGAAGTTTATAACATAAAGCCATACAATTAAAAAATCATATTTTTTCCACAAAAATGATCTTTTCACCCTCAATTCTTATTTTCCCAAGGGTAACAGGACCCTAAAAGTTATTGTGCAATTTGTCCCGAGTACGCTGATACCCCACATGTGGGGGTAAACCACTATTTGGGCGCATGGCAGTGCTTGGAAGGGAAGCAGCGCCATTTGACGTTTTTGGCTGGAATTGAGATCGGACACCATGTCGCGTTTGGAAAACTCCTGATGTACCAAAACAGTGGAACCCCCCCACAAATGACACCATTTTGGAAACTAGACCCCCTAAGGAACTTATCTAGATGTGTGGTGAGCACTTTGACCCCCCCAATGCTTCACAGAAGTTTATAACACCCGGGCGTGAAAATAAAAAATTCATATTTTTTCCACAAACATGATCTTTTAGTCACCATTTTTTTATTTTCCCAAGGGGACCAGGAGAAATTGGACCCCAAAAGTTGTTGTCCAATTTGTCCTGAGTATGCTGATACCCCATATGTGGGAGAAAACTACTGTATGGGCACACGTCGGGGCTCGGAAGGGAAGTAGTGACGTTTTGGAATGCAGACTTTGATGGAATGGTCTGCGGGTGTCATGTTGCCTTTGGAGAGCCCCTAATGTACCTAAACAGTGGAAACCCCCCACAAATGACCCCATTTT
The DNA here is from genome assembly GCF_039654945.1 of Dendrobates tinctorius. Classification (NCBI taxonomy): domain Eukaryota; kingdom Metazoa; phylum Chordata; class Amphibia; order Anura; family Dendrobatidae; genus Dendrobates; species Dendrobates tinctorius. Next base: position 11,023,824 of record NW_027361802.1, read on the forward strand.
GAAAACTAGACCCACTAAGGAACGTATCTAGATGTGTGGTGAGCACTTTGAACCCCCAAGTGCTTCACAGAAGTTTATAACACTCGGACGTGAAAATAAAAAAATCATTTTTTTCCACAAAAATGATATGTTTGCCCCCAATTTTTTATTTTCCTAAGGGTAACAGGAGAAATTGGACCCCAAAAATTGTTTTGCAATTTGTCCTGAGTAGGCTGATACCCTACATGTGGGGGTAAAACACTGTTTGGGCGCATAGCAGAGCTTGGAAGGGAAGGAGCACCATATGACTTTTTCAACTCAGAATTGGCTGGAATTGAGATCAGACGCCATGTTGCATTTGGAGAGCCCCTGATGTGCCCAAACAGTGGAAACCCCCAATTCTAACTCCAACCCGAACCCCAACACGCCCCTAGCCCTAACCCTAGCCCTAACCCTAACCTAACCCTAACCCTACCCCAACACACCCCTAGCCCTAACCCTAATGGAAAAATAGAAATAAATACATTTTTTTTATTTTATTATTTTTCCCTAACTAAGGGGGTGATAACGGGGGGTTTGATTTACTATTTATGGCGGTTTTTATGTTTGGCGGCTGTCGCACGCTAAAAGACGCTTTTTATTGTAAAAATAGTTTTTGCATCACCACATATTGAGAGCTATAATTTTTCCGTATTTTGACCCACCGAGTCATGTGAGGTCTTATTTTTTGCGGGATGAGTTGACGTTTTTATTGGTACCATTTTCGGGCACGTGAAATTTTTTGATCGCTTTTTATTCCGATTTTTGGGACGCAGAATGAACAAAAACCAGCGTTTCATGAATTTCTTTTGGGGGGGTGCGTTTACACCGTTCCGCGTGCGGTAAAATTGATAAAGCGGTTTTATTCTTCGGGTCAGTACGGTTACAGCGATACCTCATTTAGGTCGTTTTTTTATGTTTTGTCGGTTTTATGCAATGAAAATTATTTTATATAAAAAATAATTATTTTTGCATCGCTTTATTCAGCGAGCTATAACTTTTTTATTTTTTCGCTGATGATGCTGTGTGGCGGCTCGTTTTTTGCGGGACAAGATGACGTTTTCAGCGGTACCATGGATATTTATATGCGTCTTTTTGATCGCGCGTTATTACACTTTTTGTTTGGCGGTATGATAATAAATCATTTTTTGCTTCGTTTTTTATTTTTATTTTTTAAGGGGTTCGCTAAAGGGGTTAACTAATGGGACAGTTTTATAGGGCGGGTCGTTACGGACGCGGCGATACCTAATATGTGTACTTTTATTGTTTTTTTTTTTTATTATTTCCAAAAAATGGATTTATTGGGGGAATTTTTTTTTTTTTTTCTAAGTTATTTGGCGATTTTTTTTTTTAATTATTTTTACACTTTTTTTTATTTTTTTTTTTACTTTATTAAATAGTCCCAGGTGGGACATCGCTGTCCTGTGACAGATCGCTGATCTGTCACATCACAGATCACTATGACAGATCAGCGATCTGACACAGGCAGTGCAGAAGGCTTCCTCATGCCTGCGCTTTGCAGGCACTGAGGAAGCCAGCTTCCGCAGGCCCCCGAAGGCCCCCGTCGCCATCTTGGATTCGGGGGCCTGGAGGAAGGGAGTCCCCCGCAGCAGCGCTGCACATTGCGCTGCCGTGGGGGGCTCAGGGAAGCACGGAGGGAGCCCCCTCCCTGCCGATGCTTCCCTTTAACCCCCGGTACACCGCGATCGTGTTTGATCGCGGTGTGCAAGGGGTTAACGTGTCGGGGGCGGTCCGTGACCGCCCCTGACACATTGTGCCGGGTGTCAGCTGTGATAATCAGCTGACACCCGGCCGCGATTAGCGGCGATCACCACGTGGGCGCCGCTGATCGCGCCGACGTACTATCCCGTCCCCGGTCATACGGGCCCGGGTACCGTGGACGGGATAGTACGTCGGATGGCAGAAAGGGGTTAATCCCACTCAGGTCTTCTATTCTCATGTCATTGCGCTGCAGTGAAAAGAGCAGACTGTTTGTCAATAGATCTCACACTTGAGCATGTTCTGTCCCCAATGTATTCATGCCTACTTATGATAGGTCAGCATCCAAAAGAGGAAGAAGTAAACTTCCCCAGTGAAAGTTCTTGGCAATGCCCACTTGGCCTTTTGCCTATTACATGTTGTGTCGGTTCAAAATGAACAATTTTGCGAAAGTTCTTCTTTAACCATTTAGCACAAAGTTACGCAATTATACGTTTGCACTGTGGATTCTAAATGTGGAGGGGGTCTCAAAAACTGAAGCTATTACAGGCTATTATAGATAGCAGATATCTGTCCCTATGGCCACTATCACACGTTCAGTATTTGGTCAGTATTTTACATCAGTATTTGTAAGCCAAAACCAGGAGTGGAATAATCAGTATAATAGAAACACGTCACCACTTCTGTATCTATTATTATTATCATTCATTTTTATAGCGACATTTATTCCATGGCGCTTTACATGTGACAAAGAGGCTTACAAAGACAAGTTCAATAAACATGAGCAATACAAGGCACACACACAAGTACAAAAGGAGAGGGGACCCTGCCCATGAGGGCTCACAGTTTACAGGGGATGGGTGAGGATACACTAGGAGAGGGTAGATCTGGTCGTGCGGCGGTTCAGTAGACTGAGGATCATTGCAGGTTGTATGCTTTCCGTAATCAACTGATCCACCCTGCATGTATTCACTCCATTCACTGTTAGCAAGCAGCCTGAATGGTACAACTTCCCACCTCTGCTGGCTGTCATTTCTGCTTCAATATATCCAAATGATAATCAACTGATCCATCCTGCATGTATTCACTCCATTCACTATTAGCAAGCAGCCTGAATGGTACAACTTCCCACCTCTGCTGGCTGTCATTTCTGCTGCAATATATCCAAATGGTACAACTCCATACTTCAGCTTGCTGTCTGTCTTCTGCTGCTTTACCATTTTGCTACATATTTTAATGTGCCTGCTAAAGCTTTTGGTATATTTCATTTGTTGCACTGTATTTAATACTTACTGCTTTATATCCGTGTCTTGCGCCTCTCTAGATCTTATCAGGTGGAAGGTGCTGTAGCATATAGATGCAGCCTGGTCTCGTGCCTTTGTTCATCTAACCACCCCCTGGTGCGCTGGCCCCAGCTGCCAAATTATACTAAACCAGCTCCCACAATCCCTTTCTGCAGACCATGTAGTGTGGCCTATATATTTAGTAGTTCCTAAGGGGAAGCACGCAGTGAGGGATGCACACAGGCATCCCATAAGCAAAGCATCACAGAAGCTAAGCATCAAGAAAATTACAGTTATCCATGGCAGTTAATCAGGTAACCCACACTTTGCATTCCCTTTTAGCCATGAGCTTTATTTCTATCCTCCTATGCTCCCTTGCCAACCACATTCACCACACCATCCCCCCTCCATCAAGACTCATACACATCAGCCCCTCTAGACTTCCCTCTCCCATGTACAGCTCCCATGCACTCCTCACCTTCCTGTGAAACCTCAGCCCATCTTGCCCAAACACATTGCAAAAAAAACTACTTATAATTCCAACAACTATTTGCTCTTTATCTTCCTACTACTACTGATTTCAGGGGACATCTCCCCCAACCCTAGTCCACCATCCCCCAACCTCAACCCCTACCCTACCTCATATTGAAACCATAATAATCTTATTAATATTACTTGCACTTCCTCATCTCCATCTTTTAATTGTGCCCTCTGGAATCCACAATCTGTTTGTAACAAGCTTCCTTTCCTGTACAACTACTTTATGAACAACTCTCTTAATCTGTTGGCCCTCACTGAAACCTGGATTCAGGATTCTGACAATGTCTCTCCTGCTGCCATTTCCTATGGTGGCTTACAATTCTCTCATTCCCCGAGACCCACAAACAGACTTGGTGGTGGAGTTGGCATACTCCTGTCCCCACAATGCACTTTCCAGGTCATCCCCCCAGTTCCATCACTCTCATTCCCATCTTTTGAGGTCCACACCATCAGGCTCTTCCGTCCCCTCTCCCTCAGAGTAGCGGTCATATACCGGCCCTCAGGCTCACCCACTTTCCTGCCTGGCTGCCGCACTTCATGTCCTCAGAGCTACCAACTCTTATCCTGGGAGACTTCAACATCCCCATTAACAGCCCAACTTCCACATCTGCATCCCAGCTTCTATCACTAACCACCTCTCTAGGCCTCTCACAGCTTTCAACCTCTGAGACACACAAGGACGGTAACACCCATGATCTCGTCTTTATCCGGCTCTGTTCAGTCTCCCACCTAAATAACTCACCGCTTCCACTCTCTGACCACAACATACTCTCCTTCACGCTCACAAATCCTCACCCACCCCAGCTCACTCCCACCTTCCACACAATCAGAAATCTACAGGCCATTAACCCTCAGACACTTTCAGACTCCCTACACTCATCACTGTCCCCAATCTCCTCTTTTTCTTGTCCTCATCTGGCTGTTCATCACTACAACGACACTCTTAGAAGCACCCTTGACTTAGCAGCTCCGATCACCCTCAGAACCTCCAAGCACAGAGTAAAACAGCCCTGGCTCACACCTCAAACTCAACTTCTCCAGCGATGCTCTAGGAGTGCTGAACGTCTATGGAGAAAAACCCGCACACCAGAAGATTTCATCCAATTCAAATTTATGTTAAGAACCTATAACGCTGCCCTTCACCTCGCCAAACAGACCTACTTCACCACCCTGATCTCCTCACTAGCCAACAACCCCAAGAAACTTTTCACTCCCTCCTCAGGCCAAAAGCACAAGCCCCTATCAATGACTTTTGTGCTGATGACCTGGCCTCCCTCTTCACAGAAAAAATAGATAATATTCTCAGGAAATCTGCTCCCAACCACCAAGTGCTGTGACTCCCATCCCTTCCTGCATCTCCCCTGGCTCACTTTCCACATTTGATCCCATCACAGAAGAAGTCGTCTCCAGACTCCTCTCTTCTTCTCGTCCGACCACATACACTACCGACCCCATTCCCTCACATCTCCTCCAGTCTCCAGTCGTCACAACTCACCTAACTGCAATCTTTAATCTCTCCCTCTCCTCGGGCATTTTGCCATCGTCCTTCAAACACGCCATCGTTACTCCATTATTAAAGAAACCCACTCTCGACCCATCCTGCACAAACATCTACAGACCAGTCTCCAATCTCCCCTTCATCTCTAAACTTTTGGAGCGCCTAGTTTACTCCCGCCTTACTCGTTACCTCTCCACTCACTCCCTTCTAGACCCTTCACAGTCCGGCTTCGGCCCCCTACATTCGACTGAAACTGCACTCATCAAAGTGACCAATGACCTTCTGACAGCAAAACGTAACGGTGATCACTCTCTGCTCATTCTTCTTGACCTATCTGCAGCTTTCGACACTGTTGACCACCATCTCCTACTCTCTAGGCTCCAGTCACTAGGCATTAAGGAAACTGCTGCTCTCCTTGTTCTCTTCCTATCTTTCTGACCGCTCCTTCAGAGTTTTGTTCTGACTCCACGTCATCTCCTCTTCCTCTCGCTGTCGGGGTACCTCAGGGCTCAGTCATTGGCCCCCTTCCCTTCTCTCTCTACTCGGCCCCAATTGGACAGACCATCAGCAGATTTGGCTTTCAGTACCATCTTTATGCTGATGACACAACTAAACACATCATTCCCCGACCCTACCCCCGCTTTACTACAGAACGCCAGTGACTGTCTGTCCGCAGTCACCAACATCATGTCCGCTCTCTATCTGAAACTCAACTCTCCAAAACTGAACTACTTCTGCTCCCGCCGTCTACTAACCTCCCTAAATCTGACATTTCCCTCTCTGTGGGTGGCACTATAATAACACCCCGGCAGCAGGCACGCTGTCTGGGTGTTAGATTTGACACCAATCTCTCCGTCACATCCCATATACAATCTCTTGCCACTTACACCTAAAGAACATCTCTAGAATCCGCCCTTTTCTCACCATGGAAACAACAAAAATCCTCACTGTAGCATTGATCCACTCCCGCCTGGATTACTGCAACGCTCTATTAATTGGCCTCCCCGTTACTCGAGTCCCCTCTCCAGTCCATACTTAATGCAGCAGCCAGGGTCATCTATCTGGCTAATCGGTACTCCCGCTCTTCGCCAGTCCTTACACTGGCTGCCCATTCATTATAGGATCCAATTCAAAGTACTTGTTCTCACCCACAAAGCTCTCCACAGTGCAGCACCCCCCTTCATCTCCTCCCTCATTTCTGTCTATCGGCCTAACTGACCGCTGCGCTCTGCAAACGACTTTCGACTAACCTCTGCATTAATCCGTACCTCCCACTCCCGACTCCAAGACTTCTCCCGCGCTGCGCCAATCCTCTGGAATGCTCTACCCCAAGAAATTAGAACTATCCACAATTTGCATAGTTTTAGGCGCTCCCTCAAGACACATTTGTTCAGAGCGGCCTATCACGTTCACTAATCAAAATCATTCTATGTGTAAGTGTGCATGAGTAGCCCATTCACTATCTCCATCCATCCCTCACTCCCTCAAGATGGCTGGACCATTATTATAAATTCACCATTGTAAATACACACCTGTACTTTGTATCTCCCCCACCTCATTGTAGATTGTAAGCTCTCACGAGCAGGGTCGTCTTATTTTGCTTTAATTATTGTATTGTTAAAGTTGTTACTTATAACTTGTGTTTTGAAACTGTTAAACTGTAAAGCGCTGCGGAATATGTTGGCGCTATATAAATAAAGATTATTATTATTATTATTATTATTAAGAGGTGGGTCTTCAGGTTCCTTTTGAAGGTTTCCATGGTAGGCGAAAGTCTGATGTGTTGGGATAGAGTTCCAGAGTATGGGGGAAGCACGGGAGAAGTCTTGTATGCAGTTGTGGGAAGAAGAGATTAGATGGGAGTAGAGAAGGAGATCCTGAGAGGATCAAAGGTTGCTTGTAGGAAAATACCGGGAGACTGTCACAGATGTATGGAGGAGACAGGTTGTAGATGGCTTTGTATGTCATAGTTAGGGTGTTGAACTGGAGCCTCTGGACAATAGGAAGCTAGTGAAGGGCTTGGTGGAGAGAAGAGGCTGGGGAATAACGGGGAGACAGGTGGATTAGTTCGGCAGCAGAGTTTAAGATAGATTGGAGTGGTGCAAGAGTGCTAAAGAGGAGGCCAGCGAGTAGGAGGTTACAATAGTTGAGGCGGGAGATGATGAGGGCATGCCCAGGTGTTTTTGCAGTTTCTTGGTCAAGGAATGTACAGATCTGGGAAATATTTTTGAGTTTGAGTTGGCAGCAGGAGGCAAGGGCTTGGATATGTGGCTTGAAAGAGAGGGCAGAGTCGAGGATCACCCCGAGGCACCGAGCATGCGGGACTGGGGAAAGTAAGCAGCCATTGACTTTGATGGATAAGTCTGGTGGAAGGTTAGAGTGAGATGGGGGAAAGATGATGAATTTTGTTTTGTCATTGTTCAGTTTTAGAAAGTGAGCAGAAAAGAAAGATGAGATAGCGGACAGACATTGTGGGATTTTGGTCAGTAAGGAGGTGATGTCGGGTCCAGATAGGTAGATCGGCGTAGAGATGATGCTGCAAACCGTGTGATTCTATGAGCTGTCCCAGGCCGAAGGTGTAGATGGAGAAGAGTAGGGGTCCTAGAACTGAGCCTTGGGGAACACTGACAGACAGGGGGCGAGGTGCGGAGGTGGTGTGGGAGAGGGAGACACTGAATGTCCGGTCTGTTAGATATGACGAGATCCGGGATAGGGCCAAATCTGTGATGCCAAGAGATGAGAGAATCTGTAACAAGAGGGAATGGTCAACAGTGTCAAAGGCAGAAAACAGGTCCAGGAGGAGGAGGACAGAGTAGTGTCGCTTGTTCTTGGTGGTGACTTTAGATAGGATGGTTTCAGTTGAGTGATGTGGTTGGAAGACAGATTGTACCCAGTCAAAGAGGGAGCAGGAGGAGAGGTGGGAGGACAGTTGAAGATGGACATGTTGTCCCAATAGTTTTGAGGCATAAGGGAGAAGTGATATTGGGCGATAGCTAGACAAAGAGCATGGGTCAAGGGAGGGCCTTTTGAGGATGGATTTGATTGAGACATGTTTGAAGGAAGAAGGGAAGACACCATTTTTAAGTGAAAGGTTGAAGAGATGTATTAGGGTTGGGATTAAGAGTGTGGCGAGGTTAGGGATGAGGTGGGACGGGAGCGGGTCAAGCGTGCAAGTGGAGAGCTGATCTTCTGTCATGGTGGAGAAGCTGGTTTTGGAAGAACAGGGCTGATCAGTTAAGAGGAGGAGCATTGGGGGCTAGAGAATTGAAAGTGAGGAAAAGCTGTTTAGGGTTGTGAGACAGGGAGGATATGAGAGATGTGAAGTAAGTTTGTTTTGCGGCAGTGAGCGTGGACTTGAAGCTGTCGAGGGACATTTTGTATGCGAAAATGTACTCGGCAGAACGGGATCTCTTCAATCTCCGCTCAGCAATTCTGGAAACCCGTCTCGGTTCTTTGGTCAGACTGGTCAGCCAGGGTTGCCTGTTGATTGTACAAGTCTTGCTGTGCGAGAGAAGGGCGGCCGAATCGATTGCTGCTGTTATTGTGGTGTTATATAAAGTGGCAGCAGCATCTGTGTCATGTAAGGAAGCTATGTCTGTAAGAGGGAGAAGGGACTCAGAGACTCAGTATAAATTGAGGTGTTTTAGATTTCTCCGAGGGTGAGCGAGTTTTTGGAGTGGGGGTTGTGCACTAGCGGAGGAGAGGGAAGAGAATGTCAGTAGTTTGTCGTCAGACGGGGCGGGGTGAGTTAGTGAGATTAGCAATGGAACAGAGGCGGGTGGCCATCTTTGTGAGTGGCCGCGGAGGACCATTGAGTGAGGCCAAAGAAGGCAGTCCATGGTAAAAGTTTAGAAGCAGCTGAGGTGGAAGTGTCAATGGGGATGTTGACGCCACCCATGATGATATTGGGGATGTCAGCAGAAAGGAAATGAAGTAGCCAGGTGGTCGAGGAAGGTGGAGATGGCTAGTTCTGCGGGGCGGTAGATGACAGCCAGCTGGAGGTTGGAGGGGGAGTAGATGCGGATGGAGTGCACCTCAAAGGAGGGAAGAGTGGGTGGGAGTGGAATTTGGGTAAAGGAGCAGGTATCAGACAGGAGCAAGACAACTCCACCACGTTTGTTGATGGGGTGAGGGGTGTGAGAGAGCTTGAATCCGCCATAAGAATCATAGAATCGTAGAGTTGGAAGGGACCTCCTGGGCCATCTGATCCAACCCCCTGCTCAAAGCAGGATTCCGTACGCCTTAGGTGGACTCCTACTATCGACCAGTCTAAAAGGTAACATTATGCAGTGAACTCGGTGTGCTTACTACACTTTTTGTATTCATTCCCATTGGTGGCAGGTTCCACCAGGTGTGATGGCCAAATTTGGGCTTATATTTTACATACTTTGACTGGTTGTTACATACTAATATGGGATTAAGTTGAATATTTAATCTTTGTACCATGTATTGATAACATTATTTATATCCCTTTGTCCATTACCTGTGGTATACCCCTTGTCTTTTTTGGCCCATGTGCTATTTATGGTCATAACTTACTCTTATGCCACCTTTTTTCCTGTATTCCTGTTATATTCTAATAAAAATTCTTTGGTAATTTTGTAAAATTTGTTGTGTGGGACTTTTTTCGTCATTTTTCGCTCATATATTTTTTTATATATATATCTACGATTGTCCCGTTATGTCCTTAGTAACACCCATTCATGCAGTGATATACTTGTATGTCTCTACTCTATTCGTATAAAAGGGGTGTTTTTTCATGAAACTATTATGGCCAAAGCAGTATTCGCTAAATCATCCCAGACAGATGTCTGTCCAGCCTCTGTTTGAAGACTTCTATTGAAGGAGAACTCACCACCTCTCGTGGCAGCCTGTTCCACTCATTGATCACTCTAACTGTCAAAAAGTTTTTTCTAATATCTAATCTGTGTCTCCTCCCATTCAATTTCATCCCATTGCTTCTAGTCTTTCCTTGTGCAATTGAGAATACAGATGATCTTTCTACAATGTGATAGCCCTTGAGATATTTGTAGACAGCTATTAAGTCTCCTCTCAGTCTTCTCTTTTGCAAGCTAAACATTCCCAAATCCTGCAACCTTTCCTCATAAGACAGGGTTTGCAGACTGGTCACCATTCTGGTCGCTCTTTTCTGAACTTGCTCCAATTTGTTGACATATTTTTTAAAATGTGGTGCCCAAAACTGGACACCGTATTCCAGATGAGGTCTGACCAAAGAGGAGTAGAGGGCAAGAATGACTTCACGTGATCTAGACTGTATGCTTCTGTTAATATTCTAGAATTGCATTTGTGTTACACCCGGTCCCCGTCCTGCGCTGCGCCCAGGTCTGCCGCTGTTACACCTGGCCCCCGTCCTGGCGCTGTGTCCAGGCCTGCCTCTGCTTTCCGTTCTGGGCACTCACCTCGGGCCTCTCATGCTGCTGCTCAGCATTCTGTCCTGCCTCCTCCTCCTGGCATCCTGTGAGGAGATCTGTAACTAAGGCTATTAGGTCACGCCTGCCCGCTCTCTTGCCGCCTTAAAGGGGCGGCGTGCATTATTCAAAAAATGCAATCAACCAATGGCAGCGCACTGGCTGCTATTTCTGGCCTCTCCTCCATAGGGAGAGCGCCGGAGCAACGAGTATCTATCATTGCTACATCCGGTTCTCATGCTAACCTGTCTGCACTGCATCTGCAGTCTCTGTGCATTGTCTAATGCTCTCTGTTTCCACAGCATATCAGTATCCTTTGTTACCTGGTTATATCAGCAACCATCTGGGCCTAAGCCATCCCATTCCGCCTACAGTCATCCGAGCCCAAGGACTGTGTGAAGGTCACTGGAACCGACTCCTTACCAACTAACCGGATCCAGGGCACAGCGCATTAAGGACTCTGCTGTAACTTTTGTTATCCCTTTTGGTCCCGCTGGGACAGCTGCCACGTGTTTGGGGTCTAACTGGAGGTAGCACCTGTGTCCTCCGGGTATTCCATTCTGGCCCTGCCTGAGGGGCTTTAATACGGGTGCCCGGGGCTCACTAGTCACGCCCCCTTCGGAGCCCCCCGGACCGTGGTCCCGAGGTTCCACTTTAAAAATAAAAACGAATGTGAACTTCACCATCCCTGCCTCCACTTCGATTCGTTACAGATTGCTCCGGCCATGGAATCCGCTGGACCCCAGAGGCCTCCGACGGAGTTGTGCCAAGAGGTGACCTGTTTAAGAGATCAACAGGATAAGATCACGACGTATCTACGGAACCTGTCCACCCGCATGGATTCTGTGCAGAACCCGGCTGCTCCTGATTCAGCTAGCAACACCCAGGTACCTGCTGTCATGACAAGCAAGGGCCCCCGCCTGGCGGCTCCTACCCGCTTCCATGGTGATACCACTCAGTGTCGGGGTTTTCTCAATCAGTGTACTCTACACTTCGAAATACTGGAGCATATGTTTGCTTCTGACTGTGCCAAAGTGGGCTTCATTATGTCACATCTAGCAGGAGAGGCTCTCGCCTGGCTGAATCCGTTATGGGAGAGAGGAGACCCGCTGGTTAATGATCTTCAATCTTTCCTAGAAACTTTCGCAGGACCTTTGATGAACCTGGCCGGGTCACGTCGACCGCTTCTGCCCTGTTTCGCTTACGCCAAGGAACCCTCATGGTGGCTTAGTATGCTGTTCAGTTCCGCACCCTCTCGTCTGAGTTATCTTGGAACAATGAGGCCTTGCTGGCTACCTTCTGGGAGGGCCTATCTGGAAAAATTAAGGATGAGCTGGCGGGACGGGACAGGCCTACCATCTTGGATAACCTGATTTCCTTGGCAACCCGGATTGACCTGCATTTTCAGGAGCGTTCCATAGAGATTAAGCGTGACAGGAGGTCCTACCACCTGGACTCTAATTCTTCCAAGACGTCTACCTCATCCTCTTCTCCCAAAGCTATGGAGGTAGATCGAGTAAGTCTGGCCAGCCGCCGCCAGGAGGCGCGTCACAAAAGCGGAAGCTGTCTGTACTGTGGTAGTTCCGAACACCTGTATTGCTCCTGTCCAAAGAAATCGGAAAACTCCTGCGCCTAGGCTCGGTAGGAGAGGCCACCCTAGGTAAAGAACGTTCCTCTCCTTCGTTGCAGATCTCAGTCTCCGTGACCTGCGGAGCAATAAAATTTTATGGACTCTGTCTGTTGGACTCCGGAGCCGCCGGAAGCTTTATCCACGCTTGTGGATCGCTACCACTTACCAGTTCAGGCTCTTCCCAACCCGTTGCGGGTAACCGCTGTCGATGGCCAGCCTCTGACCGAACCTGTCCAGTTCCAGACTGAGCCAGTGGAACTCCGGGTAGGTCTTATGCATTCTGAAAGAATCCGTTTTTATGTGTACCGTTTGTCTCACCCCTTGCTTTTAGGTTTACCTTGGATTCAGAAACATGAACCAGTCCTTAATTGGAGAACAGGCGAAATTCTACGTTGGGGAGATTCCTGCTCGGACCGGACCGTTGTTTAACCCGGATTGAACCAGCTTCACCCACAGTCCGACCTGCTACCCTGCCTGGATTATCATCCACTTACTGGTCCTTCTCGGATGTCTTCGGGGAAAAAGGAGGCTGAAAAACTTCCTCCCCACAGGTCGTATGACTGTCCAATAGACCACCTTCCTGGAACATCTCCTCCCCGTGGGAGAGTTTACCCTCTTTCCCAGGCAGAGACTCAAGCTGTGTCGGACTACATCCAGGAGAACTTGGCCAGAGGGTTTATCCGAAAATCATCGTCACCGGCAGGAGCAGGCTTCTTCTTCGTGAAGAAAAAGGACGGATCCCTGCGGCCCTGTATCGACTACCGAGGACTGAACCAGATCACGGTAAAAAACACGTACCCTTTGCCTCTAATTTCAGCACTGTTTGACCGTCTCCGAGGGGCCAGGATCTTCACCAACCTGGATCTCAGAGGGGCTTACAATTTTATCCGAATCAGAGATGGAGACAAATGGAAAACAGCCTTCAACACTCGTGATGGCCACTACGAGTACCTGGTAATGCCATTTGGTCTAAGCAATGCTCCCGCTGTTTTCCAAGAGTTCGTCAATGACATTTTCAGGGATCTGCTTTACACCTGTGTTGTCTACCTAGACGACATTCTGATTTTTTCTGCTGACTTGGTCTCGCATCGCAGACAAGTGCGCCTGGTCTTACAGAGGCTCAGGGAGAACAGACTGTACGCCACGTTTGAAAAGTGCCTCTTTGAACAATCCTCTTTGCCTTTCCTCGGTTACATTGTTTCCTCCACAGGATTAAAAATGGATCCAGAGAAGTTATCGGCTGTACTCCAGTGGCCTCGTCCGTCTGGGTTGAAGGCCATACAGCGATTCCTGGGCTTCGCCAACTACTACAGGCAATTCATTCCTAACTTCTCCACCCGAGTGGCGCCCATCTCAGCTCTAACCCGGAAAGGTACAAATCCGAAGGATTAGCCTCCTGAGGCTGAGGAGGCCTTTGTTTCTCTCAAAAAGGCCTTTGCTGTCGCACCTGTTCTTCATTGTCCAAACACCAATGAACAATTTTTTCTTGAGGTCGATGCCTCTTCAGTAGGTGCGGGAGCTGTACTAACCCAGAAATCGTCCTCCGGGCGAATGCATTCCTGTGTTTTTTTTCCAAGGTTTTTTCTTCCGCAGAGAGGAATTATTCTGTTTGAGATCGGGAATTGTTGGCTATCAAATTGGCTCTGCAGGAGTGGAGGCATCTTCTAGAAGGAGCTCTTCATCAGGTAGTCATATACACCGATCACAAAAACCTTGCTTACCTCCAGACTGCACAAAGGGTGAATCCTCGTCAAGCCCGCTGGGCTTTGTTTTTTGCTCGTTTTAGCTTTGTTCTTCATTTTCGCCCAGCTGACAAAAATGTCAAAGCAGACGCACTTTCCAGAGCCGTTCTATCTCCTGATCAAGAAGAAGAACCACAGCACATCATTGAACCCTCAAGGTTAGTCGCGGTCGCTTCTACTGATCTTGCCTGGCTGCCTCTCGGGAAGACTTTCGTGTCAGCTTCTGAGTGTACTCGTGTCCTTCGGTGGGGTCACTCGTCTAAGTTGGCTGGTCACGCCGGCCAGAGAAAGACTCTGCATCTCATCTCCTGGTACTACTGGTGGCCTGCCATGGCTAAGGACATTGTGGAGTACGTCACAGCCTGTCCTTCCTGTGCTCGTAACAAGATGGCCAAGCATCTACCCGCAGGTAGGCTTCAGCCTCTTCAAATTCTGTCTGCCCCCTGGCAGCATATCGCTATGGACTTCATCACAGATCTCCCGATCTCATCTGGCTGTTCTGTGGTGTGGGTAGTGGTGGATCGCTTCTCTAAAATGGGTCACTTCGTTCCACTACCCGGTCTTCCAACTTCTCCTGAGTTGGCGGACCTGGTCATCTGGCACATCTTCCGTCTCCATGGTTTCCCTCTGCACATCGTGTCAGACAGAGGAGTCCAGTTCACCTCAAGATTCTGGAGAGCAGTTTGTAAACTGGTAAGAATTGAACTGGATTTTTCCTCAGCGTACTATCCCCAGTCCAATGGACAAGTGGAGAGGATAAATCAAATCCTGGCTGGATTCCTGCGTCACTTTGTCAACGCCCATTATGACGACTGGGTAGACTTACTGTCCTGGGCCGAATTTTCTTACAACAATCAAGTAAGTGAATCTTCTGGAAAGTCTCCCTTTCAGATTGTCTTCGGATTGCAACCCGGAATACCTCTTCCCATCTCTGGATCATCTGGTATTCCAGCTGCCGATACTTTCTCCGAAAATTTTTCTAAGGTCTGGAGGGATACCAAAACTGCTCTGGAGAAAGCCTCCCAGCGTATGAAAAGGCATGCGGACAAGAGACGTTTGGATGTGCCTATCTTTCGTCCCGGAGACAAGGTATGGCTCTCTTCTAAGTACATCCGGTTAAAGATGCCATCCTACAAATTTGGCCCCCGGTTCATCGGACCATTTGAGATCTTGAGATAGATCAATCCAGTCTCGTAGAAGCTGAAGTTGCCTACTTCCCTACGTGTGCCTAACTCCTTTCATGTTTCTCTCCTCAAACCAGTAGTGTTGAGTCCCTTCTTTAAGGATCCGGGTACCACTTCTGACCCTGTCTCGGAGGATGATGTTTTTGAGGTAAAACATATCCTGGCCGTAAAAAAAAGTAAGGGGTAAGACCTGCTACCTGGTGGACTGGAAGGGTTTTGGTCCTGAGGAGAGATCTTGGGAGCCTAGGGAGAACATCCAGGCTCCTCTTCTCCTTAAACGGTTCTACACAGGCTTGAGGAAGAGGGGGTGTAAAGAGAGGGATACTGTTACACCCGGTCCGCGTCCTGGCGCTGCGCCCAGGTCTGCCGCTGTTACACCTGGCCCCCGTCCTGGCACTGCATCCAGGACTGCCGCTGCTCTCCGTTCTGGGCACTCGCCTCGGGCCTCTCATGCTGCTGCTCAGCATTCTGTCCTCCCTCCTGCCTCCTCCTGGCGTCCTGTGAGGAGATCTGTAACTAAGGCTATTAGGGCACGCCCACCCGCTCTCTTGCCTTCTTAATGGGGCGGCGTGCATTATTCAAAAAATGCAATCAACCAATGGCAGCGCACTGGCTGCTATTTCTGGCCTCTCCTCCATAGGGAGAGCGCCGGAGCAACGAGTATCTATCATTGCTACATCCGGTTCTCATGCTAACCTGTCTGCACTGCATCTGCAGTCTCTGTGCATTGCTAATGCTCTCTATTTCCACAGCATATCAGTATCCTGTGTTACCTGGTTATATCAGCAACCATCTGGGCCTAAGCCATCCCGTTCCGTCTACAGCCATCCGAGTCCAAGAACTGTGTGAAGGTCACTGGAACCGACTCCTTACCAACTAACCGGATCCAGGACCCAGCACATTACGGACTCTGCTGTAACTTTTGTTATCCCTTTTGGTCCCGCTGGGACAGCTGCCACGTGTTCGGGGTCTAACTGGAGGTAGCACCTGTGTCCTCCGGGTATTCCATTCTGGCCCTGCCTGAGGGGCTTTACTACGGGTGCACGGGGCTCACTAGTCAAGCCCCCTTCGGAGCCCCCCGGACCGTGGTCCCGAGGTTCCACTTAAAAAATAAAAACGAATGTGATCTTCACCATCTCTGCCTCCGCGTCCATTCATTACAATCTGCCTTTTTTGCTGCTGCATTACACTGTTGACTCATTTTCAGTCTGCGATCTATTAGTATACCCAAGTCTTTTTCACATGTGCTGTTGCTTAGCCCTATTCCTCCAATTCTGTATATGCTTTTTTCATTTTTATTGCCCAGATGTAGTACTTTGCATTTTTCCCTGTTAAAAACCATTGTTAGTTGCTGCCCACTGCTCCAGTTTATTTATGTCTTTTTGAATCCTCTCTCTCTCTCTTCTCTAGTATTAGCTATCCCTCCTAGCTTTGTATCATCAGCAAATTTAATTAGTTTACCCTCAATTCCTTCATCTAAATCGTTGATAAAGATGTTGAACAATACAGGGCCCAGGACAGAGCCCTATGGTACCCCACTTGAGACATTGTTCCAACTGGATGCGCAGCCATTTACGACCACTCTTTGGGTCCGATCACTAAGCCAGTTATGAATCCACCTAACAGTTGCCTTGTCCATTCCATACTTAGCCATTTTTCAATAAGGATTGTGTGAGATACTTTGTCAAATGCTTTGCTGAAGTCAAGATATACTATATCTACAACATTTCCCTGAACACCCAATCAGTGATTCTGTCATAGAAGGAAATTAAGTTAGTCTGACATAACTTATTAGTTACAAACCCATGCTGACTCTGTTTAATCACTTCATTCTTATCTAGGTACTTGCATACATGTTGTTTAATAATTTGTTCAAAGATCTTTCCTGGTATAGAAGTCAGACTCACCGGCCTATAGTTGCCTGGGTCCACCTTCTTCCCCTTTTTGAAGATAGGAACAACATTTGCTCTTCTCCAGTCTTCTGGGACTTGTCCTGTTCTTCAATAATTTTCAAAGATTAAGGAGAGGTGTTCAAAAATTTCTTCTGCTATCTCCTTCAGTACTCTGGGGTGTAATTCATCTGGACCTGGAGACTTGAAGTCATTTAGGTTAGAAAGTGTGGCTGGAGAGGCTGAGTCAGGGGGTGAACCAGGTTTAAGTGATGCCAAGGAGAGAGAGTTTGTTAGTGATAAAGAGGTCGTGGATATAGGACTGTTTGTTGCAGACAGAGCGTGCAATCCATAGTGCTCCAGGTAGGGGGAGTAGGGGCTGAATGCATGGGTATGAGGTTATCATGGTTGCGAAAACTTGTAGAGGATCATGGCAGGGTGTTAGAAATGAATGTGGGGATGTGTTGAGGAAGGCCAGCAATGAGGAGTAGCAGACAGAGCGTTAGAAGGTTGGAGCAGGATAGGACATGATGTGTGTGTCTGGAGAAAAAGAATTGTATGTGGAGGAACAGTTGTGGGGAGGATGGAGGGAGATATGACTACTTCCTTACTAGGTGGAAGGATTACAGGAGATAGTAAGAAATAAAGTAGTATAGAAGTGAAAATAAACAGAAACATTGTAGTGATTTTCTATTCCATTACCTTACAGTCCATTCCAGTCCAATTTAAATCTAATTCAAAATGTTGTACTTAAAAATCACTTAAAAATTTATTACCCACTGATGGATTTTGCTTACAAATACTGATGTAAAAGAGTAACCAAATGCTCAATGTGTAAATGTGGCCTAATAGCTGTAATCGGAGCTGAGCTTCTATTGCTGCTATTAACCATTTAGATGCTGCTGTCAATCTGCCTGCCTCAAGGAGATCACCAAAGGCTGAGTTTCATAGGTTACCACTATTTACACTATATTCTGTGGTGATGAAATATATAGTAAATAATCGATCAGATGATCACAGGTTCAAATCCCGTAACTGGACTAAAAAAAATAGTTAAAAAAAAATAACATTGAATCCCCTACCTCTTTTTCTTCTATAAGAAATAAGGCCATTTTTTAAATGTTTGTGTCACTGCATCCGTAAATCTGGTCTATCAAAATATGAAGTTGATTAATCTATATACAGTAAACGCTGTAGAGGAGATAAAAGGTCAGATTTCCTTAACTTCAGTTTTTCAGTCACCACACATCCCTAGAAAAATTACACTAAAAAGAGATCTAAGCATATTATCTATCCCAAAATCGTATTAATGAAATTGGCCGCTCAATATGCAAAAAAAAAACAAAACAAGCTATCTCGCTGCTTCATCCACAGAAAAATGAATGCGTTAAATTGGTCTCGGAAAATGCCAACGCAAACAAATATACAGTATTTTCCGGCGTATAAGGTGACTTTTTAATCCCTGAAAATCTTCTTAAAGGTTGGGGGTCGTCTTATACGCCGGGTATCGTCTTATAGGGCGGTGCGGAGGAGTGGTCCCGATGAAGAGGTGAGGGGGCGCCTCACCAGGAAGATGTAAATGAGGTATCGCTATTAGGCTACTTTCACACATCCGGTGTGTGGGGTCCGGCGGCGTGCGGCGAAAAGCCGGGCCGCCGGATCCGGCCTGCAGCCGTGACACCGGATGTGTGTGCGGCGAGAGATACGGCTCGGACATTATTTAAAGGAGCCGCAGGACGAGGTGGACAGAGGCAGCCGATGAGAGACAGCTGCTGAAAGGGAGGTGAGGAGAGGATAGGAGAGGGGAGGGGAGAGGGGGGGTGGAGAGAGAGACATGGGGGGTTAACACTTAGTGTCCAGGCGAGAGAATCTCTCTCTCTTGCCGGGCACTTGTGGGGTTAACCCCACAGAGAGATCTCTCTCTCTCACCCAGACACTGAGTGTTAACCCCACAAGTGCCCGGCGAGAGAGATCTCTTACAAGTGTCCGGGTGACAGAGAGAGATCTCTCTCTCTCTCGCCGGGCACTTATGGGGTTAACATTCACAGAGTCCGGGCATGCGCTGTGGAAAAAGCCGATCCGGCGGTGACAAAAAACATTGCAGGGAACGTTTTTTGCAGATGCCGGACGGCTAATTTATGCCGTGTCCGGCAACAACCGGACACGACGCATAACCATCCGGCACGATGCGGCGACCATGAATGCTTATGGGACAAAACCGGATCCGGTGCTGGATCCGGTTATTAAAAATTTCGCCGCATCGTGCCGGATTACTAAAACCGGATGTGTGAAAGAGGCCTTACCACCTTGTTAAAGCGGTGCTCTGTGCTGGGGGCAGCGAGATCTGAATCTGAGCATGCGCTGCACCCAGCGGCCATTTTCCGGGCTTTGAGGAAATGCTGGCAGAGCCCCCCCCTAACGCTGCACAGAGCCGCCGGCGGAGCCCCCATGGTGCTCAAAGAGCCGCTGGTGGAGCCCCCCACGCTGCACAAAGAGCCGCCGCCGCCTCCAGCACAGAGAGCCGCACAGAGCACCGCTGCCACAAGGAGGTAATAGCGATACTTCATTTACACCTTCCCGGTGAGGCGCCCCCTCACCTCGTCATCGGGACCACTCCTCCGCACCGCCCTATAAGACAACACCAGGTGTATAAGAAGACCCCCAACTTTTAAGATTTTGTATTTTAACTGAAAAAGTTGGGGGGTCGTCTTATACGCCCTGTTGGCTTATACGCCGGAAAATACGGTATATAGATTTTTTTTTTACAAACTTCTAATTATTTTTCACAACTAAAATATATTACATGCTTGGTTGTATATTTCCTAAGAATAAAGATGAACTACTGAGCATATTTCACTTAGGAAGTCCGAAACACTTGGCTTTCAGGTTTCCCAAAGATCAATGCTGTTTGTCAAAGGCCCTGTTCATACTGCAATTCAGCTGTGTGTTTTGCTGATCTGCCTGAATCCTCTTAAAAAAAAAAATAAAAAAATAGGATTTGGACAAACCCACTACTGATGGGGGTGGGGCGTACACCGCAATGACATGAATAGAGTTTAAGTGAACCTCCTATGGTCCATAGAGACTATGTGAACAAGGCCCAAGAGGTTTTGCAACAAAAGGGAATTGTCCAAGTTTCAGACCACTTTTAATATATACTGATAAAAAATGTTCACTTTTGTGACCTATATTCATAGATTTTAAAGGAAATATTACTAAAGTAGTACAATGCATACTCACACTTTTTTTTTTTTTTTTTTTTAATTTCCAGCTGCTCCAGAATTTAACATATGCTGACAAAATGACCATCTTGTTTGTCTATAATGGTCCTCACATGCTAGAGCCTACAAAATGGAATTTGAAAGCTTTTCACAGAAGACGCCGAAGAGTTGCTGCAGCCACTCAGTAATGGCCATCTACTTTGTCTAGCCACTGAAAAAAATAAATACTTAAGAGAAAATGCTGGAATATAATCCCTGCCATTTTCATTCTAGCCTTTCTTGGGTCTCCTGCTGCTTCTGTTTTCAATGGACATGTGACGGCTAAATTGGTGGCTGATGTCTCACCTAGTGCTTGGCTGCAGCGGTTACATGTCCAAATTGGTAGTAAATAGACAGGAGGTGTACTTCCTGCTTGGTCCACACACACATGACTACCCAGTGATTTAGCTGCAGTAGTCACATGTCTGTCCTGATCAAGTTTGAATGGAAGTGCCAGATTAGTAAGGCAACGATTTCATTATTATTTTTACTTCACTTTTGTTTTTTGTACTTTAGTAGCTGGATAACCCTTTTAAAATTTAAGTTGTACCTGTAAAGTAAGTTGAGGGTCACTCCAGACTTGTGTTGCTCCTTTCTTCTCAGCAGTTTCCTCTATCCCTTGGCTAATTCTTATAATATTCTGCTGCCATGCTGCAGTATTTGCCCCGTACTTTTGACAAGTGTGGGTCCTAACACGCATGAATTAGTCCATCTACAGAAGGATGGCAGTGGGCAATTTCCAGACTGAGCCAGCACAAGGTATTGGTAGAGGTAATTTTCTAGGGTCCTATATACCCTACAGATTTATTGTTTTATGTTGATTAGAATATCGCTATATAATAGATTTCTAGTAAATAGTATCTCTGTTTTATTTCTTGTTGAAGTTTCTGAAAATCAACTGCTTGTTAAAAAAAAAAAAATTAAAAACCCTTCTTGATTACGAAGTTCATGTAATAAAAATGTGTAATATGATTTGTTTCAAATAAAATACTTTGTTTCATATTTATTTTACTGGATTGTTTGGAGATAATATAATCCAAAAGTCACAATTAAGTGTTTACAGACATAAAACTTTTGACATCAAATTTATAAGCAGGAGAAAACATCCTTATATGAAAGAGTCTGAAATAAGAAGGTTAAGTTCTACAATTAGTTTTTTGATGCTGCGTCTTACAATTCCATCAAAGTCGATGGGATTTATAGAAATCCCATGCCCACTCTATCTCTTGCGAGCACTGGAGTTTTATGTGTGGATTTTCCCCATATAATTACATTAGATGTGGAAAATCTACAGGGAAAAAATTGCACATGCACTCAAAAACACAATTTAAAAAATACAAGCAATCTAATTTACGAATAGGTACAGAAAATCTACAACATCGAAAATGCACCAAAAACCTCATCATGGCACAAAGCCTTAAGCAGCTTTGCAGCATGGGTTTTGTAACTCAGCATGGAAAGCTGAGGTATTGGGTGGGTGGGGTATCCAACCGCTGTATCAAGTCTTACATGCAATACTCCATGGAACAAAATATTGCAAATTAGTTGTTCTCTAGAAATGTCTCTAGTAATACACAGTTGCGTGTCCCCCCACGATTCTTGAATTTGGTTAAAGACTCAAAATAAATCTGGTTCAGAATCATGACATGCCAGCAAAACCCTGGAAAGGCTACAAATCGCATCACAACATTGTGTGATTACTCCCAGGCATCACTTGTCACTGAGTATTATAAAATCATGTTTATTTATTTTACTTATTTACATAGTGTTATGGAAATATATACAGTATGTATATGTATTTCATCTAGATCTCACTTGCCTGCTATAGGGTATATGCTATATACTCACATATACTTATGTACTCATATATACTATATATACTCATATGCACACAGAGATATAATCACAGCTGTCCTGAACTTTGTAGCTAGTTACTGGAGATGACCTAACCCCATGAATCAGTCTGGGGAGCTGATGTTACCTCATGATAGCATTGTCTTGTGACATTTGTCCCAGACATACAGAAGAGGAAGTTAGGCCAGATGGTCCAAGCCGATATTGGAGTTATGCTGACCTTGGAATACAAGGGGCAGTAAATCATCTGATTCTTAAGTCACCTCAGGTTGGACACCCATATATGTTCATGTATTTAAACTGACCAATCAAATAAGTTCAGCCTTTATGTTAATGAGTAACCACTCCTTTGTACGAACTGATAAAACCAAGTATATTCAATAAACTTCCAGAGTTTTGCTGGAAAGGATTGCTCTTAACTAGGTTTGGTGTCTTTCTTTCCTTGAGCGCTCAATAAGACTCTGTCTAATTAGGACAGGCCACAGCACGCACAAGGGTATATCTACCTAATCAATCAAAAATCTATGACAATTGTAATGAGGGGGGAGTAATGAGAGGGATGCCGCCGCCGGACCCCTGTTATCGGTTCCCCAGCAACCACAAGCACACATCAGTCACCGTGTTTCCACCAACTCTCTCCCGGATCCAGACATATACAGGACCACAGCAGACACTTTGCTTATCCCAGGGTTTGGATAAGACCGTGGACTTTTTACACTACCTGGGTTTGGTGACCACACTGACCAGCTAGAGTTGCTGACCCGGACTGGGCACAGGGAACATTCAGGTAAGATAACTAGATTTTCTTACCTTACTTATGGAGTTGCACAAATCTCCGTTCCCATGAGTCAAGGCCTTGGCCGGCACCTCTCTCCTCTCCGGTCAGCAGGATCCCCGTGCGTTTTCGTCCACACCTCGCGTCTGGGCGCCAATTGTCATAGATTTTTGATTGATTAGGTAGATATACCCTTGTGCGTGCTGTGGCCTGTCCTAAATAGAGTCTTATTGAGCGCTCAAAGAAGGAAAGACGCCACACCTGGTTAGCAGCAATCCTTTCCAGCAAAACTCTGGAAGTTTATTGAATATACTTGGTTTTATCAGTTTGTACAAAGGAGTGGTTACTCATTAACATAAAGGCTGAACTTCTTATCTAATTGGTCAGTTTAAATACATGAACATATATGGGTGTCCGACCTAAGGTGACTTAAGCATCAGATGATATACTGCCCCTTGTCTTACAATGTCAGCAAGACTCCAATATCAGCTTGGACCATCTGGCCTAACTTCCTCTTCTGTATGTCTGGGACAAATGTCACAAGAGAATGCTATCATGAGTTAACATCAGCTCCCCAGACTGGGTAGCAGGTCATTTCCACCAACTAGTTACGAGGCTCAAACTGTGAATATGCATCTGTGCTCATATAGGGTGTATATGAGTATATAGCAGTATATAAGAGTACATAAGTATATAGCATATAGCAGGCAAGTGAGATCTATATGAAATACATATACATATATATTTCCATAACAAACACACATGGTCACAGGGAAGGACAGGAGAAGCCAGCCCAGGTATCAGGTGGTGGCAATTTAGTGGGATTTATCACATTCCTGTTACGGCCGAGCCAGGCAGGACGTCCGATACAGAGTGGTAAACATTCCCGGGTCACCGAGCGCAGTGCACCCAGTGTGGTTGGCAGATATCGGTTACCAGCAGCTGTTTGACATACGAGTCACAACCTGTTTTTTTTTTTCACTGCTGTTTTCCACAAAGACCTGGAGCAGACAAAGGTTTTTTTTCTTTTTCCGTTTACACTTCCTTCTTTTGCCTACAGGGTGTGCCCCTGAGATATACATATTTTTCATATTGTCATATTTTGTACTCTGCTTTTCCCTATTTTATGTTTTGTTTTGCATTTTTGGTGGAGATTTTTATTCTTGTTACTATAGTGTGAGAATTTCCGGGAAAGCTGGGTCTTTTTGAGTATATCACTGTATTCACAGTCTGCTTTTTGGTTTCCATTGTCTCGGAGGATTTTACTGAGACGCAGGCATAGAAAGAGGAAGTTGGGTGCCTGCATTCTACATTAACACTTTTTATTGTTGGAAGTGTACTTGTATTGATCTTTGATTTTTTTTCGGAGTGGTTTTTAAGTTTTATCAACGTTTTGATTTGTTTTCCTTTTAAAAAATCTTTTACTCCCTGATCATTTTTCTCTTTTTCTTTTTTTTTCTTTTTTTTTTTCCATTTTTAAGTTTTGTTATGAGTCTTTTTGGTTTTCACTACTCATAGAGATTTTTCCTTTTCTTTTATTTTGTTAGAAAATCATTTTTCCCTTTTTATCTCTTTTAGTTTTCTTCCACCTTTTTGTGACATTTTTATCAGGTTTGGTTTTCACTTCTTTCTTTCAGTTTTTTTTTTTGTTAAAAAGAGAATTTTTACCTGCTTTTGGTTATTCCTGTGTTCTCTTCTCAATTTTGATTTTCCATTTTGTTTCCACTACTTTTGAAGTTTTTTACTAAATATTTTTGTTTTGTTTTTCGTTCCTTTTTAAGCAAGTTAAAAGGGGTTGCAAAGTTTTTAAAGTTTTGAACACTTTTTTCAGTTTTTAAAACAGACATAGTATGTGGTTTTGCAAGAACAGTTTTCTTCAAAGCTGTAGTATGGCATAATGTATTGAAACGAAAAAGGGAAGTAGCTAGTGAAGCTGAATTGCCGTCTGCATTTCTTAAAGTGACAGCGGATTTTACAGAGTAGAAGGTGCTGAAAGCTGGTGTGACAGGAAAAGGATTATTTTTTACGTGTAGAAAAAGTGTTTTCAGCGGCATTCTAACCTGTGCCGTCTGAGAGGGACCACAGATTTAAGAATGCCTTCTGTGACAGAAGGGGGAAAGCAGGTCGCTCCCCCCACCATCTTCTCTCTCCCTCCTCTTCCCTCCTTCCATCCCTCACCTCTCTCCTCCCTCTATCTCCGCTATTCTCACTCCCACCTCCCCTCATCTATTTCTCCAATACCTCATCCTCCCTCACCATCTCTCTCCCTCTATCGTCTTCATCTCCACCTATCTCTCCCCCTTCTCCCATCTCCTCCCTCTCCACCTTCCTCACCAACACCCATCTCTCATCCTCGCTCCTCCCCCTCATCTTCACTCTCTCCCCCTCTTTTGTCTCCTCCCCACTCCTATTCCAAATTTCTCCTCCACCCTCCCCTGCTTCTCTCTCCCCCACCCACATTTCAGTTCATTGTCACCAACTGGCCCAGTGTCAGATCCAGACAATGAGGCGTCCCTATTTCCACAGGGCACCCTCTCTAAAGAGACAGCTATGACACCGGGAGAAGAAAGTGAATCACTCCCCACACATAACACAGCTGCCCCCCTGATACAACAGCTAGCAGAAGGGAGGTGTGGGTCATCAGAGACTGCACCTATTAAGTCTGAGACTGAAGTTCCTATGTGCCAGACGGAGCTACAGTCTCAGAGGGGGGGAATGCTGCCCACACAAAAGAAACACACAGTGGCACGTTTCATCTGATGAATATAAAGAGGAGATTATGCTGCATAGTACTAGGGGAAACTCACAGACACCAAGTAGGCAGGGGCAG
The DNA here is from genome assembly GCF_039654945.1 of Dendrobates tinctorius. Classification (NCBI taxonomy): domain Eukaryota; kingdom Metazoa; phylum Chordata; class Amphibia; order Anura; family Dendrobatidae; genus Dendrobates; species Dendrobates tinctorius. The sequence continues at coordinate 11,049,475 of NW_027361802.1, forward strand.
ATAGATCCAGAACTCTTACACTATGTGCCCTTCACCCCTAGTCACGTGTTCAGCATTCTAAGAAATCTGCCAGACCCAGATATGGACCCCATGCCATTTTTCCGAAGAATGCAGCAGTGCCAGAAGACATATGCTGCAACCTGGAGTGATCTCTGGCCCATAATGGAGATAAAGGCAGGTGAAACACTCTGGCCAATCATGAAGGAACACTTCAAGCTTCCATCAGAATTAGATGTGCTTTCCTGGGAATCAGGATCAAAGTTAATTGAACAGCTCAGAGAGTGGGCCAAAGCCAGACAAGCACTCAGCCTGCATAACATGAGCCAAGGCGAGACAGAGTCTGTAGACGAATTTCATGGCAGAGTGAGGCAAATATTCCAAATTTTAGGCTTCACTATTCATGATCAGATACACGGACAAATGTTGGCACAGGCCTTTGTGCATGGACTAAGAGAACCAATCAAGAAACTACTGATAGTGGCCAGGCCTGAGTACAGGACAATAGCAGTAGATGTCCTGCTCACAGTAGCCAGAAGAATTGAGTCCCTCCCAGGAGTGCGGAGGACAGTCCCTCCCATGGTGGCCACTAATGTGGAGGAGCAACCACCCTGCAGGGACAGGAGACCTGTCAGGTGTTTCAACTGTGGCAACCTTGGCCATTTCCGGAACCAATGCACAGCACCCCGGCAACTCAGGTCATCGCGCAGAGGAATAGGCCAAGAAAGAAACAAGACAATGAAGAACCCTGTCCATAGGACAGAGGCAATCCAGGTCCGCCAGACGTCACGCCCCTGACATGTGAAACCCCGTCAGTGGACCCAATACCTCAAATCACTGGGGACTGTCATATCTTTCCTTGTGGACACTGGTGCAGTCAGAAGTGAAAATCCCCGACCCCACCAGTCTATCAGAGCACTCTGTCTTGTATGGGGGCTGAAGGTTAAGACAGACGTTCCCCATCTTGCAGGCCCCTGAGCATATGGACACAGCCAGGACACTCCATCCTGTTCCAGTTTACGGTGGAGACCTGCCCACCACTCATGATGAGAGCAGACCTACTGCAGGAACTGAAGGTGACCAAAGTGTCCCATGAAGATGTGACCTTGACCTCTTCTCCACCCCAGACACAAGAAGAATCAATCATGCCCATGCTGATGGCCCTACAAGAGCCTCGCTCGAACAACCGGTGCAAGCCTACCCAAGGAGGTGCTGGACATAGCACCCAGAAGCCTATGGCCCAAGGGAGACTTCAAGTTGCGCCAGTGCGGGTGTCACCCAAGTCTGGAACCCCGGGCGCTCAGAAGGCCCAGCGTCCGCTGCTCATCACCCAGAGCTAAATTGCCTCTGACCAACTGGAGGTCTAAGTGGAACTGCTGTTCAAGAAACGGCCTAAGACCTTTGGCATGGACCAGGAAAACTCCCAACCCAGAGGGACCATACCCGCTTCGTGAAATGGCTGCACTGCTTCTGGCTCCAGCGCCAGAGGATCATCTTGGACAAGATTCTGATGGTGCTCCCTGAAGTTAATCCAGGCCCTGGACCAGAAGACAGCCACTCAGCCCTCAAACTGGTTAACAAATGCAGACCTGAGATCAAGCTGCGAGAAAGGAACTGCTGCTGGGTGGTAAAGAAGACGCCCCAGCAAAAAGACCCCCTGTGAGAGCAAGAAAAGCTCAGCTGGACGTAATCTCTGATGAAGAGGACCCAAGTATAACGGCTTGTTTTCCTGACGGCCCTGTGCCAGAAGATGGGAGTCACTAACGGCACTGTGAAGAGCAAGGCCAGATTGAGCCGCCTCACCCACGGGAATCATCATGCAGTCCCAGCTTTTCTCAATCAAGAGGAAGACTGTGAAAGGAGAACCAGACTGGACTGAATAGTGCATAACCTGAGGGCTGTGAGCGAAGCAACCGTGTTTAAATCCCCAGTTGTGCCAGATCTACACACTCTGCTGACAAATGTGCCAGCCACAACAACGGTGCTCACGAAAATGGATCTGCTTGAAGCTCCCCTCAATGTTCCCCTTCACCTGGACGACCAGTTCCTGAGAACGCACAGGGGGGGTGCAGAACAAATGGACAGTGATGCCCAAGAGGGCCCAGAACAGCTTTTCACAGTTCGCCAGAGCATTGTCCTCCATCCCCGTCAACTGGATTGCGGAGCATGCAGAAGTCATCGACACCGCTACCTGCACAGCGCTTTCCATGTCTCCTCTACTCTGCCTGGCGGAGCAGCAACGTAAGGCTAGTTTCACACTTGCTTTTTTTTGCAGCGCGTTTTTCCCACAAAAAAACGCATTGAAAAAACGCATACAAAAGCATACAACTGCTGCGTTTTTTTCAAGCATTTTTATGAGCATGCATGAAAAAAACGCAGCGTTTTTATGCGTTTGTATGCGTTTTTAGTGCGTTTTTACCGCGTTTGCGTTTTTTCCAACATTAGGTGGCCCCTCACACTAACCCAAACCATGACTTTACTAACCCTAACCCTGACCATAACCCTGACCCTAACCCTTAACCAAACCATACTTAACCCTAATCCTGACCCTAACCCTGACCCTAACCCTTAACCAAACCATACTTAACCCTGACCCAAACCCTAACCCTGACCCTAACCCTTAACCAAACCATACTTAACCCTAATCCTGACCCTAACCCTGACCCTAACCCTTAACAAAACCATACTTAACCCTAACCCTGACCCTAACCCTTAACCAAACCATACTTAACCCTAATCCTGACCCTAACCCTTAAAACCATACTTAACCCTAACCCTAACCCTGACCCTAACCCTTAACCAAACCATACTTAACCCTAATCCTGACCCTAACCCTTAACAAAACCATACTTAACCCTGACCCTAACCCTTAACCAAACCATACTTAACCCTAATCCTGACCCTAACCCTGACCCTAACCCTTAACCAAACCATACTTAACCCTAACCCTGACCCTAACCCTAAACCCCCTTAACTAACCCTAACTCTAACCCAAACCCCTAAATTCCATGGTTAAAAAAAAAAACGCATATGCAAAAAAACGCATAAATGAGCATGCCAGTGCGCACATATGCGCATCCATAGGCTATAATGGCCATTTTTAGCGCAAAACGTGCGCATATGTGCGCATGCGCTTTTTTGCAGGGCCAAAAAATGCAACATGCTGCGTCTGGAAAATACAAACGCACACCCCAAAAAAACGCAGCGCATGAAAATCGCATACATGCGCTTACAAGCGCGCAGGTATGCGCACCCATGTTAAATATAGGGGAAAAAACGCATGCGCACATATGCGTTTTTTTCCAGCGCTAAAAAACGCAAATGTGAAACCAGCCTTAGTTCTGCAAAAACAGAGTCCAGTGGTGTCAAAAGCAAATTCCTGAAGACACCGTATCGCCCACTAGATGAAACACTTGACAGATGACCGGAGGACCGCGGAGGAGAATATGGCTCCCTCAACAACTCCGAAGATGCAGGCCTTCCTTGGTCTAGTCTCATACTGCAGAACTTGGACTCCTGGTGCTCCAGGCTCAATGCAGCCTCTGTACAATTGCATCAATGCATTGCAGCCTTCGTCTCGTACAGGAAACTGAAAGACTTCATAGTCTCTGCGCCAGCTCTAGGCCTCCCTGACTACGAGAAGCCATCCCGTCTTTGCTGAACAAAAAAGGAAGGACAAAGATTGAGAAGGTCATGCTACTGGCCAGTCCTAAAACAGACCCCACTGAGGAAAATTAGGCCTCTAGACTACCTCTCAGCCGGCCTGGATCCAGTTGCAAGGGGGGGCACTTCTGCATGAAAACAATATCTGCAGCACATGCCTGACAAGGCTGCTCTCCACCACTCTTCAGTGCTCTCAGCCGTTACCTGTCTCTACTCCCACTCCCAAGGGGGGATGCGGATACAGACCCTCAGATGAAAAAATCTGGAAGATGGCTCCAGTTTTGCAAATGATGAAGGAAGGTTCCACACAGGCTGTGCAATGACCAGCAATCAGGACATCCTATGGTCCAGAAGTTTGTCAGCCAAAGAGCCCAAGAAGCGGAACTGATAGAGATGACGAAAGGCCTGCCAGATTGCGAAGAACAAAACTTCCAGGTACTCGCATGGCATGGCACCCGACTTCTGACCCATCTGGGCTGCAAGAGACTTCATCACAGCAAGCGGGTCGACCGTGAAGCACCATGGAGCCATCAGAGACCTGCTGGACGCTCTTCAACTACTAAAAGTGGTGGCAGTGTTGAAGGTCAGGGCACATGGAAAACTGAACACAGTAGAGACACGGGGCATCAACAGCAGACGTGGCAGCCAAGAGGAAGACAATATGGAAAATGGGAGAGGTCGTAGAGCCGGACGGCTACTACATGACTGAAGACGAGAAAACCTGACAAAATGACTTCCCGAAACCTGTACAAGAAGTAGCAGGATCAGACTCGGAAGGAGGAGAAGGAAAGCTCGATGCTGTAGGGTAAAAGCACTGAGCTGGGCTCCAAGAAACCTGTCTACCTCAAAATGTCTACCTCAAGACAGATCCAGTCTACCTCAAAGTGTGGACCCTATGGTGGTTCAATGGGCACATGGCCCCCGCACAGAATTGAAGACACAGATGAATGACCTGATTAGACTGGACTCTCACCTTAACAGCCAAAATTCCCAGCAGCTGCCTAGCCTCCGACAAATCCAACAGCGGACAAGCGGGAAAAGTTCCCCCACGCCATCTGGCCTGAAGACTTCCCAGTAAGGAACCAGTTGGCGAAGACTACTGCAAAGAAGCTACTCTCAAAAATAGTATGCAGATATGGGGGATCCAGAAGCGATAGCAAGTGATCAGGGACCCACATACACAGCAAACCTGACACAAGAGACCTGATCAGCAGTAGGGTCAGACTTAGGCCTACACACTTCCCACACCATAGACTAAGTGGGACACAAGAGCAGCATGCTAAAAATTTGCCCAAGAGACAGACAAACCCTGGCATTAGACGCTCCCATAGGCTCAGAAAAAGCTGTCACCAATATGAAACTTTATTTGGGTCAAAAACCCAATTTAGGGGTATTCTTTACTTAGCAGTTGACTATGCAAAATGATACTTTGCATGTGTAATTGCATTTATCAAGAATCTTGCCTAATGTCCATTCGCGAGTTTTTTCCTTCATTGCCAGGTCCAGATTCGGTGCCTGGTATGCACGTCCTGAAGTCAGGAGACTGAGTGTGAGTGGAAAAAAATCCGTAAGGAAAAGCACTCGATCCCAGATCTGATGACCCATCTTCAAGGGCTGACGCCACCAACCTGGAGGGAAAACCCCAACCTGGAGGGAAAACCCCCACCTGGATCCACGCACCGCATTGCAGGAAAGCCCTCATACCAGAAGTTACACCTGAGCTGTAATGATGCTGTGGATAACCTACCTGACTGAATACATTAAATTACCTACCTGATAGAGAATACACATGCACTGATTGCATAGACTGCTAAGAGACTTTGATCACATTGCACCAAACCCTCGTTAGGGACAGATCTCCTGACCGCCCATTTGCGAAAAGTCTGTACAGAGGAGGATGTATGCGCTAGGCATATGTCAGTTCACTGGCAGCATAAAAGAGTTGCAGCGCTTTGGGCCAGGAGCAGGATTTTCGGGCAAGTGATATCTAAGGGGGGATTGTTATGGAAATATATATGTATTTTATCTAGATCTCACTTGCCTGCTATAGGCTATATGCTAATGTACTCTTATATACTGCTATATACTCATATATACCCTATATGAGCACAGATACATATTCACAGTTTGAACCTCGTAACTAGTTGGTGGAAATGACCTGCAACCCAGTCTGGGGAGCTGATGTTAACTCATGATAGCATTGTCTTGTGACATTTGTCCCAGACATACAGAAGAGAAAGTTAGGCCAGATGGTCCAAGCCGATATTGGAGTCTTGCTGACATTGTAAGACAAGGGGCAGTATATCATCTGATGCTTAAGTCACCTTAGGTCGGACACCCATATATGTTCATGTATTTAAACTGACCAATTAGATAAGAAGTTCAGCCTTTATGTTAATGAGTAACCACTCCTTTGTACGAACTGATAAAACCAAGTATATTCAATAAACTTCCAGAGTTTTGCTTGAAAGGATTGCTGCTAACCAGGTGTGGCGTCTTTCCTTCCTTGAGCGCTCAATAAGACTCTGTCTATTTAGGACAGGCCACAGCACACACAAGGGTATATCTACCTAATCAATCAAATTTCCATGACATGTTGGCAATTTGTCAAGTGGTTTGGCTTGCAATATCTCCCCTAAGCTAACACCACCGCGTGCCTGGCGTGGGCGCTGTTGTCCCTTACTATGCACGGGTGTTTGTTGTGATAGCTTGATGTGAGATTTGCCTTGTGATAACTCTGTAAGACCCCACCACCTGTCCCTGGGCAAGGCTTCTGTCCTCCCCCTGTGTCCAGGTGTATTTGTGAGGACTTATCTGAGCGAGTCAAACTCCCCTGTTATCGGTTCCCCAGCAACCACAAGCACAAATCAGTCACCGTGTTTCCACCAACTCTCTCCCGGATCCAGACATATACAGGACCACAGTAGACACTTTGCTTATCCCAGGGTTTGGATAAGACCGTGGACTTTTTACACTACCTGGGTTTGGTGACCACACTGACCGGCTAGAGTTGCTGACCCGGACTGGGCACAGGGAACATTCATGTAAGATAACTAGATTTTCTTACCTTATGGAGTTGCGCAAATCTCCGTTCCCATGAGCCAAGGCCTTGGCCGGCACCCCTGTCCTCTCCGGTCAGCAGGATCCCTGTGCGTTTTCGTCCACACCTCGCGTCTGGGCGCCAATTGTCAGATTTTTGATTGATTATGTACATATACCCTTGTGCGTGCTGTGGCCTGTCCTAATTAGACAGTCTTATTGAGCGCTCAAGGAAGGAAAGACGCCACACCTGGTTAGCAGCAATCCTTTCCAGCAAAACTCTGGAAGTTTATTGAATATACTTGGTTTTATCAGTTCGTACAAAGGAGTGGTTACTCATTAACATAAAGGCTGAACTTCTTATCTAATTGGTCAGTTTAAATACATGAACATATATGGGTGTCCGACCTAAGGTGACTTAAGCATCAGATGATATACTGCCCCTTGTCTTACAGTGTCAGCAAGACTCCAATATCGCCTTGGACCATCTGGCCTAACTTCCTCTTCTGAGTGTCTGGGACAAATGTCACAAGACAATGCTATCATGAGTTAACATCAGCTCCCCAGACTGGGTAGCAGGTCATTTCCACCAACTAGTTACGAGGTTCAAACTGTGAATATGTATCTGTGCTCATATAGGGTGTATATGAGTATATAGCAGTATATAAGAGTACATAAGTATATAGCATATAGCCTATAGCAGGCAAGTGAGATCTAGATGAAATACATATACATATATATTTCCATAACAATAGAGCCATTAATTCCACAGCACTTTACAGACATTATTGGCACTGTCCCCGAAAGGGCTCACAATCTAGATTCCCTATCAGTATGTCTTTGGAATGTGGGAGGAAACCGGAGTACCCGGAGGAAACCCACACAAACACAGGGAAAACATACAAACTTCTTTCACAGATGTTGTCCTTGGTGGGATTTGAACCCAGGACCCCAGCGCTGCAAGGCTGCAGTACTAGCCAACTTGCCGCCCCTCCAAATTCAGTGAAATTGCAAATAAAAGAGCAATTCCACAATTGTTTTTTGTGTTTATTTACCATGTTCACTATATTGTAAAACTGACCTGGCAATATGATTCACCAGATCAGTACGAGTATGCAGATACCAAACCTGTATAATTTATTTTTTATGTTATGCACATTTATCTTGTTCACATTTATCTTGTGCACTACACTCAGCAGTTACATCAGGGTTTCCATCTAAATATCTGAAATAAGAAATAAGTGACTCTCTGGCCTATGACACGGCCGTCTTTTTAGATATGCTCAAAAGCAAAATTCGATCCAGCTTTGTACACCACTGGATAGATGGACCCTGCTAAATAAAGGCCAGATTGAGTCCACAGTAAGGCCTTGGTCACATTAGCGTATGGCATCCGATGATTTTCTCATGCGAGAGCATCAGATGCGATATGCAAATAATACTCGACTCCTGCTCTGCTGCGAACGGGAGCCGAGTTTCAGTGTTCTGTGCTCCGATGCTCTCACATGAGAGGATCGGAGCACAGCTGCAGAGGAGACTGAGAAAGTAATTTCTCCATCTCCTCTGCTGCCGGTGTCGGTGGGAATCACACTACGCTCGGGTGATATCCGAGTGCAGTGAGATGTTTCACACGCACCCATAGACTTATTTGGGTGAGTGCATTCGCAGCATGGTGCGATTGTTTTTGCCTGCCGAATCATGAGAAAATAGTTGCAGATGTGAGCTGCACCATAGAGAAACATTGGGGCGAGTGCAGTCCGATTTTTTTTTTTTTTTAATCTGATTGCACTCGTCCAATTCCATCGCAATTGGGAGAATGCGCCCTAACTCTGCTGCTGTATTATAGAGACTGGATCTGTCTTGGGTTGTCATCTGAATCACATTTCCAGGAGGTCATCTTTCTCATCCTTCATAGGGACATGAGAGGTTAAAAGGCCCTCCCACCCTCACCCTTTAGTTTTTTTTTCCTGTCCCTATGAGGATGGAGAGAGGAATTTAGATGTGAAGATTACCTTAAGGATTGGACTCAGGAGGATCTGGAGGTTCATCTTCCTCCTGTCAAGTGGTCCGTAGCCGACAGCTCTCGAAGGGAGGGCTCTCAGCCTGAACCAGTCGATCAGGATGAGGCTCCTGGTCTTTGAACAGATTCCCTCTTTGGGGGGTTCTCCGCTCCGGCCCAGTTTTCCCCTGCTCAGCTTACAGGTTGCATGTGCGTTCCAGCATGACACACTTCAGTGAGAGTGAAAGCGTGCGATTTGCAGTACCTAGACTTTGTATGCACTTCCAGTTTACAGGGTAGGTGTGCACGAACCGCAGAAGGGTGTGCGTTCCACGGTGGAGCGCAAAGGAAAACGAGGCACATAGGAGACAAGGTAGTATAAATGCAATACCTTTTTGTCGGTGGGGCTTGCTAGTGCAGCTGAAGTGCTATGGAGGGTTTCAGCTGTTCAGAGTTCCCATCAGAGCAGACCCTGGTGCATGCAAGTTGATTGATGTGGGGGTTATCCATTAGGAGACATATTCTTAGCGTTCCCTGTTCTATATATTTTTAGGACAAGGGAGCTTCTACTACACCAGTCTCAGCAACTAAAGGGAAAATCAGGAAGGCTTCATGGAAACCTAAGAGATGTGCCATTTGTAATGTCAAGCTACCTGAAGCATGTGTGAAACAATTGTGTGTGGACTGTATTTCTAAGACTAAGGATGAACAGTCTTCCTTTCTATCAGATATGACGTCAATAAGACAGGAAGTGCAGGTTACAATCTACACTCTAGTTTCCCCGCATGGAGCCCAGCCTGGTTCCCGCCCGAAAAAAGCCCGAGATGAGAAATGGAATTAAATTCGGAGGAGGACGTGAAGTCACCTGGTTCCGATCAGGAAGAGGATGTGAAGAAATATTATTTTTCCTCAGAGAATACAGACTAGCTCCTACAAGCAGTCAGGACAACCATGCAGGTTGAAGAGTCACAAAGAACCCATTCTAGTCAACATGAAATGTCTGGGGGCTTCAGATCCCAGAGGAACGGTATTTTCATTCGAGCTATGATTATGGAAGAGTGGGAAGATGCTGGAAAGAGTTTAATTATACCCTGGGAATTTAGAATCCGTCACCCATTTGAGCAAGAGGTTGTAAAGGCTTGGAAAGAGGTCCCGAAGATTGATTTTCTTTGCTAAGGTTGCAAAGAAAACTTTGATTCCATATAAGGACGCCTCAGGGATGCTATAGACAGAAAAACGGACGGACTGCTGAAGAGAGCTTGGGAGTCCTCAGTTGCCATAATGAGAGCGAATATAGCAGCCACTTCCGTAGCCAGATCCATGAATCTGGTTTGCTGACGTAAAAAATAATTTGAAAATAGACGTCTAAGGAGGCCATTTTGGATTCCTGTCGCGGTAAACCCAAAGATTGCCGGAAGACCACAGCGTCTGATTTCTCCTACTCCTGCTGTTATGAATGAGTCACCAAGGAGAAAAAAACAAAAAGCAAGCTAAGCCCAGAAAACCGGAGAGGTTGGTAACTAGCGGATTGCAGACCCCTGATCCTATCCACAACAACTAGCAGTAGCCGTGGAGCGTGCCTACGGTGGTCCTAGATGCCTCGTCACGGCCGGAGAACTAAATAAGCCTAAAGAAAGAGAGGGAAAATCTAAACTGCCCCAGAGCAGGCCCCAAAGCAATAGACAGCCCCCAACATGTATTGTCGGTGAAACAAGATGAAAACACAGACACAGGTAGAAAGATAGGCTGAGCAAACGATGGGGCCCTCGCTAACTAGAAAGGACGGGAAAGAAAAGCTGCTGTCTGCAATCACGCAAAAAACCCTGCCAAAAAGAATGTCCAACACGTCTGATCGAAAAAAGGCTCTAAAGTCGCTAGACTTCAAATCACTATATCAGCACTCAGGTATATTCTGAAGACAGAGCAAAAGAGATCAACTGATCAGAGACAAAAATGGGGATTCAGCCCAGTCCCAGCCAGGGCTGGCTGAACATAAAAAGTAAACCAGACAAAAACTCATATGAACAATAGCAGAGAAAACTTAGCTTTAGGAAGGCAGGAATCAAACTGGAAACCAGGAGCCACAGTCAGGAAAAATTACCAGCAAGAAACTAGGGAGTCGGCTGCCTTAAATCCAATCAGAAACTCCTGATGTCCAATCGCAGTCCTCTTCCTCAGGTGGCCGGTCTCTGCCATTTAGATCAGCTTCATTACCTCCTTTCACCAAAAGAGGGAGTCCAGATTGAGAACTCACTACTCCTCTGTCAGCACAGCCAGCTCCATAACCCTCACCAGAAGCCAGAGGCAAACCCAAAAATGAGCTCACAACACCTGCACTGATTAGAAACACTTCACCATCATATTAAAGGGTACAGGTTTCTTTTTGCAGTGCTAGGGTTAATCTGCTCAGTTGAGAGCTCCTGGAAGCTTTCCTGCATTAAGGCTCAGTTGTTCACTGTTAGCCACTCCCATCTCCTTTATAATCTGGGCCCTGGCTCGCAATCATTGTCAGAGTTGGCTTTTGCTGCATGGCTGGAGGTTCTTGATGGTTGTTATTGGAGAAGGCGTTTTGTGGATTTATCTGTGTCTGTTGCTAGGTTTTGGGTGTGTGATAATTCCCTTTCTTCTACTTTGGTTTAACCCTATCCTCCACTCCCCAGTGCATTCTTTATTTGTGTAAAAATATTTGTATGATTAGTATTTTTCGTTATCCCTGTTCGTATTACTTTGTTAGTCTGGTTGGTGTATTATGGTACACTACTACTCCCCTCTCCCCTGGGTGGGGGTAGGGTAAACACTGAGCGAGAATTTAGGAGCCTAAGGCAAGGTACGTGCACCGGCGTATTTATCAGAACTAATCCGGGGAACAGGGCAAGCTAGTGCGCCCCTAGCCTTAGGGACAGGGAAGGAGCCCCTGATCCTCGGACACCCGACAAGAGTCATGACAATTCCCTTCCATTACTCAAATTAACCACGGGGGTTATGGCAGATTCTTTGGAATCAGGTTTGCCACCAGGAACAATGTCCTTTCCCATGCAACTTGTCACGCTATCTGGTTAAAAACATGGTTAGGTGATAATCAATCCAATAATAAGCTGTGCTCCATCTCTTTCTCAGGTCTGTGGGTGTTTGGGCTAGTTTTGGTTGAAATTTTAGAAAAAGCCTCAGATATTAAGAAGGGGTTTCCGGGTAAGTAACTGGCGTAGTGATAGAAAGTAGAGGGTGGTTATAAATGATATATTCTCTAACTGGGTTGCTGTGACCAGTGGGGTTCTGCAGGGATGGGTGTTTGGACCTATTCTCTTCAACATATTTATTAAGATCTGATAGAAGGTTTGCACAGTAAAATATCGATATTTGCAGATGATACAAAACTATGTAAATGCAAGAGAAGATAGTATTCTGCTACAGATGGATCTGTATAAGTTGGAAATTTGGGCCGAAAGGTGGCAGATGCGGTTTAACAATGATAACTGTAAGGCTATACACTGTGTACAGTTTTGCGCACCTGTGCTCAGGAAGGATATAATGAACTAGAGCGAGTACAAAGGAGGGCAACAAAATTATTAAAGGGGATGGGGGAACTACAATACCCAGAGAGATTAGCAAAATTAGGTTTATTTAGTCTAGAAAAAAGACGACTGAGGGGCGAGCTAATATCCATGTATAAGTATATAAGGGGAAAATACAAATATCTCTTCGAGGATCTGTTTATACCAAGGAATGTGACGGTCACAAGGCATTCTCTGTGTCTGGAGGAGAGAAGGTTTTTCCACCAACATAAAAGAGGATTCTTTACTGTTAGGGCAGTGAGAATCTGGAATTCCTTGCCTGAGGAGGTGTTGATTGCGAACTCAGTCAAGGGATTCAAGAAAAGCCCGGATGTCTTCCTGGAGCGTAACATTATTGTATCTTACGGTTATTAGGTTCTTTAGAAAGATGTAGATCTGGGGATTTATTCTGATGGATTATAGACTGAACTGGATGAACAAATGTCTTTTTTTCGGCCTTGCTAACTATGTTACTAAGATAAATCCAAGATGTTTCGGTCCTTTCGTAAGTGCTGTCCCTTCCAAAGACAGGAGTATAGAGGGAAGGAGAAATCGGATAGATGGAGTTATCTGAAAGGAGGTAAGGATAGAGGTTCCCTATTCGGCTTGGGTTCAGGTATTCGTCGAACATGACTCCATAGTGGGGTAGGCAGGAGACTCCGGTGGTTTCCAAAAGAATGGCAGACTATATTGCAGGATCAATAGATTCTACAGACCATTTCAGCAGGGCACAAAATAGTTTGTCCAGTTTCCACCAGAAAGATTCCCACAAACAGAATCTCAGTCCCCATCTGGGCAGTTATACAAGATCTGTTAAAGTCAGAAGCAATAATTCCAGTTCCTCATGCAGAAAGATTCCAGGGTCATTATTCAAACCTCTTCTCCATCACAAAATCTTTGGGGCAATCCCGTACCATAATAAATTTAAAACCCTTGAACCAGTGGGTCGTGTACAAGAGGTTCAGAATGGAGTCGATAAAATCATCCATTCCCTTGATAGACAAAGATGCAGTATTGTGTACATTAGATCTAAAAGAAGCTTATTGTCATACCCATTCACCCCTCATGGCAAAATTTTCTAAGATGCAAATGCAAATCTTTTCATGGCCAAGCTTGAAAGCAACTTTTAGTCCTCATGTCCATCAGGCCACTGGCCTACTAATGCTACATTGATAATATTTTAATCATCTGGACGGAGTCTGAGCAACAGCTAAAGACGTTCCACGAAGTTTAATCAATTTCATTCCACCATCAACTTAACACTCAACTACTTCAGCACTGAAATTAACTTTTTAGACACCATCATTAAGCTAAAGAACAATGAAATAGAGACATTTATGTATCAGAAGCCAATCGACCGTCCAACATACCTTAAATGAGACAGTTTCCATCCAAAACACATAAAAAAACTCTATTGTCTACAGACAAGCCATCAGATACAATCGTATATGTTCCAACCCCATGGATAGAGGCAAACATCTTGGTCGCCTCAGAAAGACCTTTTTGAATCAGTGCTACCATCCAAGAACAATTGAAAACCAAATTACAAGAGCCACCAGAATATCAAGGAATCACCTGCTACATTACAAAGCTAAAGATGAAAGGAACCGGGTGCCTCTAGTGGTCACCTACAATCCAAATCTAGAGGTGCTAAGGGGAACTGCACGGAAATTACAACCTTTACTACAAAAAGGTGCCCGATTACAATCCATATTTCCAGACTCCCCACTGCTGTATTTTAGGCTTCTCCCACATTTAAGAAGCATCATTGTCAGAAGCTCCCTGTCCTCCCCAAGAGCTGCAGGAACCTTTCCTTGCAACCAGAAAAAATGTAAAACCTGTCCATTTATAATGACCACAGACAAGATAAAGATCCCCAACTCACATCAGGACTACAAGATCCCAGGTACTTTCAGCTGCATCACATCTAATGTGGTGCACCTAATCATTTGTACTAAATGTCCAACTGGGGGTCTGTATGTGGGGGAGACAGGGCAAAAACTGAGAACAAGGATGAATTCTCATCGTCACACAATAAGAGAAAAAAAGAATAGATCTACCTGTGGCAAAACATTTTTGTATCCCTGGTAAAGCATGGTGGACATGAAGTTACCTTTTAATAAAATTAATTTAAAGTCTCAGAGAGACAGAAGAGTCTGGGAGTATAAATTTATGACAACTTTTGATACACTCAGTGCAGGAATGAATGTGTCGCATGGATTTATGTCTTTTTACATCAATTAAGGAATTTGCTCTTCAGACCTTCTGGGGTCATCAGACAACCCAGAACCAGACCCCAATCAGAGGGCAATAAAACTTTCACACTCCTTATCTATGAGCTGTTCCAATATTTATGTTTCTCTCTCTTCCATAATGACAATTCTGCTTCACATCACTTGTCTTATCTATTGTGTTATTTCTGTGCTGTTTTGTGTATAAATGTGACTCTTCAGATATTGTATTAATCAAGCCTGATGAAGAGACCTGAATAGTCTTGAAAGCCTGCAATGTGTTACCTTCAGTTAGCAAATAAAAGGTATCAACCACCGAGGCCTCTCAATTCTAATTATTCTTCTATCTACTGGCTAACACGATACAAAAATATATATCTTTCCTGTATTAAAATTTGCAATAAGATTTCAGGGTCAAGTTCACCATTTCCAATTTCAAAGTCTCCAATTTGGTCTAGTTTTTGCCCCACGTGTGATCACAAAGTTGATAGCCGAGATAGTGGCCTTCCTGAGGAAAAAATGGATTATCATAGTCCCTTATTTGGAAGACTTACTCATAATAGCAAGCTCAGAGGGGGAACTAGAGAACCATTTAGGAGTGACTATCTAAAATCTGCAGTCATTGGGTTGGATTATTAACTGGGGAAGTCAGACGTAAATTCAGGGACCAGAAAAATATTCATAGGAGTCCTGCTGGATTCCCATCAGAGAGCATCATTATTTGCAAAGGCAAAATAAGTAATAAGAGACAGGGTTCAATCTTTTCAAAAGAAGCGGTGTTCCATCAGGACAGCAATGAGAATTCTTGGAGTGATGACATCCTGTATTCCCGGTGTTAAGTGGTTTCAGTACCACTTGAGTGCTTCAGAGACCAGTTCTATCCGCATGTGACAGATGGACAAAGAAATATCCCTGTCTCTAGCAGTGAGAAAGTCCGTGGACTGGTGGACCGTCCAACAAAAATCTTCAAAAAGGTATCCCTTGGGTTTCCTCTCCCTGTGTGACAGTCACCACTGATGTGACAGTCAGATTAGGGGGCTCACCTGGGGGGAAAATTCCTACAAGGATTCTGGTCTCCAGAGATATAGTCCAGAACCTCAAATTACAGAGAGCTTTGGGTGCTATTCCTCACATGTCGGCATGTGAAAATCCTTTCAGACAATATAATGACAGTATCTTTTCTATATCATCAGGGGGGTCTGAGACATAATACCCTACAATCCCTAGCTTCAAAAATCTTTCTATGGGAAGAAAAGACAGTATTATCCATCTCAGCAGTACACCTAAAGGGATCACAAAACCAAGTGGCAAATTACCTCAGCAGTCAAAAAGTATGGCCCTCAAAATGGGAAATTGAACAGGGAAGTGTCCCAGCAGCTTTGCCGGCGTTGGGGAGTTCCTCGTATAGATCTATTCTCTTCAAAGAAGACTGTGAAGGTAGTGATATTCTACTCTTTAAATCCCGTAGACAATTCCAAAGGGGTCTACTCGCTGACTTTGGACTGGAGCAGAGAACTATCTTACGCCTTCCTGCCACTGCCCATGATTCCCAGAGTGTTGAGGAAGATCCAGGAAGACCAGGCTTGGGTAATGCTAGTGGTTTCCTTCTGGCTAAAAAGAGCTGGTTTCCCCTGTTAAACAAGATGGCAATGGAGGAACCTTTCTTGCTTCCATTGAGAGTATATCTTCTGCATCAGGCCCTCTTCTTGATCACGACATAAGGCTTCATTTATTTGCATGGAATTTGAAAGGCAGATCTTAAGATCACAGGAACTCTTGGTCCAAGTGATATCTACCATTCAGGCCAGGAGGAAACCAGTCACCACGGCTATATATAATAACATTTGGAATAAATTCTGTACTGAGTTTAGGCGGTCTATCATAGATACTTCACACCCAAATATAAAAAAAAATTAGGTTTTTTTACAGGCTGGATTTAATAAAAGACTAATATCAAACACCTTGAAAGTTCAGATTTCAGTCCTGTGTGTCTTCGATTTAACTTTGGTTTCTCAACCTTGGATTGCCAGATTCTCCAAAGCCATACAGAGACTGAGTTGCATGGTAAGAAGGTTAGTTCCTCCATGGGACTTGAACTTAGTACTAAATGCCTTATGTAATTCATCCTATGAAGCTATGGAGGACATAGTCATTAGCAGTCATTTAAGACAGCATTTTTTGTGGCCATCACCTCTGCTAAAAGAATAGGCGCGATTCAGGCCTTATCAATTACCTTCAAATTTTGGAAGATCAAATAGTACTTAGATTTGACCAGTTATTTCTTTCAAATGTGGTATCAACACCAAATATGAATCAAGAAGTTATCTTGCCTTCATTCTTTCAACATCTGAGAAATCAAAAAGAACACTTATTTCACTCTTTAGCTGTTACACAGACAGTCCTGTCCTACCTAGAGGCTACCCATGACTAGACACCTGATTCCAACCTCTTAATCCAATTCTGAGTTAGAAACAAGGAAAAGAAAGCTTCAAAGGCAACCATAGCAAGATCGATCAGATCCACAATATGTCTGGCTTATTCATCAGAAGGGAGATATACTCCAAAAGTCATCAGGGTGCATTTAAAGAGAGCAGTTTCCACTTTTGGGGCAGAAAGAGGCTTCTGCAGACCAAATTTGTGAAGCAGCAACATGGTCCAGCCTGAATACCTTCTGTAGACACTATAAGTTAGAAGTATTGTCAAATCAGCAGACTGCCTTTGGAAGGAAGGTTCACCAGGCAGTTGTCCCACATTGGTACTTTGCTTTGGTATCTTCCAATGTGCTGTCAGAAGTAACGTCTTGGAAAGGAGGAATTAGTCCTACCGGTAATTCTGTTTCCCGGAGTCCATCCTGACCTCACTATTAGGTTCCCTCCTTTAGAATTTCTTGTGCTCATGTGAATTAACATTTGTATAGGAAAATTCAATAAAATAGAGTTGCATCATTCCTGGTGTTGTACTTAGAAAAGACACTAAAGGGTGAGGATGGGAGGTGCCTTTTAACCTCTTGTGTGTTTCCTGTCCCTATGGAGGATGAGAAGGACGACCTCAATGTGCTGTCAGGATGGGCTAATTCCCCCTTTCTAATGTTAATATTGAAATCTAAGTGGTAAGGTCTGTTCTTGTGGAAAGTGACAAGCCAGGTCTGCCATTCCTGTATGAAGAGACCTAAATGCCTTGCATGTTCCGCTGGGAAATTAAATATGTAAACTGTTTTTGAGATGAAGAGGACTTTAATTTTAGTGCCATTTATTAAAAGTAAGAATTCTACAAGTAAATACTGATCCTTTAACGAGCCTTGAATATGACTTGGGATTAGAGATGAGCGAATCGGAACAGTCAAGTTTGGGGTCCGTACCTAACATCTACTGTTCGGGCACAGACCCCAAACATGGACTTCTCCCAGAAGTCCCAGTCCATGTTACTGTTTGGGTTCGGCACCCCGAACACTGGTTGTTTCCCATGCTGTCATGCATGAGAAACATCAGAGGCTCTGATCAGCGGTAAGATTACCACCACCGGTCAGAGCGCTGTGGCTCGCATGCTGTCAGATGACAGCGTGAACCATCAGCTGTGACCAGCAGTAAAAAGATTACCTTCAGTCACAGGCATTTGGCTGATGAGAGAGTACTACTCCCATCAGCTTACGCCTGCTGTCGCTGATAACAGCAAAGACAGGCGCCACTGACTGGGAGTATTCAACAGCCGATGCCTGTAAAATAAATAAATAAAAATAGCATGGGGTCTCTTCCATTTTTGCTAAGCAGCATAGCAAAATTGACAGCTGTGGGCTCCAACCCTGAGTTTTATCATGGCTGGTTATCAAGAATAGAGGAATCCCCAATCCATTTTTTTAAATATTTTTTAAAAATTGGTGTGGAGTCCCCCTCCATTTTTTGGCAACCAGCCAAGCTAAAACAGACAGCTGGGGCTGGTATTCCCAGGCTGGTAAGGGGCCATGGTTATTGGCCCCCCAGCCTAAAAATAGCAGCCTGCAGCCGCCCCATCTGTTAGATGCACCAATTCTGGTGCTTAGATAACCAGTCATGATGATGCTGAGGGTTGCAGCCCATAGATGTCAGTTTTTGCAGTGCTGGTTATCAGAAGTAGAGGGGAAACGACACCATTTATTTATAGCACCAGCTGATGAATACTCCCATCAGCCGCCGCCTGCCTTCGCTGTCATCAGCGACAGTAGGCGTAGGCTGATGGGAGTAGTAGTCTCATTAACCGATGCCTGTGACTGGAGGTAAACTTTTTCCTCTGGTCACAGCTGCTGGCTCACTCTAGTATCTGACTGTGGGAGCTGTAGTGCCCTAACTGGTGGTAATAATTTTACCACTAATCAAAACCATTTTTTCCCCCGCTATCATGTAGATGGCGGCGAACTTGAGTCATTTGTGGGGTTGTTTATGCCATTTTGACATCTCGGGCTCTCCTAATGTGACATGGCATCCACAATCCACAGGCCTTGATGACCTCTCTCCAAATGTAACTTTTATGGTTGTGGCCAAAGAGTTCAGTTTTGGTCTCATCACTCCAAATTACCTTGTTGTAGAAGTTTTGACGCTTGTCTCTGTGCTGTTTTGCGTATTGTAGGCAAGATAATTTGTGGCATTTGTACAGTAATGGCTTTCTTCTGGCGACTAGACCATGCAGCCCGTTTTTCTTAAAGTGCCTCCTTATTGTGCATCTTGAAACAGCCACACCACTAGTTTTCAGAGAGTCCAGTATTTCAGCTAATGTTATTTGTGGGTTTTTCTTTGCATCCTGAACACTTTTCCTGGCAGTTGTGGATGAAATTTCTGTTGGTCTACCTGACCATGGTTTTGTTTTTACAGAGCTCCTGATTTTATATTTGTTAATCACAGTTTGAACTCTGCTGACTGGCATTATCAATTCCTTGGTATCTTTTTATATCCCTTTCCTGTTTTATACAGTTCAACTACTTTTTCCCGTAGATCCATTGATAATTCTTTTGCTTTCCTCATGACTCACAATCCAGAAATGTCAGTGGCTGGATGAAAGATGCAAGAGTCTGTCTGGATCCCAGAAACTCACTCAGCTTTTAAGCACAGACACTGATTACAAGCAAACAGGTCACAGGGGAGGATGTTACCTTTAGTAACCATTCAAACCCATCTGTGTCAACTTCTGTGCATGTTATCAGGCCAAAATAACCAGGGTATGTGAACTTCTGATCAGGGTCATTTGGATGTTTTGGGTTGTCATCATGATTTAGAAAGAGAAAACACAGTAGTTTGAAAATAAATTGCTTCACCCAACCACTAACCATGAGTGGAGAAAAAGTTTTCGTCTTATCATTAATATTCTCCGGAAAAAGAGCAAGAAAGCAAAAATTCTGCCAGGGTATATAAACTTTTGAGCACAACTGTGTGCGTGTATGTGTGTATGTGTGTATATATATATATATATATATATACACAGTGCCTTGTGAAAATATTCGACCCCCTGGAACTTTTCAACCTTTTCCCACATATCATGCTTCAAACATAAAGATACCAAATGTAAATTTTTGGTGAAGAATCAACAACAAGTGGGACACAATTGTGAAGTTGAACAAAATGTATTGGTTATTTTAAATTTTTGTGGAAATTAAAAAACTGAAAAGTGAGGCGTGCAATATTATTCGGCCCCTTTAACTTAATACTTTGTTGCGCCACCTTTTGCTGCGATTACAGCTGCAAGTCGCTTGGGTTATGTCTCATCAGTTTTGTACATCGAGAGACTGAAATTCTTGCCCATTCTTTCTTGGCAAACGGCTCAAGCTCAGTGAGGTTTGATGGAGATCATTTGTGAACAGCAGTTTTCAGCTTTTTCCACAGATTCTCGATTGGATTCAGGTCTGGACTTTGACTTGGCCATTCTAACACCTGGATACGTTTATTTGTGAACCATTCCATTGTAGATTTTGCTTTGCTTGGGATCATTGTCTTGTTGGAAGACAAATCTCCGTCCCATGTAAATCAACAGCCACGGAGACACCATCCCATGTTTCTCAACGCAAGCAATGACTAGCCAGGAAGGAACAACCACGGGAAGGGCAGTCTCCAATGAAGGAAACCACCTATGCCAAAACATGGTATCCATCCACAGACAGCTGTTTCAGGGTATTGCCTCTCATCAGTGTGGAGTAGGAAATTGGCTAGTAGGAGCAATGCCTAGTAAAAGACTGTGAAAATGAGGATGAGTGACCTCATGGAGATCAACATCCAACACTGCGGAGACACCATCACATGTTTCTCAACGCAGTGATGCTAGAGCAATGCCCCCATACCTTATGGGAAATATGCAAAAACATGTAAATCAACAGCCGCGGAGACACCATCACATGTTTCTCAACGCAAGCAATGACTAGCCAGGTCTTTCACCGGGAAGGAACAACCACGGGAAGGGCAGTCTCCAATGAAGGAAACCACCTATGCCAAAACATGGTATCCATCCACAGACAGCTGTTTCGGGGTATTGCCCCTCATCAGTGTGGAGTAGGAAACTGACCATGTGATGGTGTCTCCGCGGCTTGTGTTTTGCATATTTTTATATATTTCCCATAAGGGATGGGGGCATTGCTCTAGAATCACTGCATTGAGAAACATGTGATGGTGTCTCCGCAGTGTTGGATGCTGATCTCCATGAGGTCACTCATCCTCATTTTCACAGTCTTTTACTAGGCATTGCTCCTACTAGCCAGTTTCCTACTCCACAGTGATGAGGGGCAATACCCCGAAACAGCTGTCTGTGGATGGATACCATGTTTTGGCATAGGTGGTTTCCTTCATTGGAGACTGCCCTTCCTGTGGTTGTTCCTTCCCAGTGAAAGACCTGGCTAGTCATTGCGTGCGTTGAGAAACATGTGATGGTGTCTCCGCAGCTGTTGATTTACATGTTTTTGCATATTTCCCATAAGGGATGGGGGCATTGCTCTAGCATCACTGCGTTGAGAAACATGTGATGGTGTCTCCGCAGTGTTGGATGTTGATCTCCATGAGGTCACTCATCCTCATTTTCAAAATCTCCGTCCCAGTCTCAGGTCTTTTGCAGACTTCAACAGGTTTTCTTCAATAATGGTCCTGTATTTGGCTCCATCCATCTTCCCACCAATTTTAACCATCTTCCCTGTCCCTGCTGAAGAAAAGCATGCCAAAACCATGATGCTGCCACCACCATGTTTGACAGTGGGGATGGTGTGTTCAGGGTGATGAGCTGTGTTGCCTTTACGCCCGACATAAAAAGTTCGATTTTGGTTTCATCTGACCAGAGCACCTTCTTCCACATGTTTGGTGTGTCTCCCAGGTGGCTTGTTGCAAACTTTAAACAACACTTTTTATGGATATCTTTGAGAAATGGCTTTCTTTTTGCCATTCTTCCATAAACGCCAGATTTGTACAGTGTATGACTGATTGTTGTCCTATGGACAGACTGTCCCACCTCAGCTGTAGATCTCTGCAGTTCATCCAGAGTGATCATGGGCCTCTTGGCTGCACCTCTGATCAGTCTCCTTGTTTGAGATGAAAGTTTAGAGGGATGGCCGGGTCTTGGTAGATTTTCAGTGGTATGATACTCCTTCCATTTCAATTTGATCGCTTGCACAGTGCTCCTTGGGATGTTTAAAGTTTTGGAAATCATTTTGTATCCAAATCCAGCTTTGAACTTCTCCACAACAGTATCATGGACCTGCCTGTTGTGTTCCTTGGTCTTCATGATGCTCTCTGTGCTTCAAACAGAACCCTGAGACTATCACAGAGCATGTGCATTTATACGGAGACTTGATTGCACACAGGTGGATTATATTTATCATCATTAGTCATTTAGGACAACATTGGATCAGTCACAGATCCACAATGAACTTCTGGAGTGAGTTTGCTGCACTGAAAGTAAAGGGGCCGAATAATATTGCACGCCTCACTTTTCAGTTTTTTTTAATTTCCACAAAAATATAAAATAACCAATAAATTTCGTTCAGCGTCACAATTATGTCCCACTTGTTTTTGATTCTTCACTAAAAATTTACATTTAGTATCTTTATGTTTGAAACATGATATGTGGGAAAAGGTTGAAAAGTTCCAGGGGGCCGAATGCTTTCGCAAGGCCCTGTATTTGTACTTTTTTTTTCATCTTTTACATTTTAAATATTCAAAAAGGAAAACGGGCCGATGCAAAAGTTTGAATACCCATGGAAATCTGTTTGCTCAGATGACTTGGACCAAGGTTTCAGACCTTATTAAGTCTGTCAGGGTTATGGCTTGTTCACTATTATTTGGAAATGCCAGGTGATGCCAATTTCCCAGCTTTATAAAAACCCAGCCTCCTCTAACATTGTGCCAAAAAACAGCAGCAATGGGCTCTTCTAAAAATAAAAATGGTTGAGGCTCACAAAGCAGGTGAATGCTATAAAAAGATACAGTCATGGCCAAAAGTATTGCCACCCCTGCAATTCTGTCAGATAATACTCAGTTTCTTCCTGAAAATGATTGCAAACACAGATTCTTTGGTATTATTATCTTCAATTAATTTGTCTTAAATGAAAAAACACAAAAGAGAATGAAGCAAAAAGCAAAACATTGATCATTTCACACAAAACTCCAAAAATGGGCCGGACAAAAGTATTGGCACCCTCAGCCTAATACTTGGTTGCACAACCTTTAGCCAAAATAACTGCGACCAACCGCTTCCGGTAACCATCAATGAGTTTCTTACAAAGCTCTGCTGGAATATTAGATCATTCTTCTTTGGCAAACTACTCCAGGTCCCTGATATTTGAAGGGTGCCTTCTCCAAACTGCCATTTTTAGATCTCTCCACAGGTGTTCTATGGGATTCAGGTCTGGACTCATTGCTGGCCACCTTAGAAGTCTCCAGTGCTTTCTCTCAAACCATTTTCTAGTGCTTTTTGAAGTGTGTTTTCGGTCTTCTGACTTCATAATGCCATGCACATGGTCAAGCAGTCCAGTGCCAGAGGCAGCAAAGCAACCCCAAAACATCAGGGAACCTCCGCCATGTTTGACTGTAGGGACCGTGTACTTTTCTTTGAATGCCTCTTTTTTCTCCTGTAAACTCTATGTTGATGCTTTTGCCCTAAAAGCTCTACTTTTGTCTCATCTGACCAAGAACATTCTTCCAAAATGTTTTAGGCTTTTTCAGGTAAGTTTTAGCAAACTCCAGCCTGGCTTTTTTATGTCTCGGGGTAAGAAGTGGGGTCTTCCTGGGTCTCCTACCATACAGTCCCTTTTCATTCAGATGCCGACGGATAGTACGGGTTGACACTGTTGTACCCTCGGACTGCAGGGCAGTTTGAACTTATTTGGATGTTAGTCGAGGTTCTTTATCCAACATCCGCACAATCTTGCGTTGAAATCTCTTGTCAATTTTTCTTTTCCGTCCACATCTAGGGAGGTTAGCCACAGTGCCATGGGCTTTAAACTTCTTGATGACACTGCGCACGGTAGACACAGGAACATTCAGGTCTTTGGAGATGGACTTGTAGCCTTGAGATTGCTCATGCTTCCTCACAATTTGGTTTCTCAAGTCCTCAGACAGTTCTTTGGTCTTCTTTCTATTCTCCATGCTCAATGTGGTACACACAAGGACACAGGACAGAGGTTGAGTCAACTTTAATCCATGTCAACTGGCTGCAAGTGTGATTTAGTTATTGCCAACACCTGTTAGGTGCCACAGGTAAGTTACAGGAGCTGTTAATTACACAAATTAGAGAAGCATCACATGATTTTTCGAACAGTGCCAATACTTTTGTCCACCCTCTTTTTTATGTTTGGTGTGGAATTATATCCAATTTGGCTTTAGGACAATTCTTTTTGTGTTTTTTCATTTAAGACAAATTAAATGATGATAATAATACCAAAGAATTTGTGTTTGCAATCATTTTCAGGAAGAAACTGAGTATTATCTGACAGAATTACAGGGGTGTCAATACTTTTGGCCATGACTGTAGCAGTGTGTTTTCAATTTGCCCTTTCCTCAGTTTGAAATGTAATTAAGAAATGGCAATTAACAGGAACAGTGGAGGTCAAGATAAGGTCTGGAAAACCAAGCAAAATTTCTGTGAGAGCTGCTTGTAGAATTGCTAGAGCAGCAAATCAGAACCCCAGCTTGACTGCAAAAGACTTTCAGAAATATTTAGAAGACTATGGAGTTGTGCTGTATTGTTCTACTGTACACAGACACCTGCACAAATATGGGCATCATTGAAGAGTCATAAGAAGAAAACCTCTCCTATGTCTTCACCATAAAATTCAGTGTCAGAAGTATGCTAAAGAACCTCTAAACAAGCCAGATGCATTTTGGAAACAAGTCAAAATCCACAATAGACGACCTCAAAAGGTGCAAGCTGAAGGTTTTACAATGGCCCTCACAGTCCCCTGATCTGAACATCATGAAAAATTTGTGTATGCAAGACGACTCAGGAATCTCATAGAACTGGAAGAATTTTCCAAGGAAGAATGGATGAAAATACCTCAAACAAGAACCTTGGCTGGCTACAAAAAGGGTTTACAAGCTGTGATACTTGCAAAAGGAGTGCTACTAGTTATTAATCATGCAGGGTGCCCAAACTTTTGCATCTGCCCATTTTCCTTTTTGTAATTTTTAAAAAGTAAAAGATGAAAATATATATATTTTTCTTTTGCCTGAAATACAAGGAAATGTGTCATCTTTAACTTTTAGGCCTTTTAGAGATCATTTCATCTTTATCTTGCTTAACTGTTTACAATAAGGCTACGTTCACACGTAGCGGAACTCTCGCGGAAATTACCGCGAGAATTCCGAATTCCATTCAGCGGGAAAATCGCATTTTAAATTCCCACGATTTTCCCGTGGAAAAACTAGCATTTTGCAAGCATTATTAGCTTGCAGAATTGCTAGCGTTTTTCAAGCGATCTGTAGCATCGCTTGGAGAACTGAATGACAGGTTGGTCACACTCGTCAAACATAGTGTTTGACGAGTGTGACCAACTTTTACTATTGAGGCCGCCTATGTGGCATCAATAGTAAAAGATAGGATGTAAAAAATAATAAAAAAAAAAATATTGTTATTCTTTCCTTCCGGCGTCCCGCGCAGCCTTCCCGCCTCTCTCCACGCTCCCGGTCCCAGTAATCCTTTGCGAGTATTACCGCGATGATGTCCGTTCTCATGGGATCGCGACATCTCGCGGTCATTCGCGATGACATCGTGAGACTTCGCGATCCCACGAGAACAGACGTCATCGCTCGCAAAGGATTACTGGGATCGGGAGCGTGGAGAGAGGCAGGAATGCTGCGCGGGACGTCGGAAGGTGAGAATAACAATATTTTTTATTTTAAATTCTATTTTTTACAGGGATATGGTACCCAAAGCCCGGAGGACAGTCTCCTGTCCTCCGGACCATGGGTACCATCCACAAATGTTCTGCTTACTTTTCGCATGGTGTGCACAGCCACATGCGGAAAGTAAGCAGAACAATGCATTCCTATGGGTGCAGGATCGCCGCGATTCCGCTAAATTAATGAGCATGCTGCGTTTTTTACCGCAAAGCGATTCCGCCGCGGTAAAAACCGCAGCATTAGCACAGCATTGCGGAATCCCATAGGAATGCATGGGATGCTTATTTTTCGCGTTTTCACGGCAAAATCGCATGGTTAAAACCGCCGTGAAAATGCAAAAAAAAGGCCTAACAGTAATTTTGACCAGGGGTGCCCAAACTTTTACATGCCACTGTATGTACAGAGTTGCCTAATGCATTGTGTAATATGCAGATCTTTGATAATGCGTAGTATTTAATGCACTGTAATTTTCCTTAAATGCATGATGTTAATGCATATAGTTTTCCGTAATGCTGTTTGTCCCTATATAGTAAGGTGAAATTTGTGCAGCAGCAGACTTTAAGCTTCTGCAGTAAAATAATAATTTACAGAACTGTTGTAAAAATAATTTAATTGAACGTGATTTTAATATAATCTCGATCCCAATAGCAATTATTCATGTATTATTATAGTTTTTATTGTATTGTACAATCTAAAAAGTAGAAATATGAAAAAATATGGAAATCATGTTGTGGGAGTACTAGTATTTACATTAAAAAAGGCTATATAAAGATGGTTAATAATTACAATTATCGTATTATTATCTCTATTATATAAATGCCCAATGTTTCTGCTCTGGAGGGCATCCAAAGATAAAATTACAGGAGATTTTCTGAAATGCGGTGGAAAGTATTATGCAGAATACTCCTTATAGTTGGTAGTCTTTTTCTTAAAGTCATGAAATGGAGTGTTAAAGGGCAGGATTTTTCCAATTCCAAAAATGTAATTTTTTTTTGTATGACAGTCTGCCTATTCTCTTATTATCTGCTTGTGATATGTAAAAATGCCCCTTAGCTACCCCTAGCTTTAGCTTTCAAGGGGATTACCAATTAACCACAATTGTGAACTATCCACAGAATCGGCGATAAATGAATGATTACTGATGGTCTGGAGCGTCCACTAATCACAGGAGGGAGTCCTTTAGTACCTTAGGAGAATCGAGCAGTAGTGCTTGCGTGCGACCTCCACTCTATCCATCGTGTACGAGTCTGATGGGAATAGACTAATAGTAAAAGTAACTTCACCTGAAACTTTCCTTTTCCCCTTATGCATGCAGCAAATTTTCCTTTTTTCTGCTTCTGTTTCTTTGTCGATTTTCTTAAAAGCACGATAACTTTTAATTTTTCTGTCAGCCATATGAGAGCTTTATTTTTTGCTTTTTATAGGAGAATATATTATTATTTATAATTATAGCGCCATTTATTCCATGTGAAAAGGAGTATACATAATAAAAAACAAGTACAATAATCTTAAGCAATACAAGTCACGACTGGTACAGGAGGAGAGAGGTCCCTGCCCGCAAGGGCTCACAATCTACAAGGGTTGGGTGAGGATACAATAGGCGAAGGCATAGCTGGTCGTGCAACCATTTGGTGGGTCAGTGGTTACTGTAGGTTGTAGGCTTGTCGGAAGAGGTAGGTCTTCAGGATCCTTTTAAAGGTTTCCACGGTAGACGAGAGTCTAATATGTTGGGGTACAGATTTCCAGAGTAGGTGAGATGCACGGGGGAAATCTTGTATGCGATTATGGGAAGAGGAGATAAGAGGGGGAGTAGAGAAGGATATCCTGTGAGGATCGGAGGTTGTATGCAGGTAAGTCCCAGGAGATGAAGTCACAGATCTATGGAGGAGACAGGTTGTGGATGGATTTGTATGCCATGGTTAGGGTTTTGAACTGGAGTCTCTGGATAATGGGGAGCCAGTGAAGGGATTGACAGAGAGGAGAGGCCGGGGAATAGTGGGGGGACAGGTGGATTAGTTGGGCAGCAGAGTTTAGGATAAACTGGAGGGGAGCGAGAGTGTTAGAGGGGAGGCCACAGAGCAGGAGATTGCAGTAGTCAAGGCTGGAGGTGATGAGGGCATGCACTAGAGTTTTTGCAGATTATAGGATGAGGAATATACGGATCCGGGAAATATTTTTGTGTTGAAGTCGGCAGGAAGTAGAAAGGCTTGGATATGTGGTTTAAAGGAGAGATCAGAGTCAAGGATTACCCCGAGGCACCGAGCTTGTGGGACTGGGGAGAGTGAGCAGCATTTACTTTAATGGATAGGTCTGTTGAGGGAGATGAGGTAAAGATGATGAATTCTGTTTTGTCTGTTAAGTTTTAGAAAATAGTGGAGAAGGATGAAATAGCTGTTCTACATTGTGGGATTTTGGTTAGTAGGAATGTGATATCTGGTCCAGGCAGGTAGACCTGTATGTCATCAGCATAGAGGTAATACTTCAAGCCATGAGATTCTATGAGCTGACCCAGGCCAAAGGTGTAAATGGAGAAGAGCAGGGGCCCTAGGAATAAACCTTGCGGGACTCCGACAAGGGGCGAGGTGAGGAGTTGATGTGAGTATGGGAGACACTCAATGTCCGGTCTGATAGGTATGACGTGATCCAAGATAGGGCCAAGTTTGTGATGCCAAGAGATGAGAGGGTCTGTAATAATAAGGAGTGGTCCACTGTGTCAAAGGCAGAGGACAGGTCCAGAAGGAGGAGGACAGAGTAGTGTCGCTTGGTTTTGGCAGTCAGTAGGTTATTGGTGACTTTAGTTAGGGCAGTTTCAGTGGATTGATGCAGTCAGAATCCATATTGTAAGCGGTCGAAGAGGGAGCAGGAAGAGAGGTGGGAGGATAGTTCGAAATGGACATGTTGTTCTAGTAGTTTAGAGGCATAGGGGAGAAGTGATATGGGGCGATAGCTAGATACAGAGGATGGGTCAAGCGAGTGCTTTTTGAGGATGAGTGTGATTGAGGCATGTTTGAAGCATGAGGGGAAAACACCAGTTGTTAGTGATAGGTTGAAGAGATGGGTTAGGGTTGGGATGAAGACTGGTGATGTTTGGGATGAAGTGGTATGGGATCGGGTCAAGTGCACAGGTGGTGAGATGTGATGTGGAGATTAGGGTGGAAAGTTGGTTTTCTGTAATGTGGAGAAGATGGTTTTGGAGGAGGAGGGCTGAGTAGTTAGGAAAAGGGGTTGTAGGCTAAAGCTTTCTCTGATATTATCAATCTTCTGTTTGAAGAATGAGGCAAAGTCTTCAGCTGAGATAAGTGAAGAGGGAGGAGGTGCTGGGGGATGGAGAAGAGAAGTGAAGGTGTTGAATAGTTGTTTAGGGCTGTGAGACAGGGAGGATCTAAGAAATGAGAAGTAGGTCTGTTTTGCTGTGGTGAGTATGGCCTTGAAAGTATTGAGGGACTATTTAAATGTGATGAAGTGCTCGTTGGAGTGTGATCTTTTCCATCTCCGCTCAGAAACCCTAGAAGCCTGCCTCAGTGTTGATAGTGGGGATGTCAGGGGAGAGGAAATGAAGTAGCCAGGTGGTGGAGTGGTCGAAGAAGATGGTGGCTGGCCCTGGGGTTGGTATATGATAGCCAGTTGGAGGTTGGTGGGGGAGTAGATGCGCACAGAGTGCACCTCAAAGGAAGGAAGGGTAACAGAGGGTGGAAGTGGGATGTGGGTGAAGGAGCAGTTATCTGATAGGAGAAAACCAACTCCTCCGCCTTGCTTGCTGCTGGGGAGGCACACCCAAGATACTCGGATAACACGTTGTCCAAGCACGTTCGCTCATCACTAGTGTAACCAAAAGCAGCAATTTTGTAATTTCCATTATTTTAATTCTGACATTTACTGTACAGGTTAAACAGTTTTACATTTTGATGTATCAAACTGTGATATTAAACATGCTGTTTTTGTTTTTTACATTTTTTTTGTGGAAATTGAGAATGATTCTACTAATACTTTTTAATATTTTTAAATTCACCCACCCTTTATTAGCCCCCCCCCATTTATGTTTTTCTGATGGGGGGCATGCATACCAGAATAGGGAATGAAGAGCCATGCATACCAGGATAGGGATGAGGGGGCAATGCATACCAGGATAGGGATGAGGAGGCCATGCATACAAGGATAGGGATGAGGAGGCCATGTATATGAAGATAGGGATGATGAGGCCATGCATATGTAACCTAAGAAGAAATTGTGTCGCTTTTATTCTCAACAGAAGATTGTCCGGCACTGTCCTGAATTACAATGCAATCAGTTATAGAGTCATCTTGATACCACTACAAGGAGTGCCAATCCATGTTACTGATATACAATTTTACTCACCAATAACAAATGACGAGGAGGAGGACACTGAGCTATTCTACAATCAGTTTCAAGAAGAAATCGTTAAGATGTCAAAACAAGACTTACAGTGTCCATAATGGTAGTTCCCTTTGCACCACTGCACAGGGTCTGTGCTTCCTTGGGGCAACTTCCCACCGAGCTACCAGTAAGTTCAGAGACAAAACATTTTCAAGGCACGAGAGAGATGGTTCTATTCCTTTATTCATTCAAAATGCATCATAAAAGCAACGTTTCGTGTGGTTGTCATTGCTGATCTACCATGAGGGCAGCCTCGTGGCCGGCGTTCATAGCAGATGATCAATTCTGCTACACATAGCAGTGCTAAAGCCCCTTTGTGTAGCACAAGTGATCAGAAGATCACAGTTTCAAGTCTCTTATACATGTTTGGTATCTGCAAAACTGTAATGACTTGGAGAATCATAATGGCAAGTCATTTTCAGTATTTAGCGAACATGTCAAAAAACGTGTGTAATTTCTTGGCAAAAAAAAAAGAAAGTGTGGAATTTCACTTTTTTGCAATTTCACCGCATTTGTAATTTTTTCTTATTTTCCAATACACTATATGGTAAAATCAATGGAGTTGTTCAAAAGAAATAAGATAAATATGGCTCTGGAAAGGAAGCAAAACTGAAAATGCAAAAACAGAAAATCCAAAATTTGTGACTCCTTCAGGCCCCAAGCCTGTTTTCACCTTCATGACTAGGCCAAATTTTACAATTCTAACCACTGTCACTTTATGAGCTAATAACTCTGGAACGCTTCAACGTATCCCAATGATTCTGAGCAAACTTGTTGCTGAAGTCAGTCAAAGTTGGGGGTCATCTCGGGGAAGACATTGTACATTACATTTCTAATACAAACTTTTGTGGATTGCTCTGGCTTCTTCACTATCCCGATGTAAAGAATTAGGTCCCAAAACATCATAATTTCTACAGCGTCTACAGCGGTCCAGGAAGAAAGTGATGAAGGGCTTTGTGACAAAAATTGCTGTTGTACAAATTTGTTTGAGCCACCATGAGGATTACAAAATCCTCAGGGAAAAAGATTTTGAAAAAGTACATTTCTCTGAGGACGATGGTATCAAATTGGATTCCTGATTGCACCCCAAAAACAGGAATCAGTGGCTCATAATCTTCTGTGGGTGAGGTCCATACAGGATCACTAACAGTGGACACTGGTTCAGTCTCTGCCCTGTAGCATCTGCGTAGTGGTTCAACATCACTTGAGAAAGAGGAGGAGGATGAAAAATAAAGGTAAGTGGCATCCTCTCCCTCACTGTCAGTGAGGCAAGGAAAGCATATAGCTCCTCCACTGAATACCGTGTTTGGGACAAGCAAAACGACATTTTTTCACATTATTGTGTCTGTATGTGTTTGTGTGTACCAAACTTTATTCAGTTGTGTGTGTGAGTGCTTGGTGTAAGCTTTTTTTTATTTAGAAGAGACATAGGATGCACGCACGGATGCAAGTCTTTTTTTCTGCGCTGACCCTAACTCAATTCAGTAAAAAATACTGTAGTAATCGACAATTACTACAGTATAGTTTATTGTCCCTAATCTAAATTCCTTTTTTTTTTTTTTACGCTTTACTATCTGATACTAACTCAACTCAGTAAAAAATACTGTAGCAGACGATGTTTACTGCAGTATATTTTACTGTTCCTAATCTAATCAGGATGTTGAGAAGGCTGAACTTTTAAATTCATATTTTGCATTTGTTTTCTCTCAGAAAGGAAATGTAACATCAACTGTTATTCACTGTCCTATTAAGGGAATAGAAGAATCCAGGATATCTATAAACAGAAAGATAGCGAGGAAACACTTAGCTAACCTAAATGAATTCAAGTCTCCAGGTCCAGATGAATTACACCCCAGAGTACTGAAGGAGATAGCAGAAGAAATTTTTGAACCCCTCTCCATAATCTTTGAAAATTCTTGGAGAACAGGAGAAGTGCCAGAAGACTGGAGAAGAGCAAATGTTGTTCCTATCTTCAAAAAGGGGAAGAAGGTGGACCCAGGCAGCTATAGGCCGGTGAGTCTGACTTCTATACCAGGAAAGATCTTTGAACAAATTATTAAACAACATGTATGTCAATACCTGGATAAGAATGAAGTGATTAAACAGAGTCAGCATGGGTTTGTAACTAATATGTCATGTCAGACTAACTTAATTTCCTTCTATGACGGTATCACTGATTGGGTGGATCAAGGAAATGCTGTAGATATAGTATATCTTGACTTCAGCAAAGCATTTGACAAAGTCTCTCATACAATCCTTATTGAAAAAATGACTAAGTATGGAATGGACAAGGCTACTGTTAGGTGGATTCATAACTGGCTTAGTGATCGGACCCAAAGAGTGGTCGTAAATGGCTGCACATCCAGTTGGAAGAATGTCTCAAGTGGGGTACCACAGGGCTCTGTCCTGGGCCCTGTATTGTTCAACATCTTTATCAACGATTTAGATGAAGGAATTGAGGGTAAACTGATTAAATTTGCTGATGACACAAAGCTAGGAGGGATAGCTAATACTAGAGAAGAGAGAGAGAGGATTCAAAAAGATTTAAATAAACTGGAGAAGTGGGCAGCAACTAACAGAATGGTTTTTAACAGGGAGAAATGCAAAGTACTACATCTGGGCAATAAAAATGAAAAAAGCATATATAGAATGGGAGGAATAGGGCTAAGTGACAGCACATGTGAAAAAGACTTGGGTATACTAATAGATCACAGACTGAATATGAGTCAACAGTGTGATGCAGCAGCAAAAAAGGCAAATGCAATTCTAGGATGTATTAACAGAAGCATACAGTCTAGATCACGTGAAGTCATTATTTCCCTCTACTCCTCTTTGGTCAGACCTCATCTGGAATATTGTGTCCAGTTTTGGGCACCACATTTTAAAAAAGACATCAACAAACTGGAGCAAGTTCAGAAAAGAGCGACCAGAATGGTGACCGGTCTGCAAACCCTGTCTTATGAGGAAAGGTTGCAGGATTTGGGAATGTTTAGTTTGCAAAAGAGAAGACTGAGAGGAGACTTAATAGCTGTCTACAAATATCTAAAGGGCTGTCACATTGTAGAAGGATCAACTTTATTCTCATTTGCACAAGGAAAGACTAGAAGCAATGGGATGAAACTAAATGGGAGGAGACACAGATTAGATAATAGAAAACACTTTTTGACAGTTAGCGTGATCAATGAGTGGAACAGGCTGCCACGAGAAGTGGTGAGTTCTCCTTCAATGAAAGTCTTCAAACAGAGGCTGGACAGACATCTGACTGGGATGATTTAGCGAATCCTGCTTTGAGCAGGGGGTTGGACCAGATGGCCCAGGAGGTCCCTTCCAACTCTACGATTCTATGATTCTATGATAATCAACTAATTTAAATGTTTTTTTACTTGACTCTTTTTTCACCCCAAAAAAAAAAGCAACCGGAGACCTGTCAGTAATGTTCATCACCAACCAGCGCTCGATGGCTGTAGGACTCACGCACAGATGTGGTGCAAAAAGGGGATAAAAAGATAGGAAAAAAAGTCCTTGCCAAAAATGAGCGCAGTTGCTAATCAATGGTGTACGTCTGATCAGCATCTGTAGGATGCGCACATGGAGTGGTGCAAAGAGAAGGGAGTGAGGAAAAATAGTGAAAACAAAAAGTTGTGCAAAACAGCGAGCACGTCACTGATCAACGCTTGGTGGCTGTAGGATGAGCAAATAAAAAAATAACTGCCAAAGATCGAGCGATGAAGTACTGATTGGCGCTCGGAGGCAAATGGATGGAGGGAGGATTGGATGGAGTGGATTAGGAAAGATGAGGGAATGATCAGGAACTCTTCTTTCTTCAGCAGGATCAGCAAGAGTACAGGCAGCAGGAGGAATTGTGATGGCATCAGCTTCTGTGGCAGCTAGAATGAGAATGTGAAAGGCGCGGTCACTTCCAGGTCACACTGCGTCTGTGCTCTCTGATTGGTGCGATCAATGTCATCGTCGATCACCCTGGTGATTCTGGTGTTCGTAGGCTCCAGCCTATCATCGGTGCTCTTACGGCACCGAGCATAGGCTGGACATCAGTGTTTCAAGCAATCTGATTGCCTGAAATACTGAGAAAGGGGTTAAAGGTGGAAAAAGTGCTGCAATGACTCTTCTTGATATGAAAACATGACAAAAACCTGGCAATTTAACAAGGGTGTGTAGATTTTTTATATCCACTGAACCAATTCTTACTGAATTTTTTAATAGTTTTGCTCATTGCATTGTATTGGAAAGACGAAACAAATCTTTGATCCTGAATCTTCCTCCTGTACTGCAATATCGATATATGTTCCTATGCCTGAGCTCTGTCAAAGCCTTTTTGACAACTTGTGCAGGGTAACACCATTTATGTAATTGTTTACCCAAATACTGACCCCCTTCACCACCTTGGGATTTTCCGTTTTTGCATTTTCGTTTTTTGTTTCCCTTTTTCCCAAAACCATGACTTTTTATTTTTTCCTTAATATGGCCGTATGAGGGTTAGTTTGAGTTGTACTTTTGAATGACACCATTGATTTTACCATACAGTGTACTGGATAATTGAAAAAAATTCCAAGTGTAGTGAAATTGCAAAAGAAAAGTACAATTCTACAATTGTTTTTTTTATTTTTTTTTTTTTACCATGTCCATGAAATGCTAAAAATTGATTCTCCAGGTCATTGCGAGTTCATATGCAAAACACAAGCCGCGGAGACACCATCACATGTTTCTCAACACAAGCAATGACTAGCCAGGTCTTTCCCCGGGAAGGAACAACCACGGGAAGGGCAGTCTCCAATGAAGGAAACCACCTATGCTAAAACATGGTATCCATCCACAGATAGCTGTTTCGGGGTATTGCCCCTCATCAGTGTGGAGTAGGAAACTGGCCAGTAGGAGCAATGCCTAGTAGAAGACTGTGAAAAATGAGGAAGAATGAACTCATGGAGATCAACATCCAACACTGCGGAGACACCATCACGTTTCTCAATGCAGTGATTCTAGAGCAATGCCCCCATCCCTTATGGGAAATATGTAAAAAATATGCAAAACACAAGCCGCGGAGACACCATCACATGAGAGTATACAGACAGGACAGCATGGGATCCTAGCTGATTTTTTTCCTGTGAAGTAACATATTTCCCTGTTTGTTAAAGGAAACCTGTCAGGTTCCCCATGCCCTCCAACCCAGCAGCATTCACCTATGTATGAACAAATTTCCTGCCTAACCAGCCCTGTATAAAGTTATTGAGTGCAAACAAGGCATAAAAAAAGCATTTATAATGTCCCCATTTGCTATGCTAATGCGGGCTTTGACTAGTCGATGGGGCACTAGTCAGCCCTCTTTCCATTTTATCCATAATTTACACAAGCGGTGTCATAACCGCTCATGCAAATCTAGCGCATGCGTGACACTCATTCCATTGTCACTGCGTCTCTGAAGTCAGGTGTACGCTTCCCAGCCTCAGAAGTGCGCACTGCGCATTTCTGGAAGTTTAGAAGATAGCTTCAAAGACACAATGACGCTGCCGTAACGATGGGGCGCATGCACTAGATTTGCATGAGCGGCGATGACGCCGCTTGTGCAAATTGTTATCACGCCCACTGGGGTGTGATAAAATGGAAAGAGGGCTGACTAGTCTGGGGCAACTAACGCCCCATTGACTAGTCAAAGTCCTCATTAGCATATCAAATGGGGATATTCTAAATGCTTTTTTTATACTTTTATTTCATCCAATAATGTTTTACTGGGCTGGTTAGGCAGGGCATTTGCTCATACATATGTAAATGCTGTTGGGTTGGAGGGCATGGGGGACCTGACAGGTTCCCTTTAAACATTTCTGTGTAGTCCCATGCTATCCTGCCTGTATACTCTTTTGCATCCCCCCCCCCTAATCCAGGAGATGTGATATGATCAGACCATGTCCAGTACAGTCAGACTTATTTTAAACACATCCAATTGTGGAAATTATTATTCCAAGATCTATATTTAAAATGTTCTTTGATAGTTGGATAACCTCTTTAAGTGTTAACGTGTATGTGTTAAAGTCAGTGCTAGCTTTTATTCTTCTGAGGACTGCATTCATCTTTAATACTTTCCTGTTTATCTGAAATCCTTGAACACACTACAGAAACATGACATTTCAGATATAAGGAACTAATCAGTCGCATATAAATATATCCTTTCAGGGTGTTTTCAGGAGTGGTGAATCTCCTTGCTTTATCCTAGTTTGGCCAGGAGTCTGGAATTCGGCTCACAAACCTTTCTTGCCTAGTGCTGCCTATACTTAAGGATAGTTTGACCCCTTAATCATGTGCACTCATCTGCTGAACACACACAGTTTTCTTAGACCAGGCAATGTTTTTCCATTTCTATTATCTGCTGTTGATGTTAATATATCCATTTCAACCACATTTTCTTTTTAGCTGACTTGACTGGAACACAGGATTCTGATCTTCTGCCAAAGGCCATCCCTGACAGTGAGAGTGAATGATGCGCAGGAAAGTGCACCACTGCACTATGTGCTGCTATTTTTAATTGCAGCCTCTCTGTTCTCATACATTGTGTTTTGTCATTGTTACATCACAAGGATGTTTTTAGCCACAGGTATTGAGATTTTGGGAATATTGCTTGCTCCCATAATATTAAACAGGATAAAACTGTATGTTATGATTCATTAAAGGGAAAGACCCATATTAATGACCCCAGAGTGCTGCACATCTAAATAAAAAAATAGATGTATATTTACCCCCTTAATTGGTGCTGCTTTTTTTTTTTTTTGCTATCAGCCAAAAATGAATTAAGAAATCATAGAAAATAATGTTTGTGGACAAGAGCCCAAAACAAACTAACCGGCAGATCTTGGTGCAAGGTGTTTGCAGCAGACAATAGATGATTGAGTATAACCTATAAAGAACACTTTGATCAAACACAACGCGTTTCAGGGCCCAGAGGCCCGTTTATCAAGTAACAGACAAACAACTTGCACCAAGATCTGTCAGTTAATTTGTTTTGGGCTCTTATCCACAAACATTATATTCTTTGTATCACTGCTTCCCAGCTCCGTCTGGCACACATCGGTGGTGGGACAAGGATAGTGGCTACATTGTGTATCTGTTTTCAAGTCCACACGACAAAATCCCAACACGTGCGCACCCTCACCATCAATATCTTGGTCTTCCAGTTGTCACTTATTGACATTATTAGCCTTACATCTGTTTTTCTCTTCTTTATGCCTACCGCTTATCATGACATAAGCAATGTCACGTGACCTCTGCAATCATTCCCTGCCGGCTGACTTGCTGCAACTTTTACATATCCATCCAAGAGAAAGAAATACTGTTCTTCCACTCAGACGTAATTGTGAAGGCTGCAGTTGGTCAGCGGCCATGATTGGCTGCAGGGGTCATTTGACATTGTGTATGTCATGAGACTAGTAGGGGACATAAGGCTGAGTGTGGAGGAGCTACACCAGGCCATAAGGTAAGTATAGGTTGTTGTTTTTTTCATTTATGCAGCAGTCTGGGGCCATTTATAAGGGGTTTTCCGGGAGAGGAAAACCCCATTAATGTAAAGGCCCTTTTACATTTAGCGATGCACCAGCGATCCGACCGGCGATCCGACCCGGTCAGGATCGCTGGTGCATCGCTAAATGATCGCTAGTGAGCTTTCACACAGAAAGATCTCACAGCGATGCAGCAGCGACGCAGCGCACAATACTTGCCTTTCACACACAACGATCCTGACGTCCTCCCGCCCGCGTCCAGCGTCGCTCGTCTCACACAGCAGGAAGCAGACGACGAGAAATGTAGCCGCCCGATCTCGCGAGATCTGCGATGGACAGCGCGGGAGCTGGTCGGAGGTAAGTATCACACATAGCGATATCGCTAGCAAAATCGCTATAACGTCACAAAACCGGTGACGTTTTAGCGATATTGCTAGCGATATAGCTATGTGTAAAACCCCCTTAAAGGTTTAAAGAGAATCCATCAGCTTAGACTGCTTTCAGTTTTTTGACATCAGTCGCAATCTGGCAATGTTTGAAAAAAATGGATCCGGCAAGGGATGCCGCCGGTTCCGTTTTTTCTCATAGACTTGGATTGTGACGGATGGCTTCACGTTTCATCCATCGTTCGCCGGATCCGTCAGAAATTTTGTGTCCGGCGGCCGGAGACGACGGACAAAGTAATGTTTTTTGTCTCTGTCGAAAAGTCGGACTGCAACGGATGCGGCGCCATCTGTCGTTTGCTAGAATGGTAGCCTATGGGCACCGGATCCGTCGACGGAATCCAGCGACTGATTCGGTTTTTTAAACTGAGCATGCTCCAATTATTATTACCAGGTAGGGCAGTCGGATCCGGTGAAAAAAGAATCCTGGCAGGATGCGCATACTTTGAGAATACAGAAGTCTGCAGTCACTTAGGGTGACTGCAGACTTTCATCCATAACCTGGACACCCCCTTTAAGGAATCTTGTCTGAAATGTCACCAATCACCGTAAGAGTCTGACCGAGGGCTGCCACTAGAAATTTCGGGGCCCCATACTGGCAAAATTTCCAGGGCCCCCTTGAAACTCAGCCCAGGCTCTACCCTAACCCCGCCTCCACCCCTTACACCTTCCACAGTCCCACTACCCAAAAGAAAAACTCCACGTCAGCACCACATTCTCACCAATCACACATTAACTGTTACCATCACCAGATCACATACATAGCCAGCAGCTTTTGTTTTGGCAAAAAGATTTTTTAATCTGCAACCACAACAAAGTAGACTCTTTTGGCCGAGCTCTACTCTACTGTAACTTATTAAACATGTGTTAAAATATCCAATACAATTTTAGGTATACTTTTATTTATTTTTCAAATTTTAAAATGACCAATAATATTACATACAAGGGTAAAATACCACTGCACCATGACCAGACCACATATTACCACCACAGTGACCGAATAATAGCACATACAAGGAACAAATACTGCCACACCATGATCAGATCACATTACCACCACATAGTGACCAAATACAATACTGATCATTAATTTTAAAAAAACACACAAAAAAACAATACTAAGTGCCATTATAGAGAGATCTGTACTTAGTATACAGTGTCCGTGCACAGGTAATACAGTGATCACAAGTGACATTATACACAGGAGCTCTGTATATAGTATACAGTATATAGTGTCAGTGTATAGGTAACACAATGACTCACCGGTGACATCTCTAGTTGAAGTCCATCTTTGCTTTTCTTCTTCATCTAGTTCAGACTGCCATCACTTCTTCCAGCTAGGACTCGTCTCTGCTGAAAATAATACAGTTAGCTAGAGCACATTCCACAATTTTTCCTCAACCTCTACACTACCCCAGATGAAGAAAAAAAGTGACTGTGTCTCCCTGCACAGTAACAGTACCTTTCCTCCCGCACACTGAAAACAGCATACTCAAAAATAATATCCTTTAATTAGCCCATACAGTAATAATATCCAACATTCTGGACTCCACGTGTCCTCCCTTTCGGACTCATGTCTCTCCACACTGCCCTCATGTCTTTCCATATTGCCCCCATAGTCATCCATAGTAGTATAATGCATCCCATAGTCATATATAGTGCAGCCCCTTAGCAGTACAATGCACCCCCATAGCGGTATAATGAGCTTCCATAGGAGTATAATGCACCCCCATATTGATATAATGCACCCCCATAGGGGTATAATGCAGCCCCATAGGGGTATAATGCAGCCCCATAGTAGTATAATGCAGCCCCATAGGGGTAAATGCAGCCCCATAATATAATGCACCCCCATAGTATAATGCATTCCAATAGTGGTATAATGCACCCTGTAGTATAATGCACCCCTATAGTGGTGTAATGCACCACATAGTATAATGCAGCCTCATAGTATAATGCACCCCTATAGGGGTATATAATACACCCCATAGTAAAATGCAGCCCCAAAGGAGAATAATGTACCCCCATAGGGGTATAATACACCCCATAGTATAATGCAGCCCTATAGTAGTATAATGCAGCCCCATAGTAGAATGCAGCCCCATAGTAGTATAATGCACCTCATAATTTAATACACCTTCATAGCAGTATAATGCATCCCACAGCAGTATAATGCACCCCCGTAGCAGTATAATGCAGCCCCATAATTTAATGCACGCCCATAGTATAATGCACCCCATAGCAGTATAATGCAGCCCCATATTAGTGTAATACATCCCCATAGTTTGGCTTACAAAAAAAAAGTTTCTCCTTATCTGGCCGAGATCCAGCGGTGTCCTCCGCTCGATACATCTGAGGCGCAAAACCGTTGTTCCGGCGTATGACAGTGACTTCATTCGCCAGTGACGTGCCCTGTGACGTCAACTGCCGGCCTATTATTGGCTGGCAGCTGTTAACTGTTGCCGTGCGGGAGCAATCTCCCGCACACCAATGAATTTTAACTGCCCGTGCATCTGAGAACCCACGGGCAGTTATTGAGCCGGCCGAATCCTGCCACTGGAGCCCAGTGAGCAGAGGAGCCCCATACGCCAGTAAGGGCAGTAAGGCCTTGATGGTGGCCCTAGTCTGACCCATTCACCAGTAAAAGTAAACAATGTAGGACCTGTACCCACATATTACCAACAAACACAGTCCGCATACCCACCACAAATCAAGACTATAAGATCATGGATGTCCTCTCATATTCTTCCTCCAATTTGGTGTACATTACATGATAGTACAAGATGCCCTTAAGGGGGGCGTGGCTTAAGCGCAGGTGATGTAGGTCGCATTACGTGCGAGCTCTTGAGATAACCCTCTAACGCTACATACAATGTGACTTTTTTGAAAATTTTTGCTTCCATTCAGATTTATTTTTATTCAGGAATTTATTCTGCACTTTTTGAGACGTTTTTCGCTTGAATCAGATAATCCTGAGATATTTTATCCTGTTTTGAAGACTGCGGCCTGTTAAAATGGCGTCAGTTAGCCACCTGTCCCTGTGAGAGACTGCTTTCTGAGGTAATAAAAACTCCGGGACTAATATTTTTTTCTTTTTAAACATTTTATTTATTTTTATTAAATACATTTGTGTATTCTTTTGACATTTTTAATATAAGTTTTGCTTTTGGCGGCTTTTTTTCTGGATTACCTGTTTCCTATGGCACCTGAGGGGTTGCTATGGTTACGCCTATAAGCCGTATTGCTCTGTTGATGGCTTTATTTTAATTTTTTATTAATATTGACTATTGAGGTGTTTTGTTGGGATTGCCCTTGTCTTCTAGGGGATTTTTTACTCCCTTTTGATTAAGTTTGTCCTAGGCACATTATTTCTGAAGGGCCTGTCACGGACTCTTAGATGGACATTGGTTGCCATGGCAACTGCTATCTGCATATAGTGAGTTACTCAACTGCTGGATTTTTGCTTAAAACACTTATAAAGATCCCCTTTGGAGTCCCCCCTCTGCCACCAGGGGGATTTTGCCTTTTTTTTATTAAGTTTATATAAGGCACACTGTCTGAAAAGATACTGTCTTTGCCTGCTGCTGGCGCCGGCTCTCAGGCATCCATTCCCTGCCTGGTGGAGTCACAGCTGATCAGGCGGTATCTCTCTGCTGACATCCCCACCATCATCATGGGGGACTTCAACATCCCCATTGACACCCACCAACCAGCAGCCTCCAAACTCCTGTCACTTACCTCATCCTTTGGACTTACTCAGTGGTCCTCCACAGCCACCCACACAGATGGACATATGTTAGACCTCATCTTCACCCGCCTCTGTTCCCTATCTAATCTCACAACCTCTCCCTTCCCCCTATCTGACCACCATCCATTCACCTTCTCATCCTTGTCCTTCTCACCTGCCCCACATGTCCAGCCACTAGCACATCCTCGCAGAAACCTCGCACACCT
The DNA here is from genome assembly GCF_039654945.1 of Dendrobates tinctorius. Lineage (NCBI taxonomy): Eukaryota > Metazoa > Chordata > Amphibia > Anura > Dendrobatidae > Dendrobates > Dendrobates tinctorius. The sequence goes on from NW_027361802.1 coordinate 11,091,582, forward strand.
AGACATCCACAAACTCTCTTCTACCTCTGTCCTCCATATCTTCACTCCACAACAAGGACAGTGCCACCGCTTTCTACAACGCCACCCTCACATCAGCCATAGACTCAGTCGCCCCTCTCATGCATGGCAAAGTGCGACAAACCAATAGGCAACCCTGGCACAACAACCTCACCAAAAAACTTTGACAAGCATCCAGGGTCGCGGAGCGCCGTTGGAAGAAAACACGCCTGCCAGACGACCTCACTGCTTTCAAACAAGCTACACTTGCCTTTAAATCAGCCCTCACCTCTGCTAAACAGACCTATTTCACAAACCTTGTATCTTTATTATCCCACAACCCAAAACAACTGTTCAGCACATTCAACTCTTCCTCCGCCCACCACTGCCACCTCCAACCCCCTCATCTCTGCTGAGGACTTTGCCACCTACTTCAAAAACAAGATTGACCAAACAAGGCAAGCTTTTACAGTTCCACCACCCCAACCACTCCACATACCAGACCTCTGCCCTTCCCTAATAACCTCCCTCTCCAACATCACTGAAGGAGACCTTACTAATCTTTCCAAATCACGCCTCACCACCTGTGCACTTGACCCAATCCCTTCCCACCTGCTCCCCAACCTCACTAACATGATCTTTCTAGCCCGAACCCATCTCTTCAACCTATCCCTAACTTCTGGTACCTTTCCCTCTGCCTTCAAACATGCCACCATAACACTCATCCTCAAAAAAATCAAACCTTGACCCAACTGCTATGCCCAGCTATCGCCCCATATCACTGCTCCCGTTTGCTTCCAAACTCCTTGAACAGCATGTCCATGCTCAACTTTCCTCCCACCTCTCATCTAACTCCCTCCTTGACATCCTGCAATTTGGCTTCCACCCCACCACTCCAATGAAACTGCCTTGACCAAAATTACTAATGACTTACTCACAGCCAAAGCTAACAGACAGTTCTACATCCTCCTCCTTCTTGACCTGCCCTCTACCTTTGACACAGTTGACCACTGCCTACTGCTACAGATTCTTTCTTCCCTTGGCATCAAAGACCTTGCCCTGTCCTGGATTTCTTCATACCTTTCTGACCGCACATTCAGCATTTCCCACTCCTACACTACCTCCTCATTCCGCCCCCTCTATGTTTGAGTCCCCCAAGGCTCTGTCCTGGGGCCCCTACTTTTTTCCATCTATACTGTTGGCCTAGGACAACTCATAAAGTCCCATTGCTTCCAATACCACCTGTATGCAGATGACACTCAGATCTACCTCTCTGGCCCAGATGTCACCTCTCTGCTGTCCAGAATTCCGGAGTGTCTATCAGCCATATCCTCCTTTTTCACCTCTCACTTCCTAAAACTCAACGTAGACAAAACTGAACTCATTATCTTTCCTCCATCTCACGTAGCTTCCCTACCTGATCTATCTATTATGCTAAACGGCATCACGCTCTCTCCAGCATGTGAAATCCGCTGCCTCGGAGTAACTCTTGACTCTGCCCTGTCCTTCAAACCACACGTCCAATCTCTTGCCACCTCCTGTCGCCTCCAACTCAAAAATATTTCCAGAATCCGTCCCTTCCTCAGTCCTCAATCTTCTAAAACTCTTGTACATGCCCTCATCATCTCCCGCCTTGACTACTGTAACACTCTCCTCTGTGGCCTCCCTGCTAACTCTCCTGCACCACTCCAGTCTGTCCTCAATTCTGCTGCCCGACTAATCCACCTCTCTCCTCGCTACTTCCCTGTCTCCCCCTCTGCAAATCCCTCCATTGGCTCCCAATTCCCCAACGAATCCAGTTCAAAATACTAACACTGACCTACAAAGCCATCCACAACCTTTCCCCTCCCCACATCTCTGAACTAATCTCCCAATATCTTCCCTCACGTAATCTTCGATCCTCCCAAGACCTCCTACTCTCCGCTACACTTATTCTTTCCTTACACAACCGCCTCCAAGATTTCTCCCGAATATCTCCTATCCTCTGGAATTCCATGCCTCAACAGGTCCGATTATCCACCACCCTCGGATCCTTCAAACGGAACCTGAAAACCCATCTTTTCAGGAAAGCTTACAACCTGCAATGACCATTCTGCCGCCTCACCACCGCCTGAGCTGCCCCCTCATCACCACCAGAGCTGCTGCACCCCCGACCTTTTGTCTCTTCCCCACTATCCCGTAGAATGTAAGTCCGCAAGGACAGGGTCCCCTCCCCTCTGTACCAGTCTGTCATTGTAAATTTGTTTACTGTTAACGATATCTATAACTTTGTATGTAACCCCCCTTTCTCATATACAGCACCATGTAATTAATGGAGCTATATAAATAAATAATCACAGAATTCCTTGGAACATTGCCTTAAACCTTCTGTGGGCTTGCCCACTGGGGGGTTTTCACCCTCCTCTGACCACGTTAGGACTGGGCACATCGTGGTTGAAGCTCCTGTCACAGTCTGCTCCGGGCGTCATCTTCCTCCCCTCCTGTGACGTCACCGCTGATAGCGGTATTTCTGCATGTGATTAAATTCTACTGGAACATCCTCTGGCATCTTCCTTAAGTGTGCCCCTACCTGACCGGGTGGTTTTCACCCTCCTCTGTCAGCGTCTGCACCGGGCACACCGGCGGTGAAGGTCCGGTGACATCTTACTGCGGGCGCCATCTTCTCTTCTCCCATTGTCGCCGCTGCTGGCGCTGGCCATCTTGTTGGAGGGATAAGTTTTCAGCGCTCACCTTAGATCCAGCTGATATTAACTGTTTGTTGAAATTCTTTACAGATCTCCTCTGGAGGCGTCCCTGCCTGACCTGGTGGTTTTTTATTTTCTTTTTTTTAGGTTTTCAGTAGGTGCTTTGGTGGTAAGGACCTTATGATGTGCAGCTGCAGGCGCAATTTTCTTTCTTCCCACTGTCGCCACTGCTGGCATCGGCCATCTTGTTGGTGGGGCAAGACTTCAACATTCATCTTTACTGCTGCTGCCTGCCTGTTGAAAACTCTCTGTGGATCTTCTCTGGAGGTGCCCCTGCCCGACCTGGTGATTTTTATTTTATTCTTTTCAGGTTTTCCATGAGCACGCTGGTCGTGGGGATCTTGTGAAGTACAGCTGCGGGCGCCATTTTCTTTCCTCCCACTGTCGCCGCTGCTGGCATCGGCCTTTTTGTTGGTGGGGTATATTTAAACTTCGGAATTTGGCTTTCAATTGAGAATATAAAAAATATATACAGTATAGTAACATAGTAACATAGTTATTAAGGTTGAAGGGAGACTTTAAGTCCATCTAGTTCAACCCATATCCTATCCTAACTTGCCCTAACATGTTGATCCAGAGGAAGGCAAAAAAAACCCATGTGGTAAACAGTAAGCTTCACATTGGGGAAAAAAATTCCTTCCCGACTCCACATATGGCAATCAGACTAGCTCCCTGGATCAACGCATTATTAAGGTAACTAGTGTATATACCCTGTAATATTATACTTTTCAAGAAAGGCATCCAGTCCCTTCTTAAATTTTAGTAGGGAATCACTCATTACAACATCATATGGCAGAGAGTTCCATAGTCTCACTGCTCTTACAGTAAAGAATCCGCGTCTGTGAGTATGCTTAAACCTTCTTTCCTCCAGACGTAGAGGATGCCCCCTTGTCCCCGTCACAGGTCTAAGCGTAAAAAGATCATTTGAAAGGTCTTTGTAATGTCCCCGCATATATTTATACATTGTAATAAGATCACCCCTAAGCCTTCGATTCTCCAAACTAAATAACCCCAAGTGTAATAACCTGTCATGGTATTGCAGACCCCCTAGTTCCCTAATAACCTTGGTCGCTCTTCTCTGCACCCGCTCCAGTTCAGCTATGTCTTTCTTATACACCGGAGACCAGAACTGTACACAGTATTCTAAGTGTGGTCGCACTAGTGACTTATATAGAGGTAAAATTATATTCTCCTCATGAGCATCTATGCCTCTTTTAATGCATCCCATTATTTTATTTGCTTTTGCAGCAGCTGCCTGACACTGGCCACTAAATGTGAGTTTGTCGTCCACCCATACACCCAGGTCTTTTTCAGTGACTGTTTTGCCCAGTGTTTTACAATTAAGCACATAATTATACATCTTGTTCGTTCTACCCAAGTGCATGACCTTACATTTATCCCCATTAAAGCTCCTTTGCCATTTATCAGCCCAAGCTTCTAGTTTATATAAATCCTCCTGTAATATAAAATTGTCCTCCTCTGTATTGATTACCCTGCAGAGTTTAGTGTCATCTGCAAATATTGAAATTCTACTCTCTATGCCCCCTACAAGGTCATTAATAAATACCGTATATACTCGAGTATAAGCCGACCCGAGTATAAGCCGACCCCCCTAATTTTGCCACAAAAAACTGGGAAAACTTATTGACTCGAGTATAAGCCTAGGGTGGGAAATGCTCCATAGATTATTCCCCATATGCTGCCCCCATAAGAAGCTCCATAGATTATTCCCCCATATACTGCCCCCATAAGAAGCTCCATAGATTATTCCCCCATATACTACCCCCATTAGAAGCTCCATATTGTTCCCCCATATACTGCCCCCATAAGAAGCTCCATATTGTTCCCCCATATGCTGCACCCATTAGAAGCTCCATATTGTTCCCCCATATACTGCCCCCATAAGAAGCTCCATATTGTTCCACCATATGCTGCCCCCATTAGAAGCTCCATATTGTTCCCCCATATGCTGCCCCCATAAGAAGCTCCATGTTGTTCCCCCATATGCTGCCCCCATTAGAAGCTCCATATTGTTCCCCCATATACTGCCCCCATTAGAAGCTCCATATTGTTCCCCCATATACTGCCCCCATTAGAAGCTCCATATTGTTCCCCCATATACTGCCCCCATTAGAAGCTCCATATTGTTCCCCCATATACTGCCCCCATTAGAAGCTCCATATTGTTCCCCCATGTGCTGCTCCCATTAGAAGCTCCTTAAGATTATTCCCCCATGTGCTGCCGCTGCTGCTGCATGTAAAAATAAAAAAATGACATACTCACCTCTCCGTCGCTGGGTGTCAGATTCTCACCTGTCCTGCGTCCATGGCTGCTCCCCGCTATCTGCCACGTCATCGGTCAGTGACGTTCACACTGCAGGGGGCGCGGCGCGCACTAACCACGTCACCGCGCCCTCTGCTGTCTGAAGTCACTGACCGATGACAGACACAGACAGCATCAAGCAGCCATGGACGCAGGACAAGGTGAGTATCGCTATACTTACCCGTCCTGACGCTGTGTCTTGAGCCCCCAGCTTCTCCGTGCTCTCTCTTCCTGCCTTCAGCGGTCACCTGGTGCCGCTCATTAATATGCGCATATTCATGAGTTTTAATGAGCGGCACCACGTGACCGCTGAAGGCAGGAAGAGAGAGCACGGGGAGAAGCTGGGGGCTCAAGAGACAGCGTCAGGACGGGTAAGTATGACCTGACACCCCCGCCCCCCTCCCCCTCTGACCCCCCGGTGTATATGACTCGAATATAAGCCGAGAGGGGGACTTTCAGCCCCAAAAAACGGGCTGAAAATCTCGGCTTATATTCGAGTATATACGGTATGTTAAAAAGAAGCGGGCCCAAAACTGACCCCTGTGGTACCCCACTGCTAACCGTGACCCAGTTCGAGTGTGCTCCATTAATAACCACCCTTTGTTTCCTATCCCTGAGCCAGCTCTTAACCCACCTATACATATTTTCCCCTATCCCCATTGTTCTCATTTTATGTATCAACCTTTTGTGTGGCACCGTATCAAAAGCTTTTGAAAAGTCCATGTACACCACGTCCACTGCATTCCCTTGGTCCAGTCCGGAACTTACCTCTTCATAAAAGCTTATCAGATTAGTCTGACAGGAATGGTCCCTTGTAAACCCATGTTGATATTGGGTCATAAGGTTATTCTTCTCCAGATACTCCAGTATAGTATCTCATAGAAAACCCTCCAGGATTTTACCCACAGTTGAGGTTAAACTTACTGGCCTATAATTTCCAAGTTGTGTTTTGTCCCCTTTTTGACTATTGGCACCACATTTGCTATACGCCAGTCCTGTGGTACAGACCCTGTTATTATGGAATCTTTAAAGATTAAAAATAATGGTCTATCTATGACTGTGCTTAATTCCTGCAGTACTCAGGGGTGTATCCCATCCGGGCCCGGGGATTTGCCAATTTTAGTGATTTTTAGATGCCTTCGTACTTCCTGCTGGGTTAAGCAGGTGACATTTAATGGACAATTTTTATCCCTGATCATGTTATCTGTCATGGGATTTTCTTGTGTAAATACTGTTGAAAAAAAGTCATTTAGCATATTGGTTTTTTCCTCATCCTCATCCACCATTTCACCCAGACTATTTTTAAGGGGGCCAACACTATCATCTTTTAGTTTCTTACTATTTATGTAGTTAAAGAATATTTTGGGATTATTTTTACTTTCTCTGGCAATGAGTCTCTCTGTCTCAATCTTTGCTGTCTTGATTTGCTTTTTACAGAATTTATTTAATTTTCTGTATTTATTTAATGCCTCATCACTACCTACTTGCTTTAATTCTCTAAATGCTTTATTTTTATCTCTTATTGCACCCCTTACAGCTCTATTTAGCCATAGTGGTTTCCTCCTATTTCTAGCATGTTTATTCCCATACGGTATATATTGTGCACAGGTCTTATTCAGGATGCTAATAAACGTCTCCCATTTTCTTTGTGTATTTTTATGTCTCAGGATATCGTCCCAGTTAATTGCACCAAGATCATCTCTCATCCGTTGGAAATTTGCCTTCCTGACGTTTAGTGTCCTTGTAACCCCTCTACTACACATCTTATTAAAGGATACATGAAAACTTATTAATTTGTGATCACTATTACCCAATTGACCCCCAACCCTTACATTTGATATGCGGTCTGGCCTGTTGGTTAATATTAGGTCTAGCAGTGCCCCCCCTCTTGTTGGGTCCGGAACCAGTTGTGAAAGGTAATTGTCTCTCATAGTTGTCAAAAACCTATTACCTTTGCTGGAACTGCAGGTTTCGGTTCCCCAATGTATTTCAGGGTAGTTGAAGTCCCCCATAATAATGACTACCCACAGGGACTCTACATTTCCATTAGATTCATATATATTATCAGGAAGCATGGGTTTTAAGGATGATTTTACATATAAACACACGCCTCCCCCTCGCTTATTTGTACGGTCATTTCTGATCAGACTATAGCCCTGTAAATTAACCGCCCAGTCATGGCTCTCATCCAGCCATGTCTCAGATATCCCCACCATGTCATAATTATGTTCCAACAACATTAACTCCAATTCCTCCATTTTGTTGGCGAGGCTTCTGGCATTACCACCCACCTTTCGTGTCTCCCTCTTTCCTCATAGACTGTAAGCTTGCGAGCAGGGCCCTCTTTCCTCTTGGTATGTGTTATAATCTACTGTATGTGATTATTGTTATGCTGTAATGTCTATTGTCTGTACAAATCCCCTCTGAAATGTAAAGTGCTGCGGAATATGTCGGCGCTATAAAAATAAAATTTATTATTATTATTATTACATGCACTTTATGTATCTCTCTGTACCTCTATTCTTTCTTAAATTACTAACTGTTCTAACCCCACCTCCCATGTCACCCCCACCCCCAATGTCATTATTTGTGCCCAGGTCTCTATCTGCACTGTCTTCCCCTCCTATAAAAGGAATACCCTCCCCCCCGTCTCTAGTTTAAACACTCCTCCAACCTTCTAGCCATTTTCTCCCCCAGCACAGCTGCACCCTCCCCATTGAGGTCCAGCCCATCCCGAGCGTAGAACCTGTAGCCAACTGAGAAGTCGGCCCAGTTCTGCAGGTACCCAAACCCCTCCTTCCTACACCAATTCCTGAGCCACTTATTAACCTCCCTAATCTCCCGTTGCCTCTCTGGCGTGGCACGTGGTACAGGAAGTATTTCCGAAAATACCACCTTGGAGGTCCTTGCTTTAAGCTTACAGCCTAATTCCCTGAAATCATCTTTAAGGACCTTCCACCTACCTCTAACTTTGTCATTTGTGCCAATGTGTACCATGACCGCTGGATCCTCACCAGCCCCTCCCAGTAATCTGTCAACCTGATCAGCGATGTGTCGGACTCGAGCGCCAGGTAGGCAGCACACCGTTCTACGATCCCTGTCTTTGTGACAGATTGCCCTATCTGTTCCCCTAATAATTGAGTCTCCCACTACCAGAACCTGTCTGGCCTGCCCTGCTCTCCTATTTCCCCCCTTACTGGAGCAGACACTCCTCCGGCTTTAAGAGGACATGCCTTGCTGCAGCAGTGCTACTCCTGCACTAACACTCCCCTCATCTGCCAACTTAGCAAACTTATTGGGGTGTGCCAGATCAGGACTAGCCTCCCTCTACCCCGCCTTCTAACTGTCACCCAGCTAGCTGCTTCATTGTCCTGCAGCTCCAACCTAGCATCCCCCCCTCATCTATCCCATTGAGCGTCTGCTCAGTGAGTAGAAGACTCCTTTCCATATTGTCTATGGATCTCAGTGTTGCCAGCTGCACATTTAGATCCAGTATCTGGGCTTCCAAATGCACAACGTGCTCACATCTCGCACAGCAGTATGCACCCTCGACCGGCTGGTCAAGGATTTCATACATGCGGCAAGACGTGCACTGGATGGCATTGGCAATAGTGGAGCACATCCTAATGGGGATAAATTAAATTATTTAATAAAAAAATAAACAAAATTAAGAAAAATAATTAAAAATAATGATATAAAGTATATAACAAATTTATATATTATAATTATATAGCTGTTAATATTCTATTGCTAGGTTATTTTTCTCTGTTTCTTCATAGGAGGTAAAATTATTTAGGCATAAAATATATATGACGTATATAGTATATATAAAAAATAGTAACTACATAACAATATTGGATAAAAATTAAACAAAATAAAATATATAAGGGGCTTTATATACAGATTCTGCTAGTTTTTTGCTGTTGGAGATTCTGGACGCTATATTATTTTTTCACTTAAGGGCGTATTTTTGAGGGACCTTGCTTTATATACCCACAGCTTACTATTTTTCCTTTTTTAAGTTCTTGGTAATGTCTCTTGGCAAAATGAGTCAATTCAACTCAAAATTGCCTATGGCTAAATCTACAGGTGCCTATAGATCTCAAAAGCAAAATAAAGAACCCAAGTCTAATCGTGGTTCTTCCAGGAACTCTGTTAATTTGAGTCCGCCTAAGTCCCGTTCTCCTATTGACAGAGACTACTCACAGTCTTCTACCAACACCATGTCTCCCTCGTTGTCCACACATAATGCTTGTTTAACAAAGTTGAGTGGGGATCATCCTTCCTCAATTTCTCATACTGAGACCATGGATCTCTCTATCTCTTCAAAGAGGAAGGGTCCCTCAGGTTGGGGAAGTACGCAGTCCTCCAATGTCAATTCCTTGGAGGGAGGAGGATAATAGTACTTCTTCCCCCAACTCTACTCCAAAAAAGTCCAGGCCGAGGCCTGAGGAAACGTCTATGCCTTCTTTGTTTTCTGGTGCCTTTCCTGACGCAACTTCCCTTGAGGCGTATATGAAGACTTTGGTTGATAAACTTAGCGCCAGGTTGCGTCTTGACATGGATAACCAGACAAGGATTTTTCAAAAGACTCGAGCATTTTACTTCCCGGTTGGATGACCATGAGGTTAGGTTGGGAGACTTAGAAAAATCAAATACGCTGTCTCTACAACACCAATCTGATTCCAAGTCTGAGATTTGCCAGTTGAAGCTTAAATTGGCGGATATGGAAGATCGTTCCTGTCATAACAATATTAAGATTAGGGGTATATCGGAATATATCTTGCATATTAAGCTGTTAAGGGGAATTTAAGGAGGATGATGCCTAATCTTTCAGAAACGGATTTAATCATCGACCGTATCAATCGTCTTCCTAGGCCTCCTTCTGTCCTTAAGGACCTCCCTAGAGATGTCATAATGAAAATTCATTTTTTTCATATTAAGGAGAGAATTCAGAACCAGTTCAAAATTAAGCGAGGATTCCCGGAACTCTTCCACATCTAAAGTTGTTTGCCGACTTATCCAAAGCAACTTTTGAGGGTCGAAAACACTTTGGATCTCTTACCTCTGTTCTGAGAGAGAAGGGCCTTCCTTACAAATGGGGTTTTCCCCTGAAACTTATTTTTAATTATAAGTGGAAGACATCAGTTTTCCTGACACCTGAGGAGGGTCTCCTCTTTTTGAAATCTCAAGGTGTCATTTCTTCTGATTCTACATCTTCTTCCACAGGTCCAGGACATGTCACTTGAGCCTACTATGATTTATGTACCTGGGTTATCTGATATTATGTGATATGATTGTCACGATCCATTTTTGGATCTTTCAGATTCTGGATTCTCTTTTATAAACTTTTTCTCTTTCAGGCCATTGGGTGTTTATGTCAGTTTTGCCCCCGGGGGCCGCTGGTGTTACAATTGTAGTTGGTCTGCTGATGGGTTTTCCCCCCGGTGGCTGCTGCTGTTACTGCATAGTGATTAATTATCTAGGCAGGTGGGTGCCACTCCCTCTTCCCTTTATAAGCCACCTGGTGCTGCAGATCACTGTTAGTAATACTGTTCATTTGGAAACCAACGGTGGTGAAGAATGGACCTACCTGGTGCAGAGGGGGTTCAGCTTATGTGGAGCAGCAGTGTTGCTGCTAAAAAGAGGAGCTATCAGGAGCAGTGGTGTTACTGCTGAAAGTGGAGTTCAGGAGCCTTACTCTGCTGCTTGGAGCATTGGCAGCAGGCAAAGCTAAGTTTTGTTTTTTAGTTGCTACTCCGTGGTGTCTGTTTTATCTTTCCTTTGGTTTGCGGTGCAGTTCACTTTATTCCCTGTCTCACCTCCTGGGGAGGGGGTTGGGGGTTTAGCTCAGGGCTTAACAGAAGATAGGGACAGGTCAGGGACTTGGGTCTCACTACAATCAAGTGTACCCTCAAGTTAAGGAAAGTCAGGGCACCCCCTTAGCCTGAGGGGCAGTTCAGGGGCCCAGGTTCCACATCTCCTGTTTTTCCCTACTGCCCCGTGACAATGATGTGCTTTTATTGTACATTTGTTTACTTTTACATATTTGTTATGGGTACTGATGAGGGTTTCCTTAGCCTTGTACTGCACGGTCTTTTCCCCCGGTGCAAGAAGGAGAACCATTTTCCTTGGTTTCTCTAGTACTGTACAGTTTAAAGTTTGTACTTTTCTTTAGTAATTTAGTTTGATAGTGTTTTCTTTTCTTGTCACTTCCAGCCAGTGATTGTCTTTTAACTCCAATTTTTTTTCTTTTCTTATGGTGTTTACTAGAGTTGAACGAAACAGGTCGGCCAGATTCATAAGTCGCCGACTTATGGCAAAGTCGGGTTTTGCCGACCGACACCCGACTACAGCGTGAAGTCCGCCATGCGGTCGGCAAAACGAGCGCCAAAGTCGGATTTCCCAGAATGCTTGCACGTGACTTTTTTCAGCCACTGAGCAAGGACGTACACTGTGGGCATCGAGATGACATGTGCAGCGTCCGGGGAGAGAGATTTCGCGCACTTTAAAAAAGCGGTCCGGCATGGTGCCGTCAGCAACGATTTGGATTTCTGGATCACGGAGTGAATTACCTATACGATGGACTACTTGCTAGAGATGGGGTGCACCTTACGAAGACTGGAAAACAAGTATTTGGAAGTCGCCTTGCTACACTTGTAAGGAGAGCTTTAAACTAGAACAACGTGGGAAGGGAAGCAAAAGACCAGAAAAAGCCATACACCTGACAAATGCTATTGAGAACTCTGCTATTAGAAGTGGAAAGGAAGAACAAAGACAAAAGAATCTAAATAATAAAAATATTGGAGAAAGAGAAAACAATCACAAACTAAAATGTTTCTATACTAATGCACAAAGCATGGGCAACAAACAAGGAGAATTGGAACTACTAACGCAGGAAAAGAAATATGATGTCATTGGAATCACTGAAACTTGGTGGGACGATACACATGATTGGAATACAAGATTAGAAGGATACAACTTATTTGCAAGAAACAGACTTGATAAACGAGAAGGGGGTGTCGCATTGTATGTTAGAAACGCGTATATCTGCACAGAGATTGAAGCTTCAGAGACTGGGAGTTCTGTGGAAACTGTTTGGGTAAGAATACAAGGACAGAACAATGGAAAGGACACCATTGCAGGCATTTACTACAGGCCGCCTGTGCAAGCTGAAGATATGGATGAACTCTTTATGCATCAAATGGCCAAGTTCTCCAAAAAATATGACATAGTTGTCATGGGAGATTTCAACTATCCAGACATTTGTTGGGAATCTCTCTCAGGCAAAACTAACAGGTCAAGGAAATTCTTATCCTCTCTTGCTGACAACTTTATCTTCCAAAAGGTAGGGGAGAAAACAAGGGGAACTGCTACCTTGGATCTAATCCTTATAAACAGGGAGGAAATGGTTGAGGAGGTAAAAGTGGCTGGGACCCTAGGAGGTAGCAACCATGCTATTTTAGAATTTTGGATAACTAGAGGAGGAAGACCTGTGAAGACTCAGACTCAAAGATAGATTTCAGAAAGGCAGATTTTAAGGGATTCAGAAAGAGAATTGGAGGGATCCAATGGCTGGATATCCTTAAAGACAAAAATGTCCAGGAAGGATGGGAAATCTTGAAAAATGAAATTCACAAAGCACAATTGTTAACAATTCCGAAAAGAGGAAAGAATAGGAAGCATTTAAGGAAACCAGGATGGATGAACACAGAACTTAAGCATAGGCTCAAAAGGAAGAAAGAAATGTTTATAAAATGGAAAGAGGGAGGCATATCTAAAGAAGAATATAATGATGTCTGCAGAACCTGCAGGGCACAAATCAGATTAGCTAAAGCTGACAATGAATTGAGGCTTGCAAGAGATGTCAAAAGCAATAATAAAGAATTTTGGAGATATGTCTAAAGTAAAAGAAAAGTCAAAGATGCTATAGGATTTTTACAGGATGAAAATGATGAAATGGTAAGACAGAATGTTGAGAAGGCCGAACTTTTAAATTCCTATTTTGCATCTGTTTTCTCTCAGAAAGGAAATGTAACATCAACTGTTCTTCACTGTCCAATTAAGGGAATAGAAGAATCCAGGATATCTATAAACAGAAAGATAGTGAGGAAACACTTAGCTAACCTAAATGAATTCAAGTCTCCAGGTCCAGATGAATTACACCCCAGAGTACTGAAGGAGATAGCAGAAGAAATTTTTGAACCCCTCTCCATAATCTTTGAAAATTCTTGGAGAACAGGAGATGTGCCAGAAGACTGGAGAAGAGCAAATGTTGTTCCTATCTTCAAAAAGGGGAAGAAGGTGAACCCAGGCAACTATAGGCTGGTGAGTCTGACTTCTATACCAGGAAAGACCTTTGAACAAATTATTAAACAACATGTATGTCAGTACCTGGATAAGAATGACGTGATTAAACAGAGTCAGCATGGGTTTGTAACTAATAAGTCATGTCAGACTAACTTAATTTAATTCTATGACGGAATCACTGATTGGGTGCATCAAGGAAATGCTGTAGATATAGTATATCTTGACTTCAGCAAAGCATTTGATAAAGTATCTCATACAATCCTTATTGAAAAAATGACTAAATATGGAATGGACAAGGCAACTGTTAGGTGGATTCATAACTGGCTTAGTGATCGGACCCAAAGAGTGGTCGTAAATGGCTGCACATCCAGTTGGAAGAATGTCTCAAGTGGGGTACCACAGGGCTCTGTCCTGGTCCCTGTATTGTTCAACATCTTTATCAACAATTTAGATGAAGGAATTGAGGGTAAACTGATTAAATTTGCTGATGACACAAAGCTAGGAGGGATAGCTAATACTAGAGAAGAGAGAGAGAGGATTCAAAAAGATATAAATAAGCTGGAGCAGTGGGCAGCAACTAACAGAATGTTTTTTAACAGGGAAAAATGCAAAGTACTACATCTGGGCAATAAAAATGAAAAAAGCATATACAGAATGGGAGGAATAGGGCTAAGTGACAGCACATGTGAAAAAGACTTGGGTATACTAATAGATCACAGACTGAATATGAGTCAACAGTGTGACGCAGCAGCAAAAAAGGCAAATGCAATTCTAGGATGTATTATCAGAAGCATACAGTCTAGATCACGTGAAGTCATTATTGCCCTCTACTCTTTGGTCAGACCTCATCTGGAATATTGTGTCCAGTTTTGGGCACACATTTTAAAAAAGACATCAACAAACTGGAGCAAGTTCAGAAAAGAGCAACCAGAATGGTGACCGGTCTGCATACCCTGTCTTATGAGGAAAGGGTGCAGGATTTGGGAATGTTTAGTTTGCAAAAGAGAAGATTGAGAGGAGACTTAATAGCTGTCTACAAATATCTAAAGGGCTGTCACATTGTAGAAGGATCATCTTTATTCTCATTTGCACAAGGAAAGACTAGAAGCAATGGGATGAAACTGAATGGTAGGAGACACAGAGTGATAATAGAAAAAACTTTTTGACAGAGTGATCAATGAGTGGAACAGGCTGCCACGAGAAGTGGTGAGTTCTCCTTCAATGGAAGTCTTCAAACAGAGGCTGGACAGACATCTGACTGGGATGATTTAGTGAATCCTGCTTTGAGCAGGGGGTTGGACCAGATGGCCCAGGAGGTCCCTTCCAACTCTACGATTCTATGTAGGTGTGTTTACTGTCCTCCCCTCTCTGCCGAATTTGCTTCCCCATTGACTTGCATTGGGTTTCGTGTTTCAGTTGGGCCTTCGACTTTTCCCGATAGTCGGCCGATTTCGTTCGACTCGACATTTGAGAAAGTCGGGTTTCATGAAACCCGACTTGACCCTAAAAAAGGCAAAGTCGCTCATCTCTAGTGCTTACGCTAGTTACCTATAATGTGAAGGGGCTTAATAGTCCGAATAGGCATTTTTCCTTCCAGAGGGAAATTCATAAATATGTTGCGGATGTGGTTTGCCTGCAGAAGACTAAATTTAAAATGCATAATCATCCTACATTTTCTCTAAAAAATTATCCTCATGTTTTTGAGGCCTCGGGTCCCTCTAAAAAGGCAGGTGTAATGACCTTGGTCAGGGACTCCTTGTCATTTGAGCTACTGCAGGAATTGGCTGTGAATGGTCGTTTTCATGTCCTTGTTTGTTCAATAAATTCCCAAATTTATACCATTGCCAATGTTTATGCTCCTAATAGGTGTCAAATTAGATTTTTGGACAAGTTACTGAGAAAGCTTGAACTGCTTAAAAGAGGCATTCTTTTATTTTTAGGCAATTTTAATTTGGTCCCCGATAATACATGCATCATTTTCAAAAAGGCTTCACTTTCCCTCTTTAAATAATTGGCTTTTCTCTCATGAATTTTGACATTTTTCGATGTCTCGACTCCTCCTCAAGGGAGTACACATATTTTTCTGACTCCCATTTATCTGCTTCTCGTATTGATCTGATATTATCAGATGTATTCTCTCTCCCTAGGTTCTCCTCGATTTCAATTGGAAATAAATCTATTTCAGATCATGATCCTGTTATTGCTAAGTTGGTTGAGGGTCACTCTGTCAATTATCAACAGTTGTGGAAGTGTAATGCTTCTATTTTTAAAAATCCTACATACCATGAGGAAATTTCTAAATCTCTTAATTTTTATTTTTCGGAAAATGTATACGACCGTTCCAAACCATTCCTCCAGTGGAACAAGGCAATTCTATGCCTGCATTAAAAATTTTAATCGGCAAAAAAATTAAGCGTCTGCAAACATTGAATAAGGAGAAAGAGTTAGAGTTCTCACTATCCAAAAATCCCTCCTCTTGTTCCACAACCCTGGCTGATTTATCCCATCTTCAAAATGAATTAACAGCCACGATTTTTTCATTTTATGATTTGGTGGTAAAACAATCAAAATTTCATCACTATATGTCCCTTAACAAACCCACTCGTTATATGTTTAATCGAATAAAAAAGATTAGGTTACGTAATCGAATTAACAAAATCATTTCACCTAAGGGATTGTCTCTCACCCACCCACAGGATATTGCAAATTAATTTGCTAAATATTTCACTCAATTGTACAATTTGCAGTCTCATCCCTCACTTTCCATTCCAGGTACGGACTCTATTGATGACTTCTTGCCTTCTGTTAACCTTCCAAAACTTAACTCCAAGGATGCGGATTTTTTATCTTCTCCTTTTACTGCTGAAGAGATTGGTGACACCATTAATCAATTAAAATCATATAAAGCCCCTGGTCCTGATGGCTATAGTAACAATTATTATAAGTCTTTCCGCGACATTCTTGTTCCCCATTTGACTAAACTTTTTAATGCCGCTGTGTCCGTTGGTTGCTTCCCTAGAGAGAATTTAGATGCCACTATTGTACTTATTCCCAAACTTAATACTGATCCTGATCAAATTCTTAATTATCATCCCATTTCATTAATAAATACTGACCTCAAAATTTATTCCAAAGTTTTAGCTAATTGCCTTAACCCAAATTAATTTCCACGGACCAAATTGGATTTATTAAGCATCGGCAGTCCATTGAGGGTACCAGGAGGCTGATAAATGTTATTAAATTAATCAACTCCCAAAAACTTACTTCTGCTCTAATTTAATTAGATGCAGAAAAAGCATTTGATCACATAAATTGGACCTTTCTCAAATGTTTCCTACGAAAATTTGGCTTTAATTTAGACTTTATCACTAAAATCATGGATTTATATTCTGGCCCTCAAGCACAAATTTATGTTAACAATTACTTTTCCTCCCCATTTCCAATTTCCAATGATACCCGACAGGGTTGCTCTCTTTCCCCATTGCTTTTTTCCCTTGCCATAGAGCCATTAGCCCAATTGATTAGGGATGATCCCTCAAAAGAGGGTGTTTGCACAGATCGTAAGGAGTTTAAGATCAATCTATATGCTGATGATGTCCTCCTATCCCTCAAAAATCCTTGCTCCTCTATTCCACACTTGCAATCCCTTCTTCAAAAATTTTCCTTCTTTTCATATTTTAAAATAAATGAGTCTAAATCAAAAATTTTCCAATTTAATCTCACCAACTCTCAAATCAGAAGTATAAAGGCTGTCTCATCCTGGGGATGGGCAGACAGGGATATTGTTTATCTGGGTCTGAGGTTTTCTAGGAACCTTAGCTCCTTGACTTCTACTAATTTGGATTCCCTACTTGCTTCCATTAATGGTGCTATATAAATAAATAATAATATTTTAATAAAAATTCCCCTCCTTGTTCTATTATTTTGAATTCACTTCTAAACTTTTGTCTCGGTCGGATCATCCGATTTTTGCAGCAGCTCTTGTAGCATGGAGGAAATTTCTTAAAATCAAGAGTGGTTTCTCTAGGTTGGAGCTCATGCTGAGGCTTCCCCTCACTTTTTTGGCTTCTGTTCTTTTGTTTGCTTTGCATTCAACTTGGGCATTTCTAAATTAAATGACATTTTTGATGGTCACAAATTTGTATAATTTTCATACCTTAGGAATAGGTTTAATGTTCCCTCATCAGCTTTCATACCATTTACTATTTTGAAAGACTTTTTGACTCCACTGGTGACTCGTCACCCTCCTGTATCGGAGCCAGTGATTAATATTTTATGCAACTCCGGCCATAACATATTTTGGTCTACTCATTATATTTATCAGTGATTTAATAACGATTCTACACTTATCAAATCCCCATATATGAGTAAGGCTATGTGCCCATGTAGCGTTCCGGACACTGGAAACCGGACTCCTTCCCAGAAATCGCGCATTTTTTTCCGCGCGATTTTACCGCAATTTCATCGCAATTATGTTCGCGATTTTTGCGTGCGATATTCAAGCACTTTCCAAGCGATTTGAAGCATCGCTTGGAAAGTGATTGACAGGTTGGTCACACTCGTCAAACATAGTGTTTGACAAGTGTGACCAGCTTTTTACTATTGAGGCCGCCTATGCGGCATCAATAGTAAAAGATAGAATGTAAAAAATAATTTTAAAATATCGGGTATATTTACCTTCCGACATCCCGCGCAGTCTCAGCGACGCTCCCGTTCCTAGCGATGCCTTGTGAGACCTGTGATGACGTTGGTCTCGCGTTGCTATAGCGATCTCACGAGACCGCTAGAGTAATGCGAGACTACGTCATCACAGGACCTTGCCGCAAGGCATTACTGGGAACGCTGAGGTCCGTGAAGGCAGCGCGGGACGTCGGAAGGTAAATATACCCCGATTTTTTATTTTTTATTCTTTTTTTTACAGGGGTATGGTACCCAGGACCTGGAGGACAGTCTCCTCTCCTCCACACCGTGGGTACCAACCGCACATGAGACGCTTATCTTCGCGCATGGTGGGCATAGCCACATGCGGGAAGTAAGCGATTCTCATGCATTCCTATGGGTGCGGAATCGCGGCAATTCTTTGCGATTCCGCACAAAAGAATGAGCATGCTGCGATTTTTTCCGCGATGCGATTCCGCTGCGGAAAAAAGCGCAGCATTAGCACAGCATGTGCGGAATGCCATAGGAATGCATGGGGGGCGTTCTGTACACGATTTTTAAACGTTTTCACAGCGTTTTCACGCCAAAAATCGCGGCAAAAACGCTTAAAAATCGCATCGTGGGCAAACAGCCTGAATGGGAATCTGTTTTGAGCTCGTCTGTAAATCTAGATGATTGGGAACTGGCCATGTCCTTAACCTATTCTGCTACTCTTCATGAGTTCTACTTTAAACTTATATCGAGGTGGTATTATTTGCCATCTCATTTAGCATTCATTAACTCTTCCATGTCCCCTCTCTGCTGGAGAGACTGTGGACAATATGGTAGCCTTTCCCATTAATTTTGGTTCTGTCCATGTCTAAGGCGTTTTTGGGATGACATTAACTCTCATTTCTATTATTTTAAAACAGTCAGATTTTTCACTGACTCCTCAGTTGGCCCTGCTCTCGGATGCGAATCAATTGAATCCGTCTGTTAGGAAACTGGTTATACATTTACTTCTAAAAATGCAATCGCTTTTCTTGGAAATCTTCTAGGGTGCCCTCTTTGCAGGATATTATTGAAAAATTGACTTTGCATAAGTAAAAATTGGCGTTGCTGACCTGTTTTCAGGTCCATTTGTGTGTCTACCCACTAAATTAATAGAATTAATTTTTACCGATTGTTTATCAATAATGTTAATAAAGATTAATTTTAAATTTATTTGGCATATACTTCTTGTAATTTATAGGTTTAATGGTATTTTGGAAGTGCCTTATGAAATTAGGTCACCCCTTTATTGTTTTTGTGTGCTCTCTGGTTTTCTGTGGCTTAGCCTGGACCTGCTGTCCTCCTCGGTGACCCATTCATAACACATCACCCCATCCACCCAACGCACAAATGTCCTGTTGTAACAAATCTTAATGGAAATGAATAACAATTATTATGCTTTTTTTACTGATATAAACATTTATTATAAAGACAATATCCCTTTTACTGTATTAAAATCTATTTTCTGTATTTATTTTCCTTCAGCCACTACGGAGCTGACATTTGCATTTGCTGGTTTGTACAGTCATATGTTAAAGTTTGGGCACCCGTATTAATGTTAACCTTTTTTCCTTATAACAATTTTGTTTTTTGCAACAGCTATTTCAGTTTCATATATCTAATAACTGATGGACTCAGTTATATTTCTGGATTCAAATGAGGTTTATTGTACTAACAGAAAATGTGCAATCTGCATTTAAACAAAATTTGACCGGTGCAAAAGTATGGGCACCTCAACATAAAAGTGACATTAATATTTCGTAGATCCTCCTTTTGCAAAAATAACAGCCTCTAGTCGCTTCCTGTAGCTATTAATGAGTTCCTGGATCCTGGATGAAGGTATTTGTGACCATTCCTGTTTACAAAACAATTCCAGTTCAGTTAAGTTTGATGGTCGCCGAGCATGGACAGCCCGCTTCAAATCATCTCACAGATGTACAATGATATTCAGGTCTGGGGACTGGGATGGCCATTCCAGAACATTGTAATTGTTCCTCTGCATGAATGCCTGAGTAGATTTGGAGCGGTGTTTTGGATCATTGTCTTGCTGAAATATCCATCCCCTGCGTAACTTCAACTTCGTCACTGATTCTTGCACATTATTGTCAAGAATCTGCTGATACTGAGTTGAATCCATGCGACCCTCAACTTTAACAAGATTCCCGGTGCCGGCATTGGCCACACAGCCCCAAAGCATGATGGAACCTCCACCAAATTTTACTGTGGGTAGCAAGTGTTTTTCTTGGAATGCTGTGTTTTTTAGCCCCCATGCATAACGCCTTTTTGTATGACCAAACAACTCAATCTTTGTTTCATCAGTCCACAGGACCTTCTTCCAAAGTGTAACTGGCTTGTCCAAATGTGCTTTTGCATACCTCAGGCGACTATGTTTGTGGCGTGCTTGCAGAAACGGCTTCTTTCGCATCACTCTCCCATACAGCTTCTCCTTGTGCAAAGTGCGCTGTATTGTTGACCGATGCACAGTGACACCATCTGCAGCAAGATGATGCTGCAGGTCTTTGGAGGTGGTCTGTGGATTGTCCTTGACTGTTCTCACCATTCTTCTTCTCTGCTTTTCTGATATTTTTCTTGGCCTGCCACTTCTGGGCTTAACAAGAACTGTACCTGTGTTCTTCCATTTCCTTACTATGTTCCTCACAGTGGAAACTAACAGGTTAAATCTCTGAGACAACTTTTGTATCCTTCCCTTGAAAAGCTATGTTGAATAATCTTTGTTTTCAGATCATTTGAGAGTTGTTTTGAGGAGCCCATGATGCCACTCTTAGGAGAATCAAATAGGAGAACTACTTGCAAGTGGCCACCTTAAATACCTTTTCTCATGATTTGATACACCTGGCTATGAAGTTCAAAGCTCAATGAGGTTAGAAAACCAATTTAGTGCTTCAGGAAGTCAGTAAAAAGTAGTTAGGAGTGTTCAAATCAAGAAAATGATAAGGGTGCCCATACTTTTGCACCGGTCAAATTTTGTTTAAATGCAGATTGCACATTTTCTGTTAGTACAATAAACCTCATTTGAATCCAGAAATATAACTGAGTCCATCAGTTATTAGATATATGAAACTGAAATAGCTGTTGCAAAAACCAAAATTGGTATAATGAAAAAAGGTTAACATTAATAGGGGTGCCCAAACTTTAACATATGACTGTATGTGCAGAGTATGACACAACAGTATAGGACTGGGGTACCACGGGCCCACCAGTAACCAACTCCAGGGCCCCACTTTTCTGCTACATGTAAATATGACATTATGCTCAATCACAAATTTATATAACAACTAGATGGTGGGCCGATTCTATCGCATTGGGTATTCTAGAGGCTCTGTTAAAATAACAAATAGTTATATACTCACCTTCCGACGGCCCCCAGACTCTTTCTCTCCTCTCCACGCTCCCGGCACCTTCCGGTTCCAGTAATGCTTTGCGCGAAACACTGCTGATGACGTCACGCTCTCGCAAGAGTGACGTCATCTCCGGCCCTTCTCGCTAATCATTACTAGGACCGGAAGATGCCGGGAGCGTGGTGAGAGGAGGGACAGAGTCCGGGGGCCGTCGGAAGGTGAGTATATAACTATTTTTTATTTTAACAGAGACTCTAAAATACCCGATGCGATAGAATCGGGCCACCATCTAGTGTATTTTACTCCTGTTACACCCGGAGCTGCTGTCACTGTTCTGCTGATACCTAATGTACTCCATTTACAGCCAGAGCTGCAGTCACTGTTCTGCTGTTACCTAATGTATTGTACTCCAGTTACACCCAGAGCTGCTGTCACTGTTCTGCTGTTATCTAATGTATTGTACTCCAGTTACTCCCAGAGCTGCAGTCACTGTTCTGCTTTTACCTAATGTATTGTAGTCCAGTACACCCAGAGCTGCAGTCACCATTCTGCTCTTACCTAATGTATTATACTCCTGTTACAGCCAGAACTGCAGTCACTGTTCGGATCTTACCAAATGTATTGTACTCAAGTTACACCCAGAGCTGCAGTCACTGCTCGGCTGTTACCTAATGTATTGTACTCCAGTTACACCCAGATCTGCAGTCACTGTTCTGCTGTTACCTAATGTACTCCTGTTACACCCAGAGCTGCAGTCTCTGTTCTGTGGTTACCTAATGTAGTGTACTCCAGTTACACACAGAGCTGCAGTCACTGTTCTGCTGTTACCTAATATATTGTACTCCAGTTACACCCAGAACTGCAGTCACTGTTCTGCTGTTACCTAATGTATTGTACTCCAGTTACTCCCAGTGCTGCAGTCACTGTTCTGCTTTCACCTAATGTATTGTAGTCCAGTTACACCCAGAGCTGCAATCACCGTTCTGCTCTTACCTAATGTATTACTCCTGTTACAGCCAGAGCTGCAGTCACTGTTCAGATCTTACCTAATGTACTGTACTCCAGTTACACCCAGAGCTGCAATCACTTTTCTGCTCTTACCTAATGTATTGTACGCAAGTTACACCCAGAGCTGCAGTCACTGTTCTACTGTTACCTAATGTATTGTACTCCAGTTACACCCAGACCTGCAGTCACTGTTCTGCTGTTACCTAATGTACTCCTGTTACACCCAGAGCTGCAGTCTCTGTTCTGCTGTTACCCTAATGTAGTGTACTCCAGTTACACCCAGAGCTGCAGTCACTATTCTGCTGTTACCTAATGTATTGTACTCCAGTTACACCCAGATCTGCAGTCTCTGTTCTGCTGTTACCTAATGTATTGTACTCCAGTTACACCCAGATTTGCAGTCACTGTTCTGCTGTTACCTAATGTATTGTACTCCAATTACTCCCAGAGCTGCAGTCACTGTTCTGCTTTTACCTAATATATTGTAGTTCAGTTACACCCAGAGCTGCAGTCACCATTCTGCTCTTACCTAATGTATTATACTCCTGTTACAGCCAGAACTGCAGTCACTGTTCAGATCTTACCAAATGTATTGTACTCAAGTTACACACAGAGCTGCAGTCACTGTTCGGCTGTTACCTAATGTATTGTACTCCAGTTACACCCAGATCTGCAGTCACTGTTCTGCTGTTACCTAATGTACTCCTGTTGCACACAGAGCTGCAGTCTCTGTTCTGCTGTTACCTAATGTAGTGTACTCCAGTTACACACAGAGCTGCAGTCACTGTTCTGCTGTTACCTAATATATTGTACTCCAGATACTCCCAGAGCTGCAGTCACTGTTCTGTTTTTACCTAATGTATTGTAGTCCAGTTACACCCAGAGCTGCAGTCACCGTTCTGCTCTTACCTAATGTATTATACTCCTGTTACAGCCAGAGCTGCAGTCACTGTTCAGATCTTACCTAATGTACTGTACTCCAGTTACACCCAGAGCTGCAGTCACTGTTCTACTGTTACCTAATGTATTGTACTCCAGTTACATCCAGATCTGCAGTCACTGTTCTGCTGTTACCTAATGTACTCCTGTTACACCCAGAGCTGCAGTCTCTGTTCTGCTGTTACCCTAATGTAGTGTACTCCAGTTACACCCAGAGCTGCAGTCACTGTTCTGTTGTTACCTAATGTAGTGTACTCCTGTTACACCCAGAGCTGCAGTCACTGTTCTGCTGTTACCTAATGTATTGTACTCCAGTTACACCCAGATCTGCAGTCACTGTTCTGATGTTACCTAATGTATTGTACTCCAGTTACACCCAGAGCTGCAGTCACTGTTCTGTTGTTACCTAATGTAGTGTACTCCTGTTACACCCAGAGCTGCAGTCACTGTTCTGCTGTTACCTAATGTATTGTACTCCAGTTACACCCAGATCTGCAGTCACTGTTCTGATGTTACCTAATGTATTGTACTCCAGTTACACCCAGATCTGCAGCCACTGTTCTGATGTTACCTAATCTATTGTACTCCAGTTACACCCAGATCTGCAGCCACTGTTCTGCTGTTACCTAATGTACTCCTGTTACACCCAGAGCTTCAGTCACTGTTCTGCTCTTACCTAATGTATTGTATATGTACAGGACTGTGCCTGTGTAATGAGCGATGCAGCAGTGATGCCTTTAACGGCTGTAATGTGCCTGTACAATAAGCGATGCGGCCATGTTGCCGTGACGACTAAGCGACTGTCGCTGATTGGTCACGGCCTAACTGCCGCGACCAATCAGCAACGAAGGATTTCGGTTACAGACAGACATAAGACAATTATATATATAGTTGAACTGGATAGATTGACGAATAAGATGCTGCATTTGTCAGTACATAGTGATTCAAGTATAATGTGCCAATTACTACGCACATAAGAGGGTGCTGGCCCACTATCAGGGATTTACTTGTCTATCCCACTCTCCAGTTCCAGTTAAAAACTTGCAGCTCTCTGGCTCCCCCTTACCCTCAGGTCAGTTAGGGAACTACACCTTGGGTAAGTAGTTGCCAGAAAGGCTGCCTGGCTGTGTACTGACTATTGGGCACTCTGCAGTGAGGGCGTTATGTATATATCCAGTGTCAGGCTGGAAAAACACACATACAGTGGGTATGGAAATTATTCAGACCCCTTTAAATTTTTGTAGTTCCCTGACTGACGAGGGTAAGGGGGCGTCAGAGAGCTGGAGAGTGGGATAGACAAGTAAATCCCTGACATCTTCGTGGCAGAGCGGTGGGATAATACAACCCCTGGCAAAAATTATGGAATCACCGGACTTGGAGGATGTTCATTCAGTTGTTTAATTTTGTAGAAAAAAAGCATCTCAGCGCCACTTGTCTGGAGAAGCAGAAGAAACCCACAGCCATGTCCTCAGGGCCTAATGCAGCAGTTCTTTTGGTGGGTGGGGCGATTGGTAGGGCCTGTGAAAATTTGCGCACATCACCGTAGGGAGCAAGGTTGCTATAGGCCTCATGGACACCGGGGCCGAACGAACCCTCATCCGAGCCAAACTGATGGCTCCTGAATAGATTATTCCAAGGAAAACTCTGACTGTCACCGGGTTTTGGGTGTCCACTGTCCCTTGCCGATGGCCCGGGTTTTTATAGATTGGGGTGCCGCGAGCGAGGTGAAGGAAGTGGGGTTGTCCGAAAACTTGCCCTCTGAGGTTTTGTTGGGGACTGATTTGGGGAGGATGTTCATGTATTATGTCCCTGACACCCCTCCCCAATCTGATACTGAGGGTAATGCTAATGATAATGATGTGAATATGCATGCTCTACCTGATAATGATTTACCTGATGGTGATTTACCTGATAATGATTTATCTGATAATGATTGTGTATCTGAAGGTAGAGGAATACTTAGCCACGTCACGCTGCGGGGTGAGATGCCTGAGGAGTCCCTAACAGGAGCAAGCGACAGTGCTAAGGGAAATGGGGAGAGGCACGGGAACCATGAGGAAGGTGATGCTGTGCAACTGACCAGTGCCACAGAGGAAGGTACAGTAACTGCCTCATATATAGCACTGCTCCTGAGGTATTGGGGGTGGATGGGGAGGTAGTACCCATAGCCGAGCAGGCTGAGACTGTGATAATCTCTGAGGAGGTGGCCTACATATCTGCTGTCACCCCCAGGCAGAGTACCCAGAATGCAGGTAACCCCCTGACTTCTGGACCCTCGTCAATCAGAGGGATGACTGAACCAGAGGCAGACCCAGAGCTGGTCCCAGAGGGTCCCCGTGAGGAAGGGACCTTGACGTCACTTCTGGCTGCCTCCAGGCAGAAGTTCCAGGCTGCTCTGCACTCAGATGCTAGCATGGAGACCCAGAGAAACCTCGCCAAGAAGCCCACCTCCGAGACTAGTAAGGAGAGGGTGTTCTGGGAACGAGGGACGTTGTACCGGGAGACAGTTCCCAGTAGATCAAAAAAGGAGTAGTTGAAGGAAAGACAGCTGGTCATCCCCTACTAATTTAAGGGTGAGTTGTTACTGATTGTCCATGAGATTCCACTCGCTGGACACTTGGGGATCAGCAAAACTAAGGCCCAGCTGTCTCAAAACTTCTATTGGCCCAAATTGGGGACAGATGTAACAAACCACTGTTGCTCCTGTATCATCTGCCAAAGAGTGGGAAAGTCAGAACCAGCTCCCAAGGCTCCCCTGATCTCTTTGCCAGTGATAGAGGAGCCTTTCCAGAGGATAGCTGTGGACATTGTGGGACCACTGGCCATACCCAACAGCTCTGGAAAGCAATATATCCTTACTTTGGTAGACTATGCTACCCGGTACCCGGAGGCAGTGACTCTGTCCTCAATTAGGGTGGATAAGGTGGAGGATGCTCTGTTGGCCATCTTTTCAGTAGTCGGATTTCCCAGGGAGATGCTTACCGACCAGGTGACTCAATTCATGTCTTGCCTAATGGAGGCTCTCTAAGAAAATGCAGGTGAAGTGTCTGGTGTCGAGCGCGTATCACCCCCAAACCAATGGTTTGTGTGAGCGCTTCAATGGTACCCTCAAACAGATGCTAAAAATGCTAGTTAAGACCCAAGGATGCGACTGGGAGCGGTTGTTGGTAAAGGAATCCTGGGAAGAGCCAAGCCCTTCAGAAGTGTCCATCATGGAGTATGTCATTGCTTCTGTGACAAGATGCAGACCTTGACGCAATTGGTGCATGACAACATGGTGAAGGCCCAGGTTGACCAGAAGCACTGGTGCCCAGAACGCCTGTTATCGGACCTGCCAGGTGGGTCAGAAGGTGTGGGTGCTGGTCCCCGTAAAAAAGGATAAGCTTCAGGTGACTTGGGAAGGCCCATACATCATACACCAACAGATCAACCCAGTCACCTACGTGGTCACCCTTGACCAAACTCGGGGTAGGCGCAAGGCCTTCCATATTAATATGATGAAGGCTCATCAAGAACATGGCGTCTGCATCCTACCGGTCTGTAACCTGCCAGAGGACAGGGAGGAAGACCCCCTCTTGGACATATTGGCCCAAGCTAAGGCCGGCGGGTCCAGAGGTAAGCGCCGTGCTATCCGCACACCAGTGGTCACAGTTGCGAGCCACGCTGGAACCCCTCCAGGCCATGTTTACCAACAGACTTGGAAGGACAGAGAGCGGTCCTCGAAGTGGACACCGGAAATCATGCTCCACTACTGCGGACATCCTATCGGATCTCGGATGAGGTGTAGCATGTCATGCACCAGGAGATCAATGAGATGTTGCAGCTGGGTGTGATTAAGCGGTCCAAGAGCACATGGACCTCCCCTGTAGTCCTAGTGCCAAAGAAGGATCGGACCACCCGGTTCTGTGTGGAATATAGGGGGCTCCATGCCATAACAGCCTCCGATGTGCACCCAATGCCATGCATTGAGGAGCTGCTTGAGCAGTTAGCTGGCACTTGTTATCTATCCATTATGGATCTGAGTCGGGGATATTGGCAGATTCCCCTGAGCCCCAAGGCACAAGAGAAGTCTGCTTTTATCACCCCCTTCGGACTGTACGAGTCCATGATCATGCCATTTGGCATGAAGAATGTCCTGCCACATCCAGCGGATGGTCAACCACCTGCTTCAGGGACTGGAGAGGTGCACGGTGGTGTACCTGGATGACATTGCCATCTTCAGTTCCACCTGTGAGATACACCTTCAGCATTTCCAGGAGATGCTCGGGCGCATACACCAAGCAGGCCTGACCATCAAGCCAGGAAAGCGCCAGATGGCCATGAGCGAGGTCCACTACCTGGGGCACTGGGTAGGTGGGGTTCTATGAGGCCAGAGCCTGGGAAAGTGGACGCTATCATGTCCTGACCCACACCTAGAACCAAGAAGCAGGTGATTTGCTTCTTGGGCACTGCCAGGTACTATAGGCGTTTTGTACAAAACTATAGTAGCCTTGCAAAGCCCTTGACGCACCTCACAAGGAAAAAGCTACCCCATACAGTCGATTGGATAAACGACTGTGAGGTGGCTTTTCAGACTTTGAAAACTGCTCTGAGCAGCTCTTCTGTGCAAATGGCAGTCAACAGCAGTTGGCTGTCCTTAGTACAGACCGATGCCAGCGAGTTTGGCCTCGGTGCTGTGCTTAGCCAGGTCGACTCGGGGAACCAAGGCACCCCGTGTTGTACCTGAGCCAGAAGCTCCTGCCGTGGGAAGTGGCCTACTCCACCATAGAGGAGTGCCTGGCCATGGTCTGGGCCCTGCAACATTTGCAGCCCTACCTGTACGTGCGCACCTTCACCCTGGTGACTGACCACAACCCCCTGAGTTGGCTATACACTGTGTCTGGTACCAACGGAAAGTTGCTATCTTGGAGCCTTGCCCTCCAGCAGTACAACTTTACTATTAACCATAAAAAGGGCAGCGAGCATGGCAATGCAGATAGGTTATCCCGGCGGGATGAGCCCGCGGAGGTGCGTATGGAGGAGTACCAAGAGGTCCTGCCTCCATAGCACAGTCCAAAAGGGGAGGTGTCAGGATAATATGAATAATCCCTAAAGTTCTATGTACACTTCCAGTGCTCGCGCTGCCCCCCCTCCCCCATTTCGTTTTTGCAGTGTAGCACTGAGTTCCGTGCGGCAGTCCTTTCCCCCTGTGTGTAATTCTACCCCACTTTTTCCCCCTACCTTCCTCACAGCAGCTAGCCAATACTCATGATTAGTTAAATCCAGCTTTGCTTAAGCAATTTTGTTTGTTTGTTTATTTAAACTCGAATTTAATAACCCACGATAACCCCAGTGACAGGAGAAATACATTTCACGAATCGGTATCATTAGAGATACGCCCGGCAGCATTCTGCAGCGGATACGGACATGAGAAACCGAGAAAACCGTTTCTGCCACACTGTAGCCCACAGACATATCATATTTGGTATCAAACGAAAGGTAAATTCGCCATATGAGTTTCCCAACTGAAGATAGGGTGAGGAGAAGCTTTTACTAACTTCTCAAAATAAGAGGTCCTCCTGGGAACAGCCCACATGTGAGGTCAACAAAGGTGGGAGTTCCTAAGTTTATGGCCCAGAACTATAAAACAGTAACAACCATTTTGAGAGTGTTTACACCTGGGGAAGACAGCTATCTACCATCCATGCTGGGGACTGAATCTTTGTCCTTGGAAACTCCCCTCCCCCATCAACACATTATGCCAGTGACTGAGATGTGTAAGTTCTTATCTTAATCCTCTTATTTTGTAACTGTCCGTACATACTGTACTTTGTCCCTTTTGTAACCTCTTTTGCATTTTTGTAAATACTGCCTATATTTTCTGGAATAAAATTTACTAGATTTGTTTTCCTTTCTCTAAGATGGAACCGCCACGACCTACGCGCTAAAGTACACTATCTTGTGGGTGGGCTCCTGACTCGATATTGGTTTTCATGTCAAACGAGGAGCTGGTGGCAGCAAAGTGTTCTGGGGGATTCCACCCCAGAACACTGTCAGTGATGGAACGGAGGTTTACAGTGGGTACGAAAGACGTCAGACCCCTTTACATTTTTCCCTCTTTGTTTCATTGCATCCATTTGGTAAATTCAAAAAAGTACATTTTTTTTTCTCATTATTGTACACTCTGCACCACATCTTGACTGAACAAAAAACAGAAATGTAGAAATTTTTGCAAATTTATTAAAAAAGAAAAACTGAAATATCACATGTTCTTAAGTATTCAGACCCTTTGCTCAGTCACTCATATTTAAGTCACATGCTGACCATTTCCTTGTGATTCTCCTTGAGATGGTTCTACTCCTTCATTGGAGTCCAGCTGTGTTTAATTAAACTGATAGGACTTGATTTGTAAAGGCACACACGTCTATATAAGACCTCACAGATCACAATGCATGTCAGACCAAATGAGAATCATGAGGTCAAAGGAACTGACCAAGGAGCTCAGAGACAGAATTGTGGCAAGGCACAGTTCTGGCTAAGGTTACAAAAGAATTTCTGCAGTACTCAAGGTTCCTAAGAGCACTGTGGCCTCCATAATCCTTAATTGGAAGAAGTTTGGGACCACCAGAAGTCTTCCTAGACCTGGCCATTCAGCCAAATTGAGCTCCTTGGCCAGTGTGTACATTAATGAGAAAAAAAATGAACTTTTTTGAATTTACCAAATGGCTGCAATGAAACAAAGAGTGAAAAATGTAAAGGGGTCTGAATACTTTCTGTACCCACTGTATGTGTCTTGTTATATAGTGTATGTAAACTTCTGGTTTCAACTGTATATGGAGGACTATGTGGTGCATTATACTATATGGAGGACTATGGGGTACATTATACTGAATGCAGATCTATGGGAAGTGCATAATACTATATGGAGAACTGTTGTGAGTTCATTTTCCCCTTCGTCACTGAGGTCTGGTGAACTCCCTATTCTGGTAAAGCAAGGTAATGAGCCTGATTATCAGGCACCTGAGCCTAATGATGATGACTGGCTGAGTGGAGTCACGGACTGGATATAAGGCTGCCGACGCCCTTCTGCCCTGCGGGTGATTTCTCTGTGGACTTCTAAGAGACCAGTCTGATTCCTGCTCCTCTAAAGCTAAGTTTTCTGCTTTGCCTTTTAGCATTTGTGTTTTGTTTTTGTTTGCCCTGCTTTCTGGACTCTGCCATTCCCTGCTGGGGTGAGCTGAATCTCCTTTTGCCTGTTGCTCTGTCTTCAGAATATTCCTGAGTACTGACATAGTCTTTTTGAAGCCTAGCGTCTTCAGGGCCTTCTTCACTGTCAGTCTGTTGGCTCTTATTTTCATAGGGTTTTTCACGGATTGCAGACAGCAGCCTTCCTGTCCTTTCCTATCTAGTTAGCTTGGGCCCCGTCTTTGCTCAGTCTATCTTTCTGTCTGTGTTGTGTTCGTTCTTCTTGCTTCACCGTCATTATATGTTGGGGGCTGCCTTTTGCTTTGGGGTCTGCTCTGGGGCAGTTTAGTTTTTCCCCTTTCTGTCTTTAGACTATATAGTTCTCCGGCTGTGATCGAGGGGTCTAGGGCATCGTAGGAACCCCCCACTGCTACTGCTAGTTGTGTTGATAGGTTCAGGGGTCTGCAATCCGATAGCTGCCAACCTCTCTGGTTTTCTGGACTTAGCTAGCATTTCTGTTTTTGCCTCCTACGGTGACTCAATCATAACAGAATCACCCGCCATACCGCAGATCCTAGGGTACTCAATAGCAGGAAAGAATTGTGTTTAAAAAAAAAAAAAAAGTGTGTATATTCTTTCCTCTATATCTCTGAGGCCGTAGGGGGAATTTTTTTTCCTCTCAATGGAGATAAAGCAATTGTCTGATCGTGTGGAGCAGCTCGCTGCGGAAGTGCGGGGATTTCCGCCTACCTTGCTCGTTCGCATGCTGTGGAACCAAAGATCCCTACACCTGATGTGTTTTTGGGGATCGATCTAAATTTTTGAGTTTCAAAAATAATTGTAAATTATTTTTTGCCTTGAAGCCTAACTCGTCAGGGAGCTCCGCGCAGCAGGTTAAAATTGTCATCTCTTTGCTGCGTGGCGATCCCCAGGATTGGGCGTTTTCTTTGAAACCAGATGATCCTATTCTGACTAATGTGAACGCATTCTTTCAAGCCTTGGGGTTGTTGTATGACGAACCTAATGCTATTGATCAGGCTGAAAAGACCCTGTTGGCATTGAACCAGGGTCGAGATTCTGCAGAGTTGTACTGTCAAAAGTTCCAAAAGTGGGCGGTCCTTACTACCTGGAAAGATAATGCCTTGGCTGCTCTCTTTCGGAAGGGTTTGTCAGAAGCCGTAAAAGATACTATGGTGGGATTTCCTGTTCCCTCTGGTCTGGACAATTCTATGTCATTAGCCATTCAGGTTGATCGGCGTTTACGTGAACGCAGGATTGCACGAGAGGTGTTGCCACCGGTTGAACAGACGTCTGAACCTATGCAATGTGATAGAGTTTTGTCTAAGGCGCAACGTCAGGAGTTCAAAAGGCGTAATAAGCTGTGTTTTTTCTGTGGAGATGCCTCGCGTATTATTTCTGTTTGTCCTAAATGAGAGAAACGCTATGCACACAAGTTTTCTGTTGGTGGTGTTCAACCTAAGTTTCTTCTGGCAATTACTCTGATCTGCTCCCTGTCCACATTTTCTGCCAAGGCTTTTGTGGATTCGGGAGCAGCGCTAAACCTAATGGACTTGGATTTTGCTAAACGTTGTGGATTTCCGATGACACCTCTGCAGACGCCTATCCCTTTGAGGGGGATTGATGCTACTCCTTTGGCGAAAAATAAACCTCAGTTTTGGACCCAGGTGGTCATGCGGGTCGCCCCAGACCATCAAGAAAATTGCAGATTTTTGGTGTTGCATGGTCTGCATGATGCCGTTGTTCTGGGGTTTCCCTGGTTCCAAATTCATAATCCAGTTTTGGATTGGAAATCTGTGTCTGTGGTGAGTTGGGGTTGTCGGTGTGCCTTTAGTGAGGCTCCGGTTTTTTCCACCTCTCCTCAGTTGCATGATTTTCCTGACTATTTGGCGGACTTTTATGATGTATTTAGTGAGAATAAGTCTGCGTCCTTGCCTCCTCATAGGAGTTATGACTGTGCAATTGAACTGAGCCCGGGGTGTAAATGTCCCAAGGGTCGGCTCTTCAATTTATCTGTACCCGAGCACGAGGCTATGCGGTCCTATATTAAGGAAGCGTTGGAGAAGGGTCATATTAGACCATCCTCTTCACCTTTAGGTGCCATTTTTTTTTGTGGCCAAAAAGGATGGTTCTTTAAGGCCTTGTATTGATTATCGTGCCCTCAACAAAATTACTATTAAATATCAGTATCCGTTACCCCTGATTTCGGATCTATTCTCTAGAGTTAGAGGTGCTTGCTGGTTTACCAAGCTTGACCTCAGGGGGGCGTATAATCTTATCCGCATTAAGCAGGGGGATGAATGGAAGACGGCGTTTAATACTCCGGAGGGACATTTTGAGTACCTGGTGATGCCTTTTGGGCTCACTAATGCCCCTTCTGTCTTCCAGTGCTTCATGAACGATATTTTCCGAGACTTTGTCGATAAATTTTTGATTATCTATCTGGATGATATTTTGATCTTCTCCAAGGATTGGGATTCTCATGTGGAACATATTCGGACTGTGTTCCGGATCTTGAGGGAGAATTCCCTGTTTGTCAAAGGATCTAAATGCCTTTTTGGAGTACAGAGGATTTCATTTTTGGGATTTATTTTGTCTCCGTCAACTATTGAAATGGACCCGGCCAAGGTACAGGCCATTTATGATTGGGTTCTGCCCACTTCTTTGAAGGCCCTCCAGAAGTTTTTGGGTTTTGCTAATTTTTATCGAAAATTTATAGCAAAATTTTCTAGTATTGCCAAGCTATTGACTGATCTGACTAAGAAGGGTGCTGATGTGTTGAATTGGTCTCCGGAGGCTGTTGCTTCCTTTCAGGAGCTGAAGCGAAGATTTACCTCCGCCCCGGTTTTGCGGCAACCTGATGTCTCACTCCCGTTCCAGGTAGAGGTGGATGCTTCTGAGACTGGTGCAGGAGCTGTTTTGTCCCAAAAGGATCCTGTAACATCTAAAATGAATCCCTGTGCTTTCTTTTCCCGAAAGTTCTCTCCATCTGAACGTAACTATGATGTGGGGAATCGGGAACTGTTGGCCATGAAATGGGCATTTGAGGAGTGGAGACATTGGTTGGAGGGAGCTAAACATCAAGTTGTGGTCCTCACTGACCACAAGAATTTGATTTACCTAGAGTCGGCTAAATGCTTGAACCCTAGACAGGCTAGGTGGGCCTTGTTTTTTACACGTTTTGATTTTGTGGTCTCTTTTCTTCCTGGAACTAAGAATGTCAAGGCAGACGCCCTCTCTAGGAGCTTCTTTGCTGATTCTCCTGTGTTGACCAAGTCTGCTACCATCTTAGGCGAAGGGGTAGTTCTTTCTGCCATCTCGCCCGATTTGAGACTTGCTCTGCAAGAGTTCCAGGAGGACAAACCTGAGCGTTGTCCCAGTGGAAAGTTGTATGTTCCTGACCAGTGGAAGAAGAGAGTGATGTCTGAAGTTCATTGCTCTGCATTGGCTGGTCATCCAGGTATTTTTGGTACTAGAGATCTGGTGGGTCGCTCTTTTTGGTGGCCCACCTTGTCTCATGATGTCAGGAATTTTGTGCAGTCTGTGGGACTTGCTCCCGGTCTAAATCTTGTTCTCGCTCTAGTGGGTTGTTGATGCCTTTGCCAGTCCCCAGGAGGCCATGGACCCATATTTCAATGGATTTCATCTCTGATATGCCGGTCTCTCAAAGAATGACTGTTATTTGGGTGATTTGTGGTAGGTTCTCTAATATGGTTCATCTTGTACCACTCCCTAAGTTGCCGTCTTCCTCTGAGTTGGTGCCCCTGTTTTTGCAACAGGTGGTTCGCTTGCACGGGATTCCTGAGAACATTGTATCTGACAGAGGAGTTCAGTTTGTGTCTAGATTTTGGAGGACATTCTGTTCCAAGCTGGGAATTCAGTTGTCCTTCTCCTCTGCTTTTCACCCTCAGACCAATGGGCAGAGAGAACAAACCAGACCTTGGAGTCGTATTTGAGATGTTTTATTTCCGCTGATCAGGATGATTGGGTTTCATTTTTGCCCTTGGCCGAATTTGCTTTAAATAATAGAGCTAGTTCTGCCACTTTGATGTCACCTTTTTTTTTGTAACTTTGGGTTTCATCCTCGATTTTCTTCAGGGCAGGTGGAGCCTTCTGCCTGCCCAGGTGTTGACACTGTGGTGGAGAGAATGCACCAGATCTGGGACCAAGTGGTGGATAAGTTATCTCTCTCCCAGGAAAAGGCCCAGCGGTTTTCCATTCGACATAGGACCATTGGTCCCCAGTTTAAGATTGGTGATATGGTGTGGTTATCATCAAAAAATATTGCTATGAAGGTGGCTTCTCCTAAGTTTAAGCCTAGATTTATTGGACCTTACAAGATTTTGGAGATTATTAATCCGGTCTCTTTTCGTTTGGCTCTTCCTGTCACATTTAAAATCCATAATATGTTCCATAAGTCCTTGTTGAAGAGGTTTGTTGAACCAGTTGTTCCTGGGGTGGCACCTCCGGACCCTGTATTGGTTGAAGGTAACATGGAATATGAGGTAGAGAAAATACTGGATTCCCGTCTGGCTAGACGGAGACTCCAGTATTTGGTTAAGTGGAAGGGTTATGGTCAGGAAGATAATTCCTGGGTCTCTGCCTCTGATATTCATGCCAA
This sequence comes from Dendrobates tinctorius, assembly GCF_039654945.1. Taxonomy (NCBI): domain Eukaryota; kingdom Metazoa; phylum Chordata; class Amphibia; order Anura; family Dendrobatidae; genus Dendrobates; species Dendrobates tinctorius. Next base: position 11,126,753 of record NW_027361802.1, read on the forward strand.
AAGATTGGTGCGTGCCTTTCATCGGGCTCACCCTGATCGCCCTGGTGGCGTGGTTGAGGGTTCGGTGACCCCTCCTCAAGGGGGAGGTACTGTTGTGAGTTCATTTTCCCCTTCGTCACTGAGGTCTGGTGAACTCCCTATTCTGGTAAAGGAAGGTAATGAGCCTGATTATCAGGCACCTGAGCCTAATGATGATGACTGGCTGAGTGGAGTCACGGACTGGATATAAGGCTGCCGACGCCCTTCTGCCCTGCGGGTGATTTCTCTGTGGACTTCTAAGAGACCAGTCTGATTCCTGCTCCTCTAAAGCTAAGTTTTCTGCTTTGCCTTTTAGCATTTGTGTTTTGTTTATGTTTGCCCTGCTTTTCTGGATTCTGCCATTCCCTGCTGGGGTGAGCTGAATCTCCTTTTGCCTGTTGCTCTGTCTTCAGAATATTCCTGAGTACTGACATAGTCTTTTTGAAGCCTAGCGTCTTCAGGGCCTTTTTCACTGTCAGTCTGCTGGCTCTTATTTTCATAGGGTTTTTCACGGATTGCAGACAGCAGCCTTCCTGTCCTTTCCTATCTAGTTAGCTTGGGCCCCATCTTTGCTCAGTCTATCTTTCTGTCTGTGTTGTGTTCTTTCTTCTTGTTTCACCATCATTATATGTTGGGGGCTGCCTTTTGCTTTGGGGTCTGCTCTGGGGCAGTTTAGTTTTTCCCCTTTCTGTCTTTAGACTATATAGTTCTCCGGCTGTGATCGAGGGGTCTAGGGCATCGTAGGAACCCCCCACTGCTACTGCTAGTTGTGTTGATAGGTTCAGGGGTCTGCAATCCGATAGCTGCCAACCTCTCTGGTTTTCTGGACTTAGCTAGCATTTCTGTTTTTGCCTCCTACGGTGGCTCAATCATAACAGAGAACTATGGGGAGTTCTTTATATTGTATGGAGGACTATGGGTTGCATTATATTATATAGAGGACTATGAGGAGTGCGTTATACTATATGGACTGTGGGGATTACATTATACTACATGGAGGACTATGAGATGCATTATTCTATATGGAGACCTATGGGGAGTGCATTATACTATATGGTGGACTATGAGGAGTGCATTTTACTGTATGAAGGACTATAGTGTGCAGTGAACTATATGGAGGACTATGAGGCCCATTATACTGTATGGATGACTGCGTGGGAGCTATTATATTTGCAGGGCTATGTGGGGGCGATTATACTGTATGCAGGCAATGATACAGTCTGAAGGTTTGTGTGGGGTCCATCATACTGTGTGGGGTCATTATACTGTCTGGAGGGTTAGTGGGGGCCATTGTATAGTTTTAGAGAGGTTTGAGGCCATTATTCCGCATGAAGAGCTGTGTAGGGTCACAGTTACAGGATCATACTGTGTTAGGGTCATCATACTTTTCCGGGGTAGCTGAGGTGGGGTACAGTAGGGACATCATACTGTGCATCTGTAGGGTGCTGTGGAGGAATTCACTGTGGGAGTATCATACTGTGTTCGGAGGGAACATTTGCTGGCATCATACTTTATGGGTGCAAAGAACGTGAATCTAGGGATTTAGTAGGAGGAAAATTGCTTTCAAAGGCATGCAAAGTTGTGAGATATGCTCTTCTGTGCTGTGACCCCACCGAATATTGTTTAATTTTATGGTTGATGAGGGGGGCAATTAAAACTTCGGCTATTGGGTCATATGAATACTATGCACGTCCCTGGCTTCAGAGCCTGTGTACAGTGTGACCCCGGCTGTACCAATATAACATTATTATCCCCTCCCAATCCTGTAATTTGTTATATCGCTCAGGAGCCTGTGTACAGTGTGACCCCAGCTGTACCAATATAACGTTATTACCACCTCCCGCCCTCCGACATGTAATATGTTATATCTTTCCAGAGCCTGTGAACAGTGTGACCCCGGCTGTACAAATGCAATCTTATTATCACCTCCACCCCTCTCCGACCTGTAATATGCTGTATCTTTCTGGAGCCTGTGTACAGTGTGACCCCGGCTGTACCGAAATAACATTATTATCACCCCTATGACCCGTAATATGTTACTGTAGCTGCAGAGCCTGTGTACAGTATAACCCCAGCTGTACTGGCATGTGCCCAATTTTCCATGTACGAGTACAACCTTAGCCCTCTTTAATAAACTGTTTTAATAAATATTGTTATTTTGTCCATATTGTCAATTTTCTGTGTGAGCTATTTCCCATGTGGGCAATTTTCTGTGTGGTCAACCTTCCTTCTGGGCAATTTTCATGGAACCAGTCAACACCCCATTCACATCCTTGAAATATATGAGGGTCATATCATACTGTATATTTCTAGCATATTGTGTGTTTATGCTATAAATGTATGAGATTGTTATACATCTTTAAGTATTTTATATATTTGATTTAGTAATATTTCCAAAAATTCTAAGAATTAGCTGTTTGAGCTGGTTAAAGATATATTCCAATCTCATACATTTATGGCATAAACATACAATACACAGAAATATATGATATGACCCTCATGTATTCAAAGCATGAGAAAGGGGTACTGACCACAGATGTGCTGCTCTCTCTCTCTCTATTCATTTATATGGGAGTATGCCAAGGACATTTAATGGATACAATAAACATACAGGGGCTGATTCATCAAAGGTTTTACTCCAGAAAAGTTGCACAATGTTTGCACAACTGAAAGTTATGCCAAAATTTAGCAACTTTTGCCATTTGTGAGACAGTTTGAAGCAGCTCCAACAAAATTGGTGGGCCTGGGCAGGAGCCAGTGCGGAAAATGGCGTGGCCACATCCCCTGTCCAGTTCATTTAAAATGACGGTGTTTTGTATTCTATTTCTAGAGGAGCACACGGGGGCGCCCACCACTCAGAAGATGCGCCAAATTCACTAAGTGGTTTGAGCTCCTTAATGAATTCAGTGCATTGCACTCCAGCAAGCCCTTCATTAATACTGGAGTGCACAACGCCAGTCTTAATGAATCGGCCCCTTAATTCATAAACTAAACCTCTGTACTCTTGTGCGCGCAATATTATTTTCTTTTACTGAAGAGTGAACCAGTTGTTTGGCAAGAAAATTCTGTAACAACTGCTTTAACAAATATGATGAATTATAATTTAATATTATTCATAGTGCCAATGTTCAATTTTCTGTAGCCAACCTGAACAAATAGAGACAGAAATGCAAAATATAAATATCAAATATTAACAGTAATAAGAATTGGAGAATAAAGAGCGAAGATGGGAAAAAAGTATGATTTGCTGTTAAACAGAATACAGTCTGTTCTCTGTCCTATCCAAGCTTATTAGGGTCAGTCAGACCTTAGTATATATAGTTTAGATATTTAATCAATTGAAAGTTACAGACCCTCATGCACATTAGGCAAACGTCATGCGAACCTGTGGGATCGTCCAACAGTATAATGTGTATGGGAGCCTCCTAACCCTTTCCTTACAAATGATGTGAAGAGAAAGAAGGATCCTGCTTGCTGAATGTTAGCCAAATTCAGACAATTCCTTTGTTCTCCCTCAAAAAGAACACAGGAGCAATCGACCATGTGTTCCTGCATATGGGGAAGTCATAATATATTAGCGTCGTCTGTACTGGCATAACTATAGGCTTCCACAAGCATGCTGGTCAGCTGTATGGGCCCTCGTAATAATGTCCTCCATCCTGGCACATATCCTATAATAATGACCAGAATCTTAACCCCTCTTCAGTAAAAATGTCCCCCCATCCTGATTTCTTAATAATGACTCCCATCCTGTAAAAAATGTTCCCCATCCTTGGCCCCTTAATGTAATAATATATCCTGTTCTGGGCTCTTCCTGTAATAATATCCCTGTCCGGTTATAATATCTCCCATCCTCATCCTGTAATAATGTCCCCATACTGGTGCTCTTTTCCAACAAAGTAAAAAAAAAAATTAATTCTACTAATCTGTTTCTGCTTCCACAGTGAGTAGGGTCTTCGTTTTACTTCATAGATGCTGCAGAGGGTGGATGGTGCATGGCAGTCACATTGTGAAACGCTCATGACAGGCAGCCCGATGTAAACTGTCGTCAGCTGATTGTCTGGCACGCTGTATAGCTATTATGGTGCAGGGAGATAGTGATTCTCTGTGCCGAAATACATTTCAGCTGAATGTGTATCTGAGGACATACATTCAGTTGAAAACAGCACAAGCATCAGCAGGCCCACTGACCCCAAGGGCCTGGTCGCAAGATCATTATGCCTCCTGTCATCTGAACTAGCTATCTAATAAGTATGGGGATCCTAAAGAGATCTTGTCAGCACAAACTTAGGATCTAAATTAAAGAAATGGCTGTAACGGCACAGTAATACATATGACATTGATACCTTTGTTGAACAAATCTACTTTGTTGTTCTTCTGTAATCTCTATTTGTAGTGTTATGCTAACCAGGTTCAAGTGCATCAGGGGTGGACTTTACACTGGGTCTTCTGCTGCCCGTCTGTGTATTCTTTCGTCCCTTCACCTGCCTCCAGTCTCTGAATGACAGGTCAATCCTTCTAAACCATCTATATGGGCATGTAGGTCATAGAAAGCTGAATAAAATCATACCTTGATATCTGATGTCTTATTCCAGAGAAATCCAGGTTTTTCTTATATGTAAATGAGCTGTTCCAGGCTATGGGCCGAACACTGATCTACATGAGAATCTGCCTCCAGATTAAATAAAAGGAGGCATTACCAGTGTGAAATATGTAGAACAGGCAAGCATGTGGTTTCTATGTTACATTTATGATTTTTAAACATTAACAAGCAGAATAATCAGGATTATGAATTAAATGTCGGAGACAGAACAATATGTATATACCTCACGTACAGTTATGGCCAGCTGCGCAAAAACAAAAGAACTACTAGTTGCTACCACCAATCGTTTATATGGGTCAACTGGACACCCGTTATAGGTAGTGTATGGCTTCAGGGGTGTGGTTTACAGAGAAAGATGAACAGAGCTATTAAATATTATATTTAATACACAAAGAAAGGCAGTGTTTATAAAAATATAAAAGATGATACAGAATGGAAACAAAACAAAGAAACGCAGGGTTTATAAAAATATAAAAGATGATACAGAATGGGAACAAAACAATGTGGTATATAAAATTAAATAAAGTAAAAAAGGATAACGAAAGAAACTTACTACACCTGGTCACAGAAAAGGCTGAGCTTACCAGCGGGAAGTACTACTGATTTGGAAGATGAACACTCACACATTGAACTATGCTTTCCCAGAATGACAAAGATCCAAACCTAGTTTCTGCTTTTTAGCAGCTTTAAGTTACACCCACATAACTCCCCTTGATGACCTTATGTGGGGGTTGTTTGTGGCATGATCTCAGCCTTCACTATGACGATGAAAATCTATATCCCATAAATATTAGATCGATACAAAACCCAATATTCCCATGTGTAGCCCAGAGATGGGCCATCTAGCTGCACTCTCATATAAGAGGATGCTTCTTTTCTTAGACAAAGGCAGCCTCTCCACTTCTCCTCTCCTCTGTACACAAATCTCATTTTGGCTGTCTTTTCCTCAGCAGATATTTTTAGTCACCTGTACACAGCAGGAGATCTTCAGCTTCAAGACCTGTTTTATTTCGTTTTTCTATCATATTTTCCTTGTGAGGGCCTAATTCCAAAAGGAGTTTGAATTGTCAGCTCTTCTCCCTTCTATGGAGATGTCTTATGGATTTTATTTTTTTCATGACAGTAGTAGTCTTACAACTTTCACACGGGGCCTGGGGCATTTTTTGACTCACCTCCTGTCCCTTCAGAAAGCTTTTGGCAGACTCCTTAACAGGCAATCCGTAAGGTCCCTGCTCCCCACCCTTCACAATGACCTTTGCACACACCATTAGACGTATTCATACAAATGATAGGGTCAGCCTCTGCTAATGTTTATGTGGATTTTCTGAAACAAGAGGAAGTTGGAGTCTAAAAACATCACAGTGGCCGTTGTGTCAATTAAACAATGTCATTTTCACATGATAAATTCTGTTTAGGTTTTAAGTGTCTTATCAGACAGTTTAATTGAGCAAATTGATGTCACCAAACAATACAAAGGTGACATCAACCCTCCCAACTATTAACCCACTTGCCACCGCTACAGGGCAAGTGGGAAGAGCGAGGCTAAGTGCCAGAATTGGTGCATCTTAGAGAGGCACCTTTTCTGAGGCAGCTGAGAGCTGATGTTTTTAGCCAGGGAGGGGAGCAACAAACATAGCCCATTCCTAGACTATTAATATCAGCCCACAGCTGTCTGCATAGCCTTTGCTGGTTATTAATTATAGGGGGACCTCACATCATTTTTTTGGGGGGTCCCCCATTTTAATAGCCAGTAAAGGCTAAGTATACAGTTGTGAGCTGATATTAATAGCCTGGGAAGATTCATGGGTATTACCCCCTTTTTAGGCTATAAACACCTGCCCCCTCCCTCTGCTGTTTACGAAAATTGCGAGGGAGACCACGCCATTTTTTTTCCGAAAAATATTTTATTAATTACAGTAATATGATATGCATGGTAGTCCTCACCCCCCAATCCTGGTAAGCATGGTCCCAACACCCTCCAATCCTGGAATGCATGGTCCACTCACCCCCCAATCCTGGTATGCATGGTCCTCTTACCCCTCTTTCCTGATATGCATGATCCCGTCACCCCCCTTTCCTGGTATGCATGGTCCCCTCACCTCCCTTTCCTGGTATACATGGTCACCCTCACCCCCCTATCCTGGTATGCAAGGTCACCCTCACCCCCCTTTCCTGGTATGCATGGTCCCCTCACCTCCCTTTCCTCGTATACATGGTCACCCTCACCCCCCTATCCTGGTATGCATGGTCATCCTCACCCCCCTTTCCTGGTATGCATGGTCACCTTCACCCCCTTTCCTGATATACATGGTCACCGTCACCCCCCTTTCCTGGTATGCATGGTCACCCTCACCCCCAATCCTGGTATGCATGGTCCTCTCACCCCCCTATCCTGGTATGCATGGTCCTCTCACCCCTCAATCCTGCTACACATGGTCACCCTCACCCCTTATCCTGGTATGCATGGTCCTCTCACCCCCCAATCCTGGTACGCATGGTCATCGTCACCCTCCTATCCTGGTATGCATGGTCACCCTCACCCCCCTTTGCTGGCATGCATGGTCCCCTCCCCCCTCATTGCTGGTATGTGGGGCCCATCACCCCCCTTTCCTGGTATGCATGGTCTCTGTTAAAATAAAAAATAGCTATATACTCACCTTCCGACGGCCCACAATCTCCACTCCACGCGCCCGGCCTCGCGGTCCTAGTAATGCCTTGCGCGAAACATCGCTGATGACGTCGCGCTCTCGCGAGAGTGACATCATCTCCGGCCTAATGCGCAAGGCATTACTGGGACCGCGAGGCAGGGCGAGTGGAAAGGAGATCGCGGGCCGTCCATAGGTGAGAATAACTTTTTTTTAATTTTAATTCTCTTTTTTACAGATTAAGGCCTGCGCCCGATTGAGCGCTGCGCCAGACTGCGCCTGCCGCAGTCCACAACTGTATCACGGGCCTGCCTGTTGTGTTCCTTGGTCTTCATGATGCTCTCTGTGCTTTAAACGGAACCCTGAGACTATCACAGAGCAGGTGCATTTATACGGAGACTTGATTACACACAGGTGGATTATATTTATCATCATTAGTCATTTAGGACAAAATTGGATCATTCAGAGATACACAATGAACTTCTGGAGTGAGTTTGTTGCACTGGAAGTAAAGGGGCCAAATAATATTGCACGCCCCACTTTTCATTTTTTGTATTTCCACAAAAATTTAAAATAACCAATAAATTTCGTTTAACTTCACAATTATGTCCCACTTGTTGATTCTTCATCAAAAATTTACATTTGGTATCTTTAAGTTTGAAGCATGATATGTGGGAAAAGGTTTAAAAGTTCCAGGGGGCTGAATACTTTCACAAGGCACTGTATACGTGCCTCACCTGCAGTGAAGTGTGCAATCCTCCAATTTGGCTAAAATAGGCTGGACAAGCAGTTCGGCAAGCTGGAAAGCCCCCAAGGCAAATGTTTGGATTTGTTTGTGATGTCTGTAAGCAGCTTTGTGGTAGTGTGCTTTGGGGTATGTCATTTTTCCTTACTGCAGGCTTATGAAATTAATGTTTAAACTGTATTTTGTGATCAAATTGTGGATGTGTGGTTTGTTTGGCTGTTTTCTTGCTGAAGGGGGCAAGTTTACCTTTCAAATGGTGTGTCATTTGTGTTTGTGGGGACTGTATGAACGGAGATACAAAGTAATCACCGAAAAACAGTGTTTAGAAATAACAGAATAGATGACATTGGATTTTAAAGGGCCGGTGAGTGCCACTACTTTTTCTTCCTATATATATATATATATATATATATATATATATATACACTCACTGGCCACTTTATTAGGTACACCATGCTAGTAAGGGGTTGGACCCCCTTTTGCCTTCAGAACTGCCTCAATTCTTCGTGGCAGAGATTCAACAAGGTGCTGGAAGCATTCCTCAGAGATTTTGGACCATATTGACATGATGGCATCACACAGTTGGCGCAGATTTGTTGGCTGCACATCCTTGATGCGAATCTCCCGTTCCACCACATCCCAAAGATGCTCTATTGGATTGAGATCTGGTGACTGAGGAGGCCATTTGAGTACAGTAAACTCATTGTCATGTTCAAGAAACCAATCTGAGATGATTCGAGCTTTATGACATGGCGCATTATCCTGCTGAAAGTAGCCATCAGATGTTGGGTACATTGTGGTCATAAAGGGATGGACATGGTCAGCAACAATACTCAGGTAGGCTGTGGCGTTGCAACGATGCTCAATTGGTACCAAGGGGCCCAAAGAGTGCCCAGAAAAAATTCCCCACACCATGACACCACCACCACCAGCCTGAACCGTTGATACAAGGCAGGATGGATCCATGCTTTCATGTTGTTTACGCCAAATTCTGACCCTACCATCCGAATGTCGCAGCAGAAATCGTGACTCATCAGACCAGGCAACGTTTTTCCAATCTTCTACTGTCCAATTTCGATGAGCTTGTGCAAATTGTAGCCTCAGTTTCCTGTTCTTAGCTGAGAGGAGTGGTACCCAGTGTGGTCTTCTGCTGCTGTAGTCCATCTGCCTCAAAGTTCGACGCACTGTGCGTTCAGAGATGCTCTTCTGCCTACCTTGGTTGTAACGGGTGGCAATTTGAGTCACTGTTGCCTTTCTATCAGCTCGAACCAGTCTGCCCATTCTCCTCTGACCTCTGGCATCAACATGGCATTTCCGGCCACAGAACTGCCGCTCACTGGATTTTTTTTCTTTTTCGGACCATTCTCTGTAAACCCTAGAGATGGTTGTGCGTGAAAATCCCAGTAGATCAGCAGTTTCTGAAATACTCAGACCAGCCCTTCTGGCACCAACAATCATGCCACGTTCAAAGGCACTCAAATCACCTTTCTTCCCCATACTGATGCTCGGTTTGAACTGCAGGAGATTGTCTTGACCATGTCTACATGCCTAAATGCACTGAGTTGCCGCCATGTGATTGGCTGATTAGAAATTAAGTCTTAACACACAGTTGGACAGGTGTACCTAATAAAGTGGCCAGTGAGTGTATATACACATACTGTATATTTGTGTGTATATTAGTCTCTGGCATGTATAAGTTAGCCCACGTAGCATTGGTTTTATAAACATCTCCATAGACTTGTACACGTCTGCATGTCTTCAATGAGGAACACTACCCTGCTTTGCACGTATGAGATGCAACAACCCTTAAATAGCTTCCTGAGGATGACTATAATGTTTTTCATGGAGTCCGTGTTTGGCTAGTATGAAATTGTTTTTTTCCTTATGGAGAAGAGCTATTTGCATACAATTAGGGGATTAGAAAACAGAAGGGTCACTCAATATCGTGTTCTTAAAACAGCCAGTAGTAATAAATTGTGAGATTAGAAGGAAGGAACCCACTTTGTCCATGTACTGTCAGGCATTGCAGAGCTCAGCAATCGGGCCAAACTAAAAAAACGTACACAAAGCATTGAGAAAAGTGATGCTGTGTCTGGGAAAAGTAGAGTGATAATGTAAAACCGTTGCACTAGTATTGCATCGCCCGATCCCTTCATTCTTCAGTTTTGACTGTGGCTCCCAGTACGAAGGTCGAGCCATGCGTTCAAGTTTGCGGGGAAGACAGCTGTTGGCCAAGTGAGCCAAAATCCAGCACAAGCTCAGGATGCATCTGCTATCATTATCATGTTATTTTTAGCTGGAAAATTCTATATTAATTATTTCATAGTCTAATATTTTTTATTCAAATCGTCTTTGATAAACCATTAATATATTTATAATTGTTTAAAATTTTTATTTTTTTTACGTATTTATTTTTAAGACTCACTGCTGTCTAGACAAAGGAAAAGTATGGCAACACGTGCTCTCATTTAAAGTTATTGTAAGGAAACCTGTCAAAACAATGGACATGACCATTTTAGTAAATACTTGATTCCACATAATTGTCTTTTCTCATAACTCTACATGGTGCTGTTCCTCTCTTACTCCTCTTGAAAGTGTATGAATGAGTTTAGAACTGGATGTTACCATTCTCCTTGTCAAAGGAGTGTGCCACTGTAGAGTCTGGCACTATCTGCACTGATTGGACAGGTCTGACGTTGGGTGTTTCCCAACAATTATCAATTTATTCATACATTTCTAGCAGGAACAGCAGAGGAACGACAACACACGTGTCTTAAGAAAATTTGTTCCAAACTTGTTATTACAGAAAGTATAAAAGTATTTACGAACAGACATGTCAGAAAAACCAACAAGTCCTCTTTAAGGAGAATTAGGAGATAGCACTACGGTCTACCTGAATATCTGTGAAAAAGGAGTAGTTCCATGCGTGGCAATACTTACAAGTAGATTTTATTAATGCGTTTCAGGTTCGCACCGAATCCTCTCTCAAAACTGAATTACTACTGGTTATGGAGTTCAGATTTGAGAAGGAGTTTGGTACGAACCAGGACGGCGTTAATAAAAGCTACTTAAAGTATTACCACACATGGAATTACTATTTCTCACAAGCATGGTCTACCAGAAAGTATTACCTACTTCTCCTCAAGCTACTTTTTCATTTGTAGACTTGAGTGCAACAGCTGAACAATCTACGGGCATTTATTGGGGTTGTGACATACAGAAGCCAATCAGGTGAGCAACCACCTCACAACCCAATTTCACTATTAAAATATATTATTACCCAATGTGCGCTTGTCTCCCTTTGTCGTATCAATTATTTAGTCCTCTTTAGGTTCATCCATAGCTATATGTATCTATGACCATAGTAGTGATGATTGAAGTAAAAGACTTTACCTTGAATTAACCCCTTTCTGCCATTGGACGTACTATCCCATCCATGTGCCCTGGGACTTAATGCCCATGGATGGGATAGTACGTCATAGCGATCAGCAGCACTCACGGGGGGAGCGCCGCTGATCGCGGCCAGGTGTCAGCTGATTATCACAGCTGACACCCGGCACTGAGTCAGGGGCGATCACGGACCGCCCCCGGCATGTTAACCCCTGGCACTGCGATCAAACACGATCGCAGTGTACCGGGGGTTTAGAGAAGCATCGGCAGGGAGGGGGCTCCCTCTGTGCTTCCCTGAGACCCCCAGCGCAGCGCGATGTGTTGCGCTGCTCTGGGGGCCTCCTTCCCTGCAGGTCCCCGGATCCAATATGGCCATGGGGGCCTGCAGGGAGGCGGCTTCCTCAGTGCCTGCAGAGCACCGGCATGAGGAAGCCTGCTGCAGCGCCTGTCACATCGCTGATCTGACACAGCGCTGTGTGATGTCCCCCTTGGGACAATGTATTAAAGTAAAAAAAAAGTGTAAAAATAATTCATAAAAAAAAAAAAAAAATATTCCCTAATAAATTTATTTTTTGGAAATAAAAAAAAAAAACAATAACAGTACACATATTTAGTATCGCCGTGTCCGTAACGACCCGCCCTATAAAACTGTCCCATTAGTTAACCCCTTTAGCGAACCAATTTAAAAATAAAAAACAAAGCAAAAAACAATGCTTTATTATCATACCGCCGAACAAAAAGTGCAATAATGCGCGATCAAAAAGACGAATATAAATAACCATGGTACCGCTGAAAACATCATCTTGTCCCGCAAAAATTGAGCTGCCACACAGCGTCATCAGTGAAAAAATAAAAAAGTTATAGCTCACACAATGAAGCGATGCAAAAATTATTTTTTATATAAAATTGTTTTCATTGCATAAAAGCGCCAAAACATAAAAAAACGACATGAGGTATCACTGTAATCGTAATGACCCGAAGAATAAAACCGCTTTATCAATTTTACCACATGTGGAACAGTGTAAACGCACGCCCCCAAAAGAAATTCATGAAATGCTGGTATTTGTTCATTCTGCATCCCAAAAATTGGAATAAAAAGCGATAAAAAAATGTCACGAGCCCAAAAATGATACCAATAAATACATCAACTCGTCCTGCAAAAAATAAGACCTCACATGACTCGGTGGGTCAAAATATGGAAAAATTATAGCTCTCAAAATGTGGTGATGCAAAAAAGTATTTTTACAATAAAAAGCGTCTTTTAGCGTGTGACAGCTGCCAAACATAAAACCCACCATAAATAGTAAATCAAACCCCCCCGTTATCACACCCTTAGTTAGCGGAAATAATAAAATTTAAAAAAAATTTATTTATTTCCATTTTCCCATTAGGGCTGAGATTAGGGTTAGGGGTGTGTTGGGGTTTGGGTTGGAGTTAGAATTGGGGGATTTCCACTGTTTGGGCACATAAGGTGCTCTCCAAATGCAACATGGCGTCTGATCTCAATTCCAGACAATTCTGCATTGAAAAAGTCAAACGGTGCTCCTTCCCTTCCAAGCTCTGCCATGCGCCCAAACAGTGTTTTACACCCACATATGGGGTATCCGCCTACTTAGGACAAATTGCAAAACAACTTTTGGGGTCCAATTTCTCCTGTTACCCTTAGGAAAATAAAAAATTGGGGGCAAAAATATCATTTTTGTGGAAAAAAAGATTTTTTTTATTTTCACTCCCTGGCGTTATAAACTTCTGTGAAGCACTTAGTGATTCAAAGTGCTCACCACACATCTAGATAAGTTCCTTGGGGGGTCTACTTTCCAAAATGGGGTCACTTGTGGGGGTTTCAACAGTTTAGGCACATCAGAGGCTCTCCAAACGCGACATGACACCAGCAGACCATTCCATCAAAATCTGCATTCCAAAACGTCACTACATCCCTTCCAAGCCCCGACGTGTGCCCATACAGCAGTTTTCTCCCACATATGGGGTATCAGTGTACTCAGGACAAATTGGACAACAACTTTTGATGTCCAATTTCTCCTGTTACCCTTTGCAAAATAAAAAAATTGGGGACTAAATGATAATGTTTGTGGAAAAAATATGATTGTTATTTTCATGCCCAGGTATTATAAACTTCTGTGAAGCCCTTGGGGGTTCAAAGTGCTCACCACTCATCTTGATAAGTTCCTTGCGGGGTCTAGTTTCCAAAATGGTGTCATTTGTGGGGGGTTTCCACTGTTTCGGCACATCAGGGGCTTTCCAAACGCGGCATGGCGTCCGATCCCAATTCCAGCCAAAAAAGTAAAATGGCGCTGCTTCCCTTCCGAGCTCTGCCATGCGCCCAAATAGTGGTTTACCCCCACATGTGGGGTATCAGCGTACTCAGGACAAATTGCACAATAACTTTTGGGGTCCTGTTACCCTTGGGAAAATAAAAATTTGGGGTGAAACGATTATTTTTGTGGAAAAATTATGATATTTTTAATTCTACGGCTGTACGTTATAAACTTCTGTGAAGCCCTTGGGGGGTTCAAAGTTCCCACTACATATCTAGATAAGTTCCTTGGGGGGTCTAGTTTCCAAAATAGGTTCACTTGTGGGGGGTTTCCACTGTTTAGGCACATCAGGGGCTTTCCAAACGTGACATGGCGTCCGATCTCAATTCCAGCCAATTTTGCATTGAAAAAGTCAAACGGCGCTCCTTCCCTTCTGAGCTCTGCCATGCGCCGAAACAGTGGTTCCCCCCACATATCAGGTATCAGCGTACTCAGGACAAATTGCACAATAACTTTTGCATCCAATTTCTCCTGTTACCCTTGGTAAAATAATAAAAATTGGACCTGAAGTAATTTTTTTGTGAAAAAAAGTTAAATGTTCATTTTTTTTTTTTAAACATTCAAAAAATTCCTGTGAAGCACCTGAAGGGTTTTGAACATCTTGAGGGTTGCAGTTTTTAAAATGGTGTCACTTTTGGGTATTATCTATCATATAGACCCCTCAAAGTGACTTCAAATGTGATGTGGTCCGTAAAAATAAAATGGTGTTGCAAAAATGAGAAATCGCTGGTCAACTTTTAACCCTTAACTTCCTAACAAAGAAAAAAAGTTCCATTTTTTTCACAAATAAAAGCAAGTTATATCAATGAAATTTTACCACTAACATGAAGTACAATTTGTCACGAGAAAACAATGTCAGAATCACCGGGATCCATGGAAGCGTTCCAGAGATATTACCTCATAAAGGGACAGTGGTCAGAACTGTAAAAATTGGCCTGGTCATGAACGTGCAAACCACCCTTGGGGGTAAAGGGGTTAATAGTGATATCAGGCCACAATAATGATTCGCACATAATCAATATGATAAGATGGTCAGCCTACACCCTGGACATCATCTAGATCAGGGTTCTCCAACTCCAGTCCTCAAGGTCCAGCAACAGATCATGTTAGTATTGCTCAGGTGATAATTGCATCACCTGTGCAATACAAAGGAAATCCTGAAAACATGATTTGTTGGTGGACCTTGAGGACTGGAGTTGGGGAACCCTGATCTAGAGTTAGACTATGTTTAGTAATGTTTTAAATACTGATTGATAGGATTATTTTACATCTTGCCAACGTATGCATTCTTCAAGCACATTGGTGCCCTTTCATACTGTAGCATCACTGAATCCATAGTAACTGATTTTGCAGTCGGTGGTTCGCAATTAATGAAGGCTGGTCATCATCTAACCAAATTTTGTACCTATGAGTATAGATTACTTAAGATTATCACTCCAGGACCAGGCCAGTATTGACGGGTGTGTTGAGTGATCAAGTGGCATCATACCATACTTAGCATTGGGACTCAGGTCAAAAAGGATTTAAAAGGCATATCATTACTTTAGTCTATAATCTGACTCCTGTCTCTTTTCATGCTTTCCTTGATCACTCAATGATCTGCAATCATCTAGTGCACATGGCTGTACAACATTGCCAGCCATTGATGACTGTCTAGGCATGCTGGAAGTTGTAGTTCTGTCACAGCTGGAAAGCCACAGCTTGGAGACCTCTGACTTACAATTAACAAAGTAGGGCCCCTTTAGTTGATGGGCCCCACAGCTGCTGTGGTTAGTTACGTATTACTACATTTAGTTTAGCAAATGTAACAAACGATATTCAAATTCTGAAATGAAGGACATATTTATTTCTCAACCCCAAAAAATGACTGCCCGCTAATAATTCCAGCCAGAGACACGCCCTAGGAGTCCAATGTTACTTTTTGCCGCCTAATATATGCAATTCATAAACAGACCCATAAGTGTTTGTATGACATTTTTTATTGGAACAGTTTTATATACACTTGTACAAAATTGGGTAGTACAACCCTTGGATTAAACAATTCCATTTGCTCTCCAAAACTAAAAAGAAAGCAGAAATAACTTATGAAACTATACAAAAAACATTGTAAAAATTAAACAACTGCAGAAATGACTATGCCAGAAAATTGCAAGTTATTGATCTGCATTGAAAGTTTGTACTGTAATATCTTACCACCCTTTCAGAACCGATGCTTGGGCAGCATCCATTCTGGAAGACTTGATGCAAAGTGATTTGATCAATTTTTTTTCGAGATTTCCGTAATGTAACTTTAGCATTCTTCACTTATCATTGTCCTTATCTGTTGTTAGAAGGTGTGACACCCAGAAAATGTATCAAGCTTTTCAATCTCAACAACACATAAGGGATCTTCTTTAGTCTACAGTTCAGTTTGGAACAAGGAATTAATTTCACAATCTGAAAACAATTAATGGACAAATTATATGAAATTCATCATCTATTAACTGCGTTATAGCCAAACTGTATGTTTGGGAATTTCCTTTAAACTGTACATTCACAGACATACTCGTAGAATTTAGTCACCTTCTACCTTTTGTTACTAGGTTATAATTTTAAAGCCTTTTTATGCCATCAATGTTGGGAGAATTTTAATTAAAATTTCTTTGAGATATTAATCCATGGAACGCAATAAATTATACTTAAATTCCCTAATAAATTACTGCATAGTATCCAGAAAATGGATCCTCATATGTGCAAACAGGAGCTTATATTATGCCGATGTTTTTAGGTTCGCGGCAGGGAAAAGTCAATTTTCTGACCATTGCTGGCACCATATAAAGGTCATTATTTGTTAATGTCCAATAGTAGTAGACTAGGAAACCGAAATCCCCTAAAACAAACTATTCTTCTTTTTACCAATCTAAAAAGGAAGTCTTTACTTACCTTTCAAGTTTTATTTAATGCAGTTTTTTTTTTTATCGCCTAAAGTTATGCGACTTTCTAAAAATACTTTGTTTCAATACCTCAAAATTTAAAAAAAAATCATTAAAGTGACTAGAACATATAGTTTATACCAAGAAGCTGAAAACATGTCCTGATCACGTCTTAGAGTATGCTCACATGTGGTGCTCTTGCTAGGATTTTTTTTTTACGTATTGAGTGCTTAAAATAAGCGCCCAAAAGAATGGTTGAAAAATGCAAGTAAAAGCCCTGCAAAAACAGCACGTTAAAAGCGTCAAAAACATGCGGCTTCTATGCAGCTGCAAAAACGCAACGTGTGAACTTACCATAAATGACCCAGGTGCATGGCTGGTTTAAAGAGAGCAGACCGCTATTTCTTCTACTCTTGGTTCTAATGAGCAACCATGTGTTCTCAATAGGAAGTGGGGAATATGCGGCTGCCAATCACCTCTAAGGTGGCTTACCTTCCGTGACAACAGGATTGGACTTTTAAATTCATGGTTTGTCAGGGCAGAGTTAATAGGCCACCCAGACACAAGACATAGTCGAAGGGTTTGTCCACCTTTTCTCAAATATGTACTGGGGACTTAACGTCAGTGGCATAACTAGAGTTGGGCTCAGTTGCAAGATTCCCCCCCTCGATCCTGAATAAATGTATATATACATATATGCACCCTTCAACCTGGTATATATATGTTCTTCATTCTGGCCCCATCCTGGTATATGTCCCTCATCCTTGCCCCAACCTGGTATATGTCCCTCATCCTTGCCCCATCCTGGTATATCCCCCATCCTGGTATATATGTTGCCCGCCCTGCCGCTGCGCTTCAATGTGTAGAAAAAAATAAACCACTATACTAACTTGTTGCAATAGACTTGTTATGGGCGGCCCTTTGGTACACTAAATCCAATTTAGTACACGACGTAACAGACGTTGATGGAAAGTATTACTTTACGGGCCACAAATGACATCTCAGCTTATTACAACACTTAGTCTTTCCTAATTTCCTGGTTGCTTGTAACTACCGAGAGAAACAGACTAAAACAAACAATAATTTGTAGAAGTGGGATGAAAATATGTATTGCACAATATTTGCATTGATAAATTCCTATAAATCTGCTTTACCATGAACAGAGATGAAATAAAACTCTAATCTAGAAATGCCTGGGTTAAAATGGACACTTGTTACTGAAAGGCCATTATACTACATAGCCTATATGTTTCTGTATACCTGAAGAGAAAGAACAAAATTTCAAAAAGTGCTGTGTATATGGCTAGGACCATATGGAAGGGCAGTCACAGCACCATTGCACTGCTCCCCACGTCTGTAACCGCTATGGACCATCAGTTATGAGAGCGAGAACCTAGCAGGAAGTGCTCACCCCTCCGCCAGCACTTCTACAGGTGAAGTGCAGGATTACGCCATGTACAAATATCATGGGTCTTCCGGAGGGTGATACATTTTTGCAGAGGATCTTAGCTATAGATGAGCATCTAGAAAGAGTTTGAATTGATTTTTTTTTAACTAAAGCAGGAAACTCCTTTAAGCCAGGGTTCCTCAACTCCAGTCCTCAAGGTCCACCAACAGATCATGTTTTCAGGATTTCTTTTGTATTGCACAGGTGAAGCAATTATCACCTGAGCAATACCAAGATTTCCTTGGTAAAACATGATCTGTTGGTGGACCTTGAGGACTGGAGTTGGGGAACCCTGCTTTAAGCAATAGCTTGTTTTCAATCTGTCAAACCAGCCGCCCAAACATCCTTGCTAAATTGTTATGGGCAACATCCTGCCTAAGTGGAAATGCCAAGAAACAGCACTTCTCATCATTTTCAACCATTTAGACAAGTTCCCATGTACCAGAGGCCCTATGAAGATCATACGTGTAGGGTAAAAAAACACTATTTTTCACTTTGCACTGAACGTCTATATTTCCCACTACATTATTCTTACATTTACTACAAATTCCTGAACTGTAAACACAACTGATATAATAATGCACTTTCATGTAAAATTAATTAAGAAAACACACCATTAAAGTGATAAATCCTTACCTTTTAAAAAGTTGCTTATCTTTGCTGTAGGTAAATGCTATATGTACACGTTTGTAACCTTTTATTCTTTGTTTTAATGTATCTAAAACCAAAAAATGAGGCGACATTGTAAATAGCCTTGATTACCAAACTTCAATTTTGTATCTACAGCTCCTATGTAAATTTATGTGTTTTCATGGTTACTGATTAGATACAAACAATCCCTTAGGCTCCGATTCATCAAAGCCGACATTGTTCACATTGGTCTTGATGGGGTTGTGTGCTGGAGTCAGATGCTCCTGATTCATGGAGAGGTGCATGCCCTTCATGAGTCAGGAAAGTTGGAAAAGTAAGATTCGTGGCCTAGCGAATTTGACTAGTGGTGGTCGCCAAGCTCACATCCGCCCACTTTGTCTGAGCTGGGCGAAAGTTGCAAAATTTTAGCACTGCTTTGAGCTGCGCCAAAACTTTGTTACTTTTCACAGAATTCTGGAGTAAAGGATTTGATGAAAGTCTGATCTGATCTTTGTGAAGTCTGATCTTGCAGCTTTGTGTAATTCCCTTCTATCTGTCCACTCTACCATTACCTGACGATTAGTAAGAAGAGGAGGTAGAGGAAATAGAGTAACACAAAACTACAGTTCAGAGTTTGTAATCAATAACCATAGAAACAAATTGGTCTGCATAGTGCAATTTTGACAAAATAGTGTTCACATCGTTTAACAAACCAAATATATTGAGATGATTAGGGAGACATCTTCAAAGGCATTGTGTTATCAGTGGCATTTTAGCGCTTCGATTCTTCCCTCTTCTATAAGAACAGGGGATTTTTTCACAAGTGCAAGGAGGCTTTCCAACATTTGGAAAATCTCCTTGTGTCTTCTTGAATGTCTCCGATTCTAGGAAGTGATTAGTAGCTGGTCCAATTTTGGGCCAAATTTGCCAAACTGTCCAACTGTGTATGGACAGAAAGCATTTTGCAAGGGTAAAAATGTCAATGCCACCAAACTAGAATTATACATTAAGGCCTGTTGTCTGTCTGGCTATTATCTACTAAGGCTACATGGCCACTCGTGTTAGGGCCAGACTATGACACAAGTAGATAAAGAAGAATATCATCTATATGAAGTTGAGAAAAGCAAATTATTCAATTATTTCCAAAATGTAAAATGATTCGGAAGTGTACTGCCCAAAGCCATGTCTTTTACAGTGATAATGACTGGACTTTGCACTGTAGTTTCCACAGTAATTAAAAATCCTGTTAAATGATGGTATATGGTTTGATTCCTTCCTGCCTCATGAGGGCGCGGATTGGTTTTCTTGGAATGTCGTCCTTGTAATTCTCCTTCAGCAGTTTTGTACTGGGCATTACACCGATGTTGTAAGAGAAGCAGAATGATGGAATTCCATGCATGAAACGAGTATTATTCCTGAATTTGACACAATGGAGCCATACGCGCCCCTCTCGATTTAAAGCCACAGCAAAGTGTTATAAAAGGTTATAAAAACGATGTTTTCATCAGAAGTGGTAAAGATACATGCGTCGTAAGTCAATCACAAAATAAACATCATCTCCTTAACGTCACTTTGACTAAAGTTCACTTATCTTAAACTCAAAACGAAGTGATGTGGTTGGATGTACTCAGAAGCTGAAACGCGTCGAAGCTCAATTTTATCATAATTAACAATACAAATCCAATCGAAATCCGTACTGTACCTATACACCTTAAAGCAAATCAGGATGCTATATAATACAATGCTCAAACATCTTATGTCAACTACTTAACAGACAGACGTTATTATCTCGATGATTACACACAGAGCTTGGGGGGCTTTGAAGATGAAAGTCAACAGGAAAAACCCCACAAGGATTTCGATAACATGATACATGAAGTCACTGTATAGAATTTGTGCTTGTTGATGTTAAGCTCTTCATTTTTTTTTTCTTTCTGCTCGATGTGCAAAACCAGAAATGCTTGTAGTTGTCCTCATTTAGCCTTTTACAAAGATCTCCCACTAAAACCACATGCTGCCCCTGGCAGTAAATGAGAAAAACGTTAAACCAAACCATACTGTTTTGTTTTTCAAGTCCCTTAACATTTTTTTTTTTTTTGCTATTTTTTTTTTAATCTGGTTATCTGGAAGAATTATTTTGCTATGCGGAATAAAGAATTAAGCGTTTCAAAAACTGAAACAGAGGTAGAAAGTGTATTTTTTTTTTAGTTTTTTGTATTTTTTTTTTCTTTTCCTGACATTCCTTATTTCGTAGTATAATTGAACTGTAGTGTATTTTTGCAACAGTCTTTCTATGGCCTAAAGACAGACGTATGATTGCACATTGTGTAATATTAATTTTAATCAAGGAACAGTATTAAACAAAAAATAATAAGGTGCCTACTGTGCTGTACCTCTCGCTTTTTTTTCACCTTTTCCCAAAATGCTACACAAGGAGGAATACATCTCATTTTCGGTTTTGTTGCGGGATTCCCTTTCAGTGCGCAGAAGACACTACTTGGAAGCCTTCGTTTTTGCCAATTTTTTCCCCCTTAGTTGTGCAATAGACTCCGTTGTGTGGATTTTGAAGGTCAGTCCAAATTAATGAAATGTTCTAAAGACACCTAATGAAGTAGGCACTAGAGCCATGTGAAAATTGTAAAAAACAGTATAAAAACAAGACCCTTGGCACTTGTATGACTATAAAATTGTCCCAAGGGTTATGGTATCATATCTGGGATCAGAATTCCAGCTAATGTTTTATCCCCGTGCATATATGAAATTGTTTTTTAAAGGCTAAGTGAATCAGTAAAAAAAAAAAAATGTAGAAAATCTTACCGGCTTGTTTTTCATGGTTTGTGTGACGTGATGGCTCTAGAATTTGAGCGAGTGGGTCACATAAAATGTACCACTCTATAAGCCATGTTTAGCTGACAGTGTGGACTATTTTTACAACCGTCCTTTCTACTCGTGACATAGGAACCTGTGGAGTGATCGGAGTGCGTCTATCTACTACGAACATGGAATGGACCGAATCTCGTATGTACAAAGACATGAATTTGTAAACTGCCTGTGTGGCCAAGCTCTGCATAGTTACCCCCCACCCATCACCGCTGAGGAGGCCATCACACCAATGGTCAGCCTCCCCAGTATGGAACAAGACTGCAAATATCGGCTTCATGTGAAATTATCACTGGAAACATAAGGTGCAAAAAGTCTTCATTCCATTTGGTTCGTCTGGCTACCAAATGAAATGATGTAAACGTGGATTGGATAATTAGATCGAGAACCTAAATGACACAATGGTGAGGCATTTAAGAAGAGTGACACTTTCTGTCAGTCTGTGCATGCTGAGTGTCGTCCCACAATCAGAAAGTGCGGTACTGTAGTGGATGCAGTGACAGACCAACTGCCTGGCATTGATCTATGCAACAGACTTCTTAGCAAGTTCACACTGCTTAGTGTCGAAGCGCTCATTAACCCTAAGCACTGAGAAGACAGCAATGCTTCTGTCAACAGCCCAGTCAAACATTCTGGTTTTGCAGGAACTGGTTGTCATTGCTATGTTGGTAACAACACGTGCATAGCAATATACAATTCTACTAAAATGACCCTCAGATAACTCATCCAAGCTTGCAGGGAAAGGCATACACGTTCAGTGTCCTACACAGCTGCACACAAGTCCTCAGAAGATGCAAAGTGGACGTAGAGACAAAGTTTGTCGACCGTCATACATGGTGTGAAAAGATGTCTACTTCAGGACGTGTGTCTTGTATACTAAATGTACAATTCAT
This sequence comes from Dendrobates tinctorius, assembly GCF_039654945.1. Lineage (NCBI taxonomy): Eukaryota > Metazoa > Chordata > Amphibia > Anura > Dendrobatidae > Dendrobates > Dendrobates tinctorius. The sequence goes on from NW_027361802.1 coordinate 11,149,252, forward strand.
TGCTGAGTATTGCATCTCCCATTAACAACACGTGGTTCCCAACCTGCAAACGGGGGAGACTCAGGGTGGTAGAGCACCCACCAAATATGCCTTCTAGCCCTCAGTTTGCTTTATGCAGATTTTTCCTTTTTTATCCTTCCCTCCACCATGCTCCATAGGAAATGGTGCAGGTCCTACAAAAGTGCCCCAGTCAACGGAGGTGACTGCGTTCATCCATATTATAGGGAGATCAATAGTCCATCAAAAATGAAACACAGATTTCAAGACATCGTAAGACATAATCCCACAAGAAACCAAGTTCAAGCATGTTCTATACCAGCTTGCTTCATAAAATGTATATATTCCCTTATATACGTATGCATGTGTCCTCATACTTGTACTTCGTTCACAAATGTAAAGCTTATCCATTGTGGTTTCTATTTCATAAACACATATGCATGCCAGCGCAAGCACAAACGATAGTACAGTCAAAACCGTGATGGTACAGATCACACCACTACAAAAAAAATACCTAGAGTTGGATGCCGCCAAAAGAAACCGGGCAGCAGTTTCCTTTAAATACACTGCTGCAGAAGCATGAATGTTAAACTGCTACATTTCCTTTGACAAGATGCAAGATGATATGTACAGCAGCTGAGATTTTCATTTGACAGCTTGGTTACTCTATGATTGTATACTCAGATGAAGGTTGAGTTGGACCTCTTGGACCTCTTAATCATGCTTGGATGGAAATCTGTATGGCGGCGGGCGTGCTTGGTCAGGTGGTCACTCCTCATGAACCTCTTCTCGCACAGGGGACATCGAAACTGCTTCTCACCCGTGTGTGTCCGGTAATGGCGAGTCAGCTCATCTGACCGGGAGAACTTTTTAAGGCAGTCGGGCCATGTACATGGAAATGGACGTTCACCTATGGGGGTAAAAAAGAATTACCTAAAAAAGAGAAAAAGACAGAACCGACTAGAAATATGTGAAAGCTACAGATTACAATTCCCTCTGTCCTTTGAAGCTTCACACTATTTGACATGTATATGTCAAATATCATAGGTTGTGAACCAGTGGAGCTACGGGGCTCCTAAAGAGGACCTAGCCTAATTGGGAATCTTCATGGGTAGGGAGCATGTGCCAGGATCCCTGCTCTGCATTAACTGCAATATTTGTAGAACATTGATCTGAGGAGGTGACAATGATTGCAGAGGTGGGGTGGTGTTAAAGAGAAGTCTTAATGTGGGCTTTAGCCAATAATTGTAATCCTCACTTTAAAGGAATTCTTTTTTTTTTTTATACATTTTGACTTGTGCAGTTCCTCTATTATTCCTATTAAAAAAAAATGAATAAACTGTCAATTGGGTGTTGCCAAATAGGGGTGCGATATTTTATCCAATCAGTGCTGCCTGTGCCAGACAGGGATACACCCCTTTGACAAGGGGAAAAGTATCAAACACTTGTCAATGTATTCATATATTAATACATTAAAGAGCTATAACAAAGAAACACACAATGCAGAGAAAGGAAAGATGCATTCAGCAATTCCATCATTTCCTAAAACATGTCTAGAGAGCAGACAGTTCATTTAACCCATTCCATAAGGGTGCCCCAATTTAACCCTCAGCAATATGTATGCCCGATTACTACTGCTAAACAATAGAGCGTCCAGTATAATCTAAAAGTATATGGGCTTTATCACTCTACAAGAAAAGATATATTCCCTGTATAATAATGGGTGTCATAAATGAAACCCAATTTTAGGCTCATTAGCAGATAAGCGATATGGGTTAACCCTTTACAGCTTAGAAGGTAACTATACCTTCATTAGGTCCCACTATAGTGCCCCATACCCTGTCTTACCACCTGAGGCTGAACGGAACGTGGGCAGGGGCTGCATATGTATGCCACATATGAACAAGGCCTATGTGACACCATAGGCAGCTTGTCAAAATCCTTAAATTAAGGCAATGTTTATGCACCCAGAGCTCTGTGTCACCGGCAGTCAGTAGGTTATATATTTAAATCCTTGCTTCTGCATACATAGCAGCCTCCTGCCGATGCAGATGTGACAACATAATGAGACATAAGGGCCACATCATAGATCGCTCACTTTTAGTTGCAACAGCGTAGTTAGATTTCATTTCCTAGGAAACTAGTATGAGCCGAGTATGTCATCCATTCTCCGATCACAATGACATACTGGTAGAGTAACACTGTGATGACACGTGACAACAGGAGTGTACACAGGGGTGCAGGTGCCATATAGCAAATCAAATGTGCCCCCTGGCTAACAGTGCCATATCCTACCCACCGGAGACTGGAAGACATTGTGCCATTTTTGCTCCATTTCCTTTCTAAGAACTGTGGGTTAAAGGGGCAATATCTAAGATTTTCAATGATCCTAAGATCGAGATAAGAATACCCCTTTAATTCCCCACACACTGTTTCGCCAATATTGTAGGACCTCCAGAGATAGGACCTTTGCACAGGTTTTCACCAGAAAATAAGGAATGAAACCAACTGGGGTCCCATAGCAGAATGATGTGCTGTCTCTGTGGTATGTACTCCTTTGTCTGACATCATCTGGTCTGTTTCCAATACATCGTACAGGGGTTATATCGTAGGGTGCAGACATCTCCATGCATGATTACTCAAGGTGATGTAAGGTAAACTACCAAATTCTAAGCCATGAGATACCAAAATATATTTAACAAATATTGGTCAATCTTGCTAACTTTGTTGGGACCTTCTGATCATTTAATCTGTATTTCCTCTCTTTTTGGAACTTTCACAATTCACTTTTGTACTTAAGGTGGTCTAAGAGGGAATCTTTCTTCTTGTGGAGAGCCATGCAATGCTCATCTGGGAATTTAAAGGGAAAATGTGTCCAAATTTGAGTTATGTTACCTATTAATATGGGCATACAGGTTAGAGACTGCTGAAAACAGTCCTACCTGTGTGTCTCATGGATGATGCTTTCTTTTCGAGAAATCTGCTTTTATCCATTTATGTAAATTAGTTCTTCCTGCCTCACACAGCATCACTCAGTCTTTGTGACACAGGTGCTTGTCCAGAAATCTCGCACCTGCACATTTCATCTCTCGGCTTTCCTCTACAGTGTTCCGCCCTTCTTTGGGCAAAGGCTTCACGTTCCTTCTGCACAGGCGAGTTACTAATACTGGGAGTGGAAGTATCAGTGACTCGCCAGCACCTGCGCAGTAGGAAAGTGAAGCCTATGCCCAAAGAAGGGCGGAACACTGTAGATTAAAGCCAAAAGATGGAATGTGCAGGAGCAAGGTTTCCGGACAAGCACCTCCGTCATAGGGATAGAGTGAAGCTGTAGGAGGTGATACATAGGAAAATGAAGTGCTGAGACAGAGTTATCTTCCAGGCACCATCTGCCCCGAGGCCCGTAAAAGATCATTTATATAAAAGATGATTTCTCATCAACAACACAGCCGATTTGAGACATACAGGAAGGCCTATATTCAGCATTCTATAACCTGCATGCCCATATTAATAGGTTAGATAGCTCAAATGTGGTGACAGGTTCCATATAAGTATGCAAATATCCTCTTCAGAGATAAAGGGGCTTTGAACTCTAGTGCCACCTTTTGAGGGTAGCAAGGGCAGCACGGTGGCTCAATGGTTAGCACCATTTTGCAGCACTGGGGTCCGGAGTTCAAATCCCACCACGGGCAACATCTGCAAGGAGTTTGTATTTCTCCCCGTGTTTGTGTGAGTTTCCTCCGGGTACTCTGGTTTCCTCCCACATTCCAAAGACATACTGATAGGGAATTTAGATTGTGAGCCCCATCGGGGACAGTGATGATAATGTTATGGTGCTATATAAGCAACGCATAATAATATTACTAACAGTCAATGTTGACCCTTTCCTAATAACTTAGCGTTACAAGCCAAGCCAGAGAATAAACCATCAGAGGTGTTTGGCAGTTGCTTACCCATCTCCTTCTATTAGGAATGCAAAGTGCCTCTTCATAGAGTGCCAAGCTGCTGTAAGGAGCTTAGGAACTTATATATGCAAATATGCTCTTCATAGAGGAAGACCTCAAGAACTCTAGTGCCACCTACTGGGAGTAGCAATCATAAAAGATAATAACAAGCCTTACCACACGACTTAAGATAAAAAGCCATACCAGACAATAAACCACTACCAGAGGTTTTTGGCAGCTGTTTACCCATCAATTCCCAATAAGAATGTAAAGTGCCTGTAGTGAAGAGCAAAGGTGCTGGGGACAAGGTGTTATAAGAGCATGATCAGGTGCTAACAAAGTTCCCACTGCTATATGTCTCCCGGCTGTTAGACAGCCACAACACATACATGGATTTCATGTCTGTTAGGCAATGCCTTCATGTGTTGCGGCTGCCCAACAGCTGCGAGACATGCAACGGCAGGGACTCGAACATAGTTTTTGAGTACACCTAAGACTCTCGGTTAGCACCCAAGCATGCTCGGATAACACATCAGAGCACGTTCAATCATCACTAATTGCATCTTGAGAAAAAAAAGAGAATTTGAATTCTAGTGCCACCTATTGAAAGTTGCAATCTTCAAAGTCAATATTAACCTTTTAACGAGCCTTGATACATGACTTGAGATAAGAGGCCAAATCTGACACTCCATTTGCAGACATGTGTTAGGGTGTTTGCCCCTACTCAGTACAATGCAGGCGATCTGATTTGGCTAGGAGATAGGCCTCTGACATAGAGTTTAAGGGGAAAGGTTTCTCCTGATGGAGTATGCCAAGCTGAAGTAAAGAGACTTACAGGCCATGAAATACTCCTCTGAAGACTTAAATATGCAAAATATCATGTAGCAAGGATTGTTAAAGGGTAGATATTAATATTTAAGATTGCTATATCCAATAGGTGGGACTAGAGGTCAAGTTTTCTTTCTCTGTGACAAGGATATTGACATGTTTAAATTCGTAGAGGAGCATTGCTTGGTCTATATGTCTCCTTACACTGGCAAGTCATTTTCCATAAGGAGAAATGTCCCCTCTTATTTCCATTAAGAACACATGGTCCACCAAGCAAATATGCATCTTTATTGGAAGTCAGGAGCCACCAACTACCTTTGAAGGAGCAACAGACCTATATGTGATTTCATTTGAAGTGGCACAGGTTGTCCTACACTAAGCTCATGAGATGATGGGAAAGATATAGCAAGATGAAAATTGTGCTCCTTTTAACAATTGCTTGTAGGAGAGAAGGTCTCCCTGACCCTCAACTGATCCCTTCTATTTCATAATGTGAACAGATGGAGCTCCAGGTTCACAGCCTATGGGAAAGAAGAATTATGTCATGGGTTTAATGTCTATAGACCCCCTCCGTGTAGGTACATGGTCTATTGCAGCTAGGAGAACTTGTATAGCCTATCGTGTTGGACACAATTAGATAACTACATTTCGTAGATCAGTCCTATTCATTCATTTGGAAGAATGCTGAACCTGCAGACATATCCATCAAAAAGCTGGTGAGAAATGACAAGGGGCGTCTGGCAGTAGAAGAGATGATTATACTGGGTGGCCTCCAGTGATGTCACCTGCTCATAAACCCAGGTTTCTTACTGCATTCTGCATGCTGTATTCTTAAAAAGTCTTTGTTTGCACCCACAGCAGAACTTCTATGGGTGGAGAGGCTGGTGCAAGTGAGGGCTGCTGTACTTTTCCACAGACACACCCGAGCCTCACTCTTTCCTGGCTGTAACCAATCATGCCCATGGAAACAAAAGAATACTGACCAGAGTTTCAGCGGGATCACTGCCTTTTACAGGGATCTCCTGACCCCTCTCCTCCCCATCCGAAAATGAAAAGCCATAAACATCAATCTAAAAAAATCTAATAAATGCAAATGTGCTGGCGAGTACAGAGGGTACATGACAAATGTGATGTCACCTTCCCCGAGACTCAGGTCTCTGTGGCATAATTAGCAGGTTCTCGCAAGGTGGCTGCAAAGTCATCCATGCCAACAGAAAATGCAGATGAAACTGGAGATTTCTCATGCGAAACGGCAAATTGTGCACTTAGTCATGGCATCGTCTACCACACCTTTCAGCCCACAGATGGCATATGGGGCATGCCTACACTTGGAGTATGAATCATTGGGTTTGTTGGGAAATGTGAATGTAATAAGCAGACTATCAGCGGAGGGCTGAGACATAATGCAGAGCTGAACACTGTGTCTTTCCAATCCTCCGTCAGAGGGTTTAATATTGGATTAAAGATGTAAATATGGGGGGGGGGTAGTATATGGGGTGGTGGGGAGTCAGCTGTTGGGAGATGGAGGGTCTGCCAGACACTAGATGCTGTCTGAGAGCGGGCGGGCGGTGGAGCAGCAGAAATACAATCTCCTCAGTCAGTCTCAGTGGAAGAGGTAATCTGAGGTCAGCTCGTTGGTATGGAAGTGCGGAAGCAGATAATGAAGAATGCGATTAGACAGCTCGCTCCTACCCTGCTGGCTCGTAATCAAACGAGAGGGAAAAAGATACATCCACAAATACAAAGCCCACCAGACTGCCACATACAGAGATTAGGAACCCGGCTAATCTAGACCCCTCGCACACACGAACCGGGGATCTACCTGGCCAATCTAGAGGGTATCGGGTAGTAGGTGGCATCTAGCTCCCAACTTTGGTCGTAGAGTTACCGGACCCGGTGACCTAAGCTGATCCCTCTCGGATAAGTTATTCGCAGCCAATGGGCACTTTCGTGCCCTTTTTCCCAAGGTCTACAGGATGCTGAATGAATGGCACTGTACCCAGGTGAATGTTACTTGTCGAGTGACGTCATGCCACAAACCACGTGGAAATGGTAGCCACCCACCGGTTGGCCGGGTTACAAATCAAGGCGTGACCATAGGGGTGTTCCCCGAATCTACGGGAACCACCTTCCATAAAGCTCACAACGCGACAACCACGTTGCCAAAAGCATGTAGTGAGTCACAACTCTTGGGTCAAGAATGGCACAAGGAATGCCACCTAGGGGGCGCCCACTAATCGGTGGATTCGGACCTCGGCACTTTATTCGGAGGGCAGAAGCCTCCGATAGTTACGGTTCGGGTCGGTAAAAGTGGTCAGCCTAACGAGACGCGAGCTGGCAGGTGTAAGGGGCGCGCACTGCCCCCTGCGGGGCTACATTTTACATTGGCAGCAGGGAAAGTGAAGTGGGCAGTTTCTACCAGGAGTTTACATGAAGTTACTGCAGTGTTGTGAGCATGTCTATGCCAGCTGTACCCCACTCAGTGCAGGAACAGAAAGCGGGCTAGCCTGGCGTGTGTGTCTAGACATTGGGACTCCGCTCCCTCAGTGCCCACAGGTGGCTGGGGTACTGACCTGTGTGCACTCGGTAATGGGCTTTGAGGTGGGAGGACTTGCCATACACCTTGCCGCAGCCGCCATAAGGACACCTGTGCCTCTTCTCGCTGGAGGAGCCGGCGGGGCGTGGCGGGGAGCCGGGTGGGCGTGGCTGCGCGGAGTCGGGCTCGGGGCTGTAGTCCGTCCGGCTGGGGGTCGTGCTGCTGGAGGTCACGTCACTGTCCGAGCTGAGCTCCTCGTCGCTGTACACCGGGGAGGGCAGCGGCCGGTACTTGTTCAGCTCCAGCAGGCTCTTGGCGATAGTGAGCAGGGTGCAGTAGTCCTTCCAGGCGTCCCCCGGGCCGTCGTGCAGCTCCTTGGTCAGCCCCGGCTCCGGCATTGTCCGCAGGTGCAGGCTCGGCTCCTCGGCGCTCCTGCGCAGCTCTGCAGGTGCGGACTGGCCGTCCGGGCGGGCGGGCTCCGCTCCCTGGTGCGCGCGGTGGGAGATGGACACCAGACACTGCGCCGCCACCAGGTCCATGTAGGCGACAGCTGTCATCGCAGGCTCCGGAGAAGGCGCTGTCGGTGTGCGGCCGCTGCGCTCAGTGACTGCAGCCCCTCATGTTCCGCAGACAGCACTAGTCTGGGACCTCCCCGCCGCTAGTACACAATGCCCCTCCTGTGTCTGCAGCACACTTTCCCAAACTTCCAGCCCACACGTGGCAAGCTCCTGCGCGCAGCTAGCGCAGCATCGCGGGCTTTGTCTCCCTGACTGTGCCCAGTGCACTCCCAGACAAAGCTGGAGGAGAGGAGCCGCTGGTCGCCGCCTCCACTCGGGCTCAGGAATGCTCCGGCTCCGTAACAATTTAACAGAACCCCCGCGTCACAATGGGATGCGGCTCCCATAGGTTCTGATGGAAGGGGACACTCTATTCTGTTTACCTCCGTGCCTCTTCCAATCAGGGCGCCCCTCCCGGCCAGGGGCGGGCTGGCAGCCGGAGCACGGACCAATCACAGCGCTCCCCCTGTTTCCAGCGTGCTACTCCGCCAGACACACATACACACACTTACAGACGGGCACACAGCTGGCTCTTAAAAGGGCGACGCTCCCGCAGCTGTCCTCCTCCTGAGGGTGGTGAGGACTCCAGTCCTGAGGTGACCCCGTCTGCAGGAGGAGCTGCACCCACAGGAGACGCAGGAGAGGGGGCACATGGGGTCCGACACTCCACAGCCCACTGCCCAGGGACTGTAGGGAGGGAGGCAATCACAGTGACAAGACACATAAGCATGTTAGCCTATGTCTGACGCTGGAGCTGTGGGGTGCGCAGGATGGGGGCTGCTGCTGCTATACAGCTTTGCCCTGCATGTTTGGGCCAGCTCTGATCAGTAGTGGTGACCAGTGGCTGTGGCATTAAAGTGGTAGACAGAGATGGGAACCCTCTGATGCCCACCTAGAGTTCCTGCGACATGATTATGGACCATGATTTGGACCTTCACTATGGGGCCCCCATATACAGTATGAGCCCTCACATTGCCCCTATATACAGTGTGACCCCCATAACCTCCATATACGCAATGTGAGCCCCACATAGCCTTCATATATACTGGGTGAGCCCCATATAACTACCTATATATAGCATGAGCCCCACATAGCCTTCATATATACTGGGTGAGCCCCATATAACTACCTATATATAGCATGAGCCCCACATAGCCACCTATATACAGTATCAGCCCTCGCATTGCCCCTATATACAGTGTGACCCCCCCATAACCTCCATATACGCAATGTGAGCCCCACATAGCCTTCATATATACTGGGTGAGCCCCATATAACTACCTATATATAGCATGAGCCCCACATAGCCTTCATATATACTGGGTGAGCCCCATATAACTACCTATATATAGCATGAGCCCCACATAGCCTTCATATATACTGGGTGAGCCCCATATAACTACCTATATATAGCATGAGCCCCACATAGCCTTCATATATACTGGGTGAGCCCCATATAACTGCCTATATATAGCATGAGCCCCACATAGCCTTCATATATACTGGGTGAGCCCCATATAACTACCTATATATAGCATGAGCCCCACATAGCCTTCATATATACTGGGTGAGCCCCATATAACTACCTATATATAGCATGAGCCCCACATAGCCTTCATATATACTGGGTGAGCCCCATATAACTACCTATATATAGCATGAGCCCCACGTAGCCTCCATATATACACTGTGAGACCCACATAGCTCCCTATATATAGTATCAGCCCCCATATAACCTATACACAATATCAGCCCTCATATAGCCCCCGTATAGCTCCCTATATACAATATTAGCCCCCCACATAGCTCCCTATATACAGTATGAGCCCAACATAACCTCCGATATACAGTATGAGCCCCACGTATAGCTCCCTATATACAATATTAGCCCCCCACATAGCTCCCTATATACAGTATGAGCCCAACATAACCTCCAATATACAGTATGAGCCCCCACATAGCACCTATATATAGTATGAGCCCCCACATGGCTCCCTATATACAGTATGAGCCCCCACATAGCCCCCTATATACAGTATGAGCTCCCCCACATTGCTCTCACATAACTCTTGGTAGAAACTTGCCCAGTTCACTTTCTCTCTAATGAATGTAAAATGTAGCCCAGCAGGGGGCAGTGCGTGCCCCTTGCACGTGCCAGCTCACGTCTCATTAGTCTGACCACTTTTACCAACACAAGCGGTCTGCAAACTGCGATTATAAGCCTTCACATAGCCTCTCTATATACAGGATAAGCAACCACATAACCCCTATATGAGCTCTTGCATAGCTCCTTATACTGTATACAGGATGAGCCCCTACATAGCCCCCTAAACATATGTTAAAAAAATATATACTTACCTCGTTCCTGTTCACCCGGTGCTCTCCTCCGGTTCCTGGGGCTCCACTACTACTTGTGGAAGCTGGGGTGTGGCCTCCCTCTCCTGAGCTGGAAATTGTATTTAAAGGCTTCCCCTGACAGGTGTCTGGTGGTTAGGACCCGGTCCTTGTCTGCCCTTATTCACACAGACGTCAACTTTGGCACGTGACAAGGTTACTAATACTAGACAGTGTAGGACCGCCCCGACCACAGAGTCACCTTGTCGATGGTGGGACGGCTTTTATGCTATGTTTGATCAAATACAGTATTACGAAGAACTCTGTATGATTTAAATGCACTTTTGCTTTTTACTTATTTAATTATAGCAGGGTTTTTTTCATTTTGTCTTTTGTGGGTTTTGTATAATTGTGGCCGGCGCATACGTGCATGATGATATCATGTCGCCAGCACATCACAGGAGAGGTGACGGGAGCCACCTAGAGATGCGCTGCCATTCTGTATTGTCGCAGTGGAGCTCCAGGAAAGCTCTCTGACCGGAAATGTGCGCCGCCAATGTCAGCGCGCAAAACATAATGAGGGCAATCTGACCATGGGCCCCCTAAGCTGCGGTCCCCAGGCGGTAGCCCATATTGCCCTCATTATAATCCGCCTATGTTAGTATGTGTGTCCTTGGCTGCAGATATCTTGTCAGGGTGTGGGTGTCTTCTGCTTTATTCCAGAAAGTTGTAGTCTGTATAGATAAGCGGTCCAGAAAACTTGTAAGAGGGGCTCCCATCTACAAGACCCTCACAATGCACTTAGGGTACCGTTACACCTAGCGATGCACCAACGATCCCGACCAGCGATATGACGCGGTCAGGATCACTGGTGCATCGCTAGGTGGTTGCTAGTGAGCTGCCACACAGGCAGATCTCACCAGCGACATCGCTGGGGACGGGGATCGCTACTTACCTGTCAGACGCGGCGATCCTGCGTCCTCCCGCCCGGCTCCACGCGTCGCTCGTCTGGGGCCACAGGAAGCGGCCGACGAGGAATGGTCCAGGAGCTTCTCGCGCGACCAACGATGAGCAGCGGGGGAGCCGGTCGGAGGTAAGTATCACATGTAGCGATATCGCTAGCAATATCGCTGCTACGTCACAAAATCGGTGACTTTACAGCGATATTGCTATCGATATCGCAGTGTGTAACGGGGGCTTTTCAGTTAAACAGATTACCATTATTTATCACAACAATGCCACGACCTTGAAAGCGATCCTTAAACTGGGGTCAGGAACCTTCTCTGCCAGGACAGATTGCAACAGTGACACGCACCCTCAGCCACTGTATGTCACAGTGTGACCCTCTGAACTGCAACCATGGGCTTCATCATGCATCGCCCAAATCACAAAAGATCATTGATAGATAATGTTGACTCTAACGTCACCGTTGGACCCTGCACGGACCTGAGCTGATGACTGATTTCTCCTCCTGCAAACTACTCAATCTGAAGTTACGGAGGTCCACAAGACCCTAATTACCACTGGGTAAGCAGGCATTATGGGAAATCGGGAAACCAAAAATGGAGTATTCACAATATTAAGGAGAACAGACTCCGTTATTGTAAGGGGGAATATGAAGCCTCAGCATTAAACCGTATTAATAAATGGTTTTCCAAATCCACAATATGTATCCCTATAGCAGAACAAAGGGCTGTGGGATTCATATCTAATCAATAATTTACCAGGACTAGATGGTGTGATTGAGAAATCTTCCTCTATGGGCTAGTGTTTTAGAAGAGTGCCTGAATCATCTCTCCATGGCCTACTATTTATAGTAATTCCCAGTCTGTCATTTGCCGTGAGGCAGGAGGGGGCACCGACTCCTACGGATCTGTGACTTTGTCTATCCTATATAATGCTTCTGGAGAACTGTACAGGTGGCAGGAAAACAAAGGGCAGGACCGCTTCTACCCAGAGATAAACACGTGGCAGATACCCGATCAGTGGTCACATTGTCAGCCTCTTGCCAATCTGTCACGTGTCCAAATCTCTTGATGAGAAAATGTTACATATGGGAAGACTGGTGGACACATCATCTGTAAGCTGGTAATATAAGAGAGATGACTCTGGAAAGGATCTCCTGACTTTACTTATAACTTATGGGACATGTTCTACTGATCAACTGGCTGGTGTGGGCCAAATGTAGTTTATTCCACAGCTTCATACAAGGATCAAATTGTGGCCTTCATACAAGGATCAAATTGTGGCCCTCTGTAATGGAAGCCTTCACAGGCTGAACCAGGGGTATAAAGATAGCAGTCAACCACAGGCCATTGGCAGTGAAGGAGCCTAATGGCCCTTTTGCCACATATGAAGAAAACCCATATTATAAAAAGGTGAGGGTAAGTGGGGGCCTAAATGCAGATTTGGTATTGATGAGCTTCAGGCTAAACATCTCAGGTTGCTTAGATTTGTCATCCGTGGTCCATTTGACTAATGTCATGATGGTAAATATCGATAGCCCTCTAAACTCCTTATAATCTAGCTATTTCTCATATTTCACCAGTGATAGGGCGATTCCCTAAGAAAGGCACGACACATGTATTTTTAACCAGTTTTCTCATGCTTGAATCCTCTTGCTGCCCCCAATGCTAATGAGTAATCTACTGCATCATGACTTGCAGTGATTCATCACCTCTATTAATAAACGACACCACTTCACCGACATTTAATGTAGTTGTCCGTTTGTTGGAGTTGCTGACTATAATGTGATGATTCGCTTCCCCCCGTGATACCAGAATCTGCTGACTCGCACACGTCCCAAAAAGCCGTTCCAAGCAGCTGCTGCTCTTTTGGGCTCCAAATTGTTACATGACTCAAAAGAGGAAAGAAGACAGTGACATGGTCCGGGCAGTCTCTGGTACCACCGCGACCACGTTCCTCATCTCGTCTGCTGTGAGAACTCACGTGTCTTACTGATTCCTCTGGCATGGAAATATGGCATATGTATATGGCATAAAGGAGGAAAATTCAATAGAGATACCTCCTGCTTAGGAGTCACTTCTGAAATCTTCCCAGTATACCATGCCAGGAGCTAATCACTTCCAGAGTGTTACATTCCAGAATCCATGACATAATTTTTAGAATTTTTACATACTGTATAGCTCCTCCATCCCTTCTATACACCGGATTTGTTTGTAGAAAGCAGATTTTGGAGTCGCTGAAAATACAGAGCAACTCTCACCTACAATGCCTTTTTCCGGTTGGGCAAAACTAATTTTTCAATAGGAAGACACTTCAGGAAGTGCCATATCTTTTCCTGAAGTGTCTTTTTTAGTGTTTTGGGTTTTTTTGGTGCTTTTCCAATGTTTTCAGCTTTTGGCATTTCTTTATGAGCCTTTTTCCTTAAATTTTTTATTGGCGTTTTCAGGACTTTTTTTTTTGCTACATTCAGCAATGAAGAAACCATAGATGCAAAAATGATGACAAAATTCTCAAAAATACGTCTTTTGACCCTTCCCATTGACTTCTTTCATAAAGTATAGAGCGTCTCCAAAGTGGAAACCACCTGTAGAATGGTCAGGTCGTTTTAACATAGAAATTCACACGTTCATTGTTTTGAATGTTTAGTTACCTCTTTTTCAGATGCTTTTCACAGTGGAATCTGCATGAAAATACGTTTTGTGCACAAACCCTAAAGGTACATTATATTACATGACTTGCGGCGTTAAAAAAAATTACCGATCGACTAAATTTTTGGTGATTGGCAGTCGATTAATAGCTTGTTTAGACAGGCCGACTGCAGAACAAAAAGCAACAGATCATTCCATGAGCGTAGGCTGTCATTGTTCTCATTGTCATTTTGTGTAAACAGGACGTGTGCTGCCGAGAATGATGTTTAACCCCTTAGCGACAGAGCCAGTTTGCAGCTTAATGACCAGGCCAATTTTTGCAATTCTGACCACTGTCCCTTTATGAGGTTATAACTCTGGAACGCTTTAATGGATCCCGCTGATTCTAAGGCTGAGTTCACACGTGGCGTTTTTTTTGCGTTTCCGCGGCGGTTTTAACCGCGCGATTTTGCCGCGAAAACGCGAAACATAAGCATCCCATGCATTCCTATGGGATTCCGCAATGCTGTGCTAATGCTGCGGTTTTTACCGCGGCGGAATCGCTTTGCGGTAAAAAACGCAGCATGCTCATTATTTTGCGGAATCGCGGCGATCCCGCACCCATAGGAATGCATTGTTCCGCTTACTTCCCGCATGTGGCTGTGCACACCATGCAGAAAGTAAGCAGAACATTTGCGGATGGTACCCACGGTCCGGAGGAGAGGAGACTGTCCTCCGGGCTTTGGGTACCATATCCCTGTAAAAAATAGAATTAAAAATAAAAAATATTGTTATTCTCACCCTCCGACGTCCAGCGCAGCCTTCTCGCTTCTCTCCACGCTCCCGTTCCCAGTAATCCTTTGCGAAAATGCCCGCGATGGCGTCCGATCTCGCGGGATCGCAAAGTCTCGCGGTCATTCGCGCGACGTCATCGCGAATTACCGCGAGACGTCGCGATCCCGTGAGAACTGACGTCATCGCAGGCATTTTCGCAAAGGATTACTGGGAACGGATGCGCGGGACGTCGGAGGGTAAGAATAACACCATTTTTTTTATTTTTTTTTTACATTCTATCTTTTACTACTGATGCTGTATAGGCGGCCTCAGTAGTAAAAAGTTGGTCACACTCGTCAAACACTATGTTTGACGAGTGTGACCAACCTGTCAATCAGTTCTCCAAGCGATGCTACAGATCGCTTGGAAAACGCTAGCATTTTGCAAGCTAAATACGCTTGCAAAATGCTAGTTTTTCCGCGGGAAAATCGCTGGAATTTAAAATGCAATTTTCCTGCGGACTGGAATTCCGGAATTCTCGCGGTAATTTCCGCGAGAGTTCCGGTACGTGTGCACTTAGCATGAGACTGTTTTTTCGTGACATATTGTGCTTCATATTAGTGGTAAAATTTCTTCGATAAGTCTTGTGTTTATTTATGAAAAAAATGGAAATATGGCGAAAATTTTGAAAATTTTGCAATTTTAAAACTTTAAATTTTTATGCCCTCAAATCAGAGAGATGTGTCACACAAATTTCTTAATAAATAACATTTCCCACATGTCTACTTTACATCAGCACAATTTTGGAAGCAAAATTTTTTTTTGTTAGGAAGTTATAAGGGTTAAAAGTTGACCAGCGATTTCTCATTTTTACAACAAAATTTACAAAACCATTTTTTTTAGGGACCACATCATATTTAAAGTCATTTTGAGGGGTGTACATGACAGAAAATACCCAAAAGTGGCACCATTCTAAACACTAGACCCCTCAAGGTGCTCAAAACCACATTCAAGAAGTTTATTAACCCTTTAAGTGCTTCACAGGAACTAAAGCAATGTGGAAGGAAAAAATTAACATTTAACTTTTTTTTGCAAAAAAATTTACTTCAGAACCAATTTTTTTTAGTTTCACAAGTGTTAAAAGAGAAAATTAACCACAAAATTTGTTGTACAATTTCTCCTGAATACGCCGATACCCTATATGTGGGGGTAAACCACTATTTCAGCACACGGCAGAGCTCGCAAGGGATGGAGCGCCGTTTGACTTTTTCAACGCAGAATTGGCTGGAATTGAGATCGGATGCCATGTTGCGTTCGGAGAGCCCTTAATGTGCCTAAACAGTGGAAACCTCCAACAAGTGACCCCATTTTGGAAACTAGACCCATTAAGGAACTTATCTAGATGTGTGGTGAGCACTTTGAACCCCCAAGGGCTTCACAGAAGTTTATAACGTAGAGCCGTGAAAATAAGAAATCTATTTTTTTCCACAAAGATGATCTTTTCGCCCCCAAATTTTTATTTTTTACAAGGGTAACAGGAGAAATCATACCTGCACAGTTGTTATGCGATTTGTCCTGAGTACGCCGATACCACATATGTGGGGGGGAACCACTGTTTGTGCGCATGGGAGAGCTCGGAAGGGAAGGAGTGCCATTTTGGAATGCAGACTTTGATGGAATGGTCTGCGGACATCATGTTGCGCTTGCAGAGCCCCTGATGGGCCTAAACAGTGGAAACCCCCAACAAGTGACCCCATTTTGGAAACTAGACCCATTAAGGAACTTATCTAGATGTGTGGTGAGCACTTTGAACCTTCAAGTGCTTCACAGAAGTTTATAACGTAGAGCCGTGAAAATAAAAAATCCATTTTTTTTCCACAAAAATGATCTTTTCGCCCCCAAATTTTTATTTTACAAGGGTAACAGGAGAAATCATACCAGCACAGTTGTTATGCGATTTGTCCTGAGTACGCCGATACCCCATATGTGGGGGGGAACCACTGTTTGGGCGCATGGGAGAGCTCGGAAGGGAAGGAGTGCCATTTTGGAATGCAGACTTTGATGGAATGGTCTGCGGGCATCATGTTGCGCTTGCAGAGCCCCTGATGGGCCTAAACAGTGGAAACCCCCCACAAGTGACCCCATTTTGGAAACTAGACCCATTAAGGAACTTATCTAGATGTGTGGTGAGCACTTTGAACCTTCAAGTGCTTCACAGAAGTTTATAACGTAGAGCCGTGAAAATAAAAAATCCATTTTTTTTCCACAAAAATGATCTTTTCGCCCCCAAATTTTTATTTTTACAAGGGTAACAGGAGAAATCATACCAGCACAGTTGTTATGCGATTTGTCCTGAGTACGCCGATACCCCATATGTGGGGGGGAACCACTGTTTGGGCGCATGGGAGAGCTCGGAAGGGAAGGAGTGCCATTTTGGAATGCAGACTTTGATGGAATGGTCTGCGGGCATCATGTTGCGCTTGCAGAGCCCCTGATGGGCCTAAACAGTGGAAACCCCCCACAAGTGACCCCATTTTGGAAATTAGACCCCCTAATGAACTTATCTAGATGTGTGGTGAGCACTTTGAACCCCCAAGCGCTTCACAAAAGTTTATAAACGCAGAGCCGTGAAAATAAAAAGTCTTTTTTTATTTCCACAAAAGTGATTTTTTAGACCCCAATTTTTAGACCCCCAAAGTTGGCAAATAGTGGAAACCCCTCAATTCTTGCTCCAACCCTAACCCCAACACACCCCTAACCCTAATCCCAACCCTAATCCTAATTCTAACCCTAATTCTAGTTCGCCCTAACCCTAATTCTAACCCTAGTCGTGACCCGAGCCCTAACCCTAGCCCTAGCACAACCCTAACCCTAGCCCTAACCCTAGCCCAACCCTAACCCTAGCCCAACCCTAACCCTAGCCCAACCCTAACCCTACCCTAACCCTAGCCCTAACCCTACCCTAACCCTAGCCCTAACCCTACCCTAACCCTAGCCCTAAACCCTACCCTAGCCCAACCCTAACCCTAACCCTAATGGAAAACTGAAAAAAAAAATATTTTCTTTATTTCATTATATTGGCCTATATAAGGGAGTGATAAACGGGGGGGTTATGTACTATTTTTTTTATTTTGATCACTATGATCTTTTATCATAGTGATCAAAATAATGAATGGAATCTGCCAGCCGGAGCCGGCAGATTCCCGGCGGGCGCACTGCGCATGCGCCCACCATTTTCAAGATGGCGGCGCCCATCGGAGGATGCCGGCGGGTCGTGGGACCACCGGGAGGGGACGGAGGGCCACGGAGAGGTACCGGGGGGGATCGGGGACCCTATTTCTCTCTCCTCTGATGTGCGATCACATCAGAGGAGAGAGAAATTAAATGTAAAATCGCGGCTTTTTTTTTTTTGCGGTCGCCGTTATAGGGTTAATAACGGCGATCGCAAAAGCGGGGGTCGGTAAAAACCGACCGATTCATGTTCTTTGGGGTCTCGGCTACCCCTGGCAGCCGAGATCCCGGAGAAAATCCGACACTGGGGGGCGCTATTCACTTAAATCACAGCGCCGTGAATTAACGGCGCTGTGGTTTTAGTACCCTTAATTACCGCCGTTAAAAGGCGTATCGGCGGTCGTTAAGGGGTTAAGGAAGCTTAAAAATCATTTTACCCAATGAACAAGCTCATTTTTCAAGTGATTGTTAGCCTGTTTACACTGCCGGGTTATCTTGAATCGAGCATTCCTAGGTATGCTCATTCCTGATAATTGTGCAGTGTAAATGCACCTTAAATTGGTTGTCCAATCTAAAGTTACAAGTCTGCAGTTACTCTACATGACTGCAGACTTGTCATTCCTCACATCGCTTGTACTGCATGCTGCGAGGATTCTACGTTGCCGGGAGCCGTGGTCATGTGACCTCAAGTATGTGATATAAATAATCCTGGCTTAATTCCAACTAGATGAGCGCAGCCTCCCCTAAATGCCGGATGCGTCTTGTCGGGATGTGGCCAGGAGTACGCATATTGCATTTTTGCGGTCACATGACCGCCCTCCTGTAGAATCCTCACAGCACACAGGGCACACAATGTGAGGAATCACAAGCCTGCAGTTACAGAGCGGGAGTGCAAACTTAGCATTAGGCCGGACAACCCCTTTAAGTGATAATTTCAATACATTGTAAAACTTATCTCGTACTGACCCTTAGTTAGGGCTTTTATGATAGTCCAGAGCTGCATTCACAATGCTGCAGGAAGCAACTTATATGGTATTGATCCCTCCCCATAGCCAGTATAATATCCCAGAGCTGTATTCACTGAGCCTTGCGATCTCCCAGCAATCCTTAGTGTGTCATAGTTTGTTGTGATGACCTGCTCTCTGGGACTGCGGCCATTACACATGACACTGTATAGTCTTCAGCTACATTCTTTATTATCTATACTCTCATGTACAGCACCATGGAACCAATGGTGCTTTATAAATAGATACCGTAATAATAATAATAATATGATTGTAAGCTGCAAAATAGTGTTCAAAGGTGAATGGGGTTTTCCAAGACTAACATATTGATGACCTATCCATAGCAAATTAAGTAAATGGAGATAAAGGCCAATACACAGGAGCGGCCTCGAAACAATGTACAAAACTGTCCCAGCTCTGTACATTGTTTACATCCGATCACCATCGGAGCAGATAACAGCTGACTGTGGGGGTGCTCAGTGTATGACTCACCGACCTGATATTGATGACTTATTCTATGGATAGATCATCAATTTGTTAATCCTGGGCAACCCCTTTGAGGATTCTGGCTCCTAATAACAACCTCTGTCCTTTTGCCCTATTAGGATATAAGGGCTTCTTCTACTCAGGAGGACCTGTCCAATCCAAGCAGTTGAATGACTGGTCTCTAATGATGCAGTTCCTCCAGAGTGGTCATGGCATGGAAATTACGAGGCCGATACACCAAAGCA
The DNA here is from genome assembly GCF_039654945.1 of Dendrobates tinctorius. Taxonomy (NCBI): domain Eukaryota; kingdom Metazoa; phylum Chordata; class Amphibia; order Anura; family Dendrobatidae; genus Dendrobates; species Dendrobates tinctorius. The sequence goes on from NW_027361802.1 coordinate 11,168,778, forward strand.
GCTCGTTCCAAAGCCTGCAAGTTGTTGTTTACGCAAGTGTTCGTCATTGTCCAAAAATTTTGTGACATTTGGCTAATTTTTGGAAAGTGGGTGCAGCTTGGCTGATGGAAGTGTGACTGAGTGTGCCTATCAAATTCATTGTAACCTACACCAAAAAAGTGTCATAAATTATAAGCGAAAGACTCGGCAAATTAATTAGGAGACACTCAGCTCTTTATGAATTTGGCGCAACTCATTCAAGCACACCCTTCACGAAGCCTGACGTAGAAAACGCCAATGAATCGAAAGTCTAAGTGGCCACGTAAAGCTCTTAGGGTTCTCTACATGAGACGTTCCCTTTAAGTCATCTCTGAGGTTTATGACCTGAAGCTTACATGGCTTTAGCTTATGGTAGGAGCATTTTATTCCATATACCAGTACACAGCCTGAAGATCTTCCAGGGTCATCTCAGGTGAATCCAAGCCATTGCCTGAAGACAAGCCCCTTACATAATGTTACGCCCAGAATCTCTACGTTCTGGTGGAGGATGAAGAAGCAAGTAGCCATCAGCAGTTAGTTGGCAACTTAGACAATAAGGTTATTGTGTGATGTAGTATAAGACTAGGAGCATTTTTATTAACCATTTGCTGCTTGATGCTTTCATCCTGGTTATCGTCTTCCTTCCAAGGTATCCGGCTTCTAGCAGTGAAGTCACTGGTAGAGAACAATGGCACAATTTGCTGCAGGTCTGCAAAATCTGAATTGTAATATGGCATATGAATTTTTGGCTTAGTCTGACCCGACCAAGAAGGATCTTCTGAAAGAAATGCCTGGAGGAATTACTAAATTTAGACTATTTTTTATGCATACGATTAAAAACTGGATAAAGTCAGCTCACCAGACACAGCAGACAGGCTCTTTCTAGTTTAACCGTTTCCAGCCATTATCTTCTATTAGCTTCTCTTTCTCCGGAAGAGAAAATGCTGCAAATGCACTTTTTAAAAAAAATTTTTTTAGAAGGCATAATTCATAAAACCTCCATCCTTTGCGGTCACAAGAATTCCCATGAATGTTTTTGAATCATCCGGATTAAAAAAAAAAAACTGCATCAGTCATGGCTCATTCAGAACCTGCCTTGTTTACAAGATGAGGGACGGCAGCGCCGCTTTAAGAGATTGTACTGCAGCAAGCAGCAGGGAAGTTCATCTGAGGACACAGATTCAGTTCTCAGAAATCCCCTCTGCTGGAACATGCAGTTCAGTGTTGCACATGAACAGACTGCCCTGGATTTGAAACTGCAGCCCGCCCTAAACTGTATGGGGACAAAACCATGGCGCTAACAATACCATCCTAAAAAAAAAAATCCTTTTGTTATGCCGTGTCCTACGCATCACCTCGCTTAACCGTGACTCGCATTTTGTTTCTAAAAATACGGCTCTGATGAGCAAAGTGTAATATCGCAAGTCCCGGACGTTAAATCCTGCTCGCATCGATGATCGGTCTTTTACGAAATCCATAAAACATGTGCAGCGCGTGTAATGATTTAACACGTGAACTGCTGTTTACGAGACGATTGTGCATTACATGCTGCTAAGCAAAAATGAAATGCCGTACTGTCGTCCCGATCCCGGGCAACATATTAATGTATCAGTACAAAGAGCAAGAATCTATAATAGGGGGGACGCCCGCGAGTGACAACAGACGTAAAACCTTCAGTAAACAGATGGCTGACAGCCAAAGTACCAAAACGTGAGCTGTCTCATGAATTTGCTTCCTCCACTTAGGCAAATGGATTCAAACAGAGCTTATTATTCGAGTAGCCAAGACCCCTTGTGACAGGGTAGGCTGGTGGAGGTGGTGGGAAGAGCGATAGATAAACTGTGCGCAGCTTCTGCAGCTGTGGATTAGTAAGGGATGTTAGAATGGATTTTTCAAGTCAGACACAAAGAACATTCTTCATGCAGCAGTGTGCCACCTACTGATTTGCTTTGAGATGGATGCCCAAGTAGGTAGGGCTAGTACCTTAGCAGCATCCTTATGTGATTCAAACTTGTAGAAAATATTTTCTCAGAACGTGATCTTCAGGGTAATGCCTTTTCCTTTTCCCTTTTTTTAAGAATTTTTAGCTATTTTTTTAAGAGGAGTAACCTTTGAGAGTTTCATTAGGTAATGTTGGAAAGCAGAAGAGTCTTGCTCTCATATCTAGTATAGTTATGGAATTTTTGTGAAAGAATTAATCCGTAAGTATTAAAAAAAAAAGATATAAGGTCTTTAAATATTTTAAAGGTTTTTTTTTCTTAACAAGTTATCACCTATCCAAAGTGATGTTTCCGTATTGGAGTAATGCCACTGGTGGACACAGTCAGGAAAGGGCCCTAGTGCAAGAACAATATATGGGCCCACTGCAGCCCAAAAAATTGATCTTAATGCACGATTCCACCTGCTTTTAGAGGTGGTTGTGGGCCCCCTTTCCTCTTGGGCCCCTGTGTTGCCGCACAGGTTGTCCCAATGTTATGTCCGCCCCTGAGAATTGCGCACCCTAATGTTACATCATGGTCGGAAGAATAGAAGGAACTAAGGCGAAGAGGAAGACCGGCAAGCTGATGGTTTGATACTGTCTCAGTGGAGAAGACCCTGGTGGACCTACCTAGGCTTACTCAAGATCTATCTTCATCCATCAAGTCTCCATAACTTGAGATTAAGCTGAAGGCCATTAAATAAATATTTAAAATGTTACTGTTTGGGGATAAATACAGCGATGTCACAGTACGGCGAACATGCACGTAGTGATGTAACACTAGAGGGATAAAGCACATCATGATATCATAACACAAAAAAGGTCATTCTCTACACTGTGACTTCATAATATCAAGAGGTGTTAATGACCATCATTCTTATGTCAAAAGCACCTTGAAGTATAAAGTAATAATATATTGTGAGACTAATAGCGTATAAATATATACATATGTCCACGGTTTCTAACATATGAGCAAGACTAAAATACGACCTATTGATTGCCAAAATATAAATCAGAAAGAGGGGGATGATGGGGTTGACCACCAAAAGGACGATCACAAGGTCATAAAAATGTAATATTTATTAAATCCTTATTTTAAATACACACTGACAAGTCAGGACAGACAAGGGATAAAACGACATTCATGTACAGAAAAACACATTAGGGCATGATGCATCACATGGGCAAATAGTATCATGAGAATAATGGGTACAAAAAATCATTAGCTCTTAGTAACAAGATAATATGGTGAAATAATGCATGATGCTGATCATCAAAGAACAAAGACACCATGTCACATAAATGGTCATTACCTGGTAAATTTCACCAAAATTTCATCCAGAGAGCCCAGTAGTGCATCCACCCTTCCCAACGTATATTTCGGAGTAATTCTGAATAATTCCTTCTTCGGGTATAGGGAAGATGACCTGACGGACGGACGGATTTGTCAGAATAGAGAAAGGAAGGTTTGCACAGCTTAGACAGGTGTCAGTTATTACAGTGGGGAAACAGCTAGGAAAGTGTAGTGGACGTGCAGTACCGTGGGTTGACCATTAGAGGGCAGGGAGGAGTGTGAGCATAGGACTTGACATCAGCTTAGGGCTTAAGAAACCGTTGGTCATGGGGGGCGAAGTCAGAGGGAACCGGGAAAGTTATAAATTTGATAGGAGGGTTCCAGAAAGTTCCAGTCCCCAGGGGGAGCACAAGTGACAGGAGGACTACGACACAAAAGTACCGCAGCGTAGACGAGGCACAGAGGAAAAGCATACCGTATTGAGAGAGACGACTGATCAGCAAAAGTACTGTTGGTTTACGGGCCTAAGGCGGCCACAGTGACGGATCTGACAGGAGTGTCTAAGAGTGAAGAGGGGACAGTGCGTACATGTACGTCCCCGGTGTAAAGTACGGTGTGCGTGAAGCGGCCCTGGATATGGATGGCCGCGAAGGAGATATTGTGGTGTACTGTGAGGGCCGTCAGTCGGACGGTGAGAAAATAAACTTGGACCTGTTGAACCCAAAACCTGCCTCATCTTGTGTCTATACGTTGCTGCGCGGTACCCAGAGGGACCACCCCCCAGCTCGGCCCACCAACCCTACACTTGGCGTAGTCGGCAGGATCGCGCTGCTAATACGTCATCTGCGACAGGCCTGCCCCAAGGGATGGAAAAAGACAGACTGCTCTGTGTGGATTATAAGCGTCTGTGGAATATAAATCACTCACCTGGGGATTACAAATCGGGAACACTGTGGAGGACCCGCGTTGCTGGCAGAGGATCCGAGGCGGTGCCAGGTACTGGGCAGAATGGCGGTGTTGCTCCAATGCAGAGGCGAGGTCCAGGTGTTTACAGTTGTCCAGAATGGACTGGGACCCCCTCCAGCGTACCCCATGGGGAAGCGGTATGTACCCGGACGCCGACGCTCCCATACACTGGATCCTGGCAGATGGGTGGAGAGGCCTGCCAACGCCCCACCCAGCAGAGGGAGTGGCACTGAGGGAAAGCTTGGCTGCGGCTGCTTGGCGCCATTTGACTGCTGCCCAACGGACGGTATGAGACGCTGCAGGTGTCGAGGCATCGGGCGCCTGGAGTGGCGATGGCGGAGGGAGGTCGAGCTTCGCCAGAAAACGTCCCCCTTAGAGCCACGGGCAGGCAGCTGGATGTTGAGTGGAGAAGCGGAGCCTGTGCGGAATTAGCGGGAGCGGCCACCGAAGTTACCAGCAGAGAGCCTCCCTGCGGAGCCCCTGAGCCTGGAGGCTAGCCCCGCCCAATGGCAGGGTGAAGAGCAGAGACTGCGGGAAGAGCCACGTGATGACGTGATGGAGGCCACGGCGCCGGGGAAGGTGAGAGTTCCCCAGGCCCCGACAGTGACTCCGCAAGTGGCCCCTACCATTCAGCCGCAGCATGCGGCATTCTGTGTTTCCAGGAACCCGGCTAAGGAGGGCCCTACCATCTATGCAGAATTGAGCAGGGCCTCCGCTCCTGGTCCTAAACTGCCGCGCCCGGTGTCGCTGGTGCGGAGTCTGACCATAGAAGATGCCGTTGCATCCCCCCTGTCACTAGTGACCTCATCTTCAAAGTCGGCCGCTACCCCGGTTCCGGCTGAAACTTTAGGTGCGGCCTGCCCTGCGGCCGCTGTTATGCCGGCGCTGGAACCGACTGTGGCCTGCTTGACAGGCCCCGTGGCCCAATTCTCTGTGAACACGGCTGCTCCCACCCGCCACCCGGCCCCAGCGGCTGCTGGGCTGCTGACATCATCGGCTGCCTCTGCCCTGCTCCCTTCTTTGGCGGAACCCTGCCCACCGGACTCCAGAGCCTGCATTGTACCCTCCGTTTGGGTTGCGGAGGTTATTAAGAAGAAGAAGGCCCGGGAGCAAGAGATATGGAACCTGCTCCATGCAAAGGGAGAGGCTGGTATGGCGGCTAAGAGATCTTTGGGGCGGCTCGTGTATACGAACATGGCCAAAGGATACGGATTCATACGGGATCTTGCGACTGGCCAGAAGGTTTATATAAACGTTACCTCTATTCGTCATGGCCGGGCTTTGCAAGAGGGGGATCTGGTGTCTTATTATAAAGAATACTGCCCCCGCGGTTACTATGTGGTAGCCGTGTTCGCAGAGTCTGAAGAACACGAGCCCCCATAAAGAGAACTGTTGCGGACACTCTCGGTATCCCAGGAACTCCACGGCTGTGGGGCCCCTTACTCCTGACCACCAGAAGGTGGATTGAACTGTCAGGCGTTCGTTGCACCGTTGTGCAGGTTATAAGGACAGTTGCGTTTTGAGTGAAGATTTTTCTTGTTTCCTATTTGTTGTTTAACTGTTGCGACAATCTCCTCTTTCTTTCGTCTTTCTAAGTTCCTTTTATAGGAAAGTATACGTAAATATGTGGCCTGACAAAGCGGGGATACGTAGAAGAGAGTGTCCATGTCCAAGGAAGGGGGGAAGAAGACATGTGATGTTTTGTTATAATATGTTGGTTTTAAAACATTAGTAAAAAGAAAAAAAAAAGTAAAAATGGGGTACTTGTGATATTGTAAAGTTGTTTTGCTGTATAATATGCACAAGAAAATGCAACAGGTCCGGGTAAGAGAGGGTCTGAGCGACCAAAGGGAAGTGTGAGATCCGAAGGGGTCTATGTGTTGAGAGGGTCTGGGAGACCGAGACGCCGACCATGACGTGTAATCAAAAGAATGGCAAAGAGATGGAAGACGTGAGAGACAGTCATCCCAGGTCAGGTCCCTGACACCATGGACACCCCTGAAGGAAGAAGGCAGATGCCGACAATGATCTGGTAGGTGTAAGGCCTCGATCATGGCGTACCAGATACTGGAAGGTGACAGAAGGGGAGAGTAGGAGAAGGTACACGCCAGAAAGAGAATCCAGGTGTACCTAGCCCAATTTGAAAGACGTCATGTGGCGTGCGCGCTGGCGAGTAGCAGTAGGCTGCTCGGAGCATGGTGCTCCAGGTTTGGTTCGGCCCCCGCGAGTAGTGGGTTTGGCCCAACAGCTGGTCCGACAACAGAAGGTAGGGTAAGCTTCAGAATGACGAAGGCAGGGACTACGATTGTCGAGGATGACAATAGACAAAGGAAGGGGGAGTGTAGGGAAGGTGACCTGATGGACGGATGGACTTGTCAGAATAGAGAAAGGAAGGTTTGCACAGCTTAGACAGGTATCAGTTATTACAGTGGGGAAACAGCTAGGAAAGTGTAGTGGATGTGCAGTACCGTGGGTTGACCATTAGAGGGCAGGGAGGAGTGTGAGCATAGGACTCGACATCAGCTTAGGGCTTAAGAAACTGTTGGTCAAGGGGGGCGGAGTCAGAGGGAACCGGGAAAGTTATAAATTTGACAGGAGGGTTCGGTTCCAGAAAGTTCCAGTCCCCAGGGGGAGCTCAAGTGACAGGAGGACTACGACAGTTTGGGCACTGTGAGAGAACCAAACCAGGGGGACTGAGGAGAGAGAAAGTCGGGGGGTGGTCCTGACACAAAAGTACCGCAGCGTAGACGAGGCACAGAGGAAAAGCATACCGTATTGAGACGACTGATCAGCAAAAGTACTGTTGGTTTACGGGCCTAAGGCGGCCACAGTGACGGATCTGACAGGAGCGTCTAAGAGTGAAGAGGGGACGGTGCGTACATGTACGTCCCCGGTGTAAAGTACGGTGTGCATGAAGCGGCCCTGGATATGGATGGCCGCGAAGGAGATATTGTGGTGTACTGTGAGGGCCGTCAGTCGGACGGTGAGAGAATAAACTTGGACCTATTGAACCCGAAACCTGCCTCATCTTGTGTCTATACGTTGCTGCGCGGTACCCAGAGGGACCACCCCCCAGCTTGGCCTACCAACCCTACACAGCTACGAGTGAGGAAGGAATTATTACGAAACGTTCACTGGGGAGGAATAGTTTTTGCCAATTATTGTAAAAAAAAACAGGTAGTTCCTGTACACTGTGTGAGTAGCTGGAGCACATTTTTCTTTCATTTTGCAAGCTGACAGACAAGATGCTAAGCTATAAGAAATACCAGTTGTAGCTGTGTTATCTTTGTTCTTGAATAAATATATATTCATTGCTGAATGGCTGGACAGTACAAACATTAATCCTCTGTCAACACAGTCACAAAAGAGCATACCTCCAAAATTTTAAACATAGGCAGAGGAAGATGTTTTGTGGCAAATATTGTTTCTACGCTCTACAATACCATTTTCATACCCCCCATGCAGTAAATTGTCCCTTCAAAATGTCCACATGCACAGTATTTTCCACAGTGAATTCCCCCACACAATTTGCCCTCCGTACCCCTCACATGCATAACACATGACAACCCCACAGCAGGATGTACCCACACATTATAAAGCCCCCCCACAGTTTATCCCCATACATTATTTTGCCCAAATAACCCCAATTTGATGGCGTTCACATCTCGTCATAAAGTATTATGACCTCCACAGTCCCCCTCACACAGAATGATGCCCCCAAAACCCTCCACACAAAATATGATGTCCCCCAGAAGTTTCAATCCCCAAACAGTATGATGGAACCAACAGCTCCCATACACGGTATGATGGTATTCACAGCATCCACACAAAATGATGCTTCCCCTCCGCTTCCCATCTCCTTGGCATAATTCTGTGGTCTGTGCATTATGTAGATTGAGGCTCCATGCAGCAGGCACAATGTAGTGATATCAGGCATCATGCAAACAGAATGGCAGAATGTTGGCACAGGGAGTTGATGGCTCCTGAGGATGCATATACCACTGAAATAGAAATGCCAGGTGGAAGGGGGGTAATGCTTGACACCAGGCGCCCCAACTCACAAGCCCCATAGTGGCCACTTGTCTTGCAACTTTGGGCAGTACGCCTTTGAAGATATATATGACTACAGCCCACATTACTTATGTGAGTACTTTAACAGCATTCACTGTTAACTGAAGAAAAACTATTATTACATTCATAATCTGTTCAAGATCCTCCAGCTTTAAAAATAAATCTTGGACACATCAATTTTCTTTGGACTCACAGGTAAAAAGTGCCGTATTTTTACGGACTATTCTTGAATTTGAGGACGGTTGGTAACCCAGTATCTGAGACAAGTAACCATTCCTCTGTTAATCAGGTCAAAATTCATTGCCATTCTGAAGTGGTTTACACGTACTAGTGGCATAGCAATAGAGATTGCTGAGGTTGTAGTTACACCCAGGCCACGGTGCCTCAGAGGTTGGTGGTGCTGTAAGTAGCATATGATATATGAGTGGCACACTGGCACGGATGACACCGCAGAGATCACGCAGATCCCACCGCTGCCACCGATTTGTCACAGATGACACCGGAGAGATGACGCAAATCCAACCGCTGTCACCAGTTTGTCAGGGGAACATAATTCTGCTCCCTTCAATTGTCAGGGCAATTACGCAATTGATTGTCTAGTGATAGACGAGGCCGCAGCTGCTTTTACTACTAGGCCTGTTATTGGAGAACTCACAATGAGTGTATGATATGTAGTCATCTGATTCCAACGCATGGAATATATGTATATATATATATATATATATAATGCTACTCATCGCTGCACTCGAGGTAATTTTGGTCGGCCGGCCACTCCTGGGAAGGCTCACCACTGTTTCATGTGTCCGATATTTGTGGAAAATGGCTTTCACTGCAGTTTGCTGGAGTCCCAAAGCTTTGGAAATGACTTTATAATAATTTCCGGACTGATGGATCTCAATTACTTTGTTTTTCATTTGTTCCAGAATTTCTTTGGATCGCCGCATGATGTCTAATTTTTGAAGTTCTTTAAATTTAATTTGTCCACAGTCGAAACACCAACTGTGATAATGCTACTTACTTGGCTGCTTACAGAGGTAGACACAGGAACTGTTCTTCTGCTGGGTTGTTTAACACAGCATAAACCAGTGAAGGGTTCAATAGAAAAATATGACCTTTCTGGCAAAAAAAAAACCAGGAAAAGAAACCAAACGTATAGCACAGTCTATATATCTGCGGGGATCCACCCGCTCAGGGTACAACAACAGAGTACAGAGTTCAACCTAGTTCTACATAAACACTTCTCTGGAGCTCTTGCCTCCAGACACACAGACAGAAAGAAAAACTCAGTGGCCAGACATTTAGACTGCTGAACCACACCTTTGAGGTGGAGAAATTGTGAGTAGTTGTCCCACCTATCTCTTACAACTACTCACAAAAAACCCAACCTTGTCATGGCCAAATAATCCCTCACATACCTTGCTGGAGAACCACCAATTGGGCAAGTTCTCCCACTTAAAAAGATGACAAAGGCCGGTAATTGACATCATAGGTAGACCACAACAGTGTGTGCCAACCTTGTGAAGACTTACAGAAAACGTTTGACCTCTGTCATTGGCAACAAAAGATATATAACAAAATATTGAGATGAACTTTTGTTAATGACCAAATGCTTATTTTCCACCATAATTTGCAAAACAAAACTTGCCAAATCAGACAAGGTGATTTTCTGGATTTGTTTTCTCATTTTGACTCTCATAGCTGTGGTCTACCTATGATGTCAATTACAGGCCTCTCTCATCTTTATAAGTGGGAGAACTTGCACAATTGGTGGCTGGCTAAATACTTCTCCCCCTCCTCCCCCCCGCTGTATCTCCACTCACACACGTTGCCAGTGTCACAATATTTATATTGGTTCCCAGAGCAGATATCTTCTGTAGGTTGTCTCTAGTTCAATAGATCTTGAAGTGTCAGCTCTTTCTCACTTCCCCAGTTATAATGAATCACATTTGTTGAATGTGGGGGTGATATGTCCCTTTTCTGGAGATGTCTTTATAGAGTTAAATTTTTCTCTACGACACGCACAATTTTATTTTATATTGGAGCACTAGAATGTGAGGTTACATCTCTCCCAGCTGTACTTAACAGTAGGACTTGTGCTTTACATCATTTTATTGTGCCCTTTAACTTGTAATCTCTGGTAATGTTATGGTAACCCCTCCCCGATAGCTGTACATGATGAGGTCGTAATATCATCATGTATTAGAGTTGTTACCCACCTTAGACGCATTTATGTTCAGGCCATACTGTGACTATTGTTTTGCATAAAAATAATACATATATGTAACATTATATAAAGTTTAACTCTCGCTAGGTGCGGTTTAATGATTAAGTGTGGATCATGCCAAAGTATACACTTTCACTGCCAATATCAGGCATTCTGTCCTCCCACCTAGTGCTTCGCTTTCACAGTTCAGGTTATCCAACCCATCAACATCATTTCTTAGAGGTGTAAAAACAAGAAATAATGTTTATTTTTGTGGTCAGTTGAAAGAGGAAAGATAAAACAATAAGCTGTAACATGTATAAATAATCACACTAGTCAGATATTATGGTCATGTACATTAAGTTATAATGTGATATAAAGGAGTTCCTTGAGGATGTTTTTCCTAATGGATTTTAAGGCTGTTGTCCACTACTGGACAGCCCTTTGTTACTGGGCCCAGGTAAGTAAAAAAAAAAAAAAATTGATGCCCACCTTGGGGACTGGTACCACTTTTCTGTGCTCAGAGGTGTTCCCTATGCTAGGATCAACATTTAGCATGGGTATTAAGCAAGTGCTGCAGCCAATCAGCATCCACTGATCAGCTGCAGCTCCCGCATTCTGTCTGAAGGAAAGTTAGTGTTTATTCAGCTTAAGGGCTCGTTCACACTGGCGAGTAGCTTCTGATGATTTTCTCATGCAAGAGAATCGGATGCTATATGCAAATGACCCTTGGCTCAAATTCTGAGCACAGGTGCGGAGGAGATGGACAAAGTCATGTCTCCATTGTCGACGTCCGGTAATCTGATGACATCTGAGCACAGTATGATGATACACACAGATAGCAATCAGCCATATTATACAGCAGTTTGAGCGAACCCTAAGGGTAGGTGCAAATGAACATATATTTTCTCATCTGAAAGAATCGGGTCTGTTATGCAAATCACACTCTGATCAAACTCTGATCACAGCTGATTCTCTGGGATGAAGAGAAGATGGAGAAAAAATTCTCCATCTTCTCCATTGTGTTAGTATGTGGAAATCAGACTGCACTGATATGTTATCTGAGTGCAGTCCTATATTTCCCCTGACTTATTGACTCGCATGGCAGAGTTCAATTTGAATATCAGGTCAAACTCTGGCTTGTTGAGATATTTTTACCGGACTGGCTCTGTCTGAGGAAAAAATAGGACGTCTGCATGGCTGCATAAAATAACATTGGTCCGGGTGCGATTGGATGCTTTATGAAATTCAGGGCCGGTTTTAGACAAAGTGAAGCCCTGGGCAAAAGTTTAAAAATATTGCACCTTCACACAGAAACATTTTGATTGTATTTCCATGTGCTGAGTTCAGACTATTAAAGGAGGGTGAGCAACAATATTGAAGTCGTTTGACGCTTGTTTCCTCTTTATGCCAGTTGATGCAGAATGATGGAGGCAGAACAATCACTAATAGATCAGTCTGTCCCCATGCTGCCCCCATGGAGTATAATTCAGCCACTATAAAGTATAATGCAGCCCCATAAAGTATAACGCAGCCCTATATAGTATAATGCAGCCCCATATAGTATACTGCAGTCTCCATATAGTATAATGCAGCCCCATATGGTATATTGCAGCACTATAGAGTATAATGCAGCCCCCATATATTATAATGTATCCCCATATAGTATAATGCAGCCCCCATAGAGTATGATGTAGCTCCATAAAGTATAATGCGACCCCATATAGTATAATGCAGCCCATAGAATATAATGCAGCCCCCACAGAGTATAATGCAGCCCCACAGAGTATAATGTAGCCCCCATAGAGTATAATGCAGCCCCCATAGAGTACATATAGTATAATGTAGAACATAGTCATCCAGTATTATGGCCACCACGTGATTAAAAAAAATGCAATGCTCACCTCTCCCCTTTCTCCCTGCTGCTTCAGTCTCTGCAGCACATCTACTCAGCAGCTCCACTGACGTCATTGGGCCTGCAGCATCAGACGCAGAGGGGGAATGATGGGAGAGGGAGCATCGCCTGATGCTCCCTTCTTCATCATTGCTTTCATCTGTAATGTCCCCCCTGACTCATGGGTCCCATAGCAGCTGGGTGGTGTGCACGACACTGGGGGGGCCCTGAAGGAAAGGGGGCCCTAAGCAAATGCTTAGTTTTGCCTGCCCCTAATGCCAGCCCTGGTGAGATTGTACTCGTACTGATACTACGGTCGTCTGCACCTGCCCTAAGGGGAGATAATAATCCAGTATGTCCAATTTCTAACTGCCAATACCTGTTCAAACCGAGATAAGCTACTGCCAGAGGAGTCTAGCAGTGGCTCTCTTGTAGAGAACACAGCCACAATCTACCATTTTCCTAGAAAGCTGCTTTGATGGCTAGCTTGCAAGTTGTTTTCCTGCCCAGGAAAAGCCAAAAAAGTCTTGCATAGTGAAGTAAATACATAATGGCTGATATAGATGGCTGTATTCTGTGTAGATCATTCACTGTTAAACCCTGCAGAATAGCTTTAATATGTAAATATACTATCTGACTGCATATGTAATGGTAGTGATTGAGCGCAATATTGCCAGCTCATGAGAGCGCTGTTTGGAGAAGAATGTGTTGCTGCCTATGGACATTTGTACTAGAATCCACCTGCTGCACACACCCATCGGTTCATGAGGCGCGATAAGCGGTGGATTCATTCTGAGAAGTCTTGTGACTAATGTTTTTTCTTAGCACACTGCAGCTGTTATTAGTACAGGGAAAAAGAAAGAGAAGGATGGAGCAAGGCCAGAGAATCAACAGGAGGATAAACATGTAGAGCAGGCAGGCAACATTTCCTGAAGCCTCTCCATTATGTATAACGCCCACCATTAGTTTAAGTACATACAAAAGTACATGAAGTCCTTGCCCTTGGTACTATGGCCTGCAGGCAGTGGGTTGTGCCTTCACAAGCCATACTCAGGCGTTCCTCACTCGTTTACCCTCTTGCTCGTTGTGCATGACTGTTCTTTTCTTTCTCTATTTCTTGGAGAAAACAATGAGACAGCACTAGCACAGGGTGACCGGGGTCATTCTTTTCCAGGAATAGCACTATTTTTGTGACAGGCAAATTAAGCTTTAGTTATAGAACTGCTCAGTAACGGACATGTCTCTAAAATGAGCAGAAAAAGTACTAGTGCTTTGTTATTGTGTCTGGCTATCGGGTGAGCGCGCAGATGATGAAATGTAATGGGATGTTATTTTCCAAGGAGGTACAGAGAGAGACACGCTGTACTGCTGGCACTAGGAATGAATCAATGCTCATGGAACAGAGCAGAAATTGGATGGAAAAATGCAAATGATGTGCTCTGATTAAAAGCTGCCGGATCCATGAACCAGGGAGATTGTAGACATGCATCGGGCCTGACCTAAGCACGGATGTATTTCTAGTTAGTGCTGCCCTTGAACTTGATCCTACCTCATTATTCAATACCCCTTTTTCATAATCCATAATTGGGTGGTATGCAATGGAAGATACAAGTAAAATGTAAAGGCTTTTACTTCTGGCTAGAGTTGCCACCAAAACATACAGACCAGTTTTAGGATGGCCTGATTTTATAGCATTTTCTTTCCATGATTTAGGATGCATCCAGGCAAAATAAATCCCCTAAACCAGCACATACAAAAATATCCTAAAATAAGATAAAAAAATGATTGTGGTTAGGTGGTGAGTAGGGTGACCCATGGAGCCTTGTTCTCGTTATGTCTCACGAGCGATGACATCAGTAACGTCATTGCCCGTGAGACATGACTGGGAGTGACTTATGCAGCCTTGTTCTGGTAATGTCTCATGAACGATGACGTGAATAATGTCATCGCCAGTGAGACTTGACGAGGAGTCACCTATGTAACTTAGTTAGCAAGGCCGAAAAAATACGTTTGTCCATCCAGTTCAGCCAATGTGGCGCCCCTGAAGATTCGGTTGCCACAGAGGTACTGCACCTCCTCCTGAGGTGTGGTACCCCACCATCCAGGTAGGTTGGAGGCTCCTGACCACACTCCAACACCTGCATCCCACACAACACAGTAGTCCAGCAAAGCCACATTGCGGCTCCCTGCTTGGAGTGTAGCAGAGCACCTTTGGTGGCTCCCTGCTTGGAACACGAAACATGCTGGGAGGCGGGTGGAGTTAGAATACATAAAAGAGCGGAAAGGTTTAGGATTTCAGTCAGGCAGTCAGTCAGTCAGTCAATGGAGGGAGAGAGGAGAGAAGATCCCTGGAAGAGGGATGGAGGAAGGAGGTGCTGCAGCAGACCTCAGTGACCTGGGTCTGCTGGCACGGGAAAGGAAAGAAAGAGAAAGACATTGAACTGAAACCTGATCTTCCATAAGAAGGAAAGACGAGTACGGAACGAAGGAGTAAAAGGGAACAGAGGACGTGGGTTAGGAGAGAACCCTGCCTAGAAGTTCTAAGCGCAAGGCCGGGGCCCGGTCCCCGAGGTTGTATGGCTACTAATGGTCCTGCAGCAGACACCAGTGGAGTAGTGAGCTGTAAATGCACTACTCCCATCTAAGACTTGGGGGAACAACAGCAACTTGGATAGTGAGCCGGGACTCAGGAGTAAGGTGTCCCCGAAGCAGGCTACAGCTGTCGTACAAGTATGGTTCTTGGGAACATCTGTCAGGAGGAACTCCAGTGTAACTCAGTACTAGGAGTACTTCACACCAAAGGCACTATAAGAGGAGACGTTCAGAAAGGCACATGTTGGCGGAGTGTTGGAAGGGAGCATTCCAACTGACCTGGAGGTTCACTGAGTCCCTGACCCGGAGGACACAGCATGGAGGCAGGCACCTGTGTGTACTACAGACTATGAGTAAAGCTTTGGAACTACATGCCCTGGTGTCCTCCAATTATTCCTGCGCTAACACACCCTGTACCACTACATCGGGGTACAAGCTCCTACACCCCCTGTGCCTCTCCTCTAACCCTACACCTACACTGCCCTGGGACTACAGCTCCACCTGTGGGGAGCTACACCATCTTGGCTGCACCACACCACCAGTCCCAGAGGATCTGCATGCAGCGTCGGCTTAACATCTCACATGCCGAACACCACAGGTGGCGTCACGAACTATTCCTTTAATCAACTACATGCCACCATTCAAACTTCCCCTATTAATTGGGCGCCCAGGGCCACGGACCGGGTCACCGCTGCTGTGACACATCCCACCGACGCCGGCCCGGTACCGAGTACCCCACAGCCCTGGGAGGGCGACTCAAACTTGGCATCACGAACAGGATGATGAGACCCGATGCCATCGGGTTCTGTGTGCCCAAGACTCAAAATTGTTGAAAATGTGCAGAAGACCCAATTTGATAGACTGTGAAATGAATGTTAAAAATGGCCGCTGGCACGGTGAAGAAAGGCGTGACAACCTGGGAGGTCCTAAGAAAAGACCGCGAAGTGTCCTGGGCCTCCCCTGCCTGAATTATTATGCGATAGCGACATGGCCCACCCCCCGAGGGGTTCGTATACTGGCTTGGTATGGAGGAGCTGGAAGAAGACGCCGTTCCAAGAAGGAGGAGCGGAAGCCAGTGGCGGGAAAAGAGCCCAGACAGGAAGAAGAACACCAGAACGCCATCTTGGAAGGAGACAGGAGGAGGCCTGCGGAGCGTGAGGAGGTTATGCTGGATCTCCCCGGCGCCATGGCTGAAGGCTCCAACCCAGTGTCCGAGATGAACCGCCAGCAGCTGGAGGATGAAATAGCCCAGCTGACGCGCCACATGCAACTGAGGCAGGAAGCGCTAAGGACTTTGAATCTGCAGCGCGCCCAGGAGGGGCCTACACCTGCGGTACCCGCGACACCGGTATCCGCCGCTGCTGCACCAGATCTTTTCCAGGCAGACATTGTGGAGCCTGCAACCGCTGCCATACCACGGCAGCATATAGTGTTCCCTCTCTGCCGCTACCACCGGAGTTGTACCAGGCCCTGGGAGCTGAAGCAGAGGAAGAGGAGCTCCCGTCCGGACCTGACACGGCCGCGCAGGTCCCTTCAGAGACCTCTGCGTACCCGGAGCCGCCATTGGCTCCACCGCCGTCCCTGGTATCCCACCGAACGGCGTCCACCGCCACTATACCTGCATCGGAGCAGAGACCGCGCCGCCGGGAGGTGCCAGGTATATACCCCGGCCCTCCTAATGGGTTATCCCCTGAATTCACTTTGTCGGAGGCTGGCTTGCGGGAACTCGAAATGGGGCAGTTGGAAGAATCAGCTGGGGACACTAGGCTGTCGGAGATGGGGAGGTGGAAGAGGTCCCTACTGAGAAGGGTACGGCTGGAGCAGGCGCGCAAGATCTGGCATCTTCAGGGCTGGGAGGAGTCTAGGTCGCTTTGGGATAGTGACATCGGGATCCCTTGGCTGCAAAGCCCCCGCGTAGCCGCCTACCAACGCCAACAGGCCGCAGCCTCCCTGGATGTTAGGCCCCGCACCAGGGCAGCGGAACCACCCACCAATGGAGAACAGCTGATGGGCATTGATATGCATCATGGGTTCCCTTTACCGCAGCTGTTACCACCATGCCCTAGGGCAAGGAACCAGCGACAGGATGAAGACACCCAAAGTTTCTCCCCTGGAAGCAGTTCCAGTAACCAGTTTCCAGAAATCCCAGGAGGAGACCACCACTAGCAATCTCCAGCAAAAATAAATAACTCTCGTTACCCAGGAGGGTATTTGCACCGTTGTGCCTTTTGTTTCCCATTTTGATCATCATAGTTTAGTTTTGTTTTTCCAGTTGTTATCCAGTTGTAATGGCAGCCTTCATACTTGAACTGCAGAGATCATGAACGCTGAATGGTCCAGAACTGTTATTGTACATAGTTTGCACCGATTTAGGTGCCCTCTCTTGGTTTTACATGGACACTTTGCGAAGATAATGTCTACCTCCTTTGGAGCATGACTCCAATCAAAGGACACTGCAAGAAATCAAGGCTGGGAGCGGTGTTCAGCACTTACAAGAATTATTGAATGTTTTAATGTGAGGTATTTGATAATGTGTTTTATGATAGCTTTCATATAAGATGTAGGAATGTTTTAATAAAGAGATGAGAGATTTGAATAAAGAATGAAGATTTGGAAGGTGTAGGTGATGAGCTAGGTATCGGCGGTTGTCACTTTAAGCTAATGCCAGAAAGGTAGAAAATGGGAAAAAGGAAAGATGGTGAAGAAATAGGTTGATGATGAAACTTGCACTTTTGAATTAAGACTTTAGATAGTTAACTAAGAATTGTTTGCAACGTTCAAGGATGAGTACCTCTCATATTGAGAAGATTAGTATAAGAAATGTTTATTTAGCAATATAAAAACTTGTATGTTCCTGTATTGTTAACTCTATTTGACTTGCAGCCCACGGACGTGCTGTGTTTAACGGGGGGGGGAATGTGGCGCTCCTGAAGATTCAGTTGTCACAGAGGTATTGCACCTCCTCCTGAGGTGTGGTACCCCACCATCCAGGTAGGTTGGAGGCTCCTGACCACGCTCCAACACCTGCATCCCACACAACACAGTAGTTCAGCAAAGCCACATTGCGGCTCCCTGCTTGGATTGTAGCAGAGCACCTTTGGTGGCTCCCTGCTTGGAACACGAAACGTGCTTGGAGGCGGGTGGAGTTAGAATATATAAAAGAGCGGGAAGGTTTAGGATTTCAGTCAGGCAGTCAGTCAGTCAGTCAGTGGGAGAGAGTGAGGAGAGAAGATCCCTGGAAGAGGGATGGAGGAAGGAGGTGCTGCAGCAGACCTCAGTGACCTGGGTCTGCTGGCACGGAAAAGGAAAGAAAGAGAAAGACATTGAACTGAAACCTGATCTTCCATAAGAAGGAAAGACGAGTACGGAACGAAGGAGTAAAAGGGAACAGAGGACGTGGGTTAGGAGAGAACCCTGCCTAGAAGTTCTAAGCGCAAGGCCGGGGCCCGGTCTCCGAGGTTGTATGGATACTAATGGTCCTGCAGCAGACACCAGTGGAGTAGTAAGCTGTAAATGCACTACTCCCATCTAAGACTTGGGGGCACAACAGCAACTTGGATAGTGAGCCGGGACTCAGGAGTAAGGAGTCCCCGAAGCAGTACAGCTGTCTGCCGTACAAGTATGGTTCTTGGGAACATCTGTCAGGAGGAACTCCAGTGTAACTCAGTACTAGGAGTACTTCACACCAAAGGCACTATAAGAGGAGACGTTCAGAAAGGCACATGTTGGCGGAGTGTTGGAAGGGAGCATACCGACTGACCTGGAGGTTCATTGAGTCCCTGACCCGGAGGACACAGCACGGAGGCAGGCACCTGTGTGTACTACAGACTGTGAGTAAAGCTTTGGAACTACGTGCCCTGGTGTCCTCCAATTATTCCTGCGCTAACACACCCTGTACCACTACATCGGGGTACCAGCTCCTACACCGCCTGTGCCTCTCCTCTAACCCTACACCTCCACCTGTGGGGAGCTACACCATCTTGGCTGCACCACACCACCAGTCCCAGAGGATCTGCAGGCAGCGTCGGCTTAACATCTCACTTGCCGAACACCACAGGTGGCGTCACGAACTATTCCTTTAATCAACTACATTCCACCATTCAAACTTCCTCTATTAATTGGGCGCCCAGGGCCACGGACCGGGTCCCCGCTGCTTTGACCACATCCCGCCGACGCCTGCCCGCTACCGAATACCCCACAGCCCTGGGAGGGCGACCCACCTATATTCCATCAGAATATATCCCCAGATCTACGTCCTTCTAAAGAACCTAATGTCTGTAAGATACAATATTGTTACGCTCCAGGAAGACATCCGGGCCTCTCTTGAACCACTCGACTGAGTTCGCCATCACCAGATTCTCACTGCCCTATCAGTAAAGAATCCTTTTCTATGTTGGTGGAAAAACCTCTCCTCCAGATGCAGAGAATGTCCCCTTATGGAACCTCATTCTCAGAATGGTGCTCCATAGGTTGCAGTAGAGAATCGCTGGATGTCGGGGGATGTCAATGGATTACATTGAAGCTGTGGGGATTCTTTTTTAATAATAAATGGGTGAGCCAGGAAATGTGTCAGAGAGTCTTTTTTCAAATAACCTTTTTTTTTCCTGTGTGTATCTTTTTATTTTTAAATACAGGTTAGTAATAGGAGTGTCCAATAGATACCTCTCCATTACTATCCACTGGGCTTGATGCCAGATCACATTACACAGCTGATATCAACCCCAAAAACTATTACCTTGATTGCCACGGCACCAGGGCAATCGGGAAGAGCCGAGGCTAAGCGCCAGAATTGGCGCATCTAATGAATGTGTGGCGCCCTGCATCTTTACCGCAACAAAAGGGTTAAATATGTACTGTTTTGTATGTGTTTTGTAAGCAATGGGAGTTATGCTTTCTCTGCTAGAGACCACAACACACACACACACACAATTTACCTCACTCCCTTACTTGTCTGAAGCTTAGAGCTTTGCAGATATGCCCTAACTGGGAAGGGGAGGAGTCGAAAGTTGTTGTTTCAGTGAAGAAGGAGAAAAATGCTCCTGGCAGCCATGATGTCATGAGCTCCATCCAGGAGTAAAGCTAATAAGAATCAGGAAATCAGCCCCTAGGCCATCCATGCTTTCAGAGCAGGGTGGTAAGCTGAGAGACTGTGTGAGTTTATACAACCAACAGCAAAGTGTTTACCCCAGGAAAACTGCAGCGAACTAGGATCAGTGAAGGATTGTGGAAGAGGGAACTTGAGCTGCCTCACACAGGACCCAAGCTGCAAGTTGCCAAAGGGGAAATACACAGTGAGTAGAAGCTATACTAGAAGTTTCCAAACTCCAGGATGCCTTGGTCCCTGAAGGGATTAGAATAGCAGGAAGCATGCACTGAGTCACAAGCAGAGTGAAGGATAACTCCCATTCTGCAAAGCAGACTGTAACCTGTGAGAGTTGTAATATCTCCTCTGAACTGCACCTGAACTGCAGTAAATGATAAAGTGACTTTCCTTATCTCCTGCCTTATTACTCCGTGCCTTCTACTTCCATCACAGCCCTGGCTGGAGAGGGTTAAACATCTGCACTGCCATCACCATCTACTCCCCCAGGGATCATCTGCAGTGCCGGCTATACTACAGTCAAACACTCCAAAACACTCCAACTGGCGTCATGAATCACTACATAAACTTTATCCTAATCAATTTTACCCCTTTTACACGGACCGGGTCACTGCCACTGTGACATTTCCCATTGAAGTTAACGGGCCCCGTGCCCGTTATCCCACGGCCTCTTGGGCTCGTCAAATGCGCCATTTCTGGGGCGATGAGGGCTAGTTTTATTAGGCCAGGAAGGGGCCAATATCTATGGACCTTCCCAGCATATTAGTACAAGCCCCCAGATGTCTGATTTGCCTTGGATGATTATTAAAAATAAGGGGGACCCATGTTGTTTTTTTCATGCAGTTATTTAATTATTAACATGTACAGTAAACCACACACACAAGGCACTGCTCTACTCTTTCACTCAGACCTCCGTCTCCTGGTTCAAGATTATTATTTTTTATTGTATGTTATTTTAAGTAATTTCCCTATCCACATTTGTTTGCAGGGCAATTGTCCTGCTCTTACCACCATTTTGCTTCCTTTTGTATAGTCTTAGCCCATACTAAGACTATTTTACAGCCATTTTACAGCACAAAAGTTTGGATCACCACTAGCTTCTATGGGGTTCGGGATCAAGAGCTGGTACCCAAACTGAACTTTGGACTAAATTTCTGCCAAACCCGAACATCCATAGATCCACTCATCACTAGTCCCTATCTCTAGTAACTCAACTCATTATGTGCCAACAGGCCTCAAATAGATGGGGGCAAAGCAGGACCTGTGCCTTACTGTGCTTAAAACTCGGCAGTGGAAAGCTAAGTAGGTGCACAACCCAAGAAAGCGCCCCCCCAAATATACTGTGTATAAGAAACCATTTGTTAATGGCCACAGCATACATGTACAATGAAAAACTGCATATTACTATACAAATAGGTGTGCTGTCTCTTGTTTTTGGTTTGCTTTAGTGTGTGCATGCCTGCCTGCTGATCGTGTTTTTGGCTCCTTCCACAATTTCTCACAGTGCCAATCCTACACTTGACTTAGTTCTGACACTGCTAACATTGCCATGGCTGAGAAGGTCTGGCAAAGTGAGACCGTCAAATCTAAATGGGAAGTTCTATGATGGTATATATACACTGTATATTATGCAAGGTTATATAAATCATTACATTTTTTCACCATCACCAACCTCTAGTGTGAATGGCCTGGTGGCACCCTTGCAATAAGCCGTCACTGCTCTTGTGAACACTATCTAGTTTAAATTACCAATATATTTTATGGAGCTGAGCAATGTTTAACTAATAATATTTTAGGTTTCAGAAAACATTATATAACTACTGATGCACTGGCCAATCAGGATAGAAGGTAAAGTTATACTAGCAATATGTACGTTGAGGCTTTCAATAGAAGCACAATTTTTCTTTTTGGACTGGTATTCATCTTGTCCACCCATCCATTTCTTCACTAATCTCCCGCATTCAAGTCTTGTTTTGGCTGATAATGGAGGGAAGGTCAATGGGTGACTGCTCCCCATTCTGCATGCTCAGAATACTAATTAAGTAGGATTTTTCTAGTAGCAATTTCTTCAGAGTAGGTAACCACTTGTAATTCTTCACATCCCACTGTCTCACGAGTCATAAGTTCTTCACATGTAGGTGGTTTTACAAGATATATAGTGGGGGAAATAAGTATTTGATCCTTTGATGATTTTGTAAGTGTGCCCACTGACAACAACATGAACAGTCTATAATTTTAAGGGTAGGTTAATTTTAACAAAGTTTTGCCATCAAGTATGAAGTCTTTTTTGCCAGAGGGATCAAATACTTATTTCTCACTGCAAAATGCAAATATATGTATAAAATTTCTACAATGTGATTTTCTCGATTTTATTTTTGATATTCTATCTCTCAATGTTAAAATTAACCTACCCTTAAAATTATAGACTGTTCATGTCTTTGTCAGTAGGCAAACGTACAAAATCAGCAAGGGATCAAATACCTATTTCCCCCACTGTATGTTATAGGACACTGATGAATAGGATGACAAAATGGCTAAGGACCCCAAGATCTAAAGAGATCATAAGCATTCTATGGAGTATTGCATTAGACCTAAATCCCAAAGAGCTGATAAAATATAGCATCGCTTGCCTTGGTACTAAAATCTTCTAGCTGACTTTTTATTGAAGAACCATTGTTCACCAAAATGAAAAGATGGCACTGGAATCATTTGAGTCCACGCTAGTAAGCTATCTTACCACTGGAGTCAATTTTTATTTACTGGCATATAATTCAAACTGAATGATATAGTGTCCAGATCCTGGAAATCTAGCAGATAGTGATTACTGTATATAAACAAGTACTGTAGGTACTGTATATAAACAAGTTTCTGTTCAGAGGAAGAATGATTGGCCTTTAGTAACAGCACGCAACTCTTCAAAAATTGGTGACCTACAGTAATAGCTCTGAGACCTTTTTCTTTGTCATTGATCCAGTAACTTAATATTTTTTTTTGCTTTATTTCAGTAAGTGTTTTGTCTTAGTGGCTCATTTCTTAAGAGCCTAAACCTTGGTGACCCAATATGAAATGGTGACAGTTCTTATTGACTCCAGGATCATATCATCCCGTTTCAGATGTGCCAAGGTAAAAGAGACCTGTCTTGTTTATTTTCTATTACCTTGCCACAATTTTTTTCGGGGCTGCACATTCTAACCACCAAATTTGTGCTATGATATAAAGTCATGGCCAAAAGTGTTGGCTTTTCTACCTGAAAATTATTGCAATTACACATGTTTTGTTATGCACCTGATTATTTCCTTTGTGTGTAATGGAATAACACAAAAAAAACAGAAAAAAAAGAAAATTGAACATAATTTCAAGCGAAATTTCAAAAATGGGCCAGACAATATTGTTGGTATCCTTCCAAAATTGTGGGTAAACAACTTTGTTTCAAGCATGTGATGCTCGTCCAAACTCACCTGTGGCAAGTAACAGGTGTGGGCAATATGAAAATCGTACCTGAAATCAGATAAAAAGGGGAGAAGTTGAATAATTCTTTTCATTGTGTGTCTGTGTGTGTGCTGCACTAAGAATAGAGAACAGAAAGAGGCAAAGAAAACTGTCTAAGGACTTGAGAACCAAAATTATTGAACAATATGAACAATTTGAAGGTTACTCCATCTCCAGAGATCTTGATGTTCCTTTGTCCACAATGCACAACATAATCAAGAAGTTTACAACCTATGCACTGTAGCTAATCTTCCTCGACATGTAAAACAGAAGAAATTGATGAAAGATTGCAATACAGGATAGTCAGGATGTTGGATAAGCAGCCCCCATCAATTCCAAAGAAATTCATGCTGTCCTACAGACTCAGAGTGCATCAGTGTTAGCACAAACTATCCGTAAACATTTGAATGAAATGAAACTCTATGTCATGAGACTCAGGAGGAGCCCACTGCTCACACAAAGACATAGAAAAGTTAGACTGCAGTTTGCCAAAATGTATGTGAGGAAGCCAAAATCCTTCTGGGAAAGCAGCTTGTGGACAGATGAGGCCAATATAGAGCTTTTTGGTAAGGTGCATAATTCTGAGGGCCTAGAATGAGGCCTACAAAAAAAAATACAGTACCTACAGTCAAATTTGGTGGAGGCTCAACGATGTTTTAAGGTTGCTTTGCTGCCTCTGGCACTGGGTGCCTTGACTAAGTGCAACGCATTATGAGATCTGAAGATTAACAAAGGATTTTGGGTCACAATATAGTGTCCAGTGTCAAAGCTGGGTTTGCATCCTTGATCATAACTCTTACAGCAGGACAATGACCCTAAACATACTTCAAAAATCACCCAGAAATGGTTGGAAAGGAAGCCCTTGAGAGTTCTGAAGTGGCCAGCAACGAGTCTGGATTTAAATCTCTTTTAACACCTGTGGAGAGATCTTAAAACTGCTGTTGGGAGAAAGTACCCTTCAAATATGAGAGACCTTGAGCAATTTGCAAAAGAAGAAGAAACCTGTTGATGGTTATAGGAAACCATTGATTAAAGCTATTTATTCCAAAGGGTGTGCAACCAAATATTAAGTTGAGGGTGCCAACAATTTTGTCTGGCACATTTTTGGGGTTTTGTGTGAAATTATGTCCGATTTGTCTTTTTTTCTTTGTTTTTTTTGTGTTGGTCCAATACACACTGTAATGATAAGTAAGATATGACTGCAAGGTATGACTTAAGGTTCCTGATTATTACACTACAGATGAGAACCAGCCTGACTCATAGCTGCGACCCATCCTCTTTTCACCCACAGCTTGCAATCACACCGCAGCTATGTGCCTGCTTGTAACCCTACACCAGATTCTTCCTGTGCAAACATTCTCTGCTCCACAGCTAAGGAATGTTAATTAATCTAAGGGGGAAGAATATCTTTGTTTGAAGCACCATGCGGCTGGATATAAGTATGGGTATTATTAAAGATACTGGATCGTGAAAACGATACGTGACAGAGATATAAAAATCACATATCCGCATAGGACACAAAACCAGCATTCTGGCCCATAATTTTCATGGTTCCAGTACCCACAGAAACCGAGAACTGGATTTCTCCTAAACGTTGTGACATAATTACTGCGTGTTTGGTCTTTAACTATTGTCTTCGACAGGCTAAAGAGAATGATACCATCTGCGTGTTTATACGAGGTACCCCCTGCGAGATATAGTCATTATAAGTTTTGTAGTCAGAATTGTAACTCCTAGAGCAGGGGGAGGAACATACCTGACGGCACCTTTCGTGATGTCACAAACCCAAAGGAATAAGGTATTCCCTCCCTAAAATTGGTCATTCGAGCTGGAGGTTTGATGCCAAAAGGACCCCAGATGCAGGACAACTTGTGGCCTCGCCTCCCCACATGGTTAGCCTAAAGACCATTAAGCAACTATAAGTATTGATCTCTATGTTAATCCCATTTATTTTATATTTGTATTGTACATACCTACTGTCTCAACTTTGTAACATCTTTTATGTGTGTAATCACTGCCCCGCTTTTGGGGAATAAATTATAACTTTATTAGTTTGTCTTCATGCTCTAAAAACGAACACGTGCCTTTAAGATAATTGCTACTGAATTGGGATGGCGTCAAACCCCTCTATTAAGTTTATAACTTAATCAGAGAATCTCTGGAGTTGGTGGCGGCAAAGTGTGATCTGGGCCCTGGGTACTGCTGAGAGTGATGGAAGGTATTTTATAAGCTAATTGGGTGGTTGCAGCCAGAGCATTTTATAATTACTTCACTGCAGAGTGCCGGGTGGCCAGACCTCATTGAAGCAGCCGGCTCCCGGTGACCAATTATCCCAGGTGTAGTTCCCTGACTGACCTGAGGGTAAGGGGGCGCCGGAGAGCTGCGAGTTCCAAAATGGAACCGAAAAGTTTCGTGAAGTATTGTGGGCAGTGGTGGGACAACCAAAATAACCCCCCTGTGATAAATTGTTAGGGCAAGACTAGCTTGCTGTTTTTTATCACATGGTGCCAGCGGTGGGATAACTAAGATAAGTCCCCCTGTGCCTGTGATAGCCGTGTGTCGGCAGTGCATCGCATCCCTCCGTCCGTGACATACCGGTGTCAGCGGTGGGATCGTGACACACACAAAAATTCTAAAAACTGCACCCCTCAAGGTACTCAAAACCACACTCAAGAAGTTTATTAACCCTTCAGGTGCTTCACAGGAATTTTTGGAATGTGGAAGGAAAAAATAAACATTTACTTTTCTTTCACAAAAATTTTCATTTAGACCTAATTTTTTCTTTTGCAAGGGTAACAGGCAAAAATAGACCATACATTTTGTTGCGCAGATTCTCCTAAGCATGCCTATACCCCATATGTAGGGGAAATCTACTGTTTAGGCTCAAGACAGGGCTTGGAAGGGAAGGAGTACCATTTCATTTTTTGAATGTAAAATTTGCTGGAATAATTAGCGGATGCCATGTCGCGTTTGGAGAGCCCCTGATGTGCCTAAACAGTGGAACTTATCTAGATGTGTATTGAGCACCTTGAACCCACAGGTGCTTCACAGAAGTTTATAATGTTAAGCCGTGAAAATAAAAAGAATCACATTTTTCCCAGATAAATCTTTTTAGCTCACATTTTGCATTATCGTAAGGGTAACAAGAAAAAATGCTCCATAAAATTTGTTGTTCAATTTCTCGTGAGTGTGCTGATACCTAATATGTGGAGGAAAACTACTGTTTGTGTGGACGGCAAGGCTTGGAATGAAAGGAGCGCCATTTTTACTTTTTGAATGTAAAATATGCTGGAATAATTAACGGTTGCCATGCTGCGTTTGGAGAGCCCCTGATGTGCCTAAACAGTGGAAACCCCCAAGAAGTGACATCATTTTGGAAATTAGACCCATTAGGGAACTTATCTAGATGTGTATTGAGCACCTTGAACCCACAGGTGCTTTACTGAAGTTTATAACGTAGAGCCGTGAAAATCAAAAATCACATTTTAACAAGATAAATCTTTTTTAGCTCCAAATTTTGCATTTTCATAAGAGTAACAGGAGAAATAGCTCCATACAATATGTTATGCAATTTCTCCTAAGTATGCCGATACCCCATATGTGGGGGAATACTACTGTTCGGGTGCATGGCAGGGCTTGGAAGGGAAGGAGCGCCATTTGAGTTTTTGAATGCAAAATTTGATGGAGTAATTAATGGACACCATGTCGTATTTGAAGAGCCCCTGATGTGCCTAAACAGTGGATTTCCCCAGCAAGTGAAACCATTTTGGAATCTAGACCCCTTTGGGACCTTATCTAGATATGTATTGGAAGAATGTCTCAAGTGGGGTACCACAGGGCTCTGTCCTGGGCCCTGTATTGTTCAACATCTTTATCAACGATTTAGATGAAGGAATTGAGGGTAAACTGATTAAATTTGCTGATGACACAAGCTAGGAGGGATAGCTAATACTAGAGAAGAGAGAGATAGGATTCAAAAAGATATAAATAAACTGGAGAAGTGGGCAGCAACTAACAGAATGGTTTTTAACAGGGAAAAATGCAAAGTACTTCATCTGGGCAATAAAAATGAAAAAAGCATATACAGAATGTGAGGAATAGGGCTAAGCAACAGCACATGTGAAAAAGACTTGGGTATACTAATAGATCACAGACTGAATATGAGTCAACAGTGTGATGCAGCAGCAAAAAAGGCAAATGCAATTCTAGGATGTATTAACAGAAGCATACAGTCTAGATCACGTGAAGTCATTATTGCCCTCTACTCCTCTTTGGTCAGACCTCATCTGGAATTTTGTGTCCAGTTTTGGGCACCACATTATAAAAAAAGACATCAACAAACTGGAGCAAGTTCAGAAAAGAGCGAAAAGAATGGTGACCGGTCTGCAAACCCTGTCTTATGAGGAAAGATTGCAGGATTTTGGAAAGTTTAGTTTGCAAAAGAGAAGACTGAGAGGAGACTTAATAGCTGTCTACAAATATCTAAAGGGCTGTCACATTGTAGAAGGATCATCTTTATTCTCATTTGCACAAGGAAAGACTAGAAGCAATGGGATGAAACTAAATGGGAGGAGACACAGATTAGATAATAGAAAACACTTTTTGACAGTTAGCGTGATCAATGAGTGGAACAGGCTGCCACGAGAAGTGGTGAGTTCTCCTTCAATGGAAGTCTTCAAACAGAGGCTGGACAGACATCTGACTGGGATGATTTAGCAAATCCTGCTTTGAGCAGGGGGTTGGACCAGATGGCCCAGGAGGTCCCTTCCAACTCTACGATTCTATGATTCTATGAGGACATTAAAAAAGAGTTGTGGCTGGGTCTCCCAGCAAGATAATGACCCAAAACATACAGCCAAGGCAACCAAGGAGTGGCTCAAAAAGAAGCACATTAAGGTCATGGAGTGGCCTGGCAAGTCTCCAGACCTTAACCTATTTCTGCCATCTGACGTACTATTCCGTGCATATGACATGGGACTTATTTCTCATGGACGGAATAGTACGTCATGCCCTTTAATGCGACACTGCGTCTTAAGTTGCGGTCATTGCATTAAAATTCCAACGCGCTCTTACCTGTAGGAAGATGATGTCGGCGTCCCGGGCTGTGTCCTCCCCCATCCGGCCTCCCAATCGCTGTGATTGGCTGCTCAATCCTGAACAGCCAATCACAGGCTTTCTCATTGTTTCAGCCAATCAGTTTGGCTGAAACACTGAGGTCCCAGGCTAGGATCGAGTACTGATGTACAGACCTAGAAGGACCTACAGGAGCTGATTGGTATGATCATTGCCATCAATCGTGCCAATCACAAGGCACAGCTGCGGTGTGACCGTGCTGTGCCCTGCTGGTGACCTGGCTGTGACCTGCCTAGGATTCGAGCTGTGAGCTCCGATCCTAGGGCTGTTGCCAGGGTGACCAGCAAAGCTCTGATTGGTGGGATTGATATATGACCGCTCTGTGACCTGTCTGTCACCTGTCTCTGACCTGTGTGACCACACTGCAGGGGTCCTCAGACTAGCTGAGGATTCCTGCAGAGTGGCCACACTGCCAGAGCTCCTCCTGTGCTGGGCTTTGTTCCTGCTGAAGAAATAAGACAGAAGATAGAAGAAAGAAGACAGAAGAAAGAAGAAACAAAAAAGAAGAGAGACTACAACCGTAAGTGTTGATCCCTGATCCCTGCCTGATCTCACTTCATCCACCCCAATCCCCCATCCCCCTTCCCCCTCTTTTTACCCCCTCCACCCCCGTTTGTGCCGCTTCTATGCACACATTTAGCAGCCGCCGAGCGTTGATTGGTGATGCAGTTCACCGATCAACACTCGTGCTCGCTTTTTTTTCTCAGCCCCCTTTGCGCCACCTCCGTGTTTACATCCTGCAGCCACAAATCTTTGATAAGTGACGCAGTTCACTTATCAGAGCTCGCGCCTGTCGTTTTCCATTTTTTTTACCCCCCTTTGCGCCAAAATTTTGATAAGTGACGCAGTTCACTTATCAGATCTAGGGCCTGCTGTTTTGAATGAGTCACCGTAGGAGGCAAAAACAGAAATACTAGCTGTCCAGAAAACCAGAGAAGTTGGCAGCTATCGGACTGCAGACCCCTGAACCTATCAACAACAACTAGCAGTAGCCGTGGGGGGTTCCTACGGTGCCCTAGACCCCTCGATCACAGCCGGAGAACTAAATAGCCTAAAGACAGAAAGGGAAATCTAAACTGCCACAAAGCAGACCCCAAAGCAATAGGCAGCCCCCAACATATAATGACGGTGAAGCAAGAAGAAAAAACACTAACACAGATAGAAAGATAGGCTGAGCAAATGATGGGGCCCAAGCTAACTAAATAGGACAGGATAGAAAAGCTGCTGTCTGCAATCCGCAAAAACCCTATCAAAACAAGAGCCAACAGACTGATAGGGAAAAAAGCCCTGAAGATGCTAGGCTTCAAAAAGACTATATCAGTACTCAGGTATTTTCTGAAGACAGAGCAAAAAGGAATTCAGCTCACCCCAGCAGGGAAGGGCAGAAATCCAGAAAAACAAGGCAAAACAAAACCAAAACACAAATGCAAAAGCAGAACAGAAAACTTAGCTTTTGAGGAGCAGGAATCAGACTGGTCTCCTAGAATCCCTCAGAGAAATCACCAGCAAGGTAGAAGGGCGTCGGCTGCCTTATATCCAGTCAGCAATTCCCGTCACCCAGTCATCATCATCCTGCTCAGGTGCTTGGTAATCAGCCTCACTACCTTCCTTCACCAGAAGAGGGGGTTCATCGGACCTCAATGGTGAAGGGGAAAATGAACTCACAACAGTACCTCCCCCTTGAGGAGGGGTCACCAAACCCTCATCCATGCCACCAGGGCGATCAGGGTGAGCCCGATGAAAGGCACGCACCAATCTTTTGGCATGAATATCAGAGGCAGAGACCCAGGAATTATCCTCCTGACCATAACCCTTCCACTTATCCAAATACTGGAGTCTCCGTCTAGCCAGACGGGAATCCAGTATCTTCTCTATCTCATATTCCATGTTACCTTCAACCAATACAGGGTCCGGAGGTGCCACCCCAGGAACTACTGGTTCAACAAACCTCTTCAACAAGGACTTATGAAACACATTATGGATTTTAAATGTGACAGGAAGAGCCAAACGAAAAGAGACCGGATTAATAATCTCCAAAATCTTGCAAGGTCCAATAAATCTAGGCTTACACTTAGGAGAAGTCACCTTCATAGCGATATTTTTTGATGATAACCAAACCATATCACCAACCTTAAACTGGGGACCAATGGTCCTATATCGGTTGGAAAACCGCTGGGCCTTTTCCTGGGAGAGAGATAACTTATCCACCACTTGGTCCCAGATCTGGTGCATTCTCTCCACCACAGTGTCAACACCTGTGCAGGCAGAAGGCTCCACCTGCCCTGAAGAGAATCGAGGATGAAACCCAAAGTTACAAAAAAAAGGTGACATCAAAGTGGCAGAACTAGCTCTATTATTTAAAGCAAATTCGGCCAAGGGCAAAAATGAAACCCAATCATCCTGATCAGCGGAAATAAAACATCTCAAATACGACTCCAAGATCTGGTTTGTTCTCTCCGTCTGCCCATTGGTCTGAGGGTGAAAAGCAGAGGAGAAGGACAACTGAATTCCCAGCTTGGAACAGAAAGTCCTCCAAAATCTAGACACAAACTGAACTCCTCTGTCAGATACAATGTTCTCAGGAATCCCGTGCAAGCGAACCACCTGTTGCAAAAACAGGGGCACCAACTCAGAGGAAGATGGCAACTTAGGGAGTGGTACAAGATGAACCATCTTAGAGAACCTATCACAAATCACCCAAATAACAGTCATTCTCTGAGAGACAGGCATATCAGAGATGAAATCCATTGAAATATGGGTCCATGGCCTCCTGGGGACCGGTAAAGGCATCAACAACCCACTAGAGCGAGAACAAGGTTTAGACCGGGAGCAAGTCCCACAGGACTGCACAAAATTCCTGACATCACGAGACAAGGTGGGCCACCAAAAAGACTGACTCACCAGATCTCTAGTACCAAAAATACCTGGATGACCAGCCAATGCAGAGCAATGAACTTCAGACATCACTCTCCTCTTCCACTGGTCAGGAACATACAACTTTCCACTGGGACAATGCTCAGGTTTGCCCTCCTGGAACTCTTCCAGAGCACGTCTCAAATCGGGCGAGATGGCAGAAAGAACTACCCCTTCGCCTAAGATGGTAGCAAGCTTGGTCACCACAGGAGAATCAGCAAAGAAGCTCCTAGAGAGAGCGTCAGCCTTGACATTCTTAGTGCCAGGAAGAAAAGAGACCTCAAAATCAAAACGTGTAAAAAACAAGGCCCACCTAGCCTGTCTAGGGTTCAAGCGTTTGGCCGACTCCAGGTAAATCAAATTCTTGTGGTCAGTGAGGACCACGACTTGATGTTTAGCTCCCTCCAACCAA
This sequence comes from Dendrobates tinctorius, assembly GCF_039654945.1. Taxonomy (NCBI): domain Eukaryota; kingdom Metazoa; phylum Chordata; class Amphibia; order Anura; family Dendrobatidae; genus Dendrobates; species Dendrobates tinctorius. The sequence goes on from NW_027361802.1 coordinate 11,200,842, forward strand.
TGTCTCCACTCCTCAAATGCCCATTTCATGGCTAACAGTTCCCGATTCCCCACATCATAGTTACGTTCAGATGGAGAGAACTTTCGGGAAAAGGAAGCACAGGGATTCATTTTAGATGTTACAGGATCCTTTTGGGACAAAACAGCTCCTGCACCAATCTCAGAAGCGTCCACCTCTACCTGAAACGGGAGTGAGACATCAGGTTGCCGCAAAACCGGGGCAGAAGTGAATCTTCGCTTCAACTCCTGAAAGGAAGAAACAGCCTCTAGAGACCAATTCAACACATCAGCACCCTTCTTAGTCAGATCAGTCAATGGCTTGGCAATACTAGAAAATTTTGCTAGAAATTTCCGATAAAAATTAGCAAAACCCAAAAACTTCTGGAGGGCCTTCAAAGAAGTGGGCTGAACCCAATCATAAATGGCCTGTACCTTGGCCGGGTCCATTTCAATAGTTGACGGAGACAAAATAAATCCCAAAAATGAAATCCTCTGTACCCCAAAAAGGCATTTCGATCCTTTGACATACAGGGAATTCTCCCTCAAGATCCGGAACACAGTCCGAACATGTTCCACATGAGAATCCCAATCCTTGGAGAAGATCAAAATATCATCCAGATAGATAATCAAAAATTTATCCACAAAGTCTCGGAAAATATCGTTCATGAAGCACTGGAAGACAGAAGGGGCATTAGTGAGCCCAAAAGGCATCACCAGGTACTCAAAATGTCCCTCCGGAGTATTAAACGCCGTCTTCCATTCATCCCCATGCTTAATGCGGATAAGATTATACGTCCCCCTGAGGTCAAGCTTGGTAAACCAGCAAGCACCTTTAACTCTGGAGAATAGATCCGAAATCAGAGGTAACGGATACTGATATTTAATAGTAATTTTGTTGAGGGCACGATAATCAATACAAGGCCTTAATGAACCATCCTTTTTGGCCACGAAAAAAAACCCAGCACCTAAGGGTGAAGAGGATGGTCTAATATGACCCTTCTCCAACGCCTCCTTAATATAGGATCGCATAGCCTCTTGCTCGGGTACAGATAAATTGAAGAGCCGACCCTTGGGAAATTTACACCGCGGGCTCAGTTCAATTGCACAGTCATAACTCCTATGAGGAGGCAAAGACGCAGACTCATTCTCACTAAATACATCATAAAAGTCCGCCAAATAGTCAGGAACATCATGCGACTGAGGAGAGGTGGAAAAAACCGGAGCCTCACTAAGGGCACACCGACAACCCCAACTCACCACAGACACAGATTTCCAATCCAAAACTGGATTATGAATTTGCCATCAGGGAAATCCCAGAACAATGGTATCATGCAAATTATGCAACACCAAAAATCTGCAATTTTCTTGATGATCTGGGGCGAGACCTGCATTACCACCTGGGTCCAAAACTGAGGTTTATTTTTCGCCAAAGGAGTAGCATCAATCCCCCTCAAAGGGATAGGCGTCCGCAGAGGTGTCATAGGAAATCCACAACGTTTAGCAAAATCCAAGTCCATTAGGTTCAGGGCTGCTCCCGAATCCACAAAAGCCTTGGCGGAAAATGTGGACAGGGAGCAGATCAGAGTAATTGCCAGAAGAAACTTAGGTTGAACACCACCCACAGAAAACGTGTGTGCAAAAAGTTTCTCTCGTTTAGGACAGACAGAAATAATATGCGAGGCATCTCCACAAAAAAAACAGCTTATTACGCCTTCTGAACTCCCGACGTTGCTCCCTGGACAAAACTCTATCACATTGCATAGCTTCAGATACTTGTTCAACAGGTGGCAACACCTCTCGTGCAGTCCTGCGTTCACGTAAACGCCGATCAACCCGAATGGCTAGTGACATAGAATCGTCAAGACCAGAGGGAACAGGAAATCCCACCATAGTATCTTTTACGGCTTCTGACAAACCCTTCCGAAAGAGAGCTGCCAAGGCATTATCATTCCAGGTACTAAGGACCGCCCACTTTCGGAATTTTTGACAGTACAATTCTGCAGAATCTCGACCCTGGTTCAATGCCAACAGGGTCTTTTCAGCCTGATCAATAGCATTAGGTTCGTCATACAAGAACCCCAAGGCTTGAAAAAATTTGTTCACATTAGTCAGAATAGGATCATCTGGTTTCAAAGAAAACGCCCAATCCTGGGGATCGCCACGCAGCAAAGAGATGACAATTTTGACCTGCTGCGCGGAGCTCCCTGACGAGTTAGGCTTCAAGGCAAAAAATAATTTACAATTATTTTTGAAATTCAAAAATTTAGACAGATCCCCAAAAAACACATCAGGAGTAGGGATCTTTGGTTCAGCAGCATGTGAATGAGCAAGGTAGGCGGAAATTCCCCGCACTTCCGCAGCGAGCTGCTCCACACGATCAGACAATTGCTTTATCTCCATTGAGAGAAAAAAAAAAAATTCCCCCTACGGCCTCAGAGATATAGGAAAAAATATACACACTTTTTTTTTTTTTTACAATTCTTTCCTGCTATTGAGTACCCTAGGATCTGCAGTATGGCTGGTGATTCTGTTATGAATGAGTCACCGTAGGAGGCAAAAACAGAAATATTAGCTAAGTCCAGAAAGCCAGAGAAGTTGGCAGGTATCGGATTGCAGACCCCTGAACCTATCAACAACAACTAGCAGTAGCCGTGGGGGGTTCCTACGGTGCCCTAGACCCCTCGATCACAGCCGGAGAACTAAATAGCCTAAAGACAGAAAGGGAAATCTAATCTGTCACAAAGCAGACCCCAAAGCAATAGGCAGCCCCCAACATATAATGACGGTGAAGCAAGAAGAAAAAACACTAACACAGATAGAAAGATAGGCTGAGCAAATGATGGGGCCCAAGCTAACTAAATAGGACAGGATAGAAAAGCTGCTGTCTGCAATCCGCAAAAACCCTATCAAAACAAGAGCCAACAGACTGATAGGGAAAAAAGCCCTGAAGACGCTAGGCTTCAAAAAGACTATATCAGTACTCAGGTATTTTCTGAAGACAGAGCAAAAAGGAATTCAGCTCACTCCAGCAGGGAAGGGCTGAAATCCAGAAAAACAAGGCAAAACAAAACCAAAACACAAATGCAAAAGCAGAACAGAAAACTTAGCTTTTGAGGAGCAGGAATCAGACTGGTCTCCTAGAATCCCTCAGAGAAATCACCAGCAAGGTAGAAGGGCGTCAGCTGCCTTATATCCAGTCAGCAATTCCTGTCACCCAGTCATCATCATCCTGCTCAGGTGCTTGGTAATCAGCCTCACTACCTTCCTTCACCAGAAGAGGGGGTTCATCGGACCTAAATGGTGAAGTGGAAAATGAACTCACAACAGCTTGCTGTTTTAGACTTTTCTTTTCACAGGCATTTTTTTTCCCTATTTGCTTTTTTCTTTTAGATTTTTCTTTTCAGAGTAGTTTGCACAAATCACTATCCCCCCACATACACATACAGTTATCAATAAAGTACACACAAAGCACTATACTCAAATAAAAGTCCCGATCGTCATGTTCGTGCCAACAGCGCTATTCATTGGAGGAGGCATATGCTTTCCTTGCCTCCACCACTGATAGCGAGGGAGAGGATCCCACATTTCTTTTCTTTTCCGATTCTTCATCCTCATCTTCTTCCTCCTCCTTATCTTCCTCCTCGGGTCCTGCGGAGCCGCCACGCAGACGCCCCAGGACAGAAGATGAGGCAGCGCCCGCCATTCCAGAAGCTGAACCATAACACCCCATTGCGGACCCTGTGTGGACCTCGCCCCCCAAAAATTATGAGCCACTGATTCCTGATTTTGTGGCAGAATCAGGAATCAAGTTTAACACCACCGGCCTCACAGAAATAGTCTTTTTCTCTAAGGATTTTGTTAACCTCATGGTGGAACAAACTAATTTGTACGCTAGTCAATTTTTGGAACAAAACCCTGGTTGATAATATTCTAACTGGTCTCCTGTAGACGCAGTTTAAATGATGCTGTTTTGGGGCCTGGTCCTTCACACAGGGATCCTGAAGAAGCCAGAACTTTGGCAATATTGGAGTGTTCCGAATGGTTATGGCCTGGACACGTTTTGAGGCCATCCACAAATTCCTGCATTATACCAATAATGCACAATGTCCCCCACGAGATGACGCCAATTTTGACCGTCTGTTCAAAGTTCGGCTGGTCTTTGAAAGCTTCAACAAAAAGTTGGCTGAAGTGTACGTGCCCCAAAGGCACATCTGCATGGATGAATCCTTAGTCCATTTTAAGGGAAGATTCAGAGTCCGTCAGTACCTGCCCAGCAAAAGGCCAGGTATGGAATCAAACTCTACAAACTGTGTGAGAGTACCTCAGGGTTCACCCACAGGTTTAGCGTTTGCGAAGCAAAGGACACCAGGATCGAACCCCCTGAATGTCCTCCTGTCCTGGGAGTGAGTGGGAAAATTGTGTGGAATTTGGTGCACCCACTGGTGGATAAAGGTTATCACCTCTGCATTGATAACTTTTATACCAGCATCCCACTCTACAAATCCCTTTCTGCTCAAGGTACCGCAGCCGAAGAAGTTACTTCCCGAAGAAGTTACTTGGGTAGATGCTCAGAAGGGGTGACAGCAGAGCCCAATGTAGTGACCACCTGCTGGTGGTCAAGAACAAGGTCAGGAGGGATGTCCTTTCTTGACCACCATACATGGTGATGGCAGCGCCCTCGGCACTGTACGAGGTACCTCTACACAGGTCTGCAAACCAGACTATGTACTGGGGTACAACAAAAACATGGGGGGGCGTTAAGCTCTCTGATCACCTTCTCCAACCGTACAGTGTTTTCAGAAAGAACAGGGTGTGGTACAAAAAGCTGGCTGTGCACTTCGTAGAAATGGAAATGCTCAACACTTTCCTGCTGTCACGATGTGCACGCCACACCGATACATTGTACCATCAGTTCCAGGAGGTAGTGATCAAGGCCCTGATGTTTGGCACTCAGGAAGGAGCAGGCCCCAGTACTTCCAGAACTGAAGGTGCTTGTATCGTACCAGGTCAGCATTCCCAGGGAGGTCCTGCAAACTGGAAAAAGAGGTAAGTCGCAATAAAGGTGCTGTGTGTGTTACAAAAGGGGAATACGCAAGGACAGCATTTATCAATGCGACACCTGCCCCGAAAAACCTGGCCTGTGTATGAAGGATTGCTTCAAATTGTACCACACCTCCATGCACTACTAATTTACAGAAAACCGTAGATTAGTTCCAAAAATGGGGCAACTCTAGATAAGTTCCTTGGGGATTTAGTTTCCAAAATGATGTCACTTGTGTTTTTTTTTTACTGTTTAGGCACATCAGGGGCTCTGCAAATGGAACATGATGCCGGCAGACCATTCCATCAAAGTCTGCATTCCAAAACGTCACTAGTTCCCTTCCGAGCCCCAACGGGTGCCCAAACAGTTTTTTCCCACATATAGGGTGCCAGAGTACTCAGAACAAATTGGACAACAACTTTTGGGGTCCAATTTCTTCTGTTACTCTTGAGAAAATAAAAAATTGGGGACTACACAATCATTTTTGTGGAAAAAATATGATTTTTTATTTTCACGCTCGGGCGTTATAAACTTCTGTGAAGCACTTGGGGGTTCAAAATTCTCATCACACATCTAGATAAGATCCTTAGGAGGTCTAGTTTCCAAAATGGGGTAACTCGTGAAGGGTTTCCACTGTTTAGACACATCAAGGGCTCTGCAAAGGGAACATGACGCCCGCAGACCATTCCTTCAAAGTTTGCATTCCAGAACGTCACTACTTCCCTTCCGAGCCCCGACGTGTGTCCAACCAGTAGTTTTCTCGTACATATGGGATACCAGCACACTCAGGACAAATTGGACAACATCTTTTGGGGTCCAATTTCTCCTGTTACCCTTGAGAAAATAAAATATTGGTGACTAAACAATCATTTTTGTGGGGAAAAGATAGGATTTTTTATTTTCATGCCTGGGTGTTATACACTTCTGTGGAGCACTTGGGAGTTTAAAGTGCTCACCACACACCTAGATATGTTCCTTAGGGGGGTCTAGTTTCCAAAATGGGATCACTTATGGGGGTTTCCACTGTTTAGGCACATCAGGGGATCGCCAAACGCGACATGGCGTCCGATCTCAATTCCAGCTAATTTTAGTTTGAAAAAGTCAAACGTTGCCACTTCCCTTCCGAACCCTGCCGCCCCAAACAGTGGTTCCCCCTCACATATGGGGTTCAAAGTGCTCACCACACATCTAGATAAGTACCTTAGGGGGTCTAGTTTCCAAAAAAGGATCACTTGTGGGGGGTTTCCACTGTTTAGGCACACTAGGGCCTCGCCAAACGCGACTTGGCATCCGATCTCAATTCCAGCCAACTTTAGTTTGAAAAGTCAAACGGCGCTCCTTCCCTTCTGAGCCCTGCTGTGTGCCTAAACAGTGGTCCCCCCACATATGGGGTACCAGCATACTCAGGACAAATTGGACAACAACCTTTGGGGTCCAATTTCTTCTGTTACTCTTGAGAAAATAAAAAATTGGGGACGACACAATCATTTTTGTGGAAAAAATCTGATTTTTTATTTTCACGCTCGGGCGTTATAAACTTCTGTGAAGCACTTGGGGGTTCAAAGTGCTCACCACACATCTAGATAAGTTCCTTAGGGGGTCTAGTTTCCTAAATGGGATCACTTGTGGGGGTTTCCACTGTTTAGGCACATCAGGGGCTCGCCAAATGCGACATGGTGTCCGATCTCAATTCCAGCTAATTTAAGTTTGAAAAAGTCAAACAGTGCCACTTCCCTTCCGATCCCTGCCGTGTGCCCAAACAGTAGTGCCCCCACATATGGGGTATCAGCGTACTCATTACATATTGGACAACAACTTTTGGGGTCCAATTTCTCCGTTTACCCTTGGGAAAATAAAAAAAAATTGTTGCCAAAAGATCATTTTTGTGACTAAAAAGTTAAATGTTCAGTTTTGCATTCCACTTTGCTTCTGCTCCTGTTGTGAAACACCCGAAGGGTTAAAAACTATATATAGACCCTCAAAGTGACTTCAAATGTGAGGTGGTCCCTTAAAAAAATGGTTTTGTAAATTATGCTGTAAAAATAAGAAATCACTGGTCAACTTTTAACCCATATAACACCCTAACAAAAAAAAAATTTTGCTTCCAAAATTGTGCTGATGCAAAGTAGACATGTAAGAAATGTTATTTATTAACTATTTGGTGTGATATGCCTCTCTGATTTAAAGACATAAAAATTCAAAGTTTGAAAATTGCAACATTTTCAAAATTTTTGCCAGATTTCCCTTTTTTCATAAATAAATGCCAGTCATATCGATGAAATTTAACACTAACATTAAGTACAATATGTCACGAAAGAACATTCTCAGAATCGCCAAGATCCGTTGAAGCATTCCAGAGTTATTACCTCATAAAGGGACAGTGGTCAGAATTGTAAAAATTGTTCCGGCCATAAATGTGCAAACCACCCTTGAGGTAAAGGGTTTAATACCATAGAAAACTTATGGAGTTGAAGCTCTGAGTTGCCAAGCGACAGCCTCAAAATCTTAATGATTTAGAGATGATCTGCAAAGAGGAGTGGACCAAAATTCCTCCTGACATGTGCGCAAAACTCATCATCAACTACAAAAAACATCTGACTGCTGTGCTTGCCAACAAGGGTTTTGCCACGAGACCAAATTTCCTTGAAAAAGCTAAAAAGGCGAAACGTGCGTCGGACCCCAGGAATTCTGTGAACAGGCGATTAAATGGGTATGTGCTCATGTTATATGTGATTACCAGCATGGGGATTTTTTCCTCTATATGGCACTTTGCACTTTACAGATCACTATGGGTCTAGGAGGATATATGCTTATATGCTGATATATTTTTGCACTTTACCATTACCTGTATCCATTCCTTTATTCCTCTATTTGTGTGTATTTCACTTGGGTATACATTCCTTCCTCTTACTTGTATTTTGTTTGTCTATTTATCTATGATATGAATTTACTTAATAAAATTTATTTTTTATTTATGATATATCTCTCTTTGTGAGTGGTGTGCTCAGGATACTTTGTATCCACTTTTTGGTCCACGAGCCCAAATAGTGGTTTATCCCCACATGTGGGGTATCAGCGTACTCAGGACAAATTCCACAATAACTTTTGGGTCCTGTTACCCTTGGGAAAATAAAAATTGGGGGTGAAAAGATCATTTTTGTGAAAAAAATGTGATTTTTTAATTTTACGGCTGTACGTTACAAACTTCTGTGAAGCCCTGGGGGGTTCAAAGTGCTCACCACAGATCTAGATAAGTTCCTTGGGGGGGTCTAGTTTCAAAAATGGTGTCATTTGTGGGGGGTTTCCACTGTTTTGGCACATCAGGGGCTTTCCAAATGCGACATGGCGTCCGATCTCAATTCCAGCCAAAAAAGTCAAATGGTGCTGCTTCCCTTCCGAGCACTGCCACGAACCCAAATAGTGGTTTACCCCCACATGTGGGGTATCAGCGTAGTCAGGACAAATTGCACAATAACTTTTGGGGTCCTGTTACCTTAGGGAAAATAAAAATTGAGGGTGAAAAGATCATTTTTGTGGAAAAAATATGATTTTTTAATTGTACGGCTGTACCTTTTAAACTTCTGTGAAGCCCTTGGGGGTTCAAAGTTCTCAACACAAATCTAGATAAGTTCCATGGGGGGTCTAGTTTCCAAAATGGGGTCATATGTAGGGGGTTTCCACTGTTTAGGCACATCAGGGGCTCTCCAATCGTGACATGGTGTCCGATCTGAATTCCAGCCAATTTTGCATTGAAAAAGTCTAACGGCGCTCCTTCTCTTCTGAGCTCTGCCATGCGCCGAAACAGTAGTTCCCCCCACATATCAGGTATCAGCGTACTCAGGACAAATTGCACAATAACTTTTGAAGTCCAATTTTTCCTGTTACCCTTGGTAAAATAAAAGAAATTGGACCTGAATAATTTTTTTGTGAAAAAAAGTTAAATGTTCATTTTTTTTAAACATTCAAAAAATTCCTGTGAAGCACCTGAAGGGTTAATAAACTTCTTGAATGTGGTTTTGAGCACCTTGAGGGGTGCTGTTTTTAGAATGGTGCCATTTTTGGGTATTTTCTATCATATAGACCCCTCAAAGTGACTTCAAATGTGATGTGGTCCCTAAAAATAAAATGGTGTTGTAAAAATGAGAAATCGCTGGTCAACTTTTAACCCTTATAACTTCCTAACAAAAAAATTTTGGTTCCAAAATTGTGCTGATGTAAAGTAAACATGTGGGAAATGTTGTTTATTAATTTTTTTGTGTGCCATATCTCTGTGATTTAAGGGCATAAAAATTCAAATTTGGAAAATCGCGAAATTTTCAAAATTTTTGCCAAATTTCTGTTTTATCACAAATAAACACAAGTTATATGAATGAAATTTTACCACTAACATTAAGTACAATGTGTCTTGAGAAAACAATATCAGAATCACCGGGAGCCATGGGTGAAGATCTCCATATGGGTGAAGATCTCCATATACTGTACACAATTATATCATAATGCTTTATTTTTAAAAACTAAGTAGATAGATCACCGCTGCATCAAAACCAGTAACTGGAGAACCAATAAAGTATTAACCATTCCTCAATGACTTGTTCCCTAATGGTACTCAGCACTATACTGCCTCCACCAAACACATAGTATTCCAGAGTTATGACCTCATAAAAGGACAGTGGTCAGAATTGTAAAAATTGGCCCGGTCATTAACATGCAAACCACCCTTGGGGGTAAAGGGGTTAAAATTTTGGATAACTAGAGGAGGAAGACCTGTGAAGACTCAGACTTCAAGGTTAGATTTCAGAAAGGCAGATTTTAAGGGACTCAGGCTACTTTCACACTTGCTTTGTTTTGCAGCGTGTTTTTCCCGCAAAAAAAGCATGGAAAAAACGCATACAAACGCATACAAATGCTGCGTTTTTTTCAAGCATTTTTGTGAGCATGCATGAAAAAAACGCAGCGTTTTTATGCGTTTGTATGCGTTTTTACCCCGTTTGCGGTTTTTTCCAACATTAGTTGGCCCCTCACACTAACCAAAACCATGACTTTACTAACCCTAACCCTAACCCTTAACCAAACCATACCCTAACCCTGACCCTAACCCTAACCCTAACCCTGACCCTGACCCTAACCCTTAACCAAACCCTACTATCTCTAACCCAAACCCTAACCCTAACCCTAAACCCTAACCTTTAACCAAACCATGCTAACTCTAACCCAAACCCTAACCCTAACCCTGGCCCTAACCCTGACCCTAACCCTAACCCTAACCCTAAACCCCTTAACTAACCCTAACTCTAACCCAAACCCCTAATTTCCATAGTCTAACCAATGGTCAACAAAAAAACGCATGCGCAAAAAAACGCATACATGAGCATGCCAATGCGCACATATGCGCACCCATAGACTTATAATGGGTGTCTTGCTGTAAAAAACGCATTGCGCGTGCATGCGTTTTTTTGAGGCAAGTCGGTCGCCCAAAAAATGCAGCAGGATGCATTTTGTGCGCCCGAGCGCACACCACAAAAAAACGCATGCGCGTAAAAACGCATACAAACACATGTGTATGTGCACATAAGCGCATCCCATGCAAAATATAGGAAAAAAGCGCATGCGTTTTTTAGCGCTAAAATACAGCGCAAAAAACGCAAGTGTGAAACCAGCCTCAGAAAGAGAATCAGAGGGATCCAATGGCTGGATATCCTTTAAGATAAAAATGTCCAGGAAGGGTGGGAAATCTTGAAAAATGAAATTCTCAAAGCACAGTCGTTAACAATTCCAAAAATAGGGAAGAATACGAAGCATTTAAGGAAACCAGGATGGATGAACACAGAACTTAAACACATGCTAAAAAGAAAGAAATGTTTATGAAATGGAAAAAGGGAGGCATATCTAAAGAAGAATATAATGCTGTCTGCAGAACCTGAAGGGCACGAATCAGATTATCTAAAGCTGACAATGAATTAAGGCTTGCAAGAGATGTCAAAAGCAATAAAAAGGGATTTTGGGGATGTGTCAAAAGTAAAAGAAAAGAAAAAGGATTTTTACAAGATGAAAATGAACAAATGGTAAGAAAGGACATTGAGAAGGCTAAACCTTTAAATCCTTTTTTGCATCTGTTTTCTCTCAGAAAGGAAATGTAACATCAACTGATCTTCACTGTCCTATTAAAGGAATAGAAGAATCCAGGATATCTATAAACAGAAAGATAGTGAGGAAACACTTAGCTAACATAAATGAATTCAAGTCTCCATGTCCAGATGAATTACACCCCAGAGTACTGAAGGAGATGGCAGAAGAAATTTTTGAACCACTCTCCATAATCTTTGAAAGTTCTTGAAGAACAGGAGAAGTCCCAGAAGACTGGAGAGGAGCAAATGTTACTATCTTCAAAAAGGAATAAACACAAGGAAACAATGGAGCATACAATCCATATTAACAAGGTCTGAAAGGATGTCAGTATAAAAATAATTTTAATGATACAAATACATATAGAAAGACCACAATTAGTTAAATTACGTGATAGACAAATACAGAGCTTAAATAATGAGAATCAAGGTGCGGCAGTTATAGAAAAAACGTGCCAATCCATATGCACAAGATATGGGTGAAGATCTCCATATACTGTACACAATTATATCATAATGCTTTATTTTTAAAAACTAAGTAGATAGATCACCGCTGCATCAAAACCAGTAACTGGAGAACCAATAAAGTATTAACCATTCCTCAATGACTTGTTCCCTAATGGTACTCAGCACTATACTGCCTCCACCAAACACATAGTATCCTGGCTGTATTGCCCATGGAGGAGGGGACAAGGTAATGGTGGATAAATGACATTACTACATACCCTTGCTTGTGTCCATATACAGGCACGCGCCCCTACGCGCGTTTCGCGGTAGCTTCCTCGGGGGGACATCTGGTGGCCCGACAATCGTTCAGCCGACAACTTTGAAATGTGTATCTATATGAGAAGCTTAAAGGGGTTGTCCAGTCCTAGTGTAACACATTCTCAATCACAATATTTCCCCCATGTAAAATAACAGCTTTACTCATTTCTAGTATGGGCACCATTCGAGCAATATCGGTGCCTGCTCTCCCAGGGCTCACTTGACATTGAAGTCAATAAGTCGCTGCTTTAGGCCAGAGTCACACTACCGTACAATACGGCCGAGTGCTATATGATAAAACATCGCATAACACTTGGCCCAATGTTACTCAATGGGGCAGCTCATATCTGTGATTATTTTCTCATGTCGAATTGACATGCAAGAACAATCAACAGAGTCTCTGCTTACTAACACCCATATAAGTCTATGGGTGCAAATGACAATGCACATCACTCGGATAACATACGAGTGCGGTGCGATATACGCCGACATTGGCAGTGGAGGAGATGAAGAAATTACTTTCTCTGCCTCCTCCGCAGCTGTGCTCTGATCCTCTCTGTACAAGATAATGGAGCACAGTAGTGTGACACTCGGATCCCACTCGCAGCAGAGCAGGAGCCGAGGGTCATTAGCATATCGTCTCCGATGCTCTCGCATCGGAAGCCATACGCTGGTGAGACTCCAGCATTTCTCTCACTTACTTTTGACAAAACTGACACTTGGAAGAAGTGAGGGTGTGAGGCTGCACTCTGACGTCTTCTGGATGTCAGTTATGTCCGAAGGAAGTGAGAGTGGAGTGGCCTCTGAGTTGCTGCAGGAGTTGCGTGACATAACTGACATAAGTGGGAGATTCAGTGCCAACATCTTTGGAATGGTGCCCACATCAGATGGGAGTGTCGATGTTATTATTTTACATGGGAGATGTATGGTGATTGAAAAGGGGTTGTCCTACAAGTCAACAACCCAACCCCTTTATGAGCACAGTCAGACAGTCATATAAATCGGACTGAGATCGGAACACAGTGCATGGACTGGCCGACGGCTCTCCCAACCCAAGAATGACAGTTGCCTAGAAATACATGAACATGTCTTAGTTGGGTCGGGAGAGTCGTCGGCCCGTCCGTGCTTTGCAAACCGTTCTTGGATCTTGTGTATTTTTGCTCTGAGATTCTCACTGTTGGTTCTGCTTCCATGCTGACACAATTATTAAAATATATTCCTGATACATTGTTTTTGTATAAGTCACCCTCCCCGCACCTTTAGTTTTCCCTGGAAGCTTATCTAGACACATTTCTTCTTTAATAGAAAGCAACCAGTTTACTTTTTCTCAGTGTAACAGGAAAAACTATGATTGTCACAGGGCAAAGTTCAAGCCTTTGTGTCACTAGCATTATAGGATTACCTTCTTAGAACTGGGATTCTATTGCCAGGTATTCTGACGTTATTCTTTTCAAAATTACTTAGAATTTCTCATATCAGTACAGGAGGTACCAAAGGTCATTAAAAAAAAAACAAAAAACATGTTCTAAGAGCCATAACTTTTTTTTATATTTCCTATCTAAATTTATAAACAGACAGACTCACAAGCCAGAGGCCGGTGTCCAGCTCTGTACAGTAGAGAAAACAACAAAAAGCATAAAATACACACAAAATAGGATGCGGATACAATAACAATCAATAACCTGGAGAAATAGGAGGTGCAAAGTACAAAATAACAGAAGCTTTTTTGAGTCTAGAATTACATATAATAGTATCAATTTTGATAGTATTGATTACTTTTTAATTAATTAATTATTAATATTTTTTTGTGCCAAGAGCAGAAATTTGCTTTTGTTTATATTTTCTTTTACCTTTTTACGATGCACATTACATTTCTACCATCACAACGCAGCTATAGTGACAGCTTTTGCACAAATAAAAGCATTTTTCATGGCAAAAACATTTTTTAAAATCATTATTGCTTTTCAATTTTTTTATTCATACAATTTTTTTTCTTAAGGATAACTGAACATCATAACCAGATACGAAAAATAATAGACTTAAATAATAAAATCAAGTATTATGGTAACACCGCAAGACAAAAACATCAAAGCCATACAAAATACATAATAACTGTCTTATAGGGAAGGATATGGCTTCTCAGAATTAATCACATTATCCTCTTATAAACTATTAACGGTATCAAATCTTATCATGAGGGAAAAGGGTGAGAAGAATAAGTCTAGGGAGCCATACAGGGGGATAGAGTCAAACTGATTATATACAGGACTTATTGTAGAATTATTATTAACCTCTTAAAGAAGCACTTTCACAACATTTTTTATTTCCTGAGACCTGTCTGAGGCCTCATTCAGACGTCCATGTTGCACGTACATGTTCTATCCAGTTTGTTTCACACATAGAACATCTACTTATTGTAATCAATGGTGCTGTTCACAGGTCTGTTTTTTTCCATCGACCACACGTGTGTCAATGCAAAACTTATGGAGACATGTCTGTTGTTCTCCGGTATCACGGATCACAAGGCGAATTCAAGTCTATGGGTCTGTGAAAAACACGTGCTGCATATGGATGGCGTCTGTGGGTCATCCGTATGCTGTCCATATTTAACATTGCACAGGACAGGAGAAGCTTTGCAATTTATTTGTCCATCCATGAAAAACACTGATCACTGAGAGTAAAAACAGACATATGGACCGTACAGTGATAGTTAGAATGGACACCCGGACCGTACAGTGATAGTAAAAATGGACACACGGACTATACCCCGATAGTGAAAACGGACACTCAGACCGTACACTGATAGCAAAAATGGACACACAGACTGTACACTGATAGTAAAAACAGACTCACGGATCGTACACTGATAGCAAAAATGGACACATGGACCAAACACTGATAACAAAAATGGACACACGGACTGTACACATAATAAAAACGGACACTTGGACCGTACACTGATCATAAAAACAGACACACTGACCATACACTGATGGTAAAAATGGAAACACATACAACACTGATAGTAAAAACGGACACACGGACCATGCACTTGTAAGAAGGTGGCGGGGACCCTCACGTGCCTCCATTCCCCTAGTAGCTGCTCACAGGATTGCGTGCGGCACCTCATTGTTTATTAATGTGAAATGTAATATTTATGTACTGTAATGTCATGTGTCTGTCAGGTACTGTGTATAGGCATAGGGCTAGGATAGGATTTTAGATAGTATAGGTAGTATAGGACCGTAGGGCAGGGGTGGGCAATTAATTTTCCTGAAGGGCCACATGAGAGACCGTGACTGTTGTCGAGGGCCAAATCAATATGCCGAAATTAATTCTACTCAGTCTTAATATCAATATATTATAATTATACTATTGATAATTAGATTATTAATTGTATCACTTAATATTGAGCAGAATTAAATATGCTGACATCCTCCTAAATATCGTTTGAACCCAAGTACAGCCCATTCTGTAAATCATATGAGCCCCCCTTATATACTGTAAGAGCCTCCACACAGCCTCCCTATATACAGCATGAGCCCCACACAGCCTCCCTATATATACTGTATGAGCCTCACACTGCCACCCTATATACGCTGCATGAACCCCACACAGCCTCCCTATATAGACTGCATGAGCCCCA
Source organism: Dendrobates tinctorius (assembly GCF_039654945.1). NCBI lineage: Eukaryota > Metazoa > Chordata > Amphibia > Anura > Dendrobatidae > Dendrobates > Dendrobates tinctorius. The sequence continues at coordinate 11,216,415 of NW_027361802.1, forward strand.
CACAGCCTCCCTATATACGCTGCATGAGCCCCATACAGCCTCCCTACATACACTGCATGAGCCCCACACAGCCTCCCTATATACAGCATGAGCCTCACACAGCCTCTCTATATATGCTGCCTGAGCCCCACATAACTTCTCTATATATGCTGCATGAGCCCCACACAGCCTCCCTATATAGATTGCATGAGCCCCACACAGCCTCCCTATACACGCTGCATGAGCCCCACACAGCCTCCCTATATATGCTGCATGAGCCCCACACAGCCTCCCTATATAGACTGCATGAGCCCCACACAGCCTCACTATACAGTATATGCTGTATGAGCCCCACACAACCACCCTATATACGCTGCATGAACCCCACACAGCCTCCCTATATACGCTGCATGAGCCCCACACAGCCTCCCTATATACGCTGCGTGAGCCCCACACAGCCTCCCTATATACGCTGCATGAGCCCCACACAGCCTCCCTATATATGCTGCATGAGCCCCACACAGCCTCCCTATATACGCTGCATGAGCCTCACACAGCCTCTCTATATATGCTGCATGAGCCCCACACAACCTCTCTATATATGCTGCATGAGCCCCACACAGTCTCCCTATATAGATTGCATGAGCCCCACACAGCCTCCCTATATACGCTGCATGAGCCCCCCACAGCCTCCCTATATATATTGCATGAGCCCCACACAGCCTCCCTATATCCCTATATACGCTGCATGAGCCCCCATAGCCTCCCTATATATACTGTATGAGTCTCACACAGCCTCCCTATATACGCTGCATGAGCCCCCCACAGCCTCCCTATATACGCTGTATGAGCCCCACACAGCCTCTCTATATATTTTGCATGAGCCCCACACAGCTTCTCTTTATATGCTGCATGAGCCCTACACAGCCTCCCTATATATGCTGTATGAGCCCCACACAGCATCTCTATATATGCTGCATGAGCCCCACACAGCTTCTCTATATATATGCACTGCATCTGCCCCACACAGCCTCCCTATATAAATATATACACACTGCATGAGCCCCACACAGCCTCCCAATGTGTCGCATGAGGCCCCCATAGTCTCCCCATGTGCAGTACATCACTCCCATAGCCTCCCCTTGTGCAGCACAACACCCCATAGCCTCCCCTTGTGCATCATGACACCCCCATAGCCTCCCCTTGTAAAGGTCAACACCCCCATAGCCTCCCCTTGTAAAACTCAGCACCCCCATAGCCTTCCCTTGTAAAGCTCAACACCCCATAGCCTCCCCTTGTAAAGCTCAAGACCCCATAGCCTCCTCTTGTAAAGCTCAACACCTCCATAGCCTCCCCTTGTAAAGCTCAACACCCCCATAGCCTCCCCTTGTAAAGCTCAACACCCCCATAGCATCCCCATGTCCACCCAAACATCTCATACACATGAAAAAAAATGAACACCACATACTCATCTCGGTCCCGTTCCCTGGCACTCTGCTTGTATCCCTGTCTCCGGTGCGCTGACTCTCCGCACCGCAACCACACAGCAGACGCGATTAAATGACGTCATCGCGTCAGCTGTTTCACAGGCTGATTGGTGGAGTAAGTGGCCGGAGGCCCCTCCTCCACCAATGCAGTCAGCGGCACCTATGGAGACAGCAAGTGGGCCGGCATGGTGCGGCCCATGGACAGCAGTTTTCCAGCCCCTCGGCTGTCTCGGTCTGTGGGCTGGACTGAGACAGCCAAAGGGCCGGATGTGGCCTGTGGGCCGCACTTTGCCCAGGTCTGCCGTAGGGGGTTAGAATAGAGGCGGGCACATTAGAGATAGACAGAATAGACAGAAGTGTTAGTTAGATACATGCAGCACAGGGATTAAGTAAATTGGAGGGGTCACAGAGCAGAGCAGCACACAGCTGCCACCAACCACAGAGCTGTCCACCAATGTTCACCATCCAACCTGACGGAACTGGAGAGGATCTGCAAGGAAGAATGGCAGATGATCCCCAAATCCAGGTGTGAAAAACTTGTTGCATCATTCCCAAGAAGACTCATGGCTGTACTGGCTCAAAAGTGTGCTTCTACTCAATACTGAGCAAAGGGTCTGAATACTTATGACCATGTGATATTCCAGTTTTTCTTTTTTAATAAATTTGCAAAAATTTCTACATTTTTGTTTTTTTTCAGTCAAGATGGGGTGCAGAGTGTACATTAATGAGAAAAAAATGAACTTTTTTGAATTTACCAAATGGCTGCAATGAAACAAAGACTGAAAAATTTAAAGGGGTCTGAATACTTTCCATACCCATTGTATGAATTTCACTTTTTGTATTGAAAAACTGAAATAAATTAACTTTTTGATGATATTCTAATTTTGTGAGAAGCACCTGTAGATGGCAGCCATGGGATCCATCAGCAGGCTCCCCCGATGGCACCCTGCGATTATGTCGCAGAATGACCAAGACGTGCCCGAAGGATAGCGCCAACTTTATTACCACTGTCAGTTATTACCAGCAGATTTTGAAGAGTTAAACAACACCTGTTGGAGCTTTTATCACTGCAGGTAGGTACTGGCTATATTTCACCACCAGCCGTCACCTGTTGTGGAGAGGGATGAGCTTGCTCAATATAATTTATGTACCCTAACCCGCCAAATGATGGTTAAATGCGCCATAGAGAGCGACGAGGTTAAGAGTTTTAAAAGGTTGTTCAATTTTTCATCTCATTTTCAAAAGTGCTCCCTGACCTCCCAGCTTCCTGTTTGCTTGGCTTGATAGGCTACTGTTTTGAACCAGCGGCATCGGTGTGCAATCTCCGATACAGCTACATGTGACAGTCTTTTCTCTGCAGTATCAACTCATTGCGCATTATACACAGTATGATGCACCATATACATAGTATGATGGCCCACTCAGGACATTCCCCCTAACAAAGTATGATGCCTCCACATCCTCCCTGACACTCAGACCCTATAATAATAATAATTAGATAAAAAGGCTTACACTCACCTAAAACAAGTTCCCTATCCACCACAACCTATGTCTTCTCTTTTAGCTTGTCTTGCAGCGGGCTGGCTCAGGGGGTGAAATACAGTGATCTAATCACACAGCCTCTGTCTTCTCCCGCATGGTGCCAGCCTCCAACAGGTCACAAGGTGGAAGTTTGTGGTCTGCTGAAGTGTCAGAACAGAGAGACGATTTCTCTCTGCTACAGCTATTAAAATTTTAATGCTAATAGTTTTGCTGGCCAACTCAGACCGCCCGTCTTACATTTGCCAGATTTGCCTGTAGGCCAATCCGGCCCTGTACCAATAGTCATCATTAAAAAGGAGACATGTCCTATTTTGTTCGGATTTGCGGAACAAACTCGCCCATGCAAACGAATAAGTGCACAGAGATACGGACAGTCCATAGATGCATTCCGAGTTGCTAGGTGACATTTCAGAGAATTCCATCTGCTTTTTTTGCATATGAGAAGAAATGGTAAAGCACAGATGGTAAAATCTGACATTCTGTTTAAACATGGATAAAAATGAATCCAGTGCACTAATAACAAAAGGTCTTCTTTTTGCACATAAGAATTAAAACTGACATGGGAATCCATTGGGAAGAATAGAATAAACAAGACAAAGAGGAAGACGGAAGACCAGCACCTTGATGGCTTGATACAATCAAGATAACGGTGGAGAAGACCCTGGTGGACATAGCTAGACTATCTAGATCGATCTTCCTACGGAGCGTTCATCCATCAAGTCGCCAATGGATTGAGATCGGAGATCGAGCTAAAGGCTGTTAATAATAATAATAATAAATAATATGTGACCCTGTTCAAAGCTGTTACCCACATGGCACCACAGCCGAGCCCCACTATGAAAGTATTGAAGCTTAGCTCTATTCACGTCAATAGGCCTGCATTGTGATTCTCTACATAGTCCCAGGATAAAAGCACATAAAGAGAAAATACCTGTACAATATTTCATTGTTCTCTTTGGTAAAGTCACTAATAATTATTTTCTGCTGTTACTTATTGTATCTTTTTTTGGTTTTCTCCAGAATTCTGGTGTACATCAGTTTGATAAATGTCTGAAAAGCTTGGCATAACACATAGTCACGTTTTTTTAGCCTAGGTCTTGCCAACTCTGCAACACTTTTTGGAAAATGGGTAGAGATTAGTGATGAGGATGTATAGCTAAAGCGCGGCCAACAAAAGTGGCGAAAATTACGGTAAAAATATACTCCAGTCTGATGGTGGAGCTGAAAGATGCTCCACATAAATTAAGGGCACCTCTGAATTTGGTACATCTGACTCCAGTGCACCCTTCATTCACCAAAATTAACCCACAAAAGACCAATCTTGATAAATGGGGGCCTACATGGGCCTGTATGTTTTACATTGTCCCATATAAAGCATCTTATATGTGAGTGATGTGCACTAAATACAAATCCTCCATTCGCATGCTCCGCTCTTAACACGTTTACCTAAACTGCTCAGTTTTAGTTGGCACGGTGCTCTTTCATGAATACGTTTCCCATCTAATAAAATCCAGTAATATTTCAGCTTGGCTTTTCCAGGCTCACATGCAATAACTCAAACCAGAAACAGAGGAAAGTAAAGCATCTTATAGGAAAGTTTTCTGTGCACGTATTCACCTCGTTTGACCCGCAGATTGGTTTCAGCAGAGTCTGGAATATTACCTTGTGTGCACGCGGAGGATAAGTGCTCTGCTTTGTCATCACATGTGCTTGTGTTATGATCGCGCTACCTTAGATAATGAAACACAATTGCACTGTTTATGCTTCCCCACGGCATTCGGAGATGTCTGTGCCGATCATTTACATCTCACATGGCTGAAGACCATGGAAATAACGTTCTCACTTATTACCGTAATGCATGTTCTTAATTGCTTGGTCTAGGATTTCCAGTGCAAATATCTTCAATAACCAAACATAGTAGGTGTCATATGTCAAAACCAATTGAGTGAAAAATGGAGTCATTTCTTATCGTGAACAGATGTAACCTTTCATTTTTCTTTAAAAAATAAATGCAGCTACCTGATTGGTTGACAAGGGCCACCACTCCACTCTTTCATGGCACCAGTTTTGATACATCTTCATGAATAGTCCATGGTCCATGCTATGTGCATTTAAAGCAGAATAAAATGTGTATTCATAGTTATTAAAAAGTTAATAATAATAATCTTTGTATAGTGCTAACATATTCCGCAGCGCTTTACAGTCTCCACACATTATCATCACTGTCCCCGGTGGGGCTCACAATCTAAATTCCCTATCAGTATGTCTTTGAAGTGTGGGAGGAAACAGGAGTACCCGGAGGAAACCCACGCAAACACGGGGAGAACATACAAACTCCTTGCAGATGTTGTCCTTGGTGGGATTTGAACCCAGGACCCCAGAACTGCAATGCTAATCACTGAGCCACCGTGCTACCCTTAGAGGGAAGGTGCCATCCAAAAATTTTTTTTTCAGCAATTTTAAAAATTTAAAGAGTTAATGTTTACATTTTCTTAAAAAATATTATCATTTGTTCTTAATTTTGCAAAATATGAAAAATAATTTTAAAAAGTTTGGCATTTCCACTTGTTAACACTAGGGGGAGCAGCTACTGAAATTTGACACAAAAACCAAGTGTACAGCTAGCTCACATTACCGCCCTGCAGTAATTATGGGTGGAATCTGCTGACACGGGTGTGATGTCACTCCTCTCCTCCCCTTCTGGGTGTTTGCTAAGGGAAAAGAGAGAATGACATTTAGGAACACAGTGATCAGCCATTTTCATGGGGCCTGCAAAGTTACTGACCGTCTTTGCATGCAAAGTCTGGATCAGAACAGGTCATCAATCAGCAGAAATGTTTCCTGGATTTCTGTGGCGCAGACAAGCAGACGGTCCATCCATGTGTATAAAACACAGCGCTCTATGTACAATCCCTGGCACCGAACAGGGTGCCCCCCCATAGACCAGCAGACTGCTCTCCTGAAATACTCTGTGCTGCTGTCACCCTGCTCCTCCACCATATATCAGGCCCTGTCGCCTCGCTTTCACACATCGCCAGGACAGGATCTGAGGAGAGGAATGGGGTCTTCGGTCACCGAGGATGGCAGGCAGCACAGAGTATTTCAGGAGAGCAGTGTGCTGGTCTATGGGGGGCACAGAGGGAGATATATGGGGGAAGAGCAGGGTGACAGCAGCACAGAGTATTTCAGGAGAGCAGTGTGCTGGTCTATGGGGGGCACAGAGGGAGATATATGGGGGAGGAGCAGGGTGACAGCACCACAGAAATCCAGGAAACATTTCTGCTGATTGATGGCCTGTTCTGATCCAGACTTTGCATGCAGAGACCCCATTCCCCTCCTCAGATCCTGTCCTGGCGATGTGTGAAAGCGAGGCGACAGGCGCAGTCCGGGGTGACGCTGGGAAGCAGGATGGGGGGAAATGTAGCCATACAGTAACATTAAAAATGAGGCCCCTCTCTTCAGCTGCCTCCTCAGCCCTCCCCTGACTGCACCTATTACCCCTGACCCGTGTGCAGGTGCTCAGCCAGAACCACCCTAGATGGGGTCCCCTTTTAGCAGATAATACTGCCATAGTGTTCTCACATAATACCGCCATATACTTCACACATAATGCTGCCATATAGATCACACAAAACCAGCAGAGTGACAGCAGCAGAGTATTTCAGGAGAGCAGTATCACACGGGATAGGATTAGATACACGGCTCAGCAGTCAGTTTCACACGGGATAGGATTAGATACACGGCTCAGCAGACTATCACACGGGATAGGATTAGATACACGGCTCAGCAGTCAGTATCACACAGAATAGTATTAGATACACGGCTCAGCAGTCAGTATCACACGGGATAGGATTAGAAACACAGCTCAGCAGACCTTATCACACAAGAGAGGATTAGATACACAGCTCAGCAATCAGTATCACACAGGATAGGATTAGATACACAGCTCAGCAGACCTTATCACACAAGAGAGGATTAGATACACAGCTCAGCAGACAGTATCACACGGGATAGGACTAGATACACGGCTCAGCAGACAGTATCACACGGGATAGGATTAGATACACAGCTCAGCAGACTATCACACAGGATAGGATTAGATACACAGCTCAGCAGACAGTATCACACGGGATAGGATTAGATACACGGCTCAGCAGACAGTATCACACAGGATAGGATTAGATACACGGATCAGCAGACTATCACAGGATAGGATTAGATACACGGCTCAGCAGACAGTATCACACAGGAGAGGATTAGACACACAGCTCAGCAGACAGAATCACACAGGAGAGGATTAGATACACAGCTCAGCAGACAGTATCACACGGGATAGGACTAGATACACGGCTGAGCAGACAGTATCACACGGGATAGGATTAGATACACAGCTCAGCAGACTATCACACAGGATAGGATTAGACACACAGCTCAGCAGACAGTATCAATCGGGATAGGATTAGATACACGGCTCAGCAGACAGTATCACACAGGATAGGATTAGATACACGGATCAGCAGACTATCACAGGATAGGATTAGATACACGGCTCAGCAGACAGTATCACACAGGAGAGGATTAGATACACAGCTCAGCAGACAGTATCACACGGGATAGGACTAGATACACGGCTCAGCAGACAGTATCACACGGGATAGGATTAGATACACAGCTCAGCAGACTATCACACAGGATAGGATTAGATACACAGCTCAGCAGACAGTATCACACGGGATAGGATTAGATACACGGCTCAGCAGACAGTATCACACAGGATAGGATTAGATACACGGATCAGCAGACTATCACAGGATAGGATTAGATACACGGCTCAGCAGACAGTATCACACAGGAGAGGATTAGACACACAGCTCAGCAGACAGAATCACACAGGAGAGGATTAGATACACAGCTCAGCAGACAGTATCACACGGGATAGGACTAGATACACGGCTGAGCAGACAGTATCACACGGGATAGGATTAGATACACAGCTCAGCAGACTATCACACAGGATAGGATTAGACACACAGCTCAGCAGACAGTATCAATCGGGATAGGATTAGATACACGGCTCAGCAGACAGTATCACACAGGATAGGATTAGATACACGGATCAGCAGACTATCACAGGATAGGATTAGATACACGGCTCAGCAGACAGTATCACACAGGAGAGGATTAGATACACAGCTCAGCAGACAGTATCACACAGGAGAGGATTAGATACACAGCTCAGCAGACAGTATCACACGGGATAGGACTAGATACACGGCTCAGCAGACAGTATCACACGGCATAGGATTAGATACACAGCTCAGCAGACTATCACACAGGATAGGATTAGATACACAGCTCAGCAGACAGTATCACACGGGATAGGATTAGATACACGGCTCAGCAGACAGTATCACACAGGATAGGATTAGATACACGGATCAGCAGACTATCACAGGATAGGATTAGATACACGGCTCAGCAGACAGTATCACACAGGAGAGGATTAGATACACATCTCAGCAGACAGTATCACACAGGAGAGGATTAGATACACGGCTCAGCAGACAGTATCACACAGGATAGGATTAGATACACGCTCAGCAGTCAGTATCACACAGGAGAGGATTAGATACACAGCTCAGCAGACAGTATCACACAGGAGAGGATTAGATACACGGCTCAGCAGACAGTATCACACAGGAGAGGATTAGATACACGGCTCAGCTGTCAGTATCACACGGGATAGGATTAGATACACGGCTCAGCTGTCAGTATCACACGGGATAGGATTAGATACACGACTCAGCTGTCAGTATCACACGGGATAGGATTAGATACACGGATCAGCAGACTATTACAAGATAGGATTAGATACACGGCTCAGCAGGCAGTATCACACAGGATAGGATTAGATACACGCTCAGCAGTCAGTATCACACAGGAGAGGATTAGATACACAGCTCAGCACACAGTATCACACAGGAGAGGATTAGATACACAGCTCAGCAGACAGTATCACACAGGATAGGATTAGATACACGCTCAGCAGTCAGTATCACACAGGATAGGATTAGATACACAGCTCAGCAGACAGTATCACACGGAATAGGATTAGATACATGGCTCAGCAGACAGTATCACACGGGATTGGATTAGATACACAGCTCAGCAGACTATCACACAGGATAGGATTAGATACACAGCTCAGCAGACAGTATCACACAGGAGAGGATTAGATACATGGCTCAGCAGACAGTATCACACAGGATAGGATTAGATACACAGCTCAGCAGACAGTATCACACAGGAGAGGATTAGATACACGGCTCAGCAGACAGTATCACACAGGAGAGGATTAGATACCCGGCTCAGCTGTCAGTATCACACAGGATAGGATTAGATACACGGATCAGCAGACTATCACAGGATAGGATTAGATACACGGCTCAGCAGACAGTATCACACAGGAGAGGATTAGATACACGGCTGAGCAGACAGTATCACACAGGAGAGGATTAGATACACGGCTCAGCAGGCAGTATCACACAGGATAGGATTAGATACACGCTCAGCAGTCAGTATCACACAGGATAGGATTAGATACATAGCTCAGCAGACAGTATCACACGGGATAGGATTAGATACACGGCTCAGCAGACAGTATCACACAGGAGAGGATTAGATACACGGCTCAGCAGACAGTATCACACAGGAGAGGATTCGATACACGGCTCAGCAGGCAGTATCACACAGGATAGGATTAGATACACGGCTCAGCAGTATCACACATGATAGGATTAGATACACAGCTCAGCAGTCGGTATCACACATGAGAGGATTAGATACACTGCTCAGCAGTCAGTATCGCACAGGATAGGAATAGATACATGGCTCAGCAGACAGTATCACACAGGATAGGATTAGATACATGGCTCAGCAGTCAGTATCACACAGGAGAGGATTAGATACACAGCTCAGCAGTCAGTATCACACAGGAGAGGATTAGATACACAGCTCAGCAGTCAGTATCACACAGGAGAGGATTAGATACACAGCTCAGCAGTCAGTATCACACAGGAGAGGATTAGATACACAGCTCAGCAGTCAGTATCACACAGGAGAGGATTAGATGTCCAGCAGATGGCCAAGTGTTTTGAAAGAGCAGGGAGCAGCTCCTCCTATGTTTTGCTAGTGCAGGGGCTGCAGTTGGTCGGGTGTTTTGGAAAGAGCAGCTTGGTGTACAGGAGCTCGTCCTGTATTCTCTCCTGCAGGTTGTATGTGCAGAGTGAACATCCAAGCCGTTATGCTGGAACAGTACAGCATCCAGGGCTTGCATCAGAGTGTAACTGGAAAGCACTGGGCTCTAATAAAATGGCGCCTGGCCACACCTACAGCTGTGGTTGAGCTGCCCACAGAGGCGTGCCCAGTTCACAGCTGATGCTGCTGCAATGAAAGAGATAGGGTCGGCAGCCGACTGTTATGTCTTATGTCCAGGGACTGCCGTAAATGAGCATGGAAAGTGTTGTTCAGCAGCCAGAAAGGTAAGATGGCAGCCCCCGGTGGCTGCATTAATACAGTAAAAAAAAAAATACCATACACACCACTGAGTCAAGCTTAGGGGACAATATCTTTTTATACTATTTTCTTTTTTACATTAAATTATGAAAAAACACGGCACCTTCCCTTTAAGGTTTAAAGAGGTTGTCCAGGGAGTAAAAAAAAGATGCCTTCTTGCAAAAACAGCTCTGAACCTGACTACAGGTTGTGTGTGGAATTGCAGCAGAACTCCATTGAGGCTGTGTGCCCACGTAGCGATTTTTAAGCGTTTTTGCCGCGATTTTCGGCGCGAAAACGCTGCGAAAACGCTTAAAAATCGTGTACAGAACGCCCCCCATGCATTCCTATGGCATTCCGCACATGCTGTGCTAATGCTGCGCTTCTTTCCGCGGCGGAATCGCATCGCGGAAAAAATTCGCAGCATGCTCATTCTTTTGTGCGGAATCGCAAAGAATTGCCGGGATTCCGCACCCATAGGAATGCATGAGAATCGCTTACTTCCCGCATGTGGCTATGCCCACCATGCGGGAAGTTAAGCGTCTCATGTGCGGTTGGTACCCACGGTGTGGAGAGGAGACTGTCCTCCAGGCCCTGGGTACCATACCCCTATAAAAAAAAGAATAAAAAATAAAAAATCGGGGTATATTTACCTTCCGATGTCCCGCGCTGCATTCCCGGCCTAGCGTTCCCAGTAATGCCTTGCGGCACAGTCCAGTAATGACGTAGTCTCGCGTGACTCTAGCGGTCTCGCGAGATCACTATAGTAACGCGAGACTACGTCATCACAGGTCTCGCAAGGCATTACTGGGAACGCTGAGGCCCGGGAATGCAGCACGGGACGCCGGAAGGTAAATATATTCCATGATTAAGCCCTTTCAGGGTGAAACGCGTAGGAAATTGCTCCCCTCCATATGCCTCTTTATGTCGTTTTTACCTGATGGTATGAAGATTTTATATTCTCAATAAAGCAATTATTATTTTATCTCCTGGAGACGCTGGAAAAATCCTTCTTTATGTTGTGGAAGGTAAATATACCCCGATTTTTTTATTTTTTTTTAGCATTTTAACATTCTATCTTTTACTATTGATGCCGCATAGGCGGCATCAATAGTAAAAACCTGGTCACACTTGTCAAACACTATGTTTGACGAGTGTGACCAACCTGTCAATCACTTTCCAAGCGATGCTTCAAATCGCTTGGAAAGTGCTTGAATATCGCACGCGAAAATCGCGGCAAAATCGCGGTAAAATCGCGGGGAAAAAAACGCGCGATTTCTGGGAAGGAGTCCGGTTTTTAGTGAGCGTTTTAAAACGCTACGTGGTCCCACAGCCTGAAGGTAATAAGGCTGATCAGCAATACCAGACATAAGCGGTAGACAATATTGCAGCTGTTTAGAAACAAAAAAAAGCCATGTTTTTTCATTTCCGTAAAATCACTGTAAATGGCTAAATTGTACAGTGTTAAGCTCATACAGTCTTGGCCGAAGGTGTTGGCACCCTTGAAAGTGTTCCAGAAAATGAAGTATTGCTCCCAGAAAATTATTGCAATTACATGTTTTGTTAGGCTACTTTCACACATCAGGTTTTCGGCGTCAGACGCGATCCGGCGTCGTGCCGGAACGCCGGATCCGGCAAATGTTTTGTAAAACCAGATGTGACGGATCCGGTTTTCTGCCGGATCCATCTTGTTCTTGACAGACAAAACCGGATCTGTCTCATCCGGTTCATCCGTTTTTCTATCCGTTTTTCGACGGATTACGCCGGATCCGGTTTTTAAAAACACCCCTTGTGGCCTTCCGAACGGGATTGGCTACTGGAAAACTATATATAGCGTGTTCCTACAGCCCTTCTTTGACAGGTTGTAGAGGAGAAAGTGCAGGTTGGAGAGAAGAGCAAGTTACTGGCGAAGATGGATGTTGTCATTGGAAATATTTTGAAGAATTTGGCGGATTTTACAGCGGAGGCGAATCGTTTGAGGGTGATTGTTCTGGAGAAGGAGAGAGCGAGACAGCAGCGCATCAGGCATCATAGACGACGTTTGTGGATCCACCCCATCACAGCCAAGAGAATGACGCGTGGGGTCTATTCTACACTCTGCATGGACCTTCGACGAAACCCGGATAAATTTTTGGGATATGTTCGGATGAAAATGGAGAATTTTGATTACTTGGTGGAGCGCATTGCACACCTCATAAGAAAAGCAGACACCTATTGCCGCTTCTCTGTTTCACCCGCAGAGCGTCTGATGGTGACTTTAAGGTAAGCCACATTTATTGGATGTGCTCGCATCAGAGCACACTTTCACTGCAATCTTGTTGGTGGTAGTTTTTATCTCCAAGTGTTATAGCTGAGTTTTGGTATGTAATGCTGTGATTTAAAACTAATTGATTGTTTTTTAATTCCCCACAGATTTCTTGCAACTGGAGAATCCCTTTCGTCACTGCATTTCCAGTACAGACTCGGGATTTCCACCATATCTGGAATAGTGAAGTACACATGCCGTGCACTGTGGGACTCCTTAGCTGAAGAGTTTTTACCAGAGCCCACAACAGAGAGGTGGATTGAAATTTCAGAAAAGTTTCAACAGATATGTCAGTTTCCCAACTGCTTGGGCGCTGTGGACGGGAAACATATCCACATTGTAAAGCCAGTCGGATCGGGATCGGAATATTTCAATTACAAGAAATATTTTTCAATTGTCCTCATGGCCATCGCTGACGTGGAATACAAATTTATTGCTGTTGATATTGGGGCCTATGGCCGCTCCAATGACTCTCAAGTTTTCAAACTGTCTGCCATGGGGCGTAAACTGTATGGAAACACCTTCCAATTCCCACCCCCTAGACCTCTGCCGCAAACATCTGGTCCACCTATGCCATTTATCTGTGTAGGGGATGAAGCCTTCCAGCTGTCAGAACACCTTTTGAAACCGTACTCTAGCAGAGGATTGACAAGAACAAAACGCATTTTTAATTACCGCCTCACAAGAGCAAGAAGAATGGTTGAATGTACCTTTGGTATTCTGACAGCCAAATGGCGGGTCCTATTGACTGCGATCAACCTCAAGACAGAAACTGTGGACGAGGTGATCAAAGCTTGCGTGGTACTCCACAATTTTGTTATCTGCAAGGAACCCATTTCCATTGAGGACACCTCTGAAGAAACCACCTTGCAAGATTACCATGACATTACCACTAGAAGTTCTGTGACGGTTTCAGTAATGAGGGACAATTTTGCACTATACTTTATGTCACCTCAAGGCAGAGTACACTGTCAGGATGACAGAGTGTGAAAGATTTGTGCCCAACCAAACTTGTGTACCTTCTGTACCAACAGTATATACCTTTGCCAACCAAAGTTGGCTATCTTGTCATGGTCTCTATTTTTAGCTTTAGGCCACAGGTGTGTACCTGGTTGTGTTTTATGCAAAGTATTTCACCTTTTAACAAATGTTGTGTACATTGTTAGGAAATCACCAACAATAAACACAACTTTTCAGGTGAAATACTTTGCTTCAAACACAACCAGGAACACAACTGTGGCAAAAAGCTAAAATTTACCCACAGTTATATACCTGGTTTTGAATACCTTTTTACCTTTTAAATACCCTGTATTTAACCTTTTTTTTAAACATATTTCGCCGCAGAAAGAAATGACAGACAACCAGTGTAAACAATAATTTAACTTTTATTTAAAATATTTTTTTTTTGTAAACTGTTTTTAAAGTTAAAAAAACTTTTTTAATAAAGGTTTGAAACCAACTGGGCATTTTTATTACAAAACACATCATAAATCTGTGTAGTGTGGGGTGGAAATACTGCTGGAGGGGCTGCGGGACACTTCGACACTGGGAGTGTGGAGAGAGGATTGGGATCGTGGTGGGGAAGGAACAGTTAGAGGTGATGGTGTGGAAAAAGCTACAGAATGGGTGGACATGTGGGAGGCAGAAGAGGTGGTGGGCGGTGGAGTGGAGGGTTGGGCAGGGACTGTAGGAGCAGATGATGTTGATGGCAAGTTGTATGGGGAAGGAGTTTGGTACGGGGAAGGAGTTTGGTACGGGGCAGGTTGCTGGAAGTGGGGAGGTTGCTGGTACTGGGGAGGTTGCTGGTACTGGGGAGGTGGATGGTATGTAATAGGAGGGGGAGGATGGAAAGTGGCTGGAGGGGGTGCAGATGTAATAGGAGGGGGAGGATGGAAAGTGGCTGGAGGGGGTGCAGGTGGAGGAACTACTGTGGTGGGAGGAGGAGGTTGGGAGGTAACTTGCTGGAGAGCACCGTGGCATGAATGCATTACATGCATCTGCTGGGTAGGAGATAGCGTTTCCATGCGCTCCACAACAGACCTGAAAAAGGTGTGGTTTGGCGAAGATCTTGCTTCTGAATGCATGGTTTGCAGAAGTGTCTTCACCTCCAGAATGCTGGAGTTGATCTGCTGAAAGCCTGCGGAGATTTGCTCTGACAAGACTTTTAGACAGTTCTGGAAAGATGCATTCAGATGCAAGAACTCTGGCGCATAAGTCTTTTCCTGACCCCTCTGCCGCTGCCGCCCAGTACCCGCAGGTGTACTAGAGGTGGCAGGGGCAGAAGGGTGGGGTAAAGGGAAATCGATCTCCTCACCAGCAGCTTCATGTAATGTAGGCGGCCACGATGCTCCTGTGCTGGTGGATGGGACAGATGGGTCGAATGTGTGGGAAGGCTGGGAAGGTGCAGATGTACCGGGGCGGTCGAAGTGTCCCTCGGTGCCGGTCTCCTCAGGGATCGCCTCAGAAGGGTCCAATCGTGCAGGCTCCCGAGTGCTGCTCACCGTGCTGTGGAATAAAGAGAAAAAAAAACAATTAAAATAGTGACATGGTATGGCCCTGGCTGAAAAAAAAAAGTTACATCTAACATTTTTTTTCACATGTGGTGTGTAATATTTACCTTCTAGTGACCATTGTTTCCCGGAGGAACAACAGGGCTTGTGCGTACTTGTACTTGCTCCTGCGTCCTCCAGATCCACTCGGGGCCCGCATCTCTTTATTGAACTCCTTCTTGAAACGATCCCTCACAGACCGCCACCGCTTCACAATTCTGTTCCCTGAAACGAGAAAGGAGTGGTTAGTATACAACATCAGTGTTTCCCAAACTCCAGTCCTCATGGTCCCCAGGGGTCATGTTTTCAGGATTTCCATAGTAAATAGAAATCCTGAACACATGATCCGTGGGGACCACGAGGACTGTTGTTCGGGAAACACTGGTTTACATCAAGCAACCGGTACTGTATATACTTACACTCTTTAATCTGGGCCCGAGCATCGAGGTCCTCCCAGCGGTCCACAAGGAGCGAACAGATTTCCTCCCAGAGTCGCCGGGTAACAATCAGGTCAGCGTGGCGGCGGTCAGCCATATTCCAGAGCGGCTCCCTTTCTCTGACGAGATCGAAGAGGTGGTCCACATCGATTCCTCCATCCTCACCGTCAGTGTCGGGAGCACGCTGTGAAGGCTGTTAAAGAAAAAGACAAAAATAACATAATTAGCCTCCACAAAAGAAATGAAATAAAAAGTGCAAAAAAACAAAGCAAAAATATTTATACTTACACGCTGGTGACCGCCGCGTTGCTGTCGCCGACGACCCTGGGAGGCACTGCGAGGACCTCTTGGCCGAGCACCAGATTGGGAAGACTAGAGAAGAAAACAAAAAATGTTATGTCTTTGGATGTTGGCATTTGTTTGCTGTCTGCAGAACATTGGTCTGCAGAACATTGTTTTCTATGTGTTGTGTGTAGTGTGATGTTGTGTTTCTGCGTTTGATGCCAAAATCTTACCAATTGTGAGCCCACTCCAGGTGTCTGTCCACCCCTTCCTTCTTCTTCTGGGAGCTCCTCTTCATCTTGTGATTCCTGTTTTGAAATAAAAGGCGATGAATAGACATATATTACAGAGATGATGGATTTTGGAAATAAAAACTTACCGTCAAACGCTGACGATGCGAGGGAGGGCTCCCAGAAGAAGATGTGCTGTCTTCCTGCTGGCCAGACTCCATGGCTGTGGGTGGTGTTCCTGCTGCTGCCATTGCTGCTGCTGCTGCATCTCTTGGGCGGCTGTTGAATAAAGAGAAACAAAGGGCCAATGAATATCTTGATATTCCATGGCCTTAGTTTGGAGGAATGGGGGATTTGATAATTACCGTCTCTCATCTGCTGCTGGACTCCCCTCCTCAGCATGTTCCATTTGCTGCTCCATTTGGCGGCGTGGTGGTGGTGGTGCTGCTGATGGTGCTGCTGCAGATGTCTCCTGCCTTCTCCTGCTCCTGGTTCTTGGCTTGGGTGGCATGTTGGGTGTGGCTGAGGGTCCCACTGTCTTGCTTTTATATATGTCTTGTGGGCAGAGCTACTGAGCATGCTCAGACCATGCTCAGACCATGCTCAGCCGCATTGCGGCGCTCATAGGCTTTCATTGTGTGAAAAAGCCGGATGCGCCGGATCCGGCGTGTCCGGCTTTTTCGCCGGAGACAAAAAACGTTACAGTAGCCATTTTTTCCAGACGCCGGATCGCGACACATTGCCGGATCCGGCGAAAACCGGATGAAACGCATGGCCATCCGGCTCGATCCGGCTCTAATGCAAGTCAATGGGGGGGAAACCGGATCCGGCATTGCATTTCGACGGATCTGGTTTTTGTCAAAAGCGCCGGATCGCGCCTGACGGCGAAAACCTGATGTGTGAAAGAGGCCTTATATACACGTTTATTTCCTTTGTGTGTATTGGAACAGCACAAAAACAAAGAAAAAAGACAAATCCACTCCACATAGCCTCACACAATCACTAAGCATCTTTCATTTCATCAGAGCTGTTTAAAATAAGATGAGCTGTGATTGGTCGCTATGAGCAACAGTTTTCCCAATCCACAACACCTCAACAAACACTGACCTGGTGGGAGAAATCTAGCATCACCGGGAACATAAGCTCCCAGCCATTGCCTGTCCCCCAGAAAGGAGCAGAGAGCACATAACAGAAATGAATCCCCCGCTCCCGTGACCATATACCCATCACACATCCTCCATCCCATAGTCCCATGAATCACCCCCTCCTCTATTACTGCCGCGCTCTATCGCATCATCAGCGGCCTCACACAGAGCCACACTGCCAGGTTACATAACAGCACATCTCCAGGAACTCCCTGCTCAGCGCCACCCAGCTTGGGACTATGGGATGGAGGATATGTATGATGCGGATATGGGCACTGGACTATGGGATGGAGGATATGTGTGATGGGTATATGGGCACTTTACTATGAGATTGAGGATAATCATTATACAACCACTGGCAAAAATTACGGAATCACCGACCTTGGAGGATGTTCATTCTGTTGTTTAATTTTGTAGAAGAAAAGCAGATCACAGACATGGCACAAAACTAAAGTCAATTCAAATGGCAACTTTCTGGCTTTAAGAAATACTAAAAGAAATCAAGAACAAAAAATGTGGTAGTCCGTAATGGTTACTTTTTAAAACCAAGCATAGGGGAAAAATTATGGAATTTCTCAATTCTGAGGAAAAAAATTATGGAATCACCCTGTAAATTTTCATTTCCAAAACTAACAGCTGTATCAAATTAGATCTGCTTGTCAGCCTGCATCTAAAAAGGATTGAGCACACCTTGGA
Source organism: Dendrobates tinctorius (assembly GCF_039654945.1). Taxonomy (NCBI): domain Eukaryota; kingdom Metazoa; phylum Chordata; class Amphibia; order Anura; family Dendrobatidae; genus Dendrobates; species Dendrobates tinctorius. The sequence goes on from NW_027361802.1 coordinate 11,234,621, forward strand.
GAGCTGTTGCATCAAGTGGACTGACATGAATCATGGCTCCAACACAAGAGAAGTCAATTGAAACAAAGGAGAGGATTATCAAACTCTTAGAAGAGGGTAAATCATCACGCAATGTTGGAAAAGATGTTGGTTGTTCACAGTCAGGTGTGTCTAAAATCTGGACCAAATACAAACAACATGGGAAGGTTGTTAAAGGCAAACATACTGGTAGACCAAGGAAGACATCAAAGCGTCAAGACCGGAAACTTAAAGCAATACGTCTCCAAAACAGGAAATGCACAACAAAACAAATGAGGAACGAATGGGAGGAAACTGGAGTCAATGTCTGTGACCGAACTGTAACAAACCACCTACAGGAAATGGGATTTACATACAGAAAAGCTAAATGAAAGCCATCATTATCACCTAAACAGAAAAAAAGCAAGGTTACAATGGGCTAAGGAAAAGCAATCATAGACTGTGGATGACTGTATGAAAGCCATAAAGTCATATTCAGTGATGAATCGCGAATCTGCATTGGGCAAGGTGATGATGCTGGAACTTTTGTTTGGTGCCATTCCAATGAGATTTATAAAGATGACTGCCTGAAGAGAACATGCAAATTTCCACAGTCATTGATGATATGGGGCTGCATGTCAGGTAAAAGCACAGGGGAAATAGCTGTCATTACATCTTCAATAAATGCACAAGTTTATATTGATATTTTGGACACTTTTCTTATCCCATCAATTGAAAGGATAATCATTATAATTTGTTATAACTAACCACAGTTAGTTACTATGCCTGGGCAACGCCGGGTTTTTCAGCTAGTAGGATATAATTTCATATAAAACCCCAAAAATGGGCCAGACAAAGTTGTTGACACCCTCTACTTAATATTTGATTGAACACCCTTTAGAATAAATAACTGCAATCAATCGCTTCCTATAACCATCAACAAGTTTCTTACACCTCTCATCTGGAATTTTGGTCCACTCTTCTTTTGCAAACTGCTCCAGGTCTCTCATATTTGAAGGGTGCCTTCTTCCCAACAGCAATTTTAAGATCTCTCCCAGGTGTTCAAAGGGATTTAGAGCCAGGCTTATTGCTGACCACTTCAAAACTCTCCAGCGCTTTGTTTACATCCATTCATGGGTGCTTCTTGAAGTATATTTGGGGTCGTTGTCCTGCTGGAAGATTCATGACCTAGGATGCAAACCCAGCCTTCTGATGCTGGTACATTGCAACCCAAAATCCTTTGGTATTCTTCAGATTTCATGATTCCTTGCACACAGTCAAGGCACTCAGTGCCAGAGGCAGCAAAACAACCCCAAAACGTCCTTGACCCTCCACCGTATTTGACTGTAGGTACTGTCATTGACCATTTCTAGGTAATTTAGATTAACTTCAATTCAGTTCAATAGAAAGTGAGCTGGAGTAACTGAGAACAGCAGCTACAATATATTGTTTTTCTCCATTCACTGTTTACATTGAGTTAAAAACAGCTGATCAATAGGAGTATTGAACCATATCTAGAGACTTGCCAATCATTATCGAGGTGCTGAGAAAAGCTGGCCAGGAGCAGCTCCAGACTAGTCTCATCTTTGGCTATGGTCTCGGGCAGGTTCTTCTAATGATATTTTTTCTTAAATGCTGGATAATTTCAGAGAAAAATATACATATATATGGCTGTAATCGAATCGTGCATCAAGGCTCTGATTCAGGCTCTGTGTGGTTTGGCAAAATAGATCAAGTGACAGATTCCTTTTAAAGCCCCCCCAAAACCTCTAAAAGTTACTTTTTTATATTTTTCTTGTTTTTGTTACTTTTTCAGTGGTTTATTTATTATTACTATTTTGTTTGTTTTTTTCATATTTTTATTTATTATTATTTTATATCCTACAGTTAACATTGTCAGGACCGAGTTATATGGGTGAGCGCTGTCTTGTTAGAGCATTATAGAAAATTGTGCAAAGAAAAAGAGGGTGAATAGATTAGGGTCTAGGTACTTGGATTAAGTCTTGTCTAATTCATGCAACCCAACGGCAAGTCACAGTAATTAAGATAAGAAAGAAGAATAAAGAAGACAAATGGTTAATGTTGTTCAAAGACTGAACATAATAGATGCATAGCATATTGTTCTTATCATTTTCTGGCATGAATGAGCCATGGATGTCCTAACATAGCCACTATAGTGTAGAATATTAGTGTCTCTGAACACAAGACATATGACAGACTGACAAAGATCAGCATATTGCTCACAGCTGTTTATACAGATACTCCACATATGCATGTATTTAACTCAATACATCTCGGGGCTGACAATATCTCTTTTGTTTACTGACCTATAAGAGAAAAAGTTAAAGGCGAAGGTCTTCTATGCTAGTAGATGTCTTCTTCAAGAAGAGTCCCATTGAGATTGCATTTTACCAATAGTTAAACCATGTCAAACAGACCTGCTGGAGGAAACCAAGCCACAGTAAACTACCTTGCCAATAGCTGTGGATCATATAGAGTTGTAAAAAATAAAAGATAGTGAACCATTTAGGATTACCTGAGAGGAGAATGCTTGTTAAACTATGCAGGATGAAGAGACCTGAGTTGTCTGGAAAGCTTGCTGTTTGTTACCATATTTTCAGTTAGCCAATAAAAGATATCAAATTTGACTATTTTTCTCACGGAGCAATCTATTTGTGCCGCTAGTCACAACAGACGGACAGGTCACGAGTCAGCAGAGTCAGACGTTCCAGGGTCAATACCAAAAGAGTACCATACTTAGTAAACTAAGGGAAAATACAAGTCATAAGTCAGGTCACATGCCAGGGTCCGAATACCAGAGAAACAGAGGATAAACAAAGGGGCAAACAGGAAATAAGAACACGGTCCAAAGGTCAGTAGTAGATGATCAGACCTTACAGCACAGGGATCAGGCGAACACACACTAGAGACCACAAGCTTAGAAAGACCTTTTGACTGGCAATGATCTGGGCCAGACAGCTCACCTACTGTAAATAGCAGGACAATTATCAAGAACAGGGAGTACCTGTGGAAATCTCTACACCTCCCAGTCTCAGATAGGTCAACCAAGCTGTCAATCAAAGCACTGACAGCTCAGCACATCTCAGTATAGGATAGGATGACAGAGCTGTCCATCACTGAGGCCCAGACACTCTGAGCAGAGGAATTATGACACTATTATTGGGGTAGAAATGGAGTGGAAATGGGTCAAAGAAAAGGAAGGCCACTCCTGTTTCTTTACTTCCAAGCAAAATTGTCAACCAAATGGTTTGTTGTCTCCTAGGTCTCAGATTCGGCATTTGATGGAACAGGTAGATACATTTCTGCTGGGTGCTGGAGATGATCCAGTTGTCAAGGTCCTTGTGTGAACCAATGTGAGAACAAGTGAGAGGTGGAGGATTCTTAAGAATAATTTTAAAGAATTAAGCCGCAAGCTGAAGGGAAGGAACTCGAAAACAGTATTTTCCAGGAATGCTGCCTGTGCTATACAGTAGAGATAACCACAGTTTAGGGAGCTAAATTAAAGATTTGGGTTATAGAGCACTGGGCTGACATTTCATTTTGGTACAATCTGTACAATGCTAAATAATGTATCACATACATTCGGAGGAAGTGTGAGAGCACCAGTTCTCACTTCCTCTGGATGTATGTGATTTGTCCGTAGGCGGGGAGAATGAAGCCTGCACTGATTGGCCACGGTGATTGCATGACATAACAATGAAACGCGATCCCCATGATTGCCAGTGCCGACACCACAGTGGAAAGTATAAATGCTATTATTTTATAAAGGGGAAACAAGAAGATTAAGAAGGAGTTGTCTGAGTAGTTGACAACCCCTTTAATAGAATGTCTTTTTTCAAATGTACTATGTATCCTCTATTTCTTAATTGATTGCCAATAAAATGTGTGTGATATTTAAGTCACAATTATACTAGTATATATAATTGTATGAGTAATCTGCTATAATACAAGGACAAAAACTTAGTCAACCTCTGTAATTACTTCTTCAAGAAATAATAGGCATAAGGTGTTTTAGTTAAGACAAAGTCTGGTTACTGACAAACCTGTTCTTCTCAAGAAAGATTAGTTAGCTTGAACCTTATGAAAGCCATTTAAAAAAAAATTATTTCAGAATATGTGTAAAAAAGACACATGATTCTTCAAAAAGGAGCACTGGTAAAGATCTGATTGTACATTAATCCATAGTTAGGCTACTTTCACACTTGCTTTTTTTTGCAGCGCGTTTTTCCCCCAAAAAAACACATGGAAAAAACGCATACAAACTGATACAAATGCTGCGTTTTTATGCGTTTGTATGCGTTTTTAGTGCGTTTTTACCGCATTTGCGTTTTTTTCCAACATTAGTTGGCCCCTCACACTAACCCAAACCATGACTTTACTAACCCTAACCCTAACCCTGACCCTAACCCTAACCCTTAACCAAACCATACCCTAACCCTAACCCTAACCCTGACCCTAACCCTAACCCTAACCTTAACCCTTAACTAACCCTAAATCCTAACCCTTAACCAAACCATACTAACCCTAACCCTAAACCCTAACTAACCCTAACCCTTTACCAAACCATACTAACACTAACCAAAACCCTAACCCTAACCCTAAACCCCCTTAACTAACCCTAACTCTAACCCACACCCCTAAATTCCATTGTCTATCTAATGGTCAACAAAAAACGCATGCACAAAAAAACGCATGCATGAGCATGGCAATGCGCACATATGTGCACCCATAGACTTATAATGGGTGTCTTGCTGTAAAAAAACGCATTGCGCGCGCATGCGTTTTTTTGAGGCAAATCGGACGACCACAAAAAAACGCATGAGCAGAAAAACGCATACAAACGCATGTGTATGCGCACGTAAGCGCATCCCATGCAAAATATAGGGAAAAAACGCATGCGTTTTTTAGCGCTAAAATACAGCACCAAAAAAACACAAGTGTGAAACCAGCCTTAGACAAATCGTCTACAAATGTAGAAAATGTGGGTTCTCTCTTGGAGTATGCAATCCTGAAAGAGGTGAGGAAGAAGTCAAGTGTTAAAAAAAACAGTGTAGGCCCATCTTCAAGGGAGTTAGTCCATATTAACAGTATAAACTAAGCACATAGTCAGTGGCGTAGCTACAGTCTGATGGTCCCCAGTGCAAAATTTGAACCTGGGCCCTCGTCTGCATGTTGGTCAGATGTATGGCCCCTTGTAGCATTCTAGATCTTATAAATACATATGTGTTAGCCCCCCCATGTAATAATGTCCCCCAACCTGACTCCTTCCTGTAATAATGTCTCTATCCTGTAGTAAAGTTCCCATCATGGGTTCATTCCTGTAATAATGTCCATATCCTGGGCCTTCTGATATAATGCTCCCCATCATAGGCCCCTTCCAGGAATATTGTCCTCTGTGATGAACCCTTTCCAGGTATAATGTCATCCGTCCTAGGCCCCTTTCAGTTATAATGTCCTCCATCCTGGGCCCTTTAAAAAAAAAAACCCTCCTCACTTTCCCCAACTCCAACAACTTGTGGCATCCATTTCCATAGCCAGCACAGAGGCTGGCATTTGACTCAGGCTTGCCCACCATGGGTGGCGCATGATATCACTGATGTGAGCTGCTGGCTTCTGATTAACTGGTGGCATGAATAGCAGTGTAGGGAGCTGACGGGTTTCAGTGCCGCAATACATTTCAACTGAATGTATGTCATGGGACGCACATCCAGCTGGAAAAGGAGGACCCCTTTTACATTTTCATTTTTTATAATGCTTCTATTGCAGAACCAGTGTAATCTGCCAAATTCACCCCTCCTTATGTCTACTAAGGCGGGAATGATATGGGCGAAATAAGTATTTGATCGCTTGCTGATTTTGTAAGTTTGCCCACTGACAAAGACATGAACAGTCTTTAATTTTAAGGGGAGGTTAATTTTAACATTGAGACATAGAATATTAAAAATAAAATCTAGAAAATAACACTGTATAAATTATATAATTTAATTTGCATTTTGCAGTGAGAAATAAGTATTTGATCCCCTACCAACCATTAAGAGTTCTGGCTCCTACAGACCATTTACATGCTCCTAATCAACTCGTTATCTGCATTAAAGACAGCTGTCTTAGGGCCCCGTCACACATAACGACTCACCAGCGATCCTAACAACGATATGAACTTGTCAGGATCGCTGGTGTGTCGCTACATGATCGCTGGTGAGCTGCCAAACAGGCAGATCTCACCAGCGATCAGCACCAGCGATGACGAGCGCGCATCGCTGTGTACCTTAGATACCAGCGAGCTTGCGCTGGGAGCTGGTATCCAAGGTAAACAGCGGGTTTCTAAGCGCCGCGCGGCGCTTAGAAACCCGCTGTTTACCTTGGTTACCAGCTCCCAGCGCCAGCACGCTGGTATCTAAGGTACACAGCGAGTTTCTAAGCGCGGCACGGCGCTTAGAAACCCGCTGTTTACCTTGGATATGAGCTGGGAGCTTGCTGATCGTTGCTCTCCCGCCTGCCACACGCAGTGATGAGTGGTGGCCAGCGGGAGACCAGCGATCAAAAAAAAGTCCAGGGCTTTTGAGCACGATCAGCGATGCCCGGCAAGGGGGGCGGTCGCTGATACATGTCACACACAGCGATATCGCTGGTGAGATCTCTGTTGCGTCACAAAACTTGTGACTCAGCAGCGATCTCGCTAGCGATCTCACTGTGTGTGATGGGGGCTTTACATAGTCACCTTTGTAAAAGACTTCTGTCCACAGAATCAATAAATCAGTTAGACTCTAAACTCCACAACATGGATAAGACCAAAGATCTTTATAAAGATGTCAGGGACAAGATCATAGACCTGCACAAAGCTGGAATGGGCTACAAAACCATAAGTAAGACGCCGGGTGAGAAGGAGACAACTGTTGGTGCAATATTAAGAAAATGGAAGAAATACAAAATTACTGTCAATCAACATCGATCTGGGGCACCATGCAAAATCTCCTTGATAATGAGGAAGGTGAGAGACCAGCCTAAAACTGCACGGGGAACTTGTTAATGATCTCAAGGCAGCTGGGACCACAGTCATCAAGAAAACCATTGATAACACATTACACCGTAAAGGTTTAAAATCCTGCAGTGCCTGCAAGGTCCCCCTGCTCAAGAAGGCACATGTGCAGCCCATCTGAAGTTTGCCAATGAACACTTCGACGATTCTGTGAGTGATTGGGAAAAAGGTGCTGTAGTCAGATGAGACAAAAATTGAGCTGTTTGGAATTAACTCAACTCGCTGTGTTTGGAGGAAGAGAAATGCTGCCTATGACCCAAAGAACACAGTCCCCACTGTCAAGCATGGAGGTGGAAATATTATGTTTGGGGGGGATTCTCTGCTAAGGACACAGGACTATTTCACCTCATCAATGGGAGAATGGATGGAGCCATGTACCGTAAACTCTTGAGTGACAATCTCCTTCCCTTCGCCAGGACATTAAAAATGGGTCGTGGCTGGGTCTTCCAGCAAGATAATGACCCAAAACATACAGCCAAGGCAACAAAGGAGTGGCTAAAAAAGAAGCACATTAAGGTCATGGAGTGGCCTAGCCAGTCTCCAGACCTTAATTCCATAGAAAACTTAAGGAGGGAGTTGAAGCTCCAAGTTGCCAAGTGACAGCCTCAAAATCTTAATGATTTCGAGATGATCTGCATAGAGGAGTGGACCAAAATTCCCCCTGATATGTGCGCAAAACTCATCATCAACTACAAAACATGTCTAACTGCTGTGCTTACCAACAAAGGTTTTTGCCATCAAATATTAAGTCTTGTTTGCTAGAGGGATCAAATATTTATTCCTCACTGCAAAATGCAAATAAAATTATATAATTTATACATTGTGATTTTCTGGCTTATATTTTGATATTTTATCTCTCAATGTTAAAATTAATCCTTAAAATTATAGACTGTTCATGTCTTTGGCAGTGGGCAAACTTACAAAATCAACAAGGGATCAAATACTTATTTCCTCCACTGTATCTATGATATAGCATCTTCCAGGCCTACAACAGTCCTCCATAAAAAATTAAATCTTACCTTGATGGCGCATTATCATAGGGCCCTAAAACAAAACTCAGGATGGCCCAATATGTGACTATATTGCTGTATGTGTTTTTTGTCAAGGAATCTCCATTCTGGACAGCATTTCATATATTTAATATATTTACTAAAATTATCAATCCAGTTATTTTCAATTTTGGAAATCTTACATATAATTGTCCTCACACCTAAAAAACAACAACCTGAGTTTATCAAGAACATGGCTAAAAGATTTGAAAACATGTGATTTGAAAACCTGCAGAAATTATTTCTTCTGGTCTAAACACTGGTTACATGATCTCTATGTACGCCCCTGTAACTTGCGGTCATGTGCTGACAATATTCTCATCCCCTTGTCTAAACAGAAAATGGAGCACATGGTTCTGCTGCACGAGTCATAAAAAATCTGCTCATATCAGGAACATTGCTCTTATGCCCATGTGAATGTGACGGACAAACTCTCTTACTTGATGTAGATAAGGCCGATATTAGCTACATGATGAGAGCTCATATACACTAAAAAGACTTAAAATATGGACCAAATTTTGCATCAGTCATAAATTAAAGGTTTAATTTAACAAGAAGTGATAGGTTGGCTTCAGGTTAATGCTGCAATGAATATTTAGCTATAATGTGCCTTGGGCAAAGGTGTGCGAGAACGTTGTTTATATCTATCTCCTTCATCGTAAACCTACAGCTTTTAACAGTGTCTACTATCTAAAGAAGACAATAAATCATGTAAAGATATTCATGAGGTCAGAATATACTGTGGGAAAGGTAAAGTTCTGTACTTTTACTAGAGAACGTCATTCAATGCACCTTAGCCATTGAGAAAAAAAAGCACCTGTCAGCTAACTCAGAACTTGCCCCATCTAAAGTAAGCGATTCTGACAATTACACTAAGGGTACATGCACGCTGAGTTTTTTGAGTGGAAACTGAATGAAAACTCCTAATTTTTGAGAATTTGGAGAGTTTTCACTTAGGTTCTACTTCAAAAATTCAGCAAAAAAATGAGTGCACATACCCTTGTGGGAGAAAGAGGGCATGTCCCCTTAGATCTGCTAGTTTCTATACCTTGGGAGATCGGGCACTCCTGCTACCCTACTAAAATCTGACTGAACTAGTGACCTCCTTGTTTTTTCATGTGAGGCCTGCAGGTGCTGTTGGGTCAACTAAGGCAACTAGTAATATCAGGACTAAGAATGGTGTAGCCATCGAAAAGCATTGTTTTTTATAGAGGATATTCAATCCAATCTTTTACAAAGTATGCATATTTTTTCAAATAAATAAAATTTGGTGTTTTTATATACAGTATACTAGAAGCTGGATCCTTTACCGTTCTTGGCCATAATTATTTGGCACATGGAGTCCCCGTTGTCCTTAATTTCGCTTCTTCAGAATGAAGCACTTGCAAAAAGACAAAAATCTCAAAGCAATCCCCACTCATGAGACTATCGTTTTCTAAGGGTACATGAGAAATTCTTACAGATGTTGTCCTATTTAGAATATTTAAGGAATATAAGAAGCACGGCCATGATTCCATTCTCGAGAACACGTGTTGGAGTTATGTTTTTATGCCAGTCCCTGTGGTGGGATCACATGTATTTGAAATTTATGGCATATCCTGCCAATGTTCCATAAATGTCACAGATGGAGACCTCTTTAGCTAGAATGCAGAAAAGTAAACTGTCATGACTCTGTTGCCGGGTGTCCCGGGACCAGGGGCTCCTTCCCTGTCCTTAATGCTAGGGGCTCCCTAGCTCACTCTGTTCCTTTGATTACTTTTGATGGTGAAGATGCCAGGGCCACATACCTTGTCTTGGCTCCTGAATCCTCCCTCAGCCTGAACCTTTCCCCCACCCAGGGAAGAGGAGAGTAGTAGTGTATCATAATACACCAACCAGACTAATTAGGTAATGCGAACAGGGGTAATGAAAAATACCAAACATACAAATACATCACACATGTAACAGAGGAATGCATCGGGGAGAGGAGGATGGGGTTAAACCAAAGTAGGAATAGAAAGGGAATTATAACACACTCAAAACCTAGCAACAGTCACAGATAAATCCACCAAACACCTTTTCCTATAATAACCAACCTCCAGCCTTGCAGCGCAAGATATCTCTGACAATGAGTGCTAGCCAGGACTCAATTTATATATGAGATTGGAGTGGCTAATAGAGCACAGCTGAGACCCTTAATGCTGGAAAGTTTCCAGGAGCTCTCAGCAGATTAACCCCTGCACTGTCAAAAGAAATTTACATTGTTTAACCCCTTTCTGACATTAGACGTACTATCCCGTCCATGGGACTCGGGCCCCTATGCCCATGGACGGGATAGTACGTCTACCGCGATCAGCGGCGCCCAAGATGGCGACGGGGGCCTTCGGGGGCCTGCAGGAAGCTGGCTTCCTCAGTGCCTGCAAAGCGCAGGCATCATCTGTCACAGGACAGTGATGTCCCACCTGGGACTATTTAATAAAGTAAAAAAAAAAATAAAAAAAATGTTAAAATAAATTAAAAAAAATCGCCAAATAAATTAGAAAAAAAAAAAATATTCCCCCAAATAAATCCATTTTTTAGAAATAAAAAAAACAAACAATAAAAGTACACATATTAGGTATCGCCGCGTCCGTAACGACCACCCTATAAAACTGTCCCATTAGTTAACCCCTTTAGCGAACCCCTTAAAAAATAAAAATAAAAAACGAAGCAAAAAATAATAATTTATTATCATACCGCCAAACAAAAAGTGTAATAACGCACGATCAAAAAGATGCATATAAATATCCATGGTACCGCTGAAAACGTCATCTTGTCCTGCAAAAAACGAGCCTCCACACAGCATCATCAGCAAAAAAATAAAAAAGTTATAGCTCGCAGAATAAAGCGATGCAAAAATAATTATTTTTTATATAAAATAGTTTTCATTGCATAAAACCGACAAAACATAAAAAAACGACCTAAATAAGGTATCTCTGTAAGCGTACTGACCCGAAGAATAAAACCGCTTTATCAATTTTATCGCACGCGGAACGGTGTAAACGCACCCCCCCAAAAGAAATTCATGAAACGCTGGTTTTTATTCATTCTGCGTCCCAAAAATCGGAATAAAAAGTGATCAAAAAATGTCACGTGCCCGAAAATGGTACCAATAAAAACGTCAACTCGTCCCGCAAAAAATAAGACCTCACATGACTCGGTGGGTCAAAATACGGAAAAATTAGAGCTCTCAATATGTGGTGATGCAAAAACTATTTTTACAATAAAAAGCGTCTTTTAGCGTGTGACAGCTGCCAAACATAAAAACCGCCATAAATAGTAAATCAAACCCCCCGTTATCACCCCCTTAGTTAGGGAAAAATAATAAAATAAAAAAATGTATTTATTTCCATTTTCCCATTAGGGTTAGGGTTAGGGCTAGGGTTAGGGCTAAGGTTATGGTTAGGGTTAGGGTAGGGTTAGGGCTAGGGTTAGGGTTAGGGCTAGGGTTAGGATTAGGGCTAGGTTTAGGGCTGAGATTAGGGTTAGGGGTGTGTTGGGGTTTGGGTTGGAGTTAGAATTGGGGGTTTCCACTGTTTGGGCACATTAGGGGCTCTCCAAATGCAACATGGCGTCTGATCTCAATTCCAGCCAATTCTGAGTTGAAAAAGTCAAATGGTGCTCCTTCCCTTCCAAGCTCTGCCATGCGCCCAAACAGTGTTTTACCCCCACATGTATCAGCCTATTCAGGTCAAATTGCAAAACAATTTTTGGGGTCCAATTTCTCCTGTTACCCTTAGGAAAATAAAAAATTAGGGGCAAAAATATCATTTTTGTGGAAAAAGATGATTTTTTTATTTTCACGTCCGAGCGTTATAAACTTCTGTGAAGCACTTGGGGGTTCAAAGTGCTCACCACACATCTAGATAAGTTCCGTGGGGGGCCTAGTGTCCAAAATGGGGTCACTTGTGAGGAGTTTCAATAGTTTAGGTACATCAGGGGCTCTCCAAACGCACATGACACCCGCAGACCATTCCATCAAAGTCTGCATTCCAAAATGTCACTGCTTCCCTTCCGAGCCCCGACGTGTGTCCATACAGTAGTTTTCTCCCACATATGGGGTGTCAGCGTACTCATGATAAATTGGACAACAACTTTTGGGGTCCAATTTCTACTGTTACCCTTGGGAAAATAAAAAAAATTGGGGACTAATTGATCATGTTTGAGGAAAAAATACGATTTTTTTATTTTCATGCCCTGGCATTATAAACTTCTGTGAAGCCCTAGGGGGTTCAAAGTGCTCACCACACATCTAGATAAGTTCCTTAGGGGATCTCGTTTCCAAATGGGGTCATATGTGGGGGTTTCCACTGTTTAGGTACATTAGGGGCTCTCCAAAGGCAACATGACACCCGCAGACCATTCCATCAAAGTCTGCATTCCAAAACGTCACTACTTCCCTTCCGAGCCCTGACGTGTGTCCATACAGTAGTTTTCTCCCACATATGGGATGTCAGCGTACTCATGACAAATTGGACAACAACTTTTGGGGTCCAATTTCTCCTGTTACCCTTGGAAAAATGAAAAAATTGGGGACTAATTGATCATGTTTGTGGAAAAAATACGATTTTTTTATTTTCATGCCCGGGCATTATAAACTTCTGTGAAACTCTAGGGGGTTCAAAGTGCTCACCAAACATCTAGATAAGTTCCTTAGGGGATCTCGTTTCCAAAATGGGGTCATTTGTGGGGGGTTTCCACTGTTTAGGTACATTAGGAGCTCTCCAAAGGCAACATGACACCCGCAGAACATTCCCTCAAAGTCTGCATTCCAAAACGTCACTACTTCCCTTCCGAGCCCCGACGTGTGTCCATACAGTAGTTTTCTCCCACATATGGGGTGTCAGCGTACTCAGGACAAATTGGACAACAACTTTTGGGGTTCAATTTCTCCTGTTACCCTTGGGAAAATAAAAAAATTGGGGACTAATTGATCATGTTTGTGGAAAAAATACGATTTTTTTATTTTCATGCCCTGGCATTATAAACTTCTGTGAAGCCTTTGGGGGTTAAAAGTGCTCACCTCACATCTAGATAAGTTCCTTAGGGGGTCTAGTTTTCAAAATGGGGTCATTTGTGGGGGGTTTCCACTGTTTAGGTACATTAGGGGCTCTCCAAAGGTAACATGACACCCGCAGACCATTCCATCAAAGTCTGCATTCAAAAACGTCACTACTTCCCTTCCGAGCCCCGACGTGTGTCCATACAGTAGTTTTCTCCCACATATGGGGTATCGGCATACTCAGGACAAATTGGACAACAACTTTTGGGGTCCAATTTCTCCTGGTACCCTTGGGAAAATAAAAAAATGGTGACTAAAAGATCATGTTTGTGGAAAAAATACAAATTTTTTATTTTCACGCCCGGGCGTTATAAACTTCTGTGAAGCACTGGGGGGTTCAAAGTGCTCACCACACATCTAGATAAGTTCCTTGGGGGGTCTAGTTTACAAAATGGTGTCATTTGTGGGGGGTTTCCACTGTTTTGGTACATCAGGGGTTTTCCAATCGCGACATGGTGTCCGATCTCAATTCCAGCCAAAAACGTCAAATGGAGCTGCTTCCCTTCCGAGCTCTGCCATGCGCCCAAATAGTGGTTTACCCCCACATGTGGGGTATCAGCGTACTCAGGACAAATTGCACAATAACTTTTAGGGTCCTGCGACCCTTGTGAAAATAAAAAGTGGGGGTGAAAAGATAATTTTTGTGGAAAAAATATGATTTTTTAATTGTATGGCTGTACGTTATAAACTTCTGTAAAGCCCTTGTGGGTTCAAAGTTCTCACCACATATCTAGATAAGTTCCTTGGGGGGTCTAGTTTCCAAAATTGGGTCACTTGTAGGGGGTTTCCACTGTTTAAGTACATCAGGGACTCTCCAAACGTGACATGGCGTCCGATCTGAATTCCAGCCAATTTTGCATTGAAAAAGTCAAACGGCGCTCCTTCCATTCTGAGCTCTGCCATGCGCCGAAACAGTCGTTCCCCCCCACATATCAGGTATCAGCGTACTCAGGACAAATTGCACAATAACTTTTGCAGTCCAATTTCTCCTGTTACCCTTGGTAAAATAAAAAAAATTGAACCTGAAGTATTTTTTTTGTGAAAAAAAGTTAGATGTTCATTTTTTTTTAAATATTCAAAAAAATTCCTGTGATGCACCTAAAGGGTTAATAAACTTCTTGAATGTGGTTTTGAGCACCTTAAGGGGTGCAGTTTTTAGAATGGTGTCACTTTTGGGTATTTTCTATCATATAGACCCCTCAAAGTGATCTCAAATGTGATGTGGTCCTAAAAATAAAATGGTGTTGTAAAAATGAGAAATCGCTGGTCAACTTTTAACCCTTATAACTTCCTAACAAAAAAAAATTTTGGTTCCAAAATTGTGCTGATGTAAAGTAAACATGTGGGAAATGTTAGTTTTCAAGTTTTTTGTGTGCTGTATCTCTGTGATTTAAGGGCATAAAAATTCAAAGGTGGAAAATTGCGAAATTTTCAAAATTTTCGCCAAATTTCCGTTTTTCCCACAAATAAACGCAAGTTATTTGAATGAAATTTTACCACTAACATGAAGTACAATATGTCACGAGAAAACATTGTCAGAATCACCGGGATCCATGGAAGCGTTCCAGAGTTATGACCTCATAAAGGTACAGTGGTCAGAATTGTAAAAATTGGCCCGGTCATGAACGTGCAAACCACCCTTGGGGGTGAAGGGGTTAATAAGAAGGTGAAGTGCTTCTAATCAGTGCAGGAGTAGGAAAAATCAGACACTGTGGTCTTCTGGCTCCTCTCTGTAAACCTGTGACACTATCTACACGCTGCTCGATACATCACACCAGGGATATCCTGACCCTAGGAAATAAATTCAAAGTAAATTATGAATTATTTGTAGTTTTAAATTGACTAGAATTCATAAATGATGTGTGACTTGTAAAACTGGGTCCAGTAATGCAGGCAGAAGTGTGACATGACAACACATTACACTAAACACCTTTACAAATTTTCCATGTTCATAGTTGAACTTTTGGCTTACTTACTGGCAAAGCATAGTAGTATTCATAGTACATTACTATATGTAGAGTTGGAGATTTTCGATTTTTACGCATACTATTATTGTGACACAAACATAATCCATCTGGCCTTTGTATTCACAATTAAACTGTTGCAAAAAGATTTTCAGGAACTGTTGTGAAATTCAAAGTTTTCCTAGCATTTAGACTTGGCAATAAAAATGTAAATACAAAAAAAGCAAACTAAATCATAAAAAAATGTTAGGTTTGCACATCCAATCCCTACATCTGATGTTTACTCTGGGTTGTTCCTGTTTAGTTCTAATTGCACACAGATAATTAATTAATGAAAGATGTATAGTACTTAAAGATACACTTACCATGTTTTCATGATTAAAGACTAAGCGCACATTGCACGGAGCTGATCTCCCAGTATATTCCATAACATTGCTATAGTCCCCTATTTAGGCTCGGACTGGTTCACTTGGGAAGAGGTGAACCCCACAATGGGCCAGAACAAGTGAATCCCCCCAATGCACATCTTTGCAGGAGTGGGCCACCCACTCCCTATATCAGATGTAGTTGGCATGATACACTTAATCCACTATTTACAGACAATGGCAGCATTTCATCATCCGTTTAACCCCTTCCTGACATTGACGTACTATCCCGTTCATGGGACCCGGGCCCCTATGCCACGGGATAGTACGTCTACCGCGATCAGCGGCGCCCACGTGGTGAGCGCCGCTGATCGTGGCCGGGTGTCAGCTGATTATCCCAGCTGACACCCGGAACAATGTGTCAGGGGCGGTCACGGACACGTTAACCCCTTGCACACCGCGATCAAACATGATCGCGGTGTACCGGGGGTTAAAGGGAAGCATCGGCAGGGAGGGGGCTCCCTCCGTGCTTCCCTAAGCCCCCCACGGCAGCGCAATGTGCAGCGCTGCTGCGGGGGGCTCCTTTCCTGCAGGCTCCCGAATCCAAGATGGCGACGGGGGCCTTCGGGGGCCTGCAGGAAGCTGGCTTCCTCAGTGCCTGCAAAGCGCAGACATGAGGAAGCCTTCTGCACTGCCTGTGACAGATCGCTGATCTGTCACAGTGATCTGTGATGTGACAGATCAGTGATCTGTCACAGGACAGTGATGTCCCACCTGGGACTATGTAATAAAGTTAAAAAAAAGTAAAAAAAAGTGTTAAAATAATAAAAAAAAAATCGCCAAATAAATTAGAAAAAAAAAAAATATTCCCCCAATAAATCCATTTTTTGGAAATAAAAAAACAAAAACCAATAAAAGTACACATATTAGGTATCGCCGCGTCCGTAACGACCCGCCCTATAAAACTGTCCCATTAGTTAACCCCTTTAAAAAATAAAAATAAAAAACAAAGCAAAAAATAATGATTTATTATCATACCGCCAAACAAAAAGTGTAATTACGCGCGATCAAAAAGACGCATATAAATATCCATGGTACCGCTGAAAACGTCATCTTGTCCTGCAAAAAACGAGCTGCCATACAGCATCATCAGCGAAAAAATGTAAAAGTTATAGCTCGCAGAATAAAGCGATGCAAAAATAATTATTTTTTATATAAAATAGTTTTCATTGCATAAAACCGACAAAACATAAAAAAAGACCTAAATGAGGTATTGCTGTAACTGTACTGACCCGAAGAATAAAACCGCTTTATCAATTTTACCGCGGAACGGTGTAAACGCACCCCCCAAAATAAATTCATGAAACGCTGGTTTTTGTTCATTCTGCGTCCCAAAAATCGGAATAAAAAGCGATCAAAAAATGTCACGTGCCCGAAAATGGTACCAATAAAAACGTCAACTCGTCCCGCAAAAAATAAGACCTCACATGACTCGGTGGGTCAAAATACGGAAAAATTATAGCTCTAAATATGTGGTGATGCAAAAACTATTTTTACAATAAAAAGCGTCTTTTAGCGTGCGACAGCTGCCAAACATAAAAACCGCCATAAATAGTAAATCAAACCCTCTGTTATCACCCCCTTAGTTAGGGAAAAATAATAAAATAAAAAAAATGTATTTATTTACATTTTCCCATTAGGGTTAGGGTTAGGGCTAGGGTTAGGTCCAGGGCTAGGGTTAGGGTTAGGGTTAGGGCTACGGCTAGGGTTAGGGCTGATATTAGGGTTAGGGGTGTGTTGGGGTTCGGGTTGGAGTTGGAATTGGGGGTTTCCACTGTTTGGGCACATCAGGGGCTCTCCAAATGCAACATGGTGTCTGATCTCAATTCCAGCCAATTCTGAGTTGAAAAAGTCAAATGGTGCTCCTTCCCTTCCAAGCTCTGCCATGCGCCCAAACAGTGTTTTACCCCCACATGTATCAGCCTACTCAGGTCAAATTGCAAAACAATTTTTGGGGTCCAATTTCTCCTGTTACCCTTAGGAAAATAAAAAATTGGGGGCAAAAATATCATTTTTGTGGAAAAAGATGATTTTTTTATTTTCACGTCCGAGCGTTATAAACTTCTGTGAAGCACTTGGGGGTTCAAAATGCTCACCACACATCTAGATAAGTTCCGTGGGGGGTCTAGTGTCCAAAATGGGGTCACTTGTGGGCAGTTTCAATAGTTTAGGTACATCAGGGGCTCTCCAAACGCACATGACACCCGCAGACCATTCCATCAAAGTCTGCATTCCAAAACGTCACTACTTCCCTTCCGAGCCCCGACGTGTGTCCATACAGTAGTTTTCTCCCACATATGGGGTGTCAGCGTACTCAGGACAAATTGGACAACAACTTTTGGGGTTCAATTTCTCCTGTTACCCTAGGGAAAATGAAAAAATTGGGGACTAATTGATCATGTTTGTTGAAAAAATACGATTGTTTTTATTTTCATGCCCTGGCATTATAAACTTCTGTGAAGCTCTAGGGGGTTCAAAGTGCTCACCTCACATCTAGATAAGTTCCTTAGGGGGTCTAGTTTTCAAAATGGGGTCATTTGTGGGGGGTTTCCACTGTTTAGGTACATTAGGGGCTCTCCAAAGGCAACATGACACCCGCAGACCATTCCATCAAAGTCTGCATTCCAAAACGTCACTACTTCCCTTCCAAGCCCCGACGTGTGCCCATACAGTAGTTTTCTACCACATATGGGGTATCAGCATACTCAGGACAAATTGGACAACAACTTTTGGGGTCCAATTTCTCCTGGTACCCTTGGGAAAATAAAAAAAATGGTGACTAAAAGATCATGTTTGTGGAAAAAATACGAATTTTTTATTTTCACGCCCGGGCGTTATAAACTTCTGTGAAGCACTGGGGGGTTCAAAGTGCTCACCACACATCTAGATAAGTTCCTTGGGGGGTCTAGTTTCCAAAATGGTGTCATTTGTGGGGGGTTCCACTGTTTAGGTACATCAGGGGTTTTCCAATCGCGACATGGTGTCCGATCTCAATTCCAGTCAAAAACGTCAAATGGTGCTGCTTCCCTTCCGAGCTCTGCCATGCGCCCAAATAGTGGTTTACCCCCACATGTGGGGTATCAGCGTACTCAGGACAAATTGCACAATAACTTTTATGGTCCTGTTACCCTTGGGAAAATAAAAATTGGGGTGAAAAGATCATTTTTGTGGAAAAAATATGATTTTTTAATTGTACCACTCTACGTTATAAACTTCTGTAAAGCCCTTGTGGGTTCAAAGTTCTCACGACATATCTAGATAAGTTCCTTGGGGGGGTCTAGTTTCCAAAATTGGGTCACTTGTAGGGGGTTTCCACTGTTTAGGTACATCAGGGACTCTCCAAACGTGACATGGCGTCCGATCTGAATTCCAGCCAATTTTGCATTGAAAAAGTCAAACGGCGCTCCTTCCATTCTGAGCTCTGCCATGCGCCCAAACAGTGGTTCCCCCCCACATATCAGGTATCAGCGTACTCAGGACAAATTGCACAATAACTTTTGCAGTCCAATTTCTCCTGTTACCCTTGGTAAAATAAAAAAAATTGAACCTGAAGTATTTTTTTTGTGAAAAAAAGTTAGATGTTCATTTTTTTTTAAATATTCAAAAAAATTCCTGTGATGCACCTAAAGGGTTAATAAACTTCTTGAATGTGGTTTTGAGCACCTTAAGGGGTGCAGTTTTTAGAATGGTGTCACTTTTGGGTATTTTCTATCATATAGACCCCTCAAAGTGATCTCAAATGTGATGTGGTCCTAAAAATAAAATGGTGTTGTAAAAATGAGAAATCGCTGGTCAACTTTTAACCCTTATAACTTCCTAACAAAAAAAAATTTTGGTTCCAAAATTGTGCTGATGTAAAGTAAACATGTGGGAAATGTTAGTTTTCAAGTTTTTTGTGTGCTGTATCTCTGTGATTTAAGGGCATAAAAATTCAAAGGTGGAAAATTGCGAAATTTTCAAAATTTTCGCCAAATTTCCGTTTTTCCCACAAATAAACGCAAGTTATTTGAATGAAATTTTACCACTAACATGAAGTACAATATGTCACGAGAAAACATTGTCAGAATCACCGGGATCCATGGAAGCGTTCCAGAGTTATGACCTCATAAAGGTACAGTGGTCAGAATTGTAAAAATTGGCCCGGTCATGAACGTGCAAACCACCCTTGGGGGTGAAGGGGTTAATAAGAAGGTGAAGTGCTTCTAATCAGTGCAGGAGTAGGAAAAATCAGACACTGTGGTCTTCTGGCTCCTCTCTGTAAACCTGTGACACTATCTACACGCTGCTCGATACATCACACCAGGGATATCCTGACCCTAGGAAATAAATTCAAAGTAAATTATGAATTATTTGTAGTTTTAAATTGACTAGAATTCATAAATGATGTGTGACTTGTAAAACTGGGTCCAGTAATGCAGGCAGAAGTGTGACATGACAACACATTACACTAAACACCTTTACAAATTTTCCATGTTCATAGTTGAACTTTTGGCTTACTTACTGGCAAAGCATAGTAGTATTCATAGTACATTACTATATGTAGAGTTGGAGATTTTCGATTTTTACGCATACTATTATTGTGACACAAACATAATCCATCTGGCCTTTGTATTCACAATTAAACTGTTGCAAAAAGATTTTCAGGAACTGTTGTGAAATTCAAAGTTTTCCTAGCATTTAGACTTGGCAATAAAAATGTAAATACAAAAAAAGCAAACTAAATCATAAAAAAATGTTAGGTTTGCACATCCAATCCCTACATCTGATGTTTACTCTGGGTTGTTCCTGTTTAGTTCTAATTGCACACAGATAATTAATTAATGAAAGATGTATAGTACTTAAAGATACACTTACCATGTTTTCATGATTAAAGACTAAGCGCACATTGCACGGAGCTGATCTCCCAGTATATTCCATAACATTGCTATAGTCCCCTATTTAGGCTCGGACTGGTTCACTTGGGAAGAGGTGAACCCCACAATGGGCCAGAACAAGTGAATCCCCCCAATGCACATCTTTGCAGGAGTGGGCCACCCACTCCCTATATCAGATGTAGTTGGCATGATACACTTAATCCACTATTTACAGACAATGGCAGCATTTCATCATCCGTTTAACCCCTTCCTGACATTGACGTACTATCCCGTTCATGGGACCCGGGCCCCTATGCCACGGGATAGTACGTCTACCGCGATCAGCGGCGCCCACGTGGTGAGCGCCGCTGATCGTGGCCGGGTGTCAGCTGATTATCCCAGCTGACACCCGGAACAATGTGTCAGGGGCGGTCACGGACACGTTAACCCCTTGCACACCGCGATCAAACATGATCGCGGTGTACCGGGGGTTAAAGGGAAGCATCGGCAGGGAGGGGGCTCCCTCCGTGCTTCCCTAAGCCCCCCACGGCAGCGCAATGTGCAGCGCTGCTGCGGGGGGCTCCTTTCCTGCAGGCTCCCGAATCCAAGATGGCGACGGGGGCCTTCGGGGGCCTGCAGGAAGCTGGCTTCCTCAGTGCCTGCAAAGCGCAGACATGAGGAAGCCTTCTGCACTGCCTGTGACAGATCGCTGATCTGTCACAGTGATCTGTGATGTGACAGATCAGTGATCTGTCACAGGACAGTGATGTCCCACCTGGGACTATGTAATAAAGTTAAAAAAAAGTAAAAAAAAGTGTTAAAATAATAAAAAAAAAATCGCCAAATAAATTAGAAAAAAAAAAAATATTCCCCCAATAAATCCATTTTTTGGAAATAAAAAAACAAAAACCAATAAAAGTACACATATTAGGTATCGCCGCGTCCGTAACGACCCGCCCTATAAAACTGTCCCATTAGTTAACCCCTTTAAAAAATAAAAATAAAAAACAAAGCAAAAAATAATGATTTATTATCATACCGCCAAACAAAAAGTGTAATTACGCGCGATCAAAAAGACGCATATAAATATCCATGGTACCGCTGAAAACGTCATCTTGTCCTGCAAAAAACGAGCTGCCATACAGCATCATCAGCGAAAAAATGTAAAAGTTATAGCTCGCAGAATAAAGCGATGCAAAAATAATTATTTTTTATATAAAATAGTTTTCATTGCATAAAACCGACAAAACATAAAAAAAGACCTAAATGAGGTATTGCTGTAACTGTACTGACCCGAAGAATAAAACCGCTTTATCAATTTTACCGCGGAACGGTGTAAACGCACCCCCCAAAATAAATTCATGAAACGCTGGTTTTTGTTCATTCTGCGTCCCAAAAATCGGAATAAAAAGCGATCAAAAAATGTCACGTGCCCGAAAATGGTACCAATAAAAACGTCAACTCGTCCCGCAAAAAATAAGACCTCACATGACTCGGTGGGTCAAAATACGGAAAAATTATAGCTCTAAATATGTGGTGATGCAAAAACTATTTTTACAATAAAAAGCGTCTTTTAGCGTGCGACAGCTGCCAAACATAAAAACCGCCATAAATAGTAAATCAAACCCCCCTTTATCACCCCCTTAGTTAGGGAAAAATAATAAAATAAAAAAAATGTATTTATTTACATTTTCCCATTAGGGTTAGGGTTAGGGCTAGGGTTAGGTCCAGGGCTAGGGTTAGGGTTAGGGTTAGGGCTACGGCTAGGGTTAGGGCTGATATTAGGGTTAGGGGTGTGTTGGGGTTCGGGTTGGAGTTGGAATTGGGGGTTTCCACTGTTTGGGCACATCAGGGGCTCTCCAAATGCAACATGGTGTCTGATCTCAATTCCAGCCAATTCTGAGTTGAAAAAGTCAAATGGTGCTCCTTCCCTTCCAAGCTCTGCCATGCGCCCAAACAGTGTTTTACCCCCACATGTATCAGCCTACTCAGGTCAAATTGCAAAACAATTTTTGGGGTCCAATTTCTCCTGTTACCCTTAGGAAAATAAAAAATTGGGGGCAAAAATATCATTTTTGTGGAAAAAGATGATTTTTTTATTTTCACGTCCGAGCGTTATAAACTTCTGTGAAGCACTTGGGGGTTCAAAATGCTCACCACACATCTAGATAAGTTCCGTGGGGGGTCTAGTGTCCAAAATGGGGTCACTTGTGGGCAGTTTCAATAGTTTAGGTACATCAGGGGCTCTCCAAACGCACATGACACCCGCAGACCATTCCATCAAAGTCTGCATTCCAAAACGTCACTACTTCCCTTCCGAGCCCCGACGTGTGTCCATACAGTAGTTTTCTCCCACATATGGGGTGTCAGCGTACTCAGGACAAATTGGACAACAACTTTTGGGGTTCAATTTCTCCTGTTACCCTAGGGAAAATGAAAAAATTGGGGACTAATTGATCATGTTTGTTGAAAAAATACGATTGTTTTTATTTTCATGCCCTGGCATTATAAACTTCTGTGAAGCTCTAGGGGGTTCAAAGTGCTCACCTCACATCTAGATAAGTTCCTTAGGGGGTCTAGTTTTCAAAATGGGGTCATTTGTGGGGGGTTTCCACTGTTTAGGTACATTAGGGGCTCTCCAAAGGCAACATGACACCCGCAGACCATTCCATCAAAGTCTGCATTCCAAAACGTCACTACTTCCCTTCCAAGCCCCGACGTGTGCCCATACAGTAGTTTTCTACCACATATGGGGTATCAGCATACTCAGGACAAATTGGACAACAACTTTTGGGGTCCAATTTCTCCTGGTACCCTTGGGAAAATAAAAAAAATGGTGACTAAAAGATCATGTTTGTGGAAAAAATACGAATTTTTTATTTTCACGCCCGGGCGTTATAAACTTCTGTGAAGCACTGGGGGGTTCAAAGTGCTCACCACACATCTAGATAAGTTCCTTGGGGGGTCTAGTTTCCAAAATGGTGTCATTTGTGGGGGGTTCCACTGTTTAGGTACATCAGGGGTTTTCCAATCGCGACATGGTGTCCGATCTCAATTCCAGTCAAAAACGTCAAATGGTGCTGCTTCCCTTCCGAGCTCTGCCATGCGCCCAAATAGTGGTTTACCCCCACATGTGGGGTATCAGCGTACTCAGGACAAATTGCACAATAACTTTTATGGTCCTGTTACCCTTGGGAAAATAAAAATTGGGGTGAAAAGATCATTTTTGTGGAAAAAATATGATTTTTTAATTGTACCACTCTACGTTATAAACTTCTGTAAAGCCCTTGTGGGTTCAAAGTTCTCACGACATATCTAGATAAGTTCCTTGGGGGGGTCTAGTTTCCAAAATTGGGTCACTTGTAGGGGGTTTCCACTGTTTAGGTACATCAGGGACTCTCCAAACGTGACATGGCGTCCGATCTGAATTCCAGCCAATTTTGCATTGAAAAAGTCAAACGGCGCTCCTTCCATTCTGAGCTCTGCCATGCGCCCAAACAGTGGTTCCCCCCCACATATCAGGTATCAGCGTACTCAGGACAAATTGCACAATAACTTTTGCAGTCCAATTTCTCCTGTTACCCTTGGTAAAATAAAAAAAATTGAACCTGAAGTATTTTTTTTGTGAAAAAAAGTTAGATGTTCATTTTTTTTTAAATATTCAAAAAAATTCCTGTGATGCACCTAAAGGGTTAATAAACTTCTTGAATGTGGTTTTGAGCACCTTAAGGGGTGCAGTTTTTAGAATGGTGTCAATTTTGGGTATTTTCTATCACATGGACCCCTCAAAGTGGCTTCAAATGTGATGTGGTCCTAAAAATAAAATGGTGTTGTAAAAATGAGAAATCGCTGGTCAACTTTTAACCCTTATAACTTCCTAACAAAAAAAAATTTTGGTTCGAAAATTGTGCTGATGTAAAATAAACATGTGGGAAATGTTAGTTATCAAGTTTTTTGTGTGCCGTATCTCTGTGATTTAAGGGCATAAAATTTCAAAGTTGGAAAATTGCGAAATTTTCAAAATTTTCGCCAAATTTCCATTTTTCTCACAAATAAACGCAGGTTATTTGAATGAAATTTTACCACTATCATGAAGCACAATATGTCACGAGAAAACAATGTCAGAATCACCAGGATCCATGGAAGCGTTCCAGAGTTATGACCTCATAAAGGTACAGTGGTCAGAATTGTAAAAATTGGCCCGGTCATGAACGTGCAAACCACCCTTGGGGGTGAAGGGGTTAACAAACTACTGAACTTATTATTATAATATAAAAGCTAAGGAAAATTTGCGAATGATGGTAACATTTGCATGTAGATGAATATTGGGCCATTGATTCAATGGTATTAGTTGGCCCATCGTATCCCAGTTTGACACTGCCCCCATTCAAGAAACAGTGGCAAAAAATGTGATCTATTGGTCTCTGGCAGGAGAGCGTCTACATACCATTTATTTAGCTATATAGGAAAGTGCAGTAGACTGCACTTTCCCATACAGGAGGTATACATTTTTGCTTACAATGGCCATATGGTGAACAAAGCAAACAAAATCCATCCATATGTGAGCACCAGTAGCGTAGCTGCCGTGGGGCTAGAGGGGGCGGTCCACCCCATGCCCGCCCTCTGTGGGGACAAAACAGAGCTATGCTACTGTTAACTGTGTCAGTGTGCGCAATGCATTCATACAGTTAGACTCTGTGGCACAACAGGGAGACTCGATCTCCCCGCACTGCCATCCGGCCACTATGGGGCTAGAGAGCAGGGCGACTCCCGCCCGTCATGGTAAGTTCAACTGTGTCGGTTGGATGACGATACAGTTGAAAGCTATTATGAGAGGGAGCGTCACACTCCTTCCATTATTACCCCTCTGCGCCTGATGTCACTGATGCAGACACTGAAAGAGGACGCAATGATCTCATTAATTGGCGCCCGCTGTGCTGAGATGTGCAGGCGCTCGGAGCAGCGGGAGAATAAGGAGAGGTGAGTATTGTATTGTTTTTGTGGGGAGTGCATTATACCGTATGGAGGCCTATAAGGAGTGCATTATACTATATAGAGGCCTTTGGGGAGTGCATTATACTATATAGAGTCCTATGGACAGTGTATTATATTATAGAGGTCTATGAGGAGTGCATTTTACTATATGGAGGCCTAAGGGGAGTCCATTATACTATAGAGGCCTATGGGGAGTCCATTATACTATAGAGGCCTATGGGGAGTGCATTATACTATATAGAGGCCTATGAGGAGTGCATTACACTATATAGAGGCTTGTGGGGAGTGCATTATACTATATAGAGGCCTTTGGGGAGTGCATTATACAACATAGAGACCTATGGACAATGCATTATATTAAATCACAAAACTCAAGATAAAAAGCGGACGGCACCGCTGTTACTGTGTAACTTCAAATGATGTGCGGCATACAGAAGTCCAGCAGCTGGGAATCTCGGGTGCCAGACCTGGAAACAGTCAATCCTGGGAATCCATGCAAAGAGAAGAGGTCGCACTCATCGAGATGAAAGTTTCACTGATTTATTGACATATCATGAACATGTCAAGTCGGGGAAGTGACATAAGGAGTGCAAGAAAGGCTGACAACGGCCGTTTCGTGCTACTCGAGCCCTTCAACGGGTCCGATGCATTATATTATATAGATGTCTATGGGGAGTGCATTTTACTATATAAAGCCCCATGGGGAGTGCATTATACTATAGAGGCCTATGGGGAGTACATGATACTTTATAGAGGCTTATGGGGAGTGCATTGTAGTCCGGCCTACAGATGAGAAAATATGACCACTTTATGGTCATGTGAATTAGTCCTAAGACCTTAGGGCACTTTCACTGCAGTATTTGTAAACATGGCCTGCGTTAAGGGGTGCAAACTTGGCAATTGCCTCTAGCACGAAAAGGACCCTCAACCTTTACAAACCAAAAAACTGCACTGATAATGCCAGATAATGCTAGCATTGTCAGTGCAGTTTCTGAATTTAGAAGAGCAGAAAGACCTTTTGGTGACATCATGGCCATGTGACAAAAGATCATTCACCCTGTATGAGATTAGAGGAACAGAGGAAGAGGAGAGAGCTTGATGTATCCTCTAGTCTAAACTATTTGTGTGTAACATGCATTGTGTGTGTATAACATGCAGTATGTGTGTGTAACATGCAGTGTGTGATTAATATACATTGCATGTATGTGCAGGTAATATGCATGTGTGTTTGACAGGCAATGTATGTGTAATGTATGTGTAATCTACAGTATGTTTAACATGTGCTGTGTGTATGTATAACACACAATATTTATTTGTGCAACATTCTGTATGCGTGTATATGTGTATAATGTACATTGTGTGTGTAGTATGGTGTGTTTAAAATACAGTGTGTGTAGCATGCAATTTGTGTGTAATATACAGTGTATATTTGTGTGTAGCATGGCGTATGTGTGTAGCATACTAGTTGTGATTTTACAGTCGCTTCCTGTGATATATGATGACGCACCCTATGCTGTCATATAAGCTGTGCATACAAAGTGTGTGCAGGATGAAGTATCTGTGTAGCATACAAGGTGTGTGTAGCATGGAGTATGTGTGTAGCATACAAGGTGTGTGTAGCATGGAATATGTGTGTAGCAAGCAAAGTGTGTGCAGCATGGCGTATGTGTGTAGCATGGAGTATGTGTTAAGCATACAAGGTGTGTGTAGCATGGAGTATGTGTGTAGCACACAAGGTGTGGTGTGTAGCATGGAGTATGTGTGTAGCACACAAGGTGTGTGTAGCATGGAGTTTGTGTGTAGCATGCAAGGTGTGTAGTATGGATTATGTGTTTAGCATACAAGGTACGTGTAGCATGGAGTATGTGTGTAGCATGGAGTATGTGTGTAGCATACAAAGTGTGTGTAGCATGGAGCACGTATGTAGCATATGAGGTGTGTGTAGCATGGAGTATGTGTGTAGCATACAAGGTATATGTAGCATGGAGTATGTGTGTAGCATACAAGGTGTGAGTAGCATGGAGTATGTGTGTAGCTTACAAGGTGTGTGTAGCATGGAGTATGTGTGTCGCTTACAAGGTGTGTGTAGCATGGAGAATGTGTGTAGCATACAAGGTGTGTGTAGCTTGGAGTATGTGTGTCGCTTACAAGGTGTGTGTAGCATGGAGAATGTGTGTAGCATACAAGGTATGTGTAGTATGGAGTATGTGTGTAGCATACAAGGTGTGAGTAGCATGGAGTATGTGTGTAGCATACAAGGTGTGAGTAGCATGGAGTATGTGTGTAGCTTACAAGGTGTGTGTAGCTTGGAGTATGTGTGTCGATTACAAGGTGTGTGTAGCATGGAGAATGTGTGTAGCATACAAGGTGTGTGTAGCTTGGAGTATGTGTGTCGCTTACAAGGTGTGTGTAGCATGGAGAATGTGTGTAGCATACATGGTGTGTGTAGCTTGGAGTATGTGTGTCGCTTACAAGGTGTGTGTAGCATGGAGAATGTGTGTAGCATGCAAGGTATGTGTAGTATGGAGTATGTGTGTAGCATACAAGGTGTGAGTAGCATGGAGTATGTGTGTAGCATACAAGGTGTGAGTAGCATGGAGTATGTGTGTAGCTTACAAGGTGTGTGTAGCTTGGAGTATGTGTGTCGATTACAAGGTGTGTGTAGCATGGAGAATGTGTGTAGCATACAAGGTGTGTGTAGCTTGGAGTATGTGTGTTGCTTACAAGATGTGTGTAGCATGGAGAATGTGTGTAGCATACAAGGTGTGTGAAGTATGGAGTATGTGTGTAGCATACAAGGTGTGAGTAGCATGGAGTATGTGTGTAGCATACATGGTGTATAGCACGGAGTATGTGTGAAGCATGGAGTATGTGTGTAGCATCCAAGGTGTGTGTAGAATGGAGTATGTGTGTAGCATGGAGTAAGTGTTTAGCATGGAGTATGTGTGTAGCATAAAAGGTGTGTGTAGCATGGAGTATGTGTTTAGCACGGAGTATGCGTGTAGCTTACAAGTTGTGTGTAGCATGAAGTATGTGTGTAGCATACAAGGTGTGAGTAGCATGGAGTATGTGTGTAGCTTACAAGGTGTGTGCAGCATGAAGTATGTGTGTAGCTTACAAGGTGTGTGTAGTACGGAGTATGTGTTTAGCATGGAGTATGTGTGTAGCATACAAGGTGTGTAGCATGGAGTATGTGTGTAGCATAGAGAATCATAGAATCGTAGAGTTGGAAGGGACATCCTGGGCCATCTGGTCCAACCCCCTGCTCAAAGCAGGATTCGCTAAATCATCCCAGTCAGATGTCTGTCCAGCCTCTGTTTGAAGACTTCTATTGAAGGAGAACTCACCACTTCTTGTGGCAGCTTGTTCCACTCATTGATCACTCTAACTATCAAAAAGTTTTTTCTAATATCTAATCTGTGTCTCCTCCCATTCAGTTTCATCCCATTGCCTCTAGTCTTTCCTTGTGCAAATGAGAATAAAGCTGATCCTTCTACAATGTGACAGCCCTTTAGATATTTGTAGACAGCTATTAAGTCTCCTCTCAGTCTTCTCTTTTGCAAACTAAGCATTCCCAAATCCTGCAACCTTTCCTCATAAGACAGGGTTTGCAGACCGGTCACCATTCTGGTCGCTCTTTTCTGAACTTGCTCCAATTTGTTGATGTCTTTTTTAAAATGTGGTGCCCAAAACTGGACACAATATTCCAGATGAGGTCTGAGCAAAGAGGAGTAGAGGGAAATAATGACTTCACGTGATCTAGACTGTATGCTTCTGTTAATACATCCTAGAATTGCATTTGCCTTTTTTGCTGCTGCATCACACTGTTGACTCATATTCAGTCTGTGATCTATTAGTATACCCAAGTCTTTTTCACATGTGCTGTTGCTTAGCCCTATTCCTCCCATTCTGTATATGCTTTTTTCATTTTTATTGCCCAGATGTAGTACTTTGCATTTTTCCCTGTTAAAAACCATTCTGTTAGTTGCTGCCCACTTCTCCAGTTTATTTATATCTTTTTGAATCCTCTCTCTCTCTTCTCTAGTATTAGCTATCCCTCCTAGTTTTGTGTCATCAGCAAATTTAATCAGTTTACCCTCAATTCCTTCATCTAAATCATTGATAAAGATGTTGAACAATACAGGGCCCAGGACAGAGCCCTGTGGTACCCCACTTGAGACATTCTTCCAACTGGATGTGCAGTCATTTACGACCACTCTTTGGGTCCGATCACTAAGCCAGTTATGAATCCACCTAACAGTTGCCTTGTCCATTCCATACTTAGTCATTTTTTCAATAACGATTGTGTGAGATACTTTGTCAAATGCTTTGCTGAAGTCAAGATATACTATACCTACAGAATTTCCTTGATCCACCCAATCAGTGATTCCGTCATAGAAGGAAATTAAGTTAGTCTGACATGACTTATTAGTTACAAACCCATGCTGACTCTGTTTAATCACTTCATTCTTATCCAGGTACTGACATACATGTTGTTTAATAATTTGTTCAAAGATCTTTCCTGGTGTAGAAGTCAGACTCACCGGCCTATAGTTGCCTGGGTCCACCTTCTTCCCCTTTTTGAAGATAGGAACAACATTTGCTCTTCTCTAGTCTTCTGGGACTTCTGTTCTCCAAGAATTTTCAAAGATTATGGAGAGGTATTCAAAAATTTCTTCTGCTATCTCCTTCAGTACTCTGGGGTGTAATTCATCTGGACCTGGAGACATGAATTAATTTAGGTTAGCTAAGTGTTTCCTCACTATCTTTCTGTTTATAGATATCCTGGATTCTTCTATTCCCTTAATAGGACAGTGAAGAACAGTTGATGTCACATTTCCTTTCTGAGAGAAAACAGATGCAAAATAGGAATTTAAAAGTTCGGCCTTCTCAACATCCTGTCTTACCATTTCATCATTTTCATCCTGTAAAAATCCTATGGCATCTTTGACTTTTCTTTTACTTTTGACATATCCTCAAAATCCTTTATTATTGCTTTTGACATCTCTTGCAAGCCTCAATTCATTGTCAGCTTTAGTAATCTGATTTGTGCCCTGCAGGTTCTGCAGACAGCATTATATTCTTCTTTAGATATGCCTCCCTCTTTCCATTTTATAAACATTTTTTTCTTCCTTTTTAGCATGTGCTTAAGTTCTGTGTTCATCCATCCTAGTTTCCTTAAATGCTTCCTGCAAGGTGTGTGTAGCATGGAGTATGTGTGTAGCTTACAAGGTGTGCAGCAATGAGTATGTGTGTAGCATGGAGTATCTGTGTAGCATACAAGGTGTGTGTAGCATGGAGTATGTGTGTAACATACAAGGTGTGAGTAGCACGGAGTACATGTGCAGCATACGTGTGTGTAGCATGGAGTACATGTGTAGCATACAAGGTGTGGTGTGTAGCATGGAGTATGTGTGTAGCATACAAGGTGTGTAGCAAGGAATATGTGTGTAGAATGTAGTATGCGAGCAGCATACAAGGTGTGTGTAGCATGAACTGTGTGTGTAGCTTACAAGGTGTGTGTAGCATGGAGTTTGTGTGTAGCATACAAGGTGTGTAGCACGGAGTATGTGTGTAGCATGGAATATGTGTGTAGCATACAAGGTGTGTAGCATTTTGATTTACAAATACCAGGGCTGTAAACAAGTGTTTGTAAACATGTCAACAATCACCCAACAAAATGTGAATTCATCAGGTGATTAGACCATGAAAAATAATTGCTATTGACATTACATTACCCGATGTCAGTAGTATGTGCTGTCAATACCTTGATAATACTGTATATGGGGACAGAGCAAGCATATTAGCTATTGTTTTGTCCCCATCAGTCCTCGTCAGCTGGTGTACAGAAACAAGTGCTGAACAACATGAATATAGTCGATAGGCGCTCATTTAACACTTTGAAATCAGCTATTGCAAAAGGACCCTACATTTTTCCGTGTTGGTGGTGCAATATGTTAGTATTTGAGCCCCATCTTTATTTTTTTCCCCAGGGATAAACTTTGTCTCAAATCGGTGTTATTTGTAAGCCCAAACCAAAGATATGTTGTTTAAGCAATTGTTTCAAAACATGAAACACGTACAGCCTTGTAAATCCTGTTTTGTTTATTTCGGCATGTAACTGCTGAAGCCAATCACTAGCCTCAGCAGCTAAGCATTGGTCACGTGCCATCCAAGCCAGAAGGTAGAGCCAGGAAACCAGCGGGGGCCATGGCAGCAGTACCAAAAGCATACTGTGGATTTAAATAATGTGAGACAATTTTTTTTAAAAGGGAGTCTGTCAATAGTATTAACCATTATAAGCCGTCTGTTACAGAACCACTCAGCACAAAGAATATGTTGTGCAGTTATATGTATATATAATAGGTTCCATGTGAGATGCATGTCCCTAATGTATCAGCAGTGTCCGCCCTCCCCCCACCTTTGTAATTCCCACAGTAAACATACGCAGGCTCCGGCCACCTGCGGCTTTTGTAATGCATGTCTGGCCTAATGCTTGTCTATTGGCCGGCCCTCTGTATGTATGTGATATATTCTGTGTCCTGTGAGTAAAGTGTTGTCAGACTGGAAATACATGGAGAAGCAGTGATCTTTTATATGCGCCCATGCACTCAGAGGAATTCCAGGCAGCGTCCTTCATTCAGACTCCAGCCAACGCAGAGTGGACCTCCGAAAACACGGGGTGGTACTGAAAGAGGTACCCCAGCTTGGAAGACCCCGTTACACTGGTGGCAGACAGCGGGATTTGATACCCCTTCTACAGGAGGAAAGGAATGAATGGAAAATAATTACCAGAAGTTAAAGAGGACTACATTAAAAGACCTGGTGGAAACCCGAGGGTTGATCGCCAGCAACAAAACAAAAGCGGATTTGATAGCAGCCATCATGGAACACGACAGTGCAGCGCCCCCCAATGTGAATGTGGAGGAGACCGAATTCCATAGGGGGGCTACGATTAACCAAGGGGTGGAAGAGATGGAGGAAGTGCTGCATGAAGTAGACCCCGTGCAGGCAGCCTGGGCAGATAATCGACAACAGCATCGACAGGTCGTGTGGGTTAATGGGAAACGTATGCAGGGACTAAGAGATTCCGGGACAACTTTGACCCTTGTGAAGCCTCATCTCGTCCGGGACCAAGAGAAGACGGACCGGACAGTGGCAGTCCGTGTAGCAGGGGGGAGCCATACATCGACTACCCACTGCCAGGATTCACCTGAACTGGGGAGTCAGGGATGGCCTTGTTGAGGTTGGCTTGATGGAGGATCTGCCTGCAGACGTCTTGCTGGGAAATTACTTGGGGCCCATGTTGTCTGCATTCTCGGTGGCCCCTCTGGCTGAGAAATATCCTGTGACCACCCGGAGACAAGCTCGAGCTGCGGGGGCGGAATCACACTCAGAGGCCCAGTTAAGAAATTCCAGCCCTACACGTATTCCCATAGCCAGACACATTTCTTGGGCCACCCCAGATGAATTTAAGAGGGAGTTACTTGAGGATCCTTCATTAGAGGGATATCGTGGGAAGGCACATGAGGAGAGAGGGGTACTGGAAGGGGAACAGTTTGTATGGAAGCAGGGACTCCTCTACCGGATCACAGAGCAGCACCACACAGGGACGAGCCCCACTATAAAACGACAGCTGGTAGTTCCCAAGAAGTATAGGCAGGAGTTACTGCGAATCTCTCATGATATACCCTTGGCCGGGCACTTCGGCGTCAGTCGCACCAGGCATCGTCTGACACAAAACTTCTTTTGGCCGGGGGTAACCTATGATGTTCGTCTGTACTGCCAGACCTGTGACAGTTGCCAGCGCATTGGCAAGAGGGGGGATCGATGCAAGGCCAAATTACGCCCCCTCCCCATTGTGGAGGAACCATTTAGCCGAGTAGCGGTTGATCTGATAGGGCCGTTAGCCAAACCCAGTCCGTCAGGGAAAAGGTACAGTATATATTGACAGTGGTAGATTATGCCACACGGTATCCAGAGGTGGTTGTGTTACCTAACATACTGGCAGAGACGGTGGCGGCCGCCCTGCTCCAGGTTTTCTCAAGGGTTGGATTTCCCCGGGAGATTATCTCGGACCAGGGTACCCAGTTTACAGCAGAGGTGACCAACCAACTGTGGAAGCTGTGCGGCGTAAAGTCCATTAGAAGCGCCCCGTACCAGCCGCAAACCAATGGGTTGTGTGAACGCTTTAACGGGACATTAAAACAGATCATTGGGACTTTTACCAGGACCTACAGGGACTGGGAGAAATTCTTGCCACACCTCCTGTTTGCCTATCGGGAGGTGCCCCAAGAATCCACGGGGTTCTCCACATTCGAGCTGGTATACGGGAGACGGGTAAGGGGACCCCTAGACTTAGTGCTGGAACACTAGGAAGGGGAGGGCCTCATAGAAGGGGTACCTATTGTACCCTATGTGCTGGAATTCCGGGACCGTATACAGGAGCTGACCCAGGTTGTACGTGAGAACCTACAGGCGACCCAGCGGCACCAGCGAGTATGGTACGATCGGAGGGCCAGAGAGCGCACCTTGGAAATAGGACAGAAGGTCCTGGTGTTAGAGCCCACTAAGCAGAACAAGTTGCAAGCTGCATGGCAGGGGCCCTACCAAGTAGTGGGGAAAATAGCCGACACAACCTATAATGTCGCCAATTGTGACGACCCCAGGGTTATCCGCATGTTCCACGTGTTTATATGCTGAAGCCCCACCGGGAGCGCCCTGAAGAGGTAGTGGCCATCTGTGCACCTGAAGCAGAGGATTTAGCTGGACTTCCCTTGCCGGATGTCTTAGGGGAAAGGACTCAGTCTAAAACATGGGACCAGGTACACTTGGGTGAAGACTTAGGCCCCCGGGAGAGACAGCAGGTGGAGGCGTTGTAGAGGCTGCGACAGAGGATGTTTTCAGAGAGACCGGGGTACACTCGCCTGGCACAACACAAGGTTGAGACCCAGGATCAGACCCCCCTGCGACAAAACCCCTTCCGCGTCCCTGAGTCTGTACGAGAGGGGATGCGACAAGAGATACAAGAGATGTTGCGTTTAGGGGTCATTGAAGAGTCAGATAGTCCCTGGGCATCCCCCGTAGTGTTAGTGCCCAAGAAGGATGGGACTACATGGTTTTGTGTAGACTATCGTAAGCTCAATGAGAAAACAGTGACGGATGCATATCCCATGCCGCGTGTGGATGAGTTGTTAGACCGGCTGGCGGGGGCAAAGTATTTGACCACCATCGATCTATGCAAAGGCTACTGGCAGATTCCCCTTAGTCCTGACGCTATTCCCAAGTCGGCATTTGTCACCCCATTCGGCTTATTCCAGTTTCGAGTTATGCCATTCGGGATGAAGAATGCCCCGGCGACCTTCCAAAGGCTGGCTGACCGGCTTCTGGATGGTCTCCAGGACTATGCTTGTGCCTACCTGAACGACATCGCCATCTACAGTGTGACATGGGAAGAGCATCTAAATCACCTAGAGACAGTACTGGACAGGATCCACCAAGCCGGAATCACCCTGAACCCAAACAAGTGTCACGTGGGCAAAGCAGAGGTTCAGTATTTAGGGCATTGGGTGGGAAGTGGGAAACAGCGACCAGAACCAGCCAAGATTGAGGCCATAGCCAAATGGCCCATCCCACGCACTAAAACCCAGGTCATGGCGTTTTTAGGGACAGCGGGGTATTACTGGAAATTCATTCCCAATTACAGCAGCGTAGTCAAGCCCCTCACTGATTTGACCCATAAGAACCAACCCCGCCAGGTAACCTGGACCCCAGAGTGTGAGGAAGCCTTCCGCCAACTAAAGGACGCCCTCACCAATACCCCTGTATTGGCCGCACCCGATCCAACTAAACGTTTCCTGGTTCACACAGACGCTTCTATGTTTCGATTGGGGGCAGTACTGAGCCAAGTCAGACCGGACGGTCAAGACCACCCGGTAGCGTATCTGAGTCGGAAACTACTGCCCCGTGAAGTAAGCTATGCGGCCATCGAGAAGGAGTGTCTGGCGGTAGTATGGGCACTCAAGAAGTTGCAACCATATTTGTATGGATGACAGTTTTCCCTCCTAACGGACCATAATCCCCTAGTCTGGCTTAATCGGGTCTCCGGAGACAACGCCAGATTGCTGCGGAGGAGTTTAGCCCTACAACCTCTGGACTTCACCATCCACCACAGACCCGGCAAACAAAATGGTAGCGCCGATGGACTAAGTCGACAAACGGAACTTGTACCAACCCCATAAACTTCGGTCATCCCCAAACCGATCCGTTGAGGATCAGACTGTGTATGCCGACCGCGTCGCTGAAAAGGGGGAGCCGTGTTACAGAACCACTCAGCACCCAGAATATGTTGTGCAGTTATATGTATATATAATAGGTTCCATGTGAGATGCATGTCCTTAATGTATCAGCAGTGTCCGCCCTCCCCGCACCTTTGTAATTACCACAGTAAACATACGCAGGCTCCGGCCACCTGCGGCTTTTGTAATGTATGTCTGGCCTAAAGCTTGTCTATTGGCCTGCCCTCTGTATCTGTGTGATATATTCTGTGTCCTGTGAGTAAAGTGTTGTCAGAAGCAGTGATCTTTTATATGCGCCCATGCACTCAGAGGAATTCCAGCCAGCGTCCTTCATTCAGACTCCAGCCAACGCAGAGTGGACCTCTGAAAACACAGGGTGGTACTGAAAGAGGTACCCCAGCTTGGAAGACCCCCATATGGGCATGTAGGTTAAAGGAAGCTGAATATAATGATACCTTGATATCTGTGATCTGCTGTCTTATTCCAGAGAAATCCAAATTTGTGTTATATGTAAATGAGTTGTTCAGGGCTGTGAGCTGGACACTTATCTGCAGGAGAATCTGCTACCAGAGATTATTTTCAATGAAAAGAGGCATTGCCAGTGTGAGACACATAACTAACAGGAGAGTAGAACTGAACTTTTTCTCCTTACATACACATTTGCAGCTACAGCTCTCACAGCTCTGCTGTACTGTATTAAGCTTAAGTCTTAAGCTACAAGTCTGCAGTTATTCTATGTGAGTTTTTTGGTGCCGGCGTTTGGAGCAGCAGGCACATGACCGTCTTTAGGTATGTAATTTCCACACATGCGGTCATATGCCGACAAGAGAGGCGCTGCCTCGCCCAATGCAAATGTATTGAGAGAGTTCAGAAACATTCTAGTTGAAATGTGGCTTGAAGTATGCAAATCGCCTACTTATGATTACATGATCCTTACAGTGCATGTGTGAGCAGGTAGGAAGATGCAGTAACGGGTCAGAGGCAGAGCATGTGTTATCGTGGGGTTTAATTTAACAGGTATACTCCTCGCAGAGAGAAAACATAAAACAGTATAAAGGAACACAGGGGATGTAACTCAGGGGAAGCGGCTGTGAAGCATAGTGTAGGAAGTTCAAGAATAGCAAACTTATCAGTCTGACGACTTCAGAATGCGGTTAGTTCAGGATGTGGACGTTGGCGCCAAAGCAGTGGCGGATAACAGGTCCCGTATGGTCCTGGAAAAGATGGCGTCCTGGATCCTGGCAGCGGTGGTGATTCCTTGTGGTCCAGTGTAATCCTGGAAAAGATGACGTCTTAGCTTCTAGCGGTGAAGGTGATTCCTTGTGGTCCGGTCGATGATCGGTGTGTCAGGAAACGATGAGTCGTACAGAGCACAGACTTTCTCCCTGTGTGCCACACGGATGTACCACATATCCACATGGACGCACGGACATGGATAGCTCTGGTACCGGAATTATATAAATGTGTGAGACTGCCCTTACACATGATGAGAGGATTCACAAGACTGCAGTCACACAGAGTGACTGCAGACTTGTAGCTTAAGACCTTTAACAGCTTATATATAAGCAAAATGTGGCTTTCTCTGGAATAAGACAACAGATCACAGATATCAAGGTATCATTTTATTCAGCCTCCTATGACCTACATGCCCATATAGACATCTTAGGAGGGTTGATCCTACTGACAGATTCCCTTTAAAGTGTTATTGACAATCCTTTTAAGGATTTTTTACACTGTCTAATCGGCTGAACGAATGATTAAACATGTCATGTAAAATCCCTAGCTAAAAAGTAATATAAATAGGTGAACTGATTACCTGTATTGTATTTTTACTTTCTCATAATTATTGTCTTGTGTCAATAGTTAATAATTGCTTGGCATTAGTTGCATTAATTACCCTCAAATTTTTTTCTTGGAAACCTTGCATAGTGAAGATAAACATTTTTTTCTTGGAAACATACATTGTTCTTACAAACCTTGCATAGTGGAGTTGTGATTAAAGAGGACCTTGTCAGCGGGATTTTGGACAGGTGCAGATGACCCTGTCTTATCTCTTCCAAGAGAATTGAGTCAATTATGCAAATCACACTCTGATCAAACTCTGATCTGTGTGTGAACATAGTGTGATCTGATTCTCTTGGATGAGGAGAAGATGGAGAAAAAAAATCTCCATTTTCTCCATTTTGTCAGTCCATGAAAATCGGGCTGCACTCTGAGTCTCGCATTTGGCTTGAGATACCTTGCATGGCCTCTGTTCATTCTGCACTGTGCATTTCCATGTGCTGGTGAGTATTACTCTGCATTCTTCTGACCTCATGGATTCTGTAATGCTTGATCAAAAACAAGTGACGTCTGAGAACAGAGAGGTCAAACAAGTACAAACCGTTGTTCCTGCCTTGGGCAAAATACACCTAAAGATTAGACAAAGAAAACAAAGCTTGTGCTTGTTATCAAGTTAGTTATGGAGAAGTTTAAGTGCTTAGTAAGCTGGGGCAAGGGCCTTAATGTTAATTCTTAAATGTAGAAAGGAGGGATTGCGGTAGATGCAAAGCTCGGATCATTTTTTTGGGATGACACTATTTTTTCTAAATGCAGTTGAATGGTGCTCAATGGGGTCAGCAAAATGCAACGATAAATCTTCGTGTACATTTATAGCTCGGAATAGATGACTGCAGATTTGGGAGACGCCTTCCTCTTGACAGCAGGCAGATTTATCAGGGGGTGTGCAGAGCACTTGACACAAGTATTATACACAGGAAAATGGCTGTGACGTTAATTGTAGCAGTTGTATCTGCCTGTATTGGCAGCAAATGTTCCTTAAGGATAAAGTAGTATTGTCTTCCCACAAGTTTATAATTATTACTGTGCAAAAAACACACTATGATCATCCCTGCAAATATCAACTAAATATTAAGATGTACATAGATTACTGTACATAGACCAGACATTATTTGTCTCACATACAATAGTGATACTATGGGGTAGTTATTTGTTCAAAATGCAAAAAATGCACGGACTATCCGTAGGTCTCCCGACTAAAACTCGACAGCCGTACATATGCCTGTGAGGCTGTTGAGTTGGGGTCAGGTGTCCCCTGGACAGTCGGTGTCTTGTGGACTGTTCTTGGACTGAATTTCACAGATGTTGGCATGAGCCCTCAGTGATGTCTTCACACAGTATTTTTTCATATACTTTTCATGGTATTTTGTTCTTTATTGTTTTTGGATATGTTTTTTATGATAAAAACGCCACCATGGCCTACAGTGCATTTCTTTCTTGTGCCATTTTTTGGACTGACTTGTGTTTGCCAAGTTCTTTGGCAGTTTTTCAGGCAGTTAAAAAAGGAGTTAAAATGGGTCCAACACCTGCTTACAAAATTGTTCATGCCACCTATAACCCACTGTAAAAGTGACATACTATAACAACTGTAAAAGTGACTTACCCTAACAACTGTGGACTTACACCAGCAGATGCCATGGCTCCCCAAACCATCACTGATTGTGGAAACTTCACACTAGACCTCAAGCAGCTTGGATTGTCTGTCTCTCCACTCTTCCTCCAGACCATGATTTCCAAATGAAATGCAAAATTTACTTTAATCTGAAAACAACACCTTGCACCACTGACCAACAGTCCAGTTCTTTTTCTCCTTGGCCCAGGTAAGACGCTTCTGGCATTGTCTGTTGGTCATGAGTGTCTTGATACAAGGAATGCAACATTTGTAGCCCATGTCCTGGATACATCTGTGTGTGGTGGCTCTTGAAGCAATGAATGCAGCAGCAGTCCACTCCTTGTGAATCTCCCCCAAATTTTTGAATGGCCTTTTCTTAACAATCCTTTCAAGGCTGCGGTTATCCCAGTTGCTTGTGCACCTTTTTCTACCACACTTTTTTCCTTCCACTCAACTTTCCAGTAATATGTTTGGATACAACACTCTGTGAACAGCCAGCTTCTTTAGCAATGACCTTTTGTGTATTCTAATTTACTGAGATAATTACTTGGGTTTTCATTGGTTGTAAGCCATAATCATCAACATTAACAGAAATAAACACTTGAAATAGATCACTCTGTTTGTAATGTCTCTATAGAATATGAGCTTCACTTTTTGTATTGAAGAACTGAAATAAATTCACTTTTTGATGATATTCTAATTTTGAGAGAAGCATCTGTATGTGAGTGCTGCTACTGAGATATTCCAGATGTGCAACAAGTTGTGTGACAAATTTATTGCAAAACACTGTGTGAACCATGTGAGTGAGTTATTCTATGGGAGACATGACCCTGTCAAAATTCTTAGTGAAGTGGTGGTGGGTGCTCTGGGGATTGATCTCAGACAGGGCATTGTGGAAGCTCAGCTTGGTTCACCAGAGAGCTTGCCACCCATTAAGCTTTTTGTGTCATCCTCGTTTCGCACTTATATTCTTAATGAAGTGCATTACTCTGTGGTCGCCGGACATCTTGGTTACTCTGCCACCTGGAGAACTGTTTCTAGGTACTTTTGGTGGCAGAAATCACAAAAAAATGTTGATGAGTATATCCATAAGTGTAGAATTTGCGCCAATAGCTGCTACTGTGCAGGCGCGGCCAGCACCATCTTCAAACTGATTTTTTTTTAGGGATTTATGAATAACATCAAAGAAATGAGTTACATACACATTATATATGCGACAATGGTGCCACCACTGGCGCCTGCCTGCAGAAGGGGATTTTGTTTTTCAAGATATATATACCGTATTTTTTGGACTATAAGACGCACCGGACCATAAGATGCACCCCAAATTTTCAGAAGGAAAATAGGAAAAAAAAATAATGGGTCAAATGGGAGTCTGTCTTACAGTCCGAATTCAGCTTACCAGGGAAGGGATGGGCACAGGTGGAGGAGTGGTCACAGGGGTAGAATGGTGATCCAGGCTGGTGCGGTGGCAGTGCTCTGTGCAGTGGCGGTGCTCTGTGCTGTGGCGGTGCTCTATGTGGTGGAGTGCTCAGTGGGGTGGCTGTGCTCTGTGGGGTGGCTGTGCTCTGTGTGGCAGCTGTGCTCTGTGGGGCAGCTGTGCTCTGTGGGGAGGTAGCACTCTGTGCTGGGGCGTTGCCGAGATCTGAATCGGAGCATGCACTGCCCCCGGTGGCCATTTTCCTGGAGGCCACCACATCACAGGAATGGAGCTGCGGGGGCATCCGGGCTTTGACGAAATTCCGGCAGAGCCCCGCTGTACCACAGAGCACCGCTGCCACACCACAGCTGGACCAGCCTGCGAAGGGAGGCTGCATCGGGACCGCCGCCACAGGGACTGCCGCCACAGGATTTGTAAGTATATTCCGACCATAAGACACAGCCCCATTTTCCCCAAAAAATTTTTGGAAAAAAAGTGCGTCTTATGGTCCAAAAAATACGGTATATAATATTCATTATGTAAACTAGGGGCAGGTCACTGGGAGATCAATGACCTGTCAGGATCCAAACTGGTGAGTACCTAAGCAGATCACCACATGAAGACCCCCCCCACAGGCCAGCCCCATAGCACGACCATATCATTAACTCAAAACTGAAAATAAAGATTAAACAACCACAAGACGGATTTCATCAACCAAGGTATCATTTTAATCAGTATAAAGGCACCAACCTGACACTGCTTGTAGGTTACTGTGCACAATCCTGCTGACAGGTTTCTTTTAAGGTGGGAGATTTTCTTTGGCTATCCTCAAAAAATGTTTGTATTAGAGTTCCATCAAGAAAATTTGCTTCTAAATTTTTTTGTTCACATAAGGTAATTTAGTTAATTAATCCTGTGATGTTGAAGTTCCAACTCCCGGTTGAGTGGATGATTAATAATTCCTTCCATTCCTCTCTTCTTAAAATGTTTGAATGCACACTGGGTTCTCAGGACATACAGTGGGGCAAAAAAGTATTTAGTCAGTCAGCAATAGTGCAAGTTCCACCACTTAAAAAGATGAGAGGCGTCTGTAATTTACATCATAGGTAGACCTCAACTATGGGAGACAAACTGAGAAAAAAAAATCCAGAAAATCACATTGTCTGTTTTTTTTTTCATTTTATTTGCATA
This sequence comes from Dendrobates tinctorius, assembly GCF_039654945.1. Classification (NCBI taxonomy): domain Eukaryota; kingdom Metazoa; phylum Chordata; class Amphibia; order Anura; family Dendrobatidae; genus Dendrobates; species Dendrobates tinctorius. The sequence continues at coordinate 11,276,401 of NW_027361802.1, forward strand.
TTATGGTGGAAAATAAGTATTTGGTCAGAAACAAAATTTCATCTCAATACTTTGTGATATATCCTTTGTTGGCAATGACAGAGGTCAAACGTTTTCTGTAAGTCTTCACAAGGTTGCCACACACTGTTGTTGGTATGTTGGCCCATTCCTCCATGCAGATCTCCTCTAGAGCAGTGATGTTTTTGGCTTTTCGCTTGGCAACACGGACTTTCAACTCCCTCCAAAGGTTTTCTATAGGGTTGAGATCTGGAGACTGGCTAGGCCACTCCAGGACCTTGAAATGCTTCTTACGAAGCCACTCCTTCGTTGCCCTGGTGGTGTGCTTTGGATCATTGTCATGTTGAAAGACCCAGCCACGTTTCATCTTCAATGCCCTTGCTGATGGAAGGAGGTTTGCACTCAAAATCTCACGATACATGGCCCCATTCATTCTTTCATGTACCCGGATCAGTCGTCCTGGCCCCTTTGCAGAGAAACAGCCCCAAAGCATGATGTTTCCACCACCATGCTTTACAGTAGGTATGGTGTTTGATGGATGCAACTCAGTATTCTTTTTCCTCCAAACACGACAAGTTGTGTTTTTTACCAAACAGTTCCAGTTTGGTTTCATCAGACCATAGGACATTCTCCCAAAACTCCTCTGGATCATCCAAATGCTCTCTAGCAAACTTCAGACGGGCCCGGACATGTACAGGCTTAAGCAGTGGGACACGTCTGGCACTGCAGGATCTGAGTCCATGGTGGCGTAGTGTGTTACTTATGGTAGGCCTTGTTACATTGGTCCCAGCTCTCTGCAGTTCATTCACTAGGTCCCCCCGCGTGGTTCTGGGATTTTTGCTCACCGTTCTTGTGATCATTCTGACCCCACGGGGTGGGATTTTGCATGGAGCACCAGATCGAGGGAGATTATCAGTGGTCTTGTATTGGTCTGTATTTTCTAATTATTGCTCCCACAGTTGATTTCTTCACTCCAAGCTGGTTGGCTATTGCAGATTCAGTCTTCCCAGCCTGGTGCAGGGCTACAATTTTGTTTCTGGTGTCCTTTGACAGCTCTTTGGTCTTCACCATAGTGGAGTTTGGAGTCAGACTGTTTGAGGGTGTGCACAGGTGTCTTTTTATACTGATAACAAGTTTAAACAGGTGCCATTACTACAGGTAATGAGTGGAGGAAAGAGGAGACTCTTAAAGAAGAAGTTACAGGTCTGTGAGAGCCAGAAATCTTGATTGCTTGTTTCTGACCAAATACTTATTTTCCACCATAATATGCAAATAAAATGAAAAAAAAACAGACAATGTGATTTTCTGGATTTTTTTTTCTCAGTTTGTCTCCCATAGTTGAGGTCTACCTATGATGTAAATTACAGACGCCTCTCATCTTTTTAAGTGGTGGAACTTGCACTATTGCTGACTGACTAAATACTTTTTTGCCCCACTGTAATTGAGGTTGCCTTGGTGGAGGACAAGGAGTATGAGGTGAAATGAGTTTTGGTTTCCAGAAGTGTCAGACGTCGACTGCAATATCTCGTTAACTGGAAAGATTTTGTTCAGGAGGATAATTTCAGGGTTGATGTGGAAGATTTGCATGTGGATCGCCTAGTGAGGGAGTTGTCATGATCAATTTTTTGATTTGTGGCAGCTCTGGTTCCACTATTATTTAAATGGATCTTTTTTCCTTTCAGGCCAGCAGGGGTTTATATCAGTTTCCCTTGCTGGCAGCTTGCTGACACTTCAGTTGCTAGGTCAGCTGATGTGGGTGGTGACCACTCCCACCATCTTTGAAATGGTCACCTGACATATCATCTGACTGTTGATGATAGAGTTCCTCTGGCGACCAGCCAGTGAGTAAGGAGCTTTCTGGTGTCAGCGTGTATCATCTCTTTGAGGTCCTGGTTTCATATCCTCTGCTGAGTGGAGTTTGCTGCAGTAGTTTGGATGCTAAGTGTTGTGTTTATACCCTGTCTGTCACGTGCTTGTCAGCACCCCCTGTGCTGTACTATGTGCAGTAATGAGGCTAGCACCCTTGCCGGGCAGTGCACTAGCCAAGGCAGTGTGAGGTGACAGTGAGGGACGAGATTCATGAGAGCGGAGGGGGAAGGGCCCTCTTAGGGCATTAAGGGAGCACAGTGACAGGCTCAGGTTGGAGCTCAGGAGGTGTACCATCCCTCATTCCCTATCGAAAGGGCCTTCCTCTCCCCATTTCCATCCCCGTTGGAGTTCATTTTGTCGTCCGTTGGACTAAGCTGAGTTGGTTTCGTGACAGGAGTTCTGTCACCGGTTGGGGATCTCAGTGGGTCTAGTGGCTCCACGTAGAATGGGAGGTACTGTCATGCAACTGAGGATAAACCCTTTAACCTGTGCTTTGTGGTCAGCCTCTCTGTTCCCCGAGCCACAGCACATGCATTTTTTCTCCAGGTAATTATTTTTTGTTATACTTGCTTTGGTATTTTTAGGGTAACAGGTGTTTTCATTTACTCATTTGTCTTCCCTATCAGGTGCGGATTTCTATAACTTTCCTCTTGCTGGTATTTTCTGCTCTTGATAGTCTCATTTGAATGTTCAGCCATACTGCTGAAGTTTAAGCAATCAGTGAAAGACCAGCTAGGGTTTATCTCTCTGGTGTTAATATTCTATACATGGCACCTATCTTCTGTTTCTTTTAGGAAGCAGGTGGCATATTCTCTAACAGTACGTACTTGATCCTGTATTTAGTATTTTGTGGTTTATTTTACTCACTCTGGTATCTCTGTCTATTTCAGCACACGTTACCTTCTGTAGGTAATTTGCACTCTGCTCTGCCCTCCGATTCTTTAGGAGGAACCAGATGCAATCAATGGCCTTTCAAGCAGTATAGGTCCAGTTTGCCACCATCTAGTCTGTGGTTAGGGCTATCTCAGCTCACACAGGAATCACTAGGGACTGCGAGTTAGGATCTCAAGTCTGTACAGGAACAGGCAGGGTGATTTGCTGATTTTAGCGTGTTACGTATTTTCTTGAGTGAGCTGCTACACTATCATAGCGTCATTCAGGAGGAGCTGGACTATCTGTGCAACCTGAATGAGATGCAGATATAGCCTCATGCTACCAGTTATGACAACAGAAAAAAAGAACATAGAAAACAGCTAAACTAAGGAAAAATCATTCAGAAAGTATAAGGAGAAAGTAATTAGCAATCACCTGCAAAACCTTTCTGTTTTGGGGGCTCGTATTCTTATTGTTTCTCTATTGTTGTTAATTTCAGTTGAACCAAAGCAGGTGAAATGGATTCATAGTTGATTATGCTTCTGAGCTGGACAGATTGATATTCCTATAGTTTTCATGACTTGGGGTTATACAGTGACGTGCAAGTTTTCCCTTAACTTTTTGAGCCATGCAGTTACAAGAATCTAGTGAGCTTTTATGGTTTTGTTGTCTTTTTCCTAGCTAGTTAAGTGGAAAATAAGATTACTAAGCAATCTGCTAATACCATACACTATAGCCTAGCAAAATAGAAAACATGTTGCACAACATGTAAGCTTGCAAGGAACTTGTGCTAATTCTGGTAACAGCTGTGTTATGTATAGGAAAGAAGTAGGGGGTTTCTTAGAAAGTGCAATATAAGTCATTGCTGTCTTTTTCTCACCATGGATGTGTGCCAAAAGTAAACTAAATTGTAAGTACATGCATAGTGAATGATGATGATTAGGAAGTTGCTCCAGATCATGTCCTGCTTACACAGATGCATGACTTGTTACAGAACAGAACTTTAACAAGTCATGTAGTCGTGTGACCGACCCATGAACAGGATGGTTGTTATTTTCTGGCCAGTTTTGCATGAGCTTATTACAGGTAGATTTAATGACCCATAGATCCTTATGATGTTGTCAGTTCAATCAATAAATGGTTAGGCTGAGACACCGAGCTGTAACATGGGCACATGCAATACACTTGTGTGTAACTGGCTTCTTGATGTAAACAAAAATGTTCTCTTTCACTGACAGCAATCCTTTAAGGGCAAAATTTCTCACTCTCACACAGGTGCCACTTTGTCTGACCCAGACTGTTCTCAGAAATCACTGTCCACCCCTTCACTGACTCCAAAATTTTGTATCTCAAAATGGGGCAATTAGACCATACATCAGGCCACTGTTCTTTCCACAGCCTTCCCACCTTGGCCCTAAATCTCAAGAGATCCCACCTCTCAATCTGAATACGCCTCCCAATATAGCTACCGAGCACGTGTAAACATGTGACTTACTAAACTAGACCAGGTTTTCGGTGATGACACAAATGTAATTTTAAACTCTACTTCCAGAGACACTGAGGATATGATTGCTAAAATGAAAAATCTGCTTACTAAGAAAACCAAGTTATGGCGGAATAAGTTGTCTTTGGAACGTTAGCTGGTAAAGGGACTGACTCCAAGAGGTCAACGTATACAGATCTTCCATTCTTTTGCGGTTAATGATGAGTCTTTTAAACAACAATGGCAAAAATTATCTTCAACCTGCTCTAGAAGCTTCATGAATCTCATGCGTTCTAATGAAGCATCCTTAGCAGAGGTTGAAATTGAAATTACGCTAATTCAGAAAAATGTAACTAAAGAGCTCTCTATGGAGGCAATGGTGAAACGAAATGAGGATTTGGATAACGACTTTCAGAAGTGGGAAAAAGAGATTGTGACCGTCAAAACAAAAAATACCAGAGGTAGTGTACTGATTTTAAAACCAATCCAGTGTATAGATGGAGAAACAAACAAATAGGAAAGAGGTCCCCTTCACAGATTTGCTTTCACTCAATCTCTTCCATATCATCGGTGGATGATCATTCCCTACTATGCATGAATATGGGTGTTAATCCATTTGAAATACTTGGAGCAAATAGGCAATCTAATGCACAGTGGGGAAAGACATTTAATAAGCGTAAATTACCACCTCCTCAATCCACCAAGAAAAAGAGCAAAACCCAAAATTTAGAGGTAATTAATTTGTCTAGCCACATCCAATCAAATACCCAGCAGTAGGTTTTAGAACCAGGCCTCATGTTTGTTCCTAGTAATAATTTTGATTTTTTTCACTGCAGCAAAGGCTTTACACCTCTTCTCAAGGAAACTTATTCTACAAAAATTGCATTCAAGGAGTGATTTGATATTGAGTATTAACAGCAGTGCTGAACTAGAGGCTATCTGCATCTTGGAGGAGGTAGAGAGGGAAAACTCTGGGGTCTCCACAGGTACCTTTCCCTCTTCTAGTCTACCTAAGTCTACCACAATCCCCCCCTTCTCACTGTGTCTAGAAGTTGAGATCTTCAGCAGACTTATTGCTGAGGACTTCAAATCTATTTCCACATGCAGGGTAAGAGACACCATCACTGGGGACTAAAGAAAAGCACTCAGTGAGCTGAGGTCATGAAGGGACGTGGTATTCAAACCTTCGGATAAGGGGGGGGTGGACTTTATGTTTGGCAAATTGGGATGTACAAACAAGAGGCCTTCAGGCAACTTAGGGATAGAGAGGCATGTACATCTTTATCATATTCAAAAGGGCAAATGCAAAAACCTGTAACTTTATGAAAGCTCATTTTAACAATCTGTCACCCCTTTTTTCGAATATAAGCTGCCGGCACCGACAACAGGGGCTTATCTACAGCATTCTGAAATGCTGTAGATAAGCCCTCGATGTAACCTGAAAGATAAGAAAAATGAGTTAGATTATACTCACCGGGGAGCCAGTCCGGTCCGATGGGTGTCGCGGTCCGGTTCCGTGTCTCCTTTCTTCTAACGGTGACGTCTTCTTTCCTTCCTGTCGTGGCTCCGGCACAGGTGCACTGCTCCTGCACACTGCAGGACTCTGCTCTGCCCTCAACAGGGCAGAGCAGTGCGCCTGCATAGGAGCCACGACAGGAAGGAAAGAAAAGGACAGCATCGTATGAAGATGGGAGGCGCCGGACCGGACCGCGACACTCATCGGACCGGACCGCCCCCCCCGGGGAGTATAATCTAACTCATTTTTCTTATCTTTCAGGTTACATTGGGGGCTTATTTACAGCATTACAGAATGCTGTAGATAAGCCCCCGATGTCGGTGCCGGCAGCTCATATTCGAAAAAAGGGGTGACAGATTCCCTTTAACTGAGTAGACTGGGACCATGTCATGGTAAATGAGGATACCAAACATAAATGGGGCATGTTTAATAAATGGGGCATGTTTAAGGAAATGCTACTAGAATTCAGTAGAAAACTTTTACCCTTTGGTAATAAAATGTCGAGGAATAAGAATTAACAATTATGGATAAATAAGACAGTACAAAGTTTAATAAGACAAAAACAAAAGTGCATTCAAAATCCTGAAGGCAAAGAATGCAGAAATAGCATTTCAGGAGTATAAAGATATATAAAGTTTTTTCCTGACATGCATCGCTACTGAGATCCGCTGTAAGTGTCATGCTCAGCGGCAGAGTCTCTGCCCACATGCGTCTATCTAATGTGGCGTTTATCCTATACACCTGATGTGACAGGTGCAATGATTATATATAATTCAGCTGTGAGAGCAGACAGGTGAACGGCACTAACGCATTGATTCCACATACATCTCAAAGGTAGATCCTTTTAAACTGAAGACACATCTAACACGTGAAATAGCCGTTGTCCATCTTCTTTCCCATCATGCCTCTATATAACTGGCCGCCGGAAAACCTTGTCTGAATCCATGATGGCTCAATAAAAAACAACGTTTTTTTAGCAATCTGGTGAGTGCCGCATCACTATTTTTTGTCTCAGTATATATAATTCTCCTTGCACACACACAACATAAAGGCTCCCCGAAGGAAGCCTACATAAAACTCTCTTTGGGGCTTTTGAGACGCACAGGCACATTACACTTTATGGGTAAGCATTCATTTTGTGGCTATCATGTTACATTTAGTGTATGCCATGTGACTTACAGGGCATCCTTGCAGTGCACAATAGCTCAGATATATGGGATTTTCCATCATTATTAAAGTTTCTTTGCGTGGAGAACGTTTCAGCGCCATGTGGCTCATATACGTCATCATTGCACTGCTTCGCACAATTCCCTTTCCCCTTTTTTTTTTCTCTTGGTTTGTTCATATCTATCTATTATGATGACTAATGTTATTGCTAACAAATTGTACATGTCTGCATATATAGAGCTGCCCTTATACTAATATGTACTAACTGCCTGTTTTGCTGTCTCACAATTTATGTAATCAACGGCTTTACCGCCTATTAATATTTAAATTTACGGTATGCATAATTTAAAACTACTTTTTAAAAATTCTAATAAAATATCAATATTTTATATGATTTAGGTTTCTTTACCATTTTTTCAACTCTATTGGGGTATATATGCTCCATTTTCTTCATATTGCTCTTATTTTATTGGGTGTTCCCCACATTTTGGACTGTGGCTCATTATTTTGTCCATTATTCTAGCAATTTTTGTATATCAACCCAATCTAGTGTCGTTCTAGACTGAACCACATGGCCACATCTGAAGGCACCAGGGAATGCAATCCTCACTTTGGTTGCTGTAGGTGGCTAGGAATCCTCTAAACTTCTCCCAACAACTGAAATACAGTCTCTCATGGGTTTGAGTATACCACTTCACCCACCACTGATTCCACAACTAGGCTGATTTCTGTAGGGGCCACACAGAACGCCTTATTAGCCCAAATTTTCATGGCCAGTCTCAGCTCCCAGACCACCTACATACTTTGTTAGCTCACATTTCGCCCTGTGACATGCACACCAGGCAATGCTTTGTAGAGGAGCCACTTCAAAGCTCACTCACTCTATCAGACATTGCTCCTCTTAGCTCCACACAAGCCTCAATGTCACAAATTCCAACCTCCAGTTCACCTCCTCGACAACTACAGATTTTTAATCACCATTTCCTAAAGACAGAGGTGCAAGTTTGGTCTTTGCAGGTGACCAAGAACCCTGCTTAAATACTGTGTAGACCTTTATTACTATGGTCTAGCATCTCACGTGGAAATTCTACAGGTTCCCAGAATGTTTCCAAAAATGTAAGCTCTTCTTTGCTCCCGTATACAATTTTGATGCACTGTTTCCTATCTTCTAGTTGTCCTGAAAAATTAAATATATATATACTGCAACATAAAACATAAATGTGAAAACAAATTTGGCACTACTTGGCACCTCCTTGTTGAGCATAGGCCACATGCAGCAGCAGCTGGAAAATGTGGTGCTCAACTTGGCTGAGTGGCCAGAACTGGAAAATATTGGAAAAAACAAGTGGTACTCACCATCAATAAAATCTTCATTTTATTTCCATAACATTATAACATCAGAGGCAGGAATCGGGGTGCGCTATGGACAATGACCGTTTCGCATATCAGAATGCTTCTATCGGTCCCAACCAACAGATCCATACATAAAAAAATTACGGTATCTAAATCAAAATTTTAGACTTAAACTTAGACATTGATCTACAACAAATCAATTCAGATCAAGTTTGAATATAAATGGAAGGGGCAAACTGTCCCATATCTGGATACTGAAATTACCAGAGATTTGAATAAATTGATAGAGGTTAACCTAGAAATTACTCTGAATACTATACAAGAAGATTTATTGAAAATATCTAAACATAAACTCTCATGGCTGGGGAGAATCATAAATCACAACATGTTAGTTCTTCTCAAATTACTATACATATTCAGAGTGATTCCTCTTCTAATTAGTAATGTAACTTTAAGTTTCAAACCCGTTTAGCGAGATTTGTGTGGAAAAAAATAAAAATACACGTGTCTCTAGTAAAACACTTCAAAAAAGGAAAAAAACGAGGGCCTGGGAGTGCCGAATATTTCTTCCTATTATTTACCATCCCTGATTAACCCATTAACGACCTCTGATACACCTTTTAACGGTGGCAGTTAAGGGTACTTATTCCTCCTGCTTTTTAACGGCGCTGAGAAATAAATGTATAGCGCCCTCCCCCAGCGTTGGAAAATCTCCGGGGTCAGTTTTTACCGTCCTCAGTCACGCAATCGCCGTTATTTACTGAATAACGGCAATCACAAAAAAGTCAGACTTTTCCATTCATTTGAACTAGCATACCAGAGGAGAGAGAAATGAGGTCCACCGAGTCCTCCGCTACCTCCGTCATCTTCCTGAAAGAAAATGGTGGGCGTACCCGGCAACAATAGGAGATTTTTCCTATTGGTCCATTTTGATCACTGTTATAGACCCTATCACAGTGATCAAAATAAAAAAATAGTAAATCAAACCCCCTTTGTCAACCCCTTAGTTAGATAAAAATAATAAAATTATTTTTTTTGAATTTCATAGAATCATAGAATCGTAGAGTTGGAAGGGACCTCCTGGGCCATCTGGTCCAACCTCCTGCTCAAAGCAGGATTCGCTAAATCATCCCAGTCAGATGTCTGTCCAGCCTCTGTTTGAAGACTTCCATTGAAGGAGAACTCACCACTTCTCGTGGCAGCCTGTTCCACTCATTGATCACTCGAACTGTCAAAAAGTTTTTTCTAATATCTAATCTGTGTCTCTTCCCATTCAGTTTCATCCCATTGCTTCTAGTCTTTCCTTGTGCAAATGAGAATAAAGTTGATCCTTCTACAATGTGACAGCCCTTTAGATATTTGTAGACAGCTATTAAGTCTCCTCTCAGTCTTCTCTTTTGCAAACTAAACATTCCCAAATCCTGCAACCTTTCCTCATAAGACAGGGTTTGCAGACCGGTCACCATTCTGGTCGCTCTTTTCTGAACTTGCTCCAGTTTGTTGATGTCTTTTTTAAAATGTGGTGCCCAAAACTGGACACAATATTCCAGATGAGGTCTGACCAAAGAGGAGTAGAGGGAAATAATGACTTCACGTGATCTAGACTGTATGCTTCTGTTAATACATCCTAGAATTGCATTTGCCTTTTTTGCTGCTGCATCACACTGTTGACTCATATTCAGTCTGTGATCTATTAGTATACCCAAGTCTTTTTCACATGTGCTGTCACTTAGCCCTATTCCTCCCATTCTATATATGCTTTTTTCATTTTTATTGCCCAGATGTAGTACTTTGCATTTCTCCCTGTTAAAAACCATTCTGTTAGTTGCTGCCCACTTCTCCAGTTTATTTAAATCTTTTTGAATCCTCTCTCTCTCTTCTCTAGTATTAGCTATCCCTCCTAGCTTTGTGTCATCAGCAAATTTAATCAGTTTACCCTCAATTCCTTCATCTAAATCGTTGATAAAGATGTTGAACAATACAGGGCCCAGGACAGAGCCCTGTGGTACCCCACTTGAGACATTCTTCCAACTGGATGTACAGCCATTTACGACCACTCTTTGGGTCCGATCACTAAGCCAGTTATGAATCCACCTAACAGTTGACTTGTCCATTCCATACTTAGTCATTTTTTCAATAAGGATTGTATGAGAGACTTTGTCAAATGCTTTGCTGAAGTCAAGATATACTATATCTACAGCATTTCCTTGATCCACCCAATCAGTGATACCGTCATAGAAGGAAATTAAGTTAGTCTGACATGACTTATTAGTTAGAAACCCATGCTGACTCTGTTTAATCACTTCATTCTTATCCAGGTATTGACATACATGTTGTTTAATAATTTGTTCAAAGATCTTTCCTGGTATAGAAGTCAGACTCACCGGCCTATAGTTGCCTGGGTCTACCTTCTTCCCCTTTTTGAAGATAGGAACAACATTTGCTCTTCTCCAGTCTTCTGGCACTTCTCCTGTTCTCCAAGAATTTTCAAAGATTATGGAGAGGGGTTCAAAAATTTCTTCTGCTATCTCCTTCAGTACTCTGGGGTGTAATTCATCTGGACCTGGAGACTTGAATTCATTTAGGTTAGCTAAGTGTTTCCTCACTATCTTTCTGTTTATAGATATCCTGGATTCTTCTATTCCCTTAATAGGACAGTGAATAACAGTTGATGTTGCATTTCCTTTCTGAGAGAAAACAGATGCAAAATAGGAATTTAAAAGTTCAGCCTTCTCAACATCCTGTCTTACCATTTCATCATTTTCATCCTGTAAAAATCCTATAGCATCTTTGACTTTTCTTTTACTTTTGACATATCCCCAAAATCCTTTATTATTGCTTTTGACATCTCTTGCAAGCCTCAGTTCATTTTCAGCTTTAGCTAATCTGATTTGTGCCCTGCAGGTTCTGCAGACAGCATTATATTCTTCTTTAGATATGCCTCCCTCTTTCCATTTTATAAACATTTTTTTCTTCCTTTTTAGCATGTGCTTAAGTTCTGTGTTCATCCATCCTGGTTTCCTTAAATGCTTCCTATTCTTCCCTCTTTTCAGAATTGTTAACAACTGTGCTTCGAGAATTTCATTTTTCAAGATTTCCCATCCTTCCTGGACATTTTTGTCTTTAAGGATATCCAGCCATTGGATCCCTCCAATTCTCTTTCTGAATCCCTTAAAATCTGCCTTTCTGAAATCTAACCTTGACGTCTGAGTCTTCACAGGTCTTCCACCTCTAGTAATCCAAAATTCTAAAATAGCATGGTCGCTACCTCCTAGGGTCCCAGCCACTTTTACCTCCTCAACCATTTCCTCCCTGTTTATAAGGATTAGATCCAAGGTAGCAGTTCCCCTTGTTTTCTCCCTTACCTTTTGGAAGATAAAGTTGTCAGCAAGAGAGGATAAGAATTTCCTTGACCTGTTAGTTTTGCCTGAGAGAGATTCCCAACAAATGTCTGGATAGTTGAAATCTCCCATGACAACTATGTCATATTTTTTGGAGAACTTGGCCATCTGATGCATAAAGAGTTCATCTATATATTCGGCTTGCACAGGCGGCCTGTAGTAAATGCCTACAATGGTGTCCTTTCCATTGTTCTGTCCTTGTATTCTTACCCAAACAGTTTCCACAGAACTCCCAGTCTCTGAAGCTTCAATCTCTGTGCAGATATACGCATTTCGAACATACAATGCGACACCCCCTCCTCGTTTATCAAGTCTGTTTCTTGCAAATAAGTTGTATCCTTCTAGTCTTGTATTCCAATCATGTGTATTGTCCCACCAAGTTTCAGTGATTCCAATTACATCATATTTCTGTTCCTGTGTTAGTAGTTCCAATTCTCCTTGTTTGTTGCCCATGCTTTGTGCATTAGTATAGAAACATTTTAGTTTGTGATTGGTTTCTCTTTCTCCAATATTTTTATTAATTAGATTCTTTCGTCTTTGTTCTTCCTTTCCACTTCTAATAGCAGAGTTCTCAATAGCATTTGTCAGGTGTATGGCTTTTTCTGGTCTTTTGCTTCCCTTCCCATGTTGTTCTAGTTTAAAGCTCTCCTTACAAGTGTAGCAAGGTGACTTCCAAATACATGCTTTCCAGTCTTCGTAAGGTGCACCCCATCTCTAGCAAGTAGTCCATCGTATAAGTAGTTCACTCCGTGATCCAGAAATCCAAATCCTTGCTGACGGCACCATCGACGTAGCCAGTTGTTCACCTGCAGAATCTTATTCCACCTCCTTGTTCCATGGCCATCCACTGGGAGGATGGAAGAGAAGACCACCTGCGCTCCCAGTTCTTTCACTTTCTTGCCTAAGTCTTCAAAGTCTCTGCAGATGATTTCCAGGTCGTTTCTTGCGGTGTCATTTGTCCCCACATGTAGTAGCAGGAATGGGTAGTCATCTGTAGGTCTGAAGAGTCCTGATATCCTGTCAGACACATCTTTAATTTTTGCACCTGGAAGACAGCACATTTCTCTTGTAGTTATATCCGGTCTGCAGATAGCGGCCTCTGTTCCTCTCAGCAGGGAATCCCCCATGACCACCACTCTCCGTTTCTTCTTCACAACATTTTTCTTTCTCCATCCAGGAGGACTCTGAAGGCGTACAAGGTTGCTGTTTGTTGGCAAAGTCTTATCCTGATGTATTTCTTCATCGTTTTCCTGCGTGAGAGCCTGGTACTGGTTTCTGAGCAGTATGGGTGCTGACTGCCTCCTGATCCTCCTGCTTCTCTGGGTCACATGTCTCCATTCCTCTGTTTCTTCAGGTGTACTTCGAATTTCTTCTCTTTCTGTAACATGAAGAGATAATTCTGCTCTGTCCAAGAACTCTTCACCTTCCTTAATGATCTTCAACGTAGCTAACCTCTCTTCGAGATTTTGCAACTTTTCCTCCAACAGGGACACAAGCTTGCATTTGTGGCATGTGAAGTTTGGCTTTTCCACTGGTAAATCTGTGAACATGTAGCAAGAAATGCAGCTCACCAAATGGCTCCTGGCCTCTTCCATCTTGAGATTTCTTAAAAACGATGAAAGATGAGCCAAATTTCGGCGCGCGGTTTTTCCGATTTCCTCTTTTCAGCTGCAACCGCCAAAACCCAGTGATCGTTGAGCTCACGGAGACTCTTCACTTATCCCAGAAGGCACTGGGAATATGCAAATGATCTCCTCAAGACTCTTCCCCTGGTTTTCCGATTTCCTCTTTTCAGCTGCAACCGCCAAAACCCAGTGATTGTTGAGCTCGCGGAGACTCTTCACTTATCCCAGAAGGCACTGGGAATATGCAAATGATCTCCTCAAGACTCTTCCCCTGGTTTTCCGATTTCCTCTTTTCAGCTGCAACCGCCAAAACCCAGTGATCGTTGAGCTCGCGGAGACTCTTCACTTATCCCAGAAGGCACTGGGAATATGCAAATGATCTCCTCAAGACTCTTCCCCTGGTTTTCCGATTTCCTCTTTTCAGCTGCAACCGCCAAAACCCAGTGATCGTTGAGCTCGCGGAGACTCTTCACTTATCCCAGAAGGCACTGGGAATATGCAAATGATCCCCTCAAGACTCTTCCCCTGGTTTTCCGATTTCCTCTTTTCAGCTGCAACCGCCAAAACCCAGTGATCGTTGAGCTCGCGGAGACTCTTCACTTATCCCAGAAGGCACTGGGAATATGCAAATGATCTCCTCAAGACTCTTCCCCTGGTTTTCCGATTTCCTCTTTTCAGCTGCAACCGCCAAAACCCAGTGATCGTTGAGCTCGCGGAGACTCTTCACTTATCCCAGAAGGCACTGGGAATATGCAAATGATCTCCTCAAGACTCTTCCCCTGGTTTTCCGATTTCCTCTTTTCAGCTGCAACCGCCAAAACCCAGTGATCGTTGAGTTCCTTGCAGTTAGGGTTAGGGATGTGATGGTGTTAGGGTGGTGTTGGGGTTAGAGCTGTGGTTAGGATTGTCATGGTTAGGGTTGTGTTGGTGTTAGGGTTGGGGTTAGGGTTGTGTTGGCATTAGGGTTGCGGTGTTGAGGTTTAGGTTGAGGTGTTGAGGTTAGGGTTAGTGTTAGGATTAGAGTTGGGATTAGGGTTAGGGGTATGTTGGGGTTAGGATTGGGGTTAGGGCTGTGTTAGGGTTCGGTGCTAGAATTGGGGGGGTTTCCATTGTTTAGGCACATCAGAGGGTCTCCAAACGCGACAAGGTGCCCGCCATCGATTCCAGCCAATTTTGCGTTCAAAAAGTCAAACGGTGCTCCCTCCCTTATGAGCCCTGCCATGCGCCCAAACAGTGACTTTTCCCCACATATGGGGTATCAGCGTACTCAGGAGAAATTGCACAACAAATTTTATGGATCATTTTCTCCTGATACCCTTGTGAAAAATAAAAAAGTTTGGGTGTAATGTAATTTTTTTGTGAAAAAAGTTAATTGTTAATTTTTTCCTTCCACATTGCTTTAGCTCTGGTGAGCCACCTGAAGGGTTAATAAACTTCTTGAATGTGGTTTTGTGCAACTTGAGGGGTGTAGTTTTCAGAATGGTGTCACTTTTGGGTATTTTCTGCCATACTGATCCCCCAAAGTCACTTGAAATGTAAGGTGGTCCCTAAAAAAATGGTTTTGTAAATTTTGTTGGAAAAATGAGAAATCACTGGTGAACTTTTAACTCTTATAACATCCTAACAAAAAAAAAAATGTTTCCAAAATTGTGCTGATGTAAAGTTGACATGTGGGAAATGTTATTTATTAGATATTTTGTGTGACATCTCTCTCTGATTTATGGGAACAAAAATTAAAAGTTTGAAAAGTGTAAAATTTTCAAAATTAGTGCCAAATTTCCGTTTTTTTAATAAATAAACGCAAGTCTTATTGAAGAAATTTCACCACTAACATGAAGTACAATATGTCACAAAAAACAACCTCAGAATCAGTGGGATACGTTGAAGCGTTCCAGAGCTATAACCTCATAAAGTGAAAGTGGTCAGAATTGTACAAATTGGCTTGGTCATTAAGGTCAAAATTGGCTTGGTCACTAAGGGGTTAGTCTAAGTGGCCACATATAACACGTTTGTGTTGTACCAAAAAACTGGGAACCAAGGATCTTACTTGGAGTTCCAAGAAAAAAGTAACAAAGGATACATAGGTAGACCATAGGCTGAAAATAGAAGTCACATAGTTCTCTCCTTCCATCCTAATAGGCACCTGCAGGACTGCCACTAGGAATTTCGGGACCCCATACTGTCTTTATTTTTCGGGCCCCTTGAGACTCTGCCCAGACTCCACCCCAGCTCTGCCTCCACCCTTCGAACCTTCCACAGTCCCATCGCCCACTCTTGGAAAAGTCAGCTTCTCCACCACGTCCTCACCAATTAGATATTAACAGTTCCCATCAAGCACAAGAGCACATTCATAACCAGTAGCTTTTATTGTGGCCAAAAGAATTTTTAAGCTGCCACCATGACACGGTAGATTCTTTTAGCTGGGCACTACTCTACTCTAACCCATTAAACATAAATATATTTTTATGTATTTTTCTTTGAGAATGAGTCACATACATTTTTTTAAATGACCATTAATACCACATATAAGGGATAAATACCAGTAAACCATGACCAGACCACATATTACCACTACATAGTGAACAAATAATACCCCATTAAAGGAGCAAATACCACCACACCATGACCAGATCACACTACCATCAAGTAGTGACCAAATAATAACCACATACAAGGAACAAATATCACTTCACCATGACCAAATCACATATTACCATCACATAGTGACCAAATAACACCATGTACAAGGAACAAATACCGCCACACCATGACCAAATCACAAATTACCACTACATAGTGAATGAATGCTACAATACTGATCATTAATAAAAAAACACACAATACTAAGGGCCATTATACACAAGAACTCTGCATTTACTGTCAGTGTACAGGTAATACAGTGATCACCAGTGATATTATACACAGTAACTCTGTATATAGTGTATAGTGTACAGGTAATACAGGGATCACAGGTGACATTATACACAGGAGCTCTGTATATAGTGTCAGTGTACAGGTAATACAGGGATCACCAGCGACATCATACACAGGAACTCTGTGTACAGTGTACAGGTAATACAGGGATCACCAGTGACATTATACACAGGAGCTCTGTACATAGTATACAGTGTCAGTGTACAGGTAATATAGTGATCATTAGTGATATTATACACAGGAGATCTGTATATAGTGTCAGTTTATAGTGTCAGTGTACAGGTAATACAGTGATCACCAGTGGCATTATATATAGGAGCTCTGTATATAGTGTATAGTGTACAGATAATACAGGGATCACCAGTGACATTATACACAGGAGCTGTGTAAATAGTGTCAATGTACAGGTAATACAGGGATCACCAGTGACATTATACACAGGAGCTCTGTATATAGTGTCAGTCTACAGGTAATACAGTGATCACCAGTGACATTATACACAGGACTTCTGCACTTGACCCTATCCCATCCCACCTCCTCTCCAACATCACCACCACTCTTATCCCATCCCTAACCCACCTATTCAACCTATCACTAACTTCTGGTACCTTCCCTTCTGCTTTCAAACATGCCGCAATCACGCCTATCCTTAAAAAGCCAACCCTCGACCTAACAGTCACGTCCAGCTATCGCCCAATATCGCTGCTCCCATTCACTTTTAAACTCCTGGAGCAGCATGTCCACGCTGAACTTTCCTCCCACCTCTCATCTAACTTGCTCTTTGACAATCTACAATCTGGTTTCCGTCCCCATCATTCCACTGAGACAGCCCTGACCAAAATTACTAGCGACCTACTTACAGCCAAAGCAAACGGACAATACTCTATACTCCTGCTTCTAGACCTGTCTTCTGCATTCGACACAGTTGACCACTGCTTCCTACTACAGATCCTCTCCTTTGGCATCAAAAAACTTGCCCTATCCTGGATCTCCTCATACCTTTCCAACCGCACATTCAGCATCTCCCACTCCCAAACTACCTCCTCATCCCACCCTCTCTCTGTTGGAGTCCCCCAAGGCTCTGTTGTAGGACCCCTACTCTTCTCAATCTATACACTTGGCCTGGGGCAGCTCATAAAGTCCCATGGATTCCAGTACCACCTTTATGCCGATGATACTCTGATTTACCTCTCTGGCCCAGACGTCACCTCTCTGCTGTCCAGAAACCCTGAGTGTCTATCAGCCATATCTTCCTTCTTCTCCTCTCGTTCCTCAAACTCACTGTGGACAAATCTGAACTGATCATCTTTCCCAATCCCACAGATCTTCCTTACCCGACCTATCTATAACAATTGACGACATCACGCTTTCGCCCGTACCAGAGGTCCACTGCCTTGGAGTAAGCCTTGACTCTGCCTGGTCCTTCAAACCGCACATCCAAGCTCTCTCCACCTCCTGACGCCTCCAGCTCACAAATATTTCCAGAATCTGTCCCTTCCTCAACCCTCAATCTTCTAAAATGCTTGTGCATGCCCTCATAATCTCCCGCCTCGACTATTGCAACATCCTCTTCTGTGGCCTCGCACCTCTCCAGTCCATCGTTAACTCTGCCGACTAATTTATCTCTCTCCTCGCTACTCCTCCGCTTCTCCCCTCTGCAGATCTCTTCACTGGCTCCCATTCCCTCAGCGTGTCCAATTCAAATTACTAATACTGACCTACAAGGCCATCTATAACCTGTCTCCGCCATATATCTCTGAACTAATCTCCCGTTATCTTCCCTCACGTAATTTACGGTCCTCCCAAGACCTCCTTCTCTCCTCCACACTTATTCGCTCCTAACCCAATCACCTCCAATACTTCTCCCGAATATCCCCCATCCTCTGGAATTCTTTGCCCCAACACATCCGACCATCAACCACATTCGGATCCTTCAGACGGAACCTGAAAACCAATCTCTTCAGGAAAGCTTACAGCCTGCAATGATCCCAGCTGCCTCCTCACCACTAGTGGAGCTACCGCCTCACCATCACTGGAGCTGCTGCAACCCCCCAATCTACTGTCTCCTTCCCCACCATCCTGTAGAATGTAAGCCTGAAAGGGCAGGGTCCTCTCTCCCTGAAACTGAGCAAAATGATATATAGGTTTGTTGGAAAAGATTCAGTATAACTTGTACATTTTCATAGAAATCCCTGATGTTTGTATTCTTTGAGCACAGTGGGCGGTCCAACTCAGTGATTGACAGCTACAGTGCTGTGCAAATTAATTGGGACAAAGCATTTTTTTTAAGTAAAATCGTAAGTTGGTTACCAGTCAGTGATTCAAACCAGTTTTAACTGCTTTGAACTGGTGTGAGTGCCTGTTTAAAGCAGTTAAAACTGGTTTGAATCACTGACT
Organism: Dendrobates tinctorius; assembly: GCF_039654945.1. NCBI lineage: Eukaryota > Metazoa > Chordata > Amphibia > Anura > Dendrobatidae > Dendrobates > Dendrobates tinctorius. The sequence goes on from NW_027361802.1 coordinate 11,295,016, forward strand.
GGTAACCAACTTACGATTTTACTTAAAAAAATGCTTTGTCCCAATTAATTTGCACAGCACTGTATCTCTGCATGCACAGTTATACAGAGAAGACTGTCAATCACTGAGTAGGACCACCTACTGGACTCATGCATATAAAAGGATTTCAATAAATAAAATGCAAGTTTTACTGAAATTTTTCTCATCAAAATGCATATCAATCTCATCAACTCTTCCTGTCTCTGATCAGATACCATTTTCAATATGACAGGTTCCCTTTAGAGCCCTTATATGGAGCATTAAAAATATTGATCTGCTCTCGTTCAAGCTAATGATCAGTGGAGTAGTTCTCTGTCCTCTTTAGCACTATGCAGGGGTGCACCTATCATTGCAGCTGCACAGGGGCCCCATTTCCACCACCAAAGCAGGTGGAATTATGCATTTTTATGAGATATTGGACTACAAAGGGCCCATATATTGCTCTTGCACAGGGGCCCTTTTCTGTCTGTGTGGCACTATGTGAATATGTTTGGCAATCCATCCGGAGCACATCCGGGACTACTATCGCTACAGGACTTACAGTGACCGCTTGCTGCAAGGGTGTTTGTTAATGCATAGCGCAGCAATGATATGAAGATGACAAAGGAACAAATTCTCCTATGAATCAATATGTATTAAAATGCATTAACTGACCAAAAGCAGAGGTTTCCTCTAAATGACTGTGTTAAGCAGGCCCTGCCAGTTACCCTTGTTATGGTGCTGTCTTTGGGCTGGTGTTGTTGATCTTGTTTTACAGCAGTGATAGAAGCCTCAGCCCTGCCTCTTGTCATCAAGAACAGAATGTTCCCTTCCCTGTACGGAGAATGAACTTCTGCAACCTCACTGTGTCACAGGAACCACAGAGGTACAGCACAGCTCTGAGCAGGAGCAGGATTTAAAGACAAGGTTCTTCACCCTGAACTATAGTTACCCAGGTCTTCTTCTGCGTGCTAGTAGGAACAGAATGGAAACATACAGAAGCGAGAGATTAATAGGTTTACGTCTTATAGCACATGACTTCTCTGGAAAATAACCTTCTATACTTTTATACAATTAGCCACCAAGAAAGAGCAGAGAGTGAAAAACAGTGTTCTTCCAGGAAGTGTTGTGTTTCTGATAAAAGCTGCACATGTTGCTACATCCAGTCTTGTAGCAATACTTGAAATCACACATATTAGTTCATGAAATCTTGTCAACATGGGGTGAGGGCGCACCCTTGCCCTGGGCATAGATCAGATAACTTTACGTAAGGCCTTTAGGCAAGGCCAGATTTTCTCATTAGACACAGAGGAAGAAGTCCTCACGGTCAGGTCTGGACAATAGTTCTTGTAGTGGGAGTTGGTGCAGCTTCCTCAATACTTAAGGCCTCGGTACTAATGTAGACAGGACACACCAATATCGACGGTTCCATAGATAGGGGAGTTTCGGAGTGAGAATCAGATTGTTGACCCTGACATAAGCCGATAGTGACTTTCTCATAGACAATCGCTAAACACTGAGGTTTTCAGCAGTAGTAATGTCCCCAGATTGTCCCCTACAGTAATTATGTCCCCATTTGCCACCATAAACCAATAATGTATGTTCTTCCTCCTGACCTCCATACAGTAATTATGTCACCCCTTTATTTAATAAGGTGCAAACTCCTGCCCCCTCTTTATTTAACCCCTTTCCTACATTGGACGTACTATTCCGTCCATGTGACCCGGGACCTAAGTCCCAAGGACGGAATAGTAATGTGATTATCACAGCTGACACCCGGCACAATGTGTCAGGGGCGGTCACAGACTGCCCCTGACACGTTAACCCCTGGCACACCGCGATCAAACATGATCGCGGTGTTCCGGGGATTAAAGGAAGCATCGGCAGGGAGGGGGCTCCCTCTGTGCTTCCCTGCGACCCCTACTGCAGCGCAATGTGCAGCGCTGCTGCGGGGGGCTCTCTCCCTGCAGGTCCCAGGATCCAAGATGGCGACGGGGACCTTCGGGGGCCTGCAGGAAGCCTGCAGCAGTGCCTGTGACAGATCGCTGATCTGTCACAGCGATCTGTGATGTGACAGATCAGCAATCTGTCACAGGACAGTGATGTCCCCCATGGGACATTATAATAAAGTAAAAAAAAAAAAAAAAGTGTAAAAATAATTAAAAAAAAAAAAATTCCCTAATAAATTCATTTTTTGAAAATAAAAAGCCCCAAAAAAATAAAGTACGCATATTTGGTATCGCCGCGTCCGTACTGACCCACCCTATAAAACTGTCCCACTAGTTAACCCCTTTAGCGAACCCCTTAAAAAATAAAAATAAAAAAACGAAGCAAAAAATAATGATTTATTATAATACCGCCGAACAAAAAGATGCATATAAATATCCATGGTACTGCTGAAAACATCATCTTGTCTTGCAAAAAACGAGCTGCCACACAGCATCATCAGCAAAAAAATAAAAAAGTTATAGCTCGCAGAATAAAGCGATGCAAAAATAATTATTTTTTATATAGAAATTGTTTTCATTACATAAAACCGCCACAACATAAAAAAATGACATAAATGAGGTATCGCTGTACCCGTACTGACCCGAAGAATAAAACCACTTTATCAATTTTAACGCACGCGGAACGGTGTAAACGCACCCCCCAAAAGAAATTCATGAAACGCTGGTTTTTGTTCATTCTGCTTCCCAAAAATCGGAATAAAAAGCGATCAAAAAATGTCACGTGCCCAAAAATGATACCAATAAAAACGTCAACTCGTCCCGCAAAAAATAAGACCTCACATGACTCAGTGGGTAAAAATATGGAAAAATTATAGCTCTCAAAATGTGGTGATGCATAAACTATTTTTACAATAAATAGCGTCTTTTAGCGTGTGACAGCTGCCAAAAATAAAAACCCGCCATAAATAGTAAATCAAACCCCCCGTTATCACCCCCTTAGTTAGGGAAAAATAATAAAATATTTTTTTTTTATTTATTTCCATTTTCCCATTAGGGCTAGGGTTAGGGCTAGGGTCAGAGCTAAGGGTTAGGGCTAGGGTTAGGTTTGGAGTTAGAATTGGGGGATTTCCACTGTTTTGGCACATCAGGGGCTTTCCAAACGCGACATGGCGTCCTATCTCAATTCCAGCCAAAAAAGTTAAATGGCGCTGCTTCCCTTCCGAGCTCTGCCATGTGCCCAAATAGTGGTTTACCCCCATATATGGGGTATCAGCGTACTCAGGACAAATTGCACAATAACTTTTGGGGGCCTGTAACTTTTGGGAAAATGAAAATTGGGGGTTAAACGATCATTTTTGTGGAAAAAATATGATTTTTTTAATTGTACCGCTGTACGTTATAAACTTCTGTGAAGCCATTGGGGGTTCAAAGTGCCCACCACATATCTAGATAAGTTCCTTGGGGGGTCTAGTTTCCAAAATGGGGTCACTTGTGGGGGGTTTCCACTGTTTAGGTACATCAGGGGCTCTCCAAACGTGGCATGGCGTCCAATCTGATTTCCAGCCAATTTTGCAGTGAAAAAGTCAAACAGCGCTCCTTCCCTTCCCGAGCTCTGCCATGCGCCCAAACAGTGGTTCCCCCCAAATATCAGGTATCAGCGTACTCAGGACAAATTGCACAATAACTTTTGCAGTCCAATTTCTCCTGTTACCCTTGGTAAAATAAAAAAATTGAACCTGAAGTAATTTTTTTTGTGAAAAAAGTTAAATGTTAATTTTTTTTAAACATTCAAAAAATTCCTGTGAAGCACCTGAAGGGTTAATAAACTTCTTGAATGTGGTTTTGAGCACCTTGAGGGGTGCTGTTTTTAGAATGGTGTCACTTTTGGGTATTTTCTATCATATAGACCCCTCAAAGTGGCTTCAAATGTGATGTGGTTCCTAAAAATAAAATGGTGTTGTGAAAATGAGAAATCGCTGGTCAACTTTTAACCCTTATAACTTCCTAACAAAAAGAAATTTTGGTTCCAAAATTGTGCTGATGTAAAGTAAACAGGTGGGAAATGTTATCTATTAAGTTTTTTGAGTGCCATATCTCTGTGAGCATAAAAATTCAAAATTGGAAAATTGCGAAATTTTCAACATTTTCGCCAAATTTCCATTTTTTTCACAAATAAACGCAAGTTATATGAATGAAATTTTACCACTAACATGAAGTACAATATATCACGAGAAAACAATGTCAGAATCACCGGGATCCATGGAAGCGTTCCAGAGTTATTACCTCATAAAGGGACAGTGGTCAGAATTGTAAAAATTGGCCCGGGAGTTAACGTGCAAACCACCCTTGGTAGTGAAGGGGTTAATGTCCTCATCCTGGACCCCAATGTCCACTTTTATAAGGTCCCCCATCCAGGGCCCCTTCCAGTAATAATGTCCTCATGCACAAATAAGAAATACAAGTATAGTACAGCACAAGGGTACCACATAGTACTCCATACAGTATTATGGGCACCACATAGTCCTCCATACTGTATAATGGGCCATATACATTGCTCTATACAGTATAATGGGCCCTGTATATTGCTACATACAGTATAATGACCCCATATGGTGCTCTATACAGTATAGTGGCCCCATATATTGCTCCATGCAGAATAGTGGCCCCAAATAGAGCTCCATACAGAACAATGGGGCCCATATATTGCTCCATACAGTATAATGTACCCCATATAATGCTCCTCCATACAGTATATAATAGGCCCCATATAATACTCCATACAGTATATAATGGGCCCCATTTAATGCTCCTCCATACAGTATATAATGGGCCCCATATAATGCTCCTCCATACAACACATCACGGGCTCCATATAAAGCTCCTCCATACAGTACATCATGGGCCCCATATAATGCTCCTCCATACAGCATATCATAGCCCTCGTATAATGCTCCTTCATACAGCATATCATAGGCCCCATATAATGCTCCTTCATACAGCATATCATGGGCCCCATATAATGCTCCTTCATTCAGTATATCATGGGCTTCATATAATTCTCCTCCATACAGTATATCATGGGACCAATATAATGCTCCTCCATACAGCATATCAGCATATCATGGGCCCCATATAATACTCCATACATAAAAGAAAAGAAAATCAAATACTCACCTCTCCTGTTCCCACCTCAGGTTCGGTATACTCAGCGTCTCTTCTTCTGACTCTACAGTGCTCAGGACAGAGAGGCTGAGCATGCTGTGATGACGTCATGGCGCCCTCTGTCCTGAGTCAGAGGGCTCTGAAGACACATCAGGTGTCGGGAATGATGAGAGGTGAGTATTTGAGGGGGGCCTTATGCCAACCCTGGCACCGAGCTCCCCCCGACTCACGGGTCACATAGCATGTGTTCCCACCTCGCCCATTCACCCAGGGCCCTAGCACTTACCTGGGTTCGCCGAGTGGTGTTGGTGGCCCTGGTAGTGGCGGAAGGTCAGGTCAGCCTCTTGCACTTATAAAGGGCCCGCGTCTCTAAAATTAATTTTATTTATGCACTTCTTTATTCCTTCTACCTCCTTCTCTCTTTGGGGCTCACCGGGCATTTCACAGGTATCGCCGTGAGCCAGTCCAACCCTGGACCTGTCAGTGAGTCAGCAATAACCCAGTGATTCTGCCCTGCATCTGCTGGGAAAGCACAATCAGCTTCTGTGTCTGCTGAGGTCCTGTAATTGGTAAGCAGTGAGATATGAGTACTGGCTTTGTATTTCCACATTCCTCCTGCCTTTCCCATAGTAAAACCCTGCTTGATGACCTTGTTGTGGGCTTCCTATTCCGACCTTGCACACACCATCCAGCATTGAAGAAAAAATCTTCTGAAGACTTCTGCAGCCAGCCATAGTACTGACTGTGCCCCTCCTCCAATGTCAAAGCAAGCAGGGTGAGAGGAAAGAAATGTAGGCAAGAGAAACTACTGAAAGATGATATGTGCCAGACAAGTGGTGTTTTATTTATTTCCCATACCTCTATATGGTCAGTGTATGTGTAATTGTGTGTGTATACATGTGTGAGATGGTTGCATATATGTGCAAAATTTATACATAAGTGTATAGTGGATACAAGAGCAGTATGAAAACATGTATGAAGTGTGTGTATATACTTTCTATGTAGGTGTGCAGTATATATATATATATATATATATATATACACTGCTCAAAAAAATAAAAGGAACACTAAAATACCACATCGTACATCACTGAATGAAATATTGCAGCTGCAAATCTTTATTCATTACATAGTGGCATGCATTGAGAACAAGAAAACATGAAAATGATGAATGTAAATCAAAATTAATATCCCATGGAGGTTTGGATTTGGAATGATACTCAAGATCAAAGTGGAAAATCAAATTACAGGCTGACCCAACTTTAGTGGAAATGCCTCAAGACATGGAAATGATGCTCAGTAGTATGTGTGGCCTTCACGTGCCTGCATGACCTCCCTACAACGCCTGGGCATGCTCCTAATGAGGAGGCGGATGGTCTCCTGAGGGATCTCCTCCCAGACCTGGACTAACGCATCCACCAACTCCTGGACAGTCTGGTGCAACGTGACGTTGGTGGATGGAGCGAGACATGATGTCCCAGATGTGCTCAATCGGACTCAGGTCTGGGGAACGGGCGGGCCAGTCCATAGCTTCAATGCCTTCATCTTGCAGGAACTGCTGACACACTCCAGCCATATGAGGTCTGGCATTGTCCTGCATTAGGAGGAACCCAGGGCCAACCGCACCAGCATATGGTCTCACAAGGGGTCTGAGGATCTCATCTCGGTACCTAATGTCAGTCAGGCTACCTCTGGCGAGCAAATGGAGGGCTGTGCGGCCCTCCAAAGAAATGCCACCCCACACCATTACTGACCCACTGCCGAACCGGTCATGCTGAAGTATGTTGCAGGCAGCAGATCGCTCTCCACAGCGTCTCCAGACTCTGTCGCGTCTGTTACATATGCTCAGTGTGAACCTGCTTTCATCTGTGAAGAGCCAGGGCGCCAGTGGCGAATTTGCCAATGCTCATGTTCTGTGACAAATGCCAAGCATCCTGCATGGTGTTGGGCTGTGAGCACAACCCCTATCTGTGGACGTCGGGCACTCAGACTACCCTCGTGGAGTCGGTTTCTAACCGTTTGTGCAGACACATGCACATTTGTGGCCTGCTGGAGGTCATTTTGCAGGGTTCTGGCAGTGCTCCTCCTGTTTCTCCTTGCACAAAGGCTGAGGTAGCGGTCCTGCTGCTGGGTTGTTGCCCTTCTACGGCCCCCTCCACATCTCCTGGTGTACTGGACTGTCTCCTGGTAGCTCCTCCAGCCTCTGGACACTATGTTGACAGACACAGCAAACCTTCTTGTCACAGCTCGCATTGATGTGCCATCCTGGATGACCTGCACTACCTGAGCCACTTGTGTGGGTTGTAGAGTCCGAGTCATGCTACCACGAGTGTGAAAGCACATCCAACATTCAAAAGTGACCAAAACATCAGCCCAAAAGCATTGGTACTGAGATGTGGTCTGTGGTCCCCACCTGCAGAACCACTCCTTTATTGAGGGTGTCCTGATAATTGCCAATCATTTCCATCTGTTGTCTATTCCATTTGCACAGCAGCATATGAAATTGATTGTCAATCAGTGTTGCTTCCTAAGTGGACAGTTTGATTTCACAGAAGTTTGATTTACTTGGAGTTATATTCTGTTGTTTAAGTGTTCCCTTTAGTTTTTTGAGCAGTGTATATGTGGTGCCCCTGAGGGTTCAGTCGCCACAGAGGTACTGCACCTCCTCCTGAGGTGTGATACACCACCTTCCAGGTAAGGTGGAGACACCTGACCACACTCCAACACCTGCATCCCACACAGCACAGTAGTGTAGCAAAGAACCCTTTGGTGGCTCCCTGCTTGGAACACGAAGCGTGCTGGGAGGCGGGTGGAGTTTAGTTGGCACCAAAAGAACGGGAAAAGTTCTAAGGGCCATTGTAAAACCTTCTGCTTTTTTAGATGTTCTGTAAGTATGTAATTTGCAGAAGAGCGGTCATGTGATGACCTCTCAAACCGTGTACAGGAGAGGGGCGCCAAACTAAATTTTTGCCTGCGGTGCAGGAAAACCTTGATTTGCCTCTGCCCATAGTTTGCATCCTCCAGCTTAAACTCAAAGGGCAACACTGAGATTTCCCAAGCAGCTAATGACAGGGTGAAAAGCAGACATAAACATAGACGCTCTCAGTAATCATGTCACATACTTCTGTTACCAAACATTACGTAGGATATTTCTAGTGTTTATGTCACTGAATACCCGACACAAGTGACTCAGCGTTCAGCATTGTCCCAAATCTGTACCTGGTGTGACGGGTGCTGTGAGGACTTTATGTCTGGGGCTGTGTCACTGGGAAGGTTTGAGGACAGCAGACAGGCAGATAGCAGTAGTTTTCCAGTTAATGCTGATCCTGTATCAATGGCTCTGTAAATCATTAGCTTGACCTGAAATCATCTCTATATACAAACATGCATACAGTGTATTCCTTCTGTTGCAAAATGTTTAGGTTCATAGTGTAACATTTCACATTCTTCCATGTTTTACACACAACTCTGAGGCACTGCCAAATAATAAATGCTTTAATATAAAAGGGTGAACAATATCTTGAAGGGTCACAAAATGTTTGTGAAGGACAGCTGCTCACAGCAAACAGACTACTACAAATGTCTGCTCAACAACCTGCCATCATCTTCTCTTATTCTATAACCTTGTAATAAAAAACCCATGAAGGGTCATTATGGGCCTGGGAAAAAAAACCTCATATAGTAATCTGGGTCGCCCTCCCAGGGCTGTGGGGTACTTGGTACCGGGCCCGATGAGCTTCAATAGGAGATGTCATGGCAGCTGTGACCCGGCCCGTGGCCCTGGGCGCCCATTGTAAAAGGGGGTTGTTTCAGTGTGCTTGTGGTGATGAAAGTTTATAAGTGATTCGTGACGCCACCTGTGGTGTTCTGCAATGAAGATGTAAGCCGACGCTGCAGACAGATCCTCTGGGACGAAACGGGTCGAAAAATTTCAAAAGTCGCCGACTTTTCGCAAAGTCGGGTTTCATGAAATGAAACCCGACCCTAGGATGAGGTCCGCCACGAGGTCGGCGACTTACGCGCCAAAGTCGCGTTTCAAAAGTTTGTTTTGCGCTCTTTTTCAGCCAATCAGTATCCACGGACACTGTGGGCAAAGTGATGACATAGGCAGGGGTCACCACCATCTTTCAGAAGGGCATGCAAGTGATTGGCTTGCTTTGGTGGGCGTCACAGGGGTTATAAAAGGGCGTGCACACCGACCGCCATCTTACTTCTGCCGATCTTAGCATAGGGAGAGGTTGCTGCTGCTGATTCTGTAGGGAGAGCGTTAGGCAGGGAAGAAGAAAAAAAACTGCTTCTGCTGCTAGCGATTTTGCCTGTACAACACACCAGTCACTGTGTGTGCAGTGCAAGGGGAGGCTATATTGTGGTGGATCAGCGGTGTTTGTTGTTAGGCTGCCTTCTAAGGCTTCCTGACAGCTGCATTGCTGTTTACCCACTGCTCTGCAAACTGCTTTTTCAAAAGCAATCCCAATTTTTTTTTTGTCCTGCTGAGGTACTGAGCGTGCATTTTTTCACACCATACAGCGGTGTACGCTCCTCACACAGTACCGTGTAACGGCTGTTATAACAGCCACAGTGAAGCTATCTGTGTGTCACTCTGTGAGAAGAAGTCGAGGACATGTTCCGTTCTTACAGACCTGCACCTACTAGTTTTGTCTAGCTTTCAAACAGTTAAATATATTTGCTGTTTGATCACATTCAAAACTATAGAGAGACAGCGTGTCAGTCCGTATACTTAAAAAACACGGAGCTTGACAATTTTACGTACACCGGACAGCCGTGTACGTGCACGCTCCTCTCAGTACCGTGTAACTGCTGTTATCACGGCCACAGTGAAGCTATCTGTGTGTCACTGTGGAAGGATAAGTGGAGGACTTGTTCCGTTCTTACAGACCTACACTCTAGGGAGATTCCTATTCTGCCAAATTCTACATACACCTTGTAGTTTGTGATACACTAGCCAATTTCTGCCTGTGACATAGCGCTCTGATATTCAGTGGGCCTCACACAATCCAAAAGTGTCCAGTGTCCACTAGTGTATGCAGAAATTCAAAATCTCCCTTATCCTGTAGTCACTTTTTTCGCACCTGTGCCATCGAGCCTGTGACATAGCGCTGTGATATTCAGTGGGCCTCACACAATCCATAAGTGTCCAGTGTCCACAAGTGTGTGCAGAAATTCAAAATCTCTGTGATCCTGTAGTCACTTTTTTCACACCTGTGCCATCGAGCCTGTGACATAGCGCTCTGATATTCAGTGGGCCTCACACAATCCAAAAGTGTCCAGTGTCCACTAGTGTGTGCAGAAATTCAAAATCTCCCTTATCCTGTAGTCACTTTTTTCACACCTGTGCCATCGAGCCTGTGACATAGCGCTCTGATATTCAGTGGGCCTCACACAATCCAAAAGTGTCCAGTGTCCACTAGTGTGTGCAGAAATTCAAAATCTCCCTTATCCTGTAGTCACTTTTTTCACACCTGTGCCATCGAGCCTGTGACATAGCGCTCTGATATTCAGTGGGCCTCACACAATCCAAAAGTGTCCAGTGTCCACTAGTGTGTGCAGAAATTCAAAATCTCCCTTATCCTGTAGTCACTTTTTTCACACCTGTGCCATCGAGCCTGTGACATAGCGCTCTGATATTCAGTGGGCCTCACACAATCCAAAAGTGTCCAGTGTCCACTAGTGTGTGCAGAAATTCAAAATCTCCCTTATCCTGTAGTCACTTTTTTCACACCTGTGCCATCGAGCCTGTGACATAGCGCTGTGATATTCAGTGGGCCTCACACAATCCATAAGTGTCCAGTGTCCACAAGTGTGTGCAGAAATTCAAAATCTCTGTGTTCCTGTAGTCACTTTTTTCACACCTGTGCCATCGAAGAGGGTGCTGCTTCCAATAGCTCAGATGAGGAGCATCCACAGCAGACATCGCAACAGCTGTTATCTGGCAGGCCCGGAGCACTCCAAAGACAGGTTCCAAAAATCAAAAGAGTTGCTGGACAGCTTGTCCAGAGGGTCAAAAGATCACAGCGTGCTAGGCCGTAAAATGTCTGCCAAAGTAGGAAGAGTGCAGTGTGGCACTTTTTTGAACAAAATCCTCATGATCAGGCCAAGGTTATATAGTAAGAAGTGCGCAAAGACCTTTAGCCGAGGGAAAAATCTGAAAAATTTGAATACCAGTTGCATGCTTAGACATTTAACCACCATGCACTTGCAAGCGTGGACACAACACCAAACCTCAAGTGCCACATGTGCAACTGATCACAAAGAAGGTAGTCAGCAACGCTACATTATTTCCCCCACTGTAAGCCCACCGGTTAGCACAGCAGCAAATGTTGAGGTGTCGTTGCAAGGCCACAGCAGTCAGGGAATCCCACTGTTATATCAACGAAATACTGAATCTAGGCCATCAGAAAGAACACCAACACCCTCTCTCAGTCCGCCCTGTCCACCGCTACTTCCACCATATGCAGCTCTCAAGTCCAGCTCACCCTCCCAGACACTATGAGTAGGTCAAGAAAGTACTCAGTCTCTCAACCGCGTACACTGGGTTTGAACGCCCACATTGCCAAACTAATCTCGTTTGAGATGATGCCCTATCAGTTGGTGGAAAGCGCAGCTTTCCGCGAACTCATGGCCTATGCAGTACCACGCTATGACCTACCCAGTCGCCACTTCTTCTCTCGCAAAGCCATCCCAGCCCTCCACCATCATGTAAAAAGACCGCATTGTCCATGCACTCAAGCAGTCAGTGAGTGGAAAGGTGCACCTCACAACTGATGCATGGTCCAGTCGGCATGGCCAGGGCCGTTACGTGTCCATCACTGCGCACTGGGTTAATGTGGTGGATGCAGGGTCCACAGGGGACAGCGGTGGTGGGACAGTGCTGCCTAGCCCACAGTATAGGAAACAGTTGGCTGTAGGCGTTCGACCCTCCTCCTCCTCCTCCAGAAGCGAAAGCTCGTCCACAGAGCGCAGTCGTACGAGCACTCCATCTGCAGCTGCCACTGTTGCACACGAGGTGTCCCCCTATCGAGCAGCTAGTGGAAAGCGTCAGCAGGCTGTGTTGCAGATGATGTGTTTGGGCGACAGACACACCGCCGAGGTGCTGGCCGAGTACTTGAAGCGACAAACTGAGTCATGGCTGGGCAGTGTACATCTTGAGGCAGGCAAGGTAGTTAGTGATAACGGCCGTAATTTTGTGGCAGCCATAGCCATTTCAAAACTCAGCCACATACCTTGCTTGGCTCACACCTTGAACCTGGTGGTGCAGTGCTTCCTCAAAAATTATCCGGAGTTAACAGCCCTGCTCCAGAAGGTGCGAAGACTGTGCGCGCACATCCGCCGGTCGCCTGTACACTCCGTTCGTATGCAGAAGCTGCAGCGATTGCTCCACCTTCCCAACCACCGCCTCATTATCGACATTGCAACAAGGTGGAACTCCACCCTGCACATGGTGGAGCGGCTGTGCGAGCAGAGGCAGGCCATAATGCATTTGTGGGAGGATACACGGCCAGGCACTTTGAGAGCAGACATGGAGTTGACAGGTGTGCAGTGGTCGAAGCTGAAAGACCTCTGTAAAGTCCTTCAGTGTTTTGAGGAATGCACACGGCTGGTAAGCGCAGACAACGCCATCCTAAGCATGAGCATCCCACTTATGCGTCTGCTCATGCAAACTTTGACGCACCTTAAGGAGCAGGCGTCTGCAGCCAATGTTGATGAGGAGGAAGAGGAGGAGGGAATCCTTGATGACATTCAGCCATTGTCTGCTCAGGGACCTCTCCTGGACGAGGTGGAGGAAGAAGAGGAGGAGGAGGATGATGATGGGGATGATTACTTAGGGGAGGAGGATGCATCTCGTGGGGCAAGTGAAAATGTTGGCGTGGCAAGGTCTGGTACAGAGTTTGTGCGTGACTGGAGGGATGTGGATTTGCCAGAAAGTGCTCCTCCAACCAGCACTCGCAGTGCATCATTGACACCGGGAACATTGGCCCACATGTCAGATTATGCCTTGCAGATCCTAAAAAGGGACCCCCGCATTGCCAAAATGATGAACGATGACGACTACTGGTTGGCCAGCATCCTGGATCCACGCTATAAAGGCAAATTACAAAACATCATGCCACAGGAGAACCTTGACCTAATATTGGCTAATAAACAAGCAACTCTGGTAAATCGGTTGCTTGAGGCATTCCCAGCACACAGCAGCGGTGATGGTTCTCACACGAGCCGTACGGGCCGGGGGCAGCTTGGCAGAGGTGTTCATGGTGCACACAGCAGAAGTGGCGTTGGAGACAGGGGTTTCATGACAATGTTGTGGACTGATTTTTCAAGTACCGCTCACACAACTGGTAATACTGCATCGATGGAAAGTGACAGGAGACAGCAGTTGTCAACTATGGTTACAAACTACTTTTCCTCCCATATCGATGTTCTCCCACACAGGTCATTCCCCTTTGACTATTGGGCTGCTAAACTGGACACCTGGCCTGAATTGGCACAATATGCCTTACAGGAGCTCGCTTGCCCAGCTGCAAGTGTGCTATCGGAAAGAGTCTTCAGTGCAGCTGGATCAATCCTGACAGAAAAAAGGACCCGTCTGTCAACCCAAAATGTGGATGATCTAACCTTCATTAAAATGAACCATGCATGGGTTTCCAAGGATTTTGTCCCACCTTCCCCTGATGACACATAGGGTGACAGAAAAATGGCTTGCTTTGGTCCACCTCTTCCTGGGACTTGACCTATTTCGCCTTTTGCATCAGCTGAATGTCCAACATCAACATATGCCACTTTCTAAAACTCCCTAACTGTGCTGCCTCCCCCCCCCATGGCCGGGGTCACCACCTAGCGCACGACACCGTGCGAGTGCCGTTGCCCTGGACAGGTGGGTAGGCCGACTCTTGGGCGCGGGCACTGGCACAGGGTCCCTCATAGTGCAATCAAATGTCTCTGACGGTGGTGGTGCACACCCGCCGTCAGACACACCGCCGTACTATGAGGGGCCCAGTGCCAGTACCGACGCCCACGAGTGGGCCCCCCTTGCTTGGGCAGGGCCCCTGCATTTGCAATCTTTACCTCTCCCTGCTCCTCCGCTGTGTAGTCTGGGCCGTCAAATCCATACTGTGCCTGACACCGTCTGAGCCTGCCTCCTGATGTATAGACATATATTTTGAATGTGTACGCTATCCATACATGTTATCCGGGGATACGGTACCCTTTCTCACCTTTGTGCAATCACGTGCAATCCATACTGGGCCTAACACCGTCTGAGCCTGCCTCCTGATGTATAGACATATATTTTGAATGTGTACGCTATCCATACATGTTATCCGGGGATACGGTACCCTTTCTCACCTTTGTGCAATCACGTGTAATCCATACTGGGCGTGAGAACGGCTGGCGAGCTGTTAAGCAAGCTACAGCACCTGTGGTTTGCACACGTAAGTTTTTCATTTTTTCAGGAATGACGGTTAGGCCTAATTCCGGAACTGCGGTTGGCCTGCACTTACTGGGAAATCATCATTCGCGGGTAATAATTGTAATCAGTGATCCCCATCACTAACGTTGTTCAGCGGGTTATCTGCACCTGTAAGCGACAAACGCTGGCCTTTTCAGTGTAGCGCACATGCAGCCACGGACATGTAAGGGCATGACACACCAGTTATTGGCCAATCTCATGTGCCAGAGCCTCACGTGTCCCTCTAGTAAGCCGGACTCGGACCGCGGGGCATGACGGAGTCTCGTTCGTTAACGGAATTAAGCTTGCAATGTGTGCATCTTTTCTGTAGCTGGCATGGTTGAGGTTTCCCAGGTGGAGTCGAATTTAACCGTAGGCTCCACTCCTGGTGGTGCCCTTCTGGACATTCCTTTAAGGTTCAGCTTTGCAACCATACTGCCCACGTAAAACAAACACTTTGCCTTCATGAACGCTGTTTGGAGGGTCATGACTCGTGGGAATAATGCCGCCCAATCAGTTAACCTGCTAGAGAGATCCTTCGTTGCTCCCAAGCATGACATCACACTCTCTAGGAGGAAGGTAAAGCCACTGTGGCGACCGTACTCCTGGGGGCGACACAAGTGCACTGATGCCCAGCCACTGCTCGATGAATCTGCTGGTACATTGACCCAGACCACTACATTGCCCTCGCACGCTACACGGCCTGAATCTGACCCTGATGAAACTCAGGTTACCCTTCCCATATACAGTTCCATCTTACACGGTGACAAAGAGGAAGCTGCAGATGAAAGTGCAGGTTCGGCCCACCCGCCATCAGACACACCACCGTACTATCAGGGGTCCTGTGCCAGTGCCGTGGCCAACGAATGGCCCCCCCCTGCTTGCTCAGGATCACAGCACTTGCAAGGTTGAAATACTGTGCAGTGAGATGGAAGATGGGGACGACGAGGAGTCCAGACTAGTACAGGGATTCCCTAGCGAGGAGACTTATTTGATTGTTTTGAATGTTGGGACATCAATTTTTGGGGAGCACTATACTCTGGAGAATGATAGATGGGGCCCACCATACACTGGAACATTCCAAAGGTGGACATCAGACACTGGAGCAGCATTTACAGGGCCCATTATACACTAGAGCATTAAAAATGGGGCCCATTATGTTTGGAGCATTATTTGGGCCCATAAGACAGTGGAGCTTCATCCATGGGGACCAACATATACTGTAGCATTATGTGGAGCTCATCATATACTGTTTCAAACATTATATGGGACCAATGATTCTGTATGGAGAAATAGATGGGCCTCGTCATGAGATGTAAAAAGTGAAGTATTTTTCATTGTACTATACCGCTATTTCTCTGCCGTATCGGAGCATGTTGAGTTGTGGTATGTGTTAAAGGGGCGCTCTTTCGCCCAGGGCACATGAAAACCTGGAGCCAGCCCTACCCCCCCACAACTTTAGCCAAATAACCCCCATTTTTCAGTGCGTAACTTGTATTATGAAGTTAATTAAGGTTGACAAGCTTAAGTAAGAAGAATTGATGCTTTTGGCATTCAAATGGGCACTGTAGGTGTGTTTCCTGTCCTCCTCTCACTGCCGACTTTTATTCCCCATTGACTTACATTGGGTTTCGTGTTTCGGGACGACCCCGACTTTTCTCTATAATCGGCCGATCTTGCTCGACCCGACTTTTGGAAAAGTCGGGTTTCACGAAACGAAACTCGACCCTAAAAAAACAAAAGTCGCTCAACTCTAGCAGTGATGGTATAGCCCTCCAGTCAGGGCTGTAGTCCCAGGGCAGAGTAGGTGAGGTGACGCGTAGATGGTTTAGTGTCAGGTACAAGGGATGTAGTAGTGTGGGCAGGTTGGTGCAGGAATAAGTGGAGGACACCAGGGCATGTAGTTCCAAAGCTTTACTCACAGTCTGTTGTACATACAGGTGCCTGCCTCTGTGCCGTGTCCTCCGGGTCAGGGACTCCGTCAACCTCCAGGCCAGATGGAATACTCCTTTCCAACACTCCGCCAACATGTACCTTTCTGAACGTCTCCTCTTATAGCGCCTTTAGGTGAAGTACTCCTAGTACTGAGTTACACTGGAGTTCCTCCTGTCCGATGTTCTTTTGAACTCTACTTGTACAGCAGACAGCTGTAGCCTGCTTCGGGGACTCCTTGCTACTAAGTCCCGGCTCACTATTATGTTGCTGTTGTGCCCCCAAGTCTTGTGTGGGAATAAAGTGGTCACTACTTCTATTCCTCCGGTGTCTGCTGCAGGACCATTAGTATCCGTACAACCTCGGGGACCGGGCCCTGGCCTTGCGCTTAGAACTTCTAGGAAGGGTTCTCTTATAACCCACATCCTCTGTTCTCTTTTACTCCTCACATTCCGCACTGATCTTCCTCTCTATGGAGAGTCAGGCTTCCAGTCTACGTTGCTCTCTCGCTCTCTTCCTTTCCCGTGCCAGCAGAACCAGGTCACTGGGATCTGCTGCAGCACTTCCATACATCTATCCCTCTCTCCAGGGATCTTCTTCTCTCCAACTCTCTAACCAACTCCTCAACCTAACTCATCTAACTGTTATCCTAAACTCTTCCAGCTCTTTGTAATGTCATCTAACTCCACCCACCTCCCAGCACGTTTCTTGTTCCAAGCAGGGAGTCACCAATGGGTGCTTTGCTATACTCCAAGCAGGGAGCCGCCGAAGGTGCTTTGCTACACTACGTTGTGGTGTGGGGTGCAGGTGTTGGAGTGTGATCAGGAGTCTCCACCTTACCTGGATGGTGGGATACCACACCTCTGGAGGAGGTGCAGTACCTCTGTGGCGACTAAGCCTCAGGGGGGCCACATATCAACTACAGACTGGCCTCAAATGGCATGTGGAAGATCTTAGTCAATCTATAGAATTGGGTGGATCACCTTGGCCTAGCATGTAATCTTCAATAAAACAAAAATGCATCATACTCTTCACTTATTACCAAAATTAACCCATTACTTTAGGCTGAACATAATTTAGTGTCGAAATGGAAGTGTCCTTTTAATAAGGGGCATGTGGTGCCTCTGATGCCATAAGTCAATAGGGGCATGACCTGATGATGTAATGTTATATTGAGAACATTCCTTTTACTAGTATGTCCATCTATATAGTTTTTAATGCTTGATGTCATATGACCATTTTGGACTTACATTTTTGAACTGTAGAAGAGTATGGTAAACTGGTTAAATTGCTTTACAATCAGAGTTGTTTCAATGGATGGAAAATCCATCTGTACCACTAAAATTCCCCATAAGGAGGAAGTGGACAGAATAAACACAAAATTCTTAATAATTTCCTTGAAAATAGTTAAATAATATTTATTAACAAAATTCAATCACCATTTCTATCTCCTCTGATATGTTAGATCATATCAGAGAAGAGAGAAATGAATGGGAAATCTGACTTTTTTTTTGTGATCGCCATTATTCCGTTAATAACGGTGATTACGAGACTGGGGACGGTAAAAAAATGACCCGAATCATGTTCTTTGGGGTCTCAGCTACCCCCAGTAGGCAAGACTCCAGAGATTTTCTGACGCTGGGGGTGCTATAACCATATTTCTCAGCGCTGTTAAAAAAATGGCGCTGAGGAATGAGTACCCTTAACTGCCTCTGTTCAAAGGTGTATCAGCAGTTGTTAAGGAGTTAACAGACAGAACCTAATATAAAAGCAAATTGAGCAAATACCCTGCAGTAAGTAAATAAATAAATAAAATGCTAGGGTATGTTGGATATACTGACCTGTGCACCTACACATTTCACTTATAGCTACATGTGTTTTGGCTCATTTCTTTTACATATTTTTCTCACACCTAAAATGATTTAACTCACCAATCTATCCCAACAGGCAGTGAATTAGCAAAACGTAAAGCAGTTGTAAATTCCCTTTCTAGCAAGGAGCCTGAACTTTACATCAAACTGAATATTGTTATTTATCAGCCATGTAATAAGATGTCCCATGTTTATTCTGCAGCCCAGATAATGGAGGAGTAAAAGGCTAATCTGCAACAGGAGGACAGAAGGCTGTGACAGGATTTACCTCATTTTCTGTTTTAACTTACACCTGCTGCTCCATAGTACACAGGCATCCATCTTATAACTCTTCTTACACGCAGCATGAAGCAGGGTGGGTTGCCAACCTACTCTCACTTCTTTTTCTGAATTAGTGAACCTTAACTCATGCACAGTCAGAGACGTAATGATCGCTATCATAAGTGGTGCCTGGGAGGCTCGTCATGTACAGTAGAAGGTTTCTTTCAGTGAGAAAAGATCAGTGCTGTTCGTATAGTTAGAATAGACACATCCAGGCATAGCTGTGCTCCTTCCCCTCTGGTACTGCAGCCTCTGCCTGTGTGCTCCACTCCCAGCTCAGAGTCAATCAGTTCATCTATGACTAGACTATGGTATTGTTGATCAGTCCAGTGTAATACTTGTACCCGCTCCAACCAATTCCCCATATTAAAACATAACACATCATTTTGGATAAATTTTGTGTTATTTTATTTAAACAAACAGATAATTAAATTCAAACATTAATAATAAGTGTCGTAAGGTCGTTGAAGCTACCAAAATCTTGTGATTACCAAAATTGTAACCATAGCCCATAATTACTCCCAGTCGTTGTTATCCCACTGGCTTAGGAGCACTATGACTCAAAAAGGGGTTCCACTCAAATAGAAATTTCCAAGGACCGGATATTCCATTGTCGCAAGTGCCCCCAAAAACCACTAGACCAAAATACAAACTTTTGCCAATTTGCCTCTGCCTCTGCAATCTGCCCTGGGAGCGAAACACTGAAAACCCTTTGCGCCCTTTCACTATCTTATAACCCCCTGCTGCCAGCCCCTACCCCACACTATTAATAACTCCACCTCCCTCCAACCTGTCATCTCATCATGCATCCTCCGCCTATGCTCTGGCTGGTGCTCCGTGCTTTCCTATGATGCTAGTGAGGGTAAGTGACTGCAACGCTGCTGTGGACACTACGGCTACTTTCCCACATTGAGTTTTTGACGCTGCATATTTTTGAAAAAATGTGTGTAACCTATGTTAAATAATAGGTGCAGAAATGGTGCAGAAAATCTGCAACATCAAAAACTCATCAAAAAGCATGTTCTGGAAAAATAGCCTTGGACTTATTACTGAGAAGGGCAGACAGTATCTCAGGCTGCAGTGCTTGCTGCCTTTTCAGTAATAAATCTTAGGGCGCAGACAGATGGCCATAGAACTCATGTGAGGTTCACATTACAATCTTCATACTGGCTCTCCGCTCCCCTGACCTGAGCTTGACGGCTGCATAGAAATACATCATGCTGTTACGCTCAGGTCAGGAGAGGTACCGGGCCAGTCCATGCAGTGCGATGCCATCATCTCACCCTTTATAAGTCCATCTGTCTGCGCTCTTAGCATTAAACACTTATAAGCTTGATGACAGCTAACCGGGCAGGCCAGCAGAAGTTGAGATGGGGGTAATACTGGTTGCCCCAGTTTGTTAGTTTGTTGGGATGGCCCTCAGAGTCACAAACAGGTGTGTGGGCGGGAGAGGGGGACACTAGGAGCCGTTAACATTTGTTCACTCATGTTAATGGTCTTTGTGCTAAGTACAAAAGTGACATTTCTGCTAAGTACACAGTAAAGTAGATTTGATACCTCCTGGTTGAATGCTTCATCATTACAATACCCAGATGACTTGAACAGCCAATGGTTGCTATAACAGGTGGGGGGAAGGATAGAAGAGCTGGACAAAAAGAACAAGAATGACCATTGGAGCAACATTTGTCAGAGGAGTGAAGACACATTTGGTATTTTTGGCGTGTCTACATCAATGGATAAAGGTTTTAAATGCTAAAGTTCCCCATACAAAATTGAAAATAATCATGTACTCACGTAATGCAATGCTGCTGTTCCAACGATGTAAGCTCTATGTCTACTAGTGCTCACATTGCATTGCTATGTCAAGTGAGCGCTGGCACATTCTTGTCACTTTAGCATTTAAGAAGGGATTGACTAGAAATGGACAATTAATTTTGAATTCTTTCAGTATGCAGATTAAACAAAAAGCACATTTATGTCTCAGACCAGTGTCGCTCCTTTGCACCAAGCGATGTGTCTCTCCCCCAATGATCTCATCACTTCGTGTTAGTACTGTCTGACAGCAAAGAAAAGGTGGTAGCACTCATGTGACATGAACAATGGGGACACAGTGCTCGATGCAGAGGAGCCACAAATCGATTGTCCAGTAGAGATGAACGAACATCGTTTGCTCCCTCCTTATCCGAATAGCTATATTGCTTACTAAAGAAGCTTCATCGGGAATCCGGATACCTGGAGCGCTCCGATAATCAGCTGTTCGGCACTGCAGCTGCATGTATCGCAGCTGTGTGACAGTCACAACACACAGGCTCTCCATGTATGTGACTGTCACATAGCCGCGGCACATGCAGCTGCGGCACCAAACAGTTAATCATCAGGAGCACTCCAGGTATCCGGGTTCCCGATGCAGCTTCTTCGGTAAGAGCTGTAGCTTGCCAAATAAGAAGGGAGCCGACGTTGTTCGCTCATCTCTATAGTCCAGTAGTGTACTGTAACTAAATTGTTGTAATTTTTTATTGCTGCTCCATAAAAACTCTCAAGATCTGTGGGGGTTTAGACTGACAAGCAGCAGCATATACACCAGACTGTGCACTGACTGGCGGCAGCTTTTACACTAGACTTGTGCATTGACTGGTTGCATCATTTACAGAAAATGCTCTTTTAGCACTGCTTTATCTTCGCTGGTTGTCAAATATGGAGGGACCCCATATCATTTTTTTAAATTATTTATTTAAATAATTTTTTAAAAATGGCATGGGATACTTCTATTCTTGATAACTAGCCATGATAAAGCTGACAGCTGAGGGTTGCAGCCTGCATTGTCGGTTTTGTCTGCGCTGGTTATCAAAAATAGAAGAGACCTCAAGTATTTTTTAATTTTTTTTATTTATAGCACAGGCGTCAGCTAATGAATACTTCCAGCAGCAGTGCCTGCTCTCGCTGTTATCTGCGACAGCAGACGCATGCTGCTGAGTGTAGCACTCTCTATATGAGGTGACTTCTGTGACAAGCGGTAACTTTATACTGTCGGTAACAGCTGCTGGCTCACACGCTGTCATCTGACAATGTGGTAACTGCAAATCTATGACCAGTGGTAACTAACATACGGCCGATCAGAGCCACTGGTGCTTCTTGCGCTGTCACACAGATGACAGCATGGGAAACAGCCGATGTACATGATGCGCCCCAGGGGCCGTGGGATACTCGGTACCAGGCCCATTAACTTCAATGGAAATTGTCACAGTGGCAGTGACCCGGTCCGTGGCCCCAGGCGGTCATGTAAATTTGGTATGTAATTAAATGAGAATAAAGTTTATATGTGATTCGTGACGCCACCTGTAGTATTCTGGTCAGAGGCGACCAGCGCTGCAATGCTGTTCCCCTGGGACCATTGGTATGACGCAGCTGAGGTGAAAATGGCTCTCCACAGGTAGAGCAGTAGTCCCAGGGCCGTTGAGAGTAGTTTTAGAAGCGGTGATGTAATGTGGAGTGAAAATGGAAGCAGTGCCGGGTTGATGACGCAGGAAGGAAACAGGCGATGCAGTTGAATGTACTTCCAAGACTTTACTCACAGTTCTGTTCTGCAGTACAGATGCCCGCTTCAGTGCTGTGTTCTTTAGGTGAGGGGTCCAGTCAACTCCCAGGCAAATGAGTACACCCTTCCAACACTCCCTGTCAGTATGTACCCTCCCAGGCTGTCTCCACAATGCTGCTTTCCACTTTCCTTCCTTTCAGCATCTCACAGTCAGTGTCCAAGGCCAGCTGCCGTGGATCCTGTCAGATAACGTGACTCAGGCTTTTATCCTATGTGGCTGCCTTTCTGGCAAAGATAACTGTGGTAATTTGCTGTGGCCCATAAAGTAGCCACGGCTGTCAGCTTGCTAAACAATTCACGATGTACACTCCACTAGGCTAGGGGCTGAGACCCTTCTGCGACCTGGATTCTTCCCCCACCTGACAGCTATCAGCATGGGATGAGCCCCATGGGGAGCACTCTCCACCCGTGCCTCTAGAAGAACCACTCTGCCCTTCAGGGAGCTTTCCTTCAAAGCCCATCCGTCCAGCTGCTCCTCCTGACAGGAGCTGCTCCAAACATGTCCTTTCACTTCCCCTCCCTCTGAGGGAACTCACCAACTAAACTACAAATCTCCTGCTGTTTTCCTAAGCTCCACCCACCTTCCAACACTCTTTATGAACCAAGCATGGGCCATAGAGGGTGTTCTTCTGTTCAAAGTGTGTGTGGGATGCAGGTGTGGAGTGTGATCAGATGTCCCCATCTTACCTGGTCGTGAGATACCACACCTCTGGGTGAGGTGCAGTACCTCTGGTGACTGAACCCTCAGGGGCGCCACATGCACAGGAACATTGGCAGAATTTTGGTGCACAGGAACATTGGGCAGTATGGCAGTACATGGGAAGAATGGCAGAATTTTGGTACACAGGAACATTGGGCAGTATGGCAGTACACAGGAACATTTGGCAGTATGGTAATGCACAGGAATATTGACTAGTATGTTAGTACATATGAACATTGGGCAGTATGGTAATACACAGGAGCATTGGGCAGTATGGCAATACACAAGAACATTGGCAGTATTGTGGTACAGAGGAACATTGGGCAGTATGGCAGTACACAGGAACATTGGGTAGTATAGTAGCACACAGCTCCAAACCTCAACAGAGAACTGCAAATAGGAAATATCACCCGCAACTCCCAACAGGAAGCTGGGAGTTATAAACACCCAGGTCCAAGTGTGGCCATTCACACTGGTGGAGGTGGCCACTAGTCTGCAAAGCAAACTGCTGAGATCTTCTGCAGACACATGCAGTGCAAAGGTCTGCAGCCTCTGACAAATCCGTGACAGCGTTTCCTAGTATTCGTAAGTACAGTACATATATTTGAGATTGGTTTTGTATTTTGGTCGCTTTCCTTAATGGGGTTTTCCAGGCAGTTTAAGGCTTTATTTAGGTTAGTTAGTGGTTAGTTTGTAATTTTATGGTGATGTTAAAAATTATTTCCCAAAACAGAAAGCCAAGAGGAGATTAACCACTGTATATTCTCTGTGAAAATTCAATTTATCCAGTCTTTATAAATTCTGAATGCTTTTGATATAAAGTATCAATTTTTGCTGTCCGTTAGGAAGTTATATAATGATTCCAGACACGGTCAAGACCAAGATTTTAGAATCTAAGCGTTGGTCACTTGTCACCATGTGGCATAAGAAAGTAGTTGCATGTCTTGTTTTTCTCACTCATTAACAAGCCTGAAGAATCTATTTCTTTTCTAAGCATATGACCATAATTGATAGTACAATATTAAAAGCTACCTCTTCTCAGACTTTCCTTAATTAATATTATCCCTACTGGGCTATATATCTGACTTGTTTCTCCTTAGAAGAATATAAATTATATGCTAAATACTTAACCTATAAACTGAGTTTATGAGGTTATAAAGAATAAAATGAGAAAAGAGTATGAAAAACCTGTATGCAGGAAGAGATTTGAGTTCATTCATGGTAAACGCCATTAGAGAAGTCATAATAATAAATGTCACCCCATTACCTTAGTCCTTGGGTGATCACAAGCTGTAATGGATTAAGAGGAAACACTGACGCACTCTTTGTGGTAATCCTTTTTTTTAAATGTATTAAAAAAGGAATCTTGAGGCAAGCTATAACTAAAAATAGACAAACTCAACAAACATTAATATGTAGATTTATTCTGCCACCATAATGTGATTGAATTAGATGTGTGCCCTATACTTGTTGCTCCACAAGAGGGCATTAATATTTATTAGATATAAGTGACTTATTGGGCAGGTTCATGTGGGGTGATAGAGGTTCAGCTGATGCACTCTGAATTTCAATAAATGTGAATAAATAATAAAAAATAGTTTCTGTTTAACTTATCAGAGCATTTATACTGTAAACTGCATAAAAAGCCATTGTAATAAAGCTTTTGAAAAGAATACATTTAACATGTATTAGGTCACGTTCACACGTTCAGTATTTCACATTAGTATTTGTAAGCCAAAACAAGGAGTGGGTGATAAATCCAGAAGTGGTGACGTGTTTCTATTATACTTTTCCTCTGATTGTTCTACTCCTTTTTTTGGGTTACAAAGACTGATATTAAATACTGACCAAATACTCAACATGTGAACGCGGCCTTAATACAGTATAAAAAAGTGTAAGGCTAAGTTTCCAACAATCAGTTTTTGGCGAGTTTTTTACTATGCATATTTTCGAAAAAATGCAAGTAACTTATTTTACTTAATGGATGCAGAAATGGTGCAGAAAATCTGCAACATCACTCGCCAAAAGCTCTTTGGGGGGAACGTAGCCTAACAGGACAAATGTCAATCATAGTTAAGTTGCTCTTATATTTTCATGTGTTGAATTCAATAAATAACATTCTAGAGTATTGATTTACCCTTAGTGTAGTTAAAAGGTATGTAAAGGTTCTCCTGGTGAGATGGACCTACTGAAAGATGACCACACATGGACTGAGGGCGTTGTTACAGCAGAGAGAACCTTGACAAAACCTGAAGGGCAAGCAAGTGGAGTTGGACACATCGGAAGCCAGGGATGTCAATCACATGAGAGCACATGCAAGGTCAATGGAGTGTCTGGACTAAGTTTTAGATGCAGGCTGCAGAAATCACAGGAGATGACTGCAGTGATGTTTGCAATGTAATGTGAACAGTCTCTAAGAATCAGTGCAGCAGATGATCGATTAATATTCAGGTCTCTGAAGCAATAGATGCAGAGAGTAGAACCCAGAGGAAGTCATAAAGATGATCACAATGTAATGTAGACAGTCAATAAGAAGCAGTTTGTAATGCATATAGTAAGCAATGGGTTAACCACTAGGTTTTGAGGAGCAGTTGGTGGAAATTCTAGAAATCACAGGGGTCAGATGTGATGGCAGTGACTAGTGACAGAAGACACTGTATGGCGTGAAATTCCAAACAGTCGCTGAACACATTACAATGTCAATACTCAGATGCAGCGATAAATCTAAATGATCCCTAAAAGTCCTTGGAAGATGGTGTCACTGAGAAATGCCAGGCTAATTGTAGAGCCCAATGTGGAACACAGACAAAGGTTGTGACCATAGGGATGGGAGCCGAACTTGGCCTATAAGAAGAGAAAGATGTGTAAAAGGGTTATTCCCACAATGGCATTACTTTTCACAAAGTACTGCAAGTGTATAATTTTTGTTAATACCATATATCGACTAATCCAAAAATAAAGACTCTTTCATGTACCATTGTGTCTTTCTTCATCTCCATCTTTCCCTCTGTGCACCCAGCTTCATGGAGATGAAAGGGTGTTCCTATTGTTATGTGCTAAAACAGCATTTTTCCAACAGCAACCTGCCTCTCTTCAGTGCTACAGATACCTCTCTCCCTCTCTTGTGTGCTCTTGACCCTGAGCTGTGCAGGAATCTGGCTGATGGCTAAGTAACAAATGTGCAAAACAGCAGCAGCTTCCAGTACAGCTCTGCTGTGTTGTATTTGATTCTGGTGTATTTCCACTATGCATATTTGTCACATTATCAACACCATATGGTTTATGTACCCTACTACATCAAGACAGCTGCATATGTATTTTTGCATCAGCGATCTGTTAGCATCAAGCTCAGTTCAGTAGTTCTGTACTCTGTCTCCACAATGGAGAAGCATATTAAAGCCCAGCTTAACACATCTGAGCTGTGTTTGGTGATGGCTGCTGATAGGTCAGTGATATAACCTGCAAATACAGCTCTATTTATGCTATGGTAGAGGATCAAATGGTTGATTTTATCTTCTGGCATTTGCAGTTTTACATCCTCGATTTGTTAGCTGTTTGTTAGCTTAGCTAGCACAGCTCTACTGTGTTGCGGTCAGATATGCTGTGTTTTCGTAGTAGTTATTTCAAGCTTCAATGTAATACAGCATAGCAAAGTGCATAGCAACTGAGTTTAGTTGGAAGCCGGATAACTAATCATTGAAAATTGTAAAAACACACATGCAGCTATATTGTTGTATATAACACAAGACAAAATCGGTCTGGCAGGGTAGTGAACAAGGTAATATAGAAAATATGATCGGCTTACCTGTCAGTGAGCGCACAGGATCGCAATTCCCAAGGAGAAGCAATCCACAAACAAAGGTTGATCTAGCACTTCACCAAAATATAAGACTTTTTATTTCTTAATTTTAAAAGCTTGTGTCCCAAAAACGTATGAACATCATCGGTATATTTCTGAAAACATTCAAGGAAAAAGTCCCAGAGAAACTATAATTCAGGTTGACGCATTTTGATTTGATACTGGAAAAGGTGAAGAATATTTTTTTTTAATTTATCGACGTACAAGAAAAACGGATGGTATATGGACCACATTCTGATTAAATGCTGTTCAAACCCTAATCAATGTCTGTTTTTCTCATATGTGAACAAATCAGATGTGTGAATGAGCCTTTAACGATAGTCCTTTTTCATCAGTATTTGTCTGCATGTGAAAACAAGCCAATACACTAATGTCAACCAACTTGTATGTAGACCAGGGATGTCAAACTCAAATACACAGAGGGCCAAAATTAACCCCTTTACCCCCAAGCACGTTCATGATCGGGCCAATTTTTACAATTCTGACCACTGTCCCTTTATGAGGTAATAACTCTGAAACGCTTCCATGGATCCCACTGATTCTGACATTGTTTTCTCGTGACATATTGTATTTCATGTTAGTGGTAAAATTTCATTCAAATAACTTGCGTTTATTTGTGAAAAAATAGAAATTTGGCGAAAATTTTGAAAATTTTGCAATTTTACAACTTTGAATTTTTATGCCCTTAAATCACAGAGATATGGCACACAAAAAAACTTAATAAGTAACATTTCACATATGTTTACTTTACATCAGCACAATTTTGGAACCAAAATTTCTTTTTCTGAGGAAGTTATAAGGGTTAAAAGTTGACCAGCGATTTCTCACTTTTGCAACACCATTTTATTTTTACGGACCACATCATATTTGAAGCCACTTTCAGGGGTCTATATGATAGAAAATACCCAAAAGTGACACCATTCTAAAAACTGCACCCCTTAAGGTGCTCAAAACCACATTCAAGAAGTTTATTAACCCTTCAGGTGCTTCACAGGAATTTTTTGAATATTTAAAAAAAAATGAACATTTAACTTTTTTTCACAAAAAAAATACTTCAGGTTCAATTTTTTTTATTTTACCAAGGGTAACAGGAGAAATTGGACTGCAAAAGTTATTGTGCAATTTGTCCTGAGTACGCTGATACCTGATATGTGGGGGGGAACCACTGTTTCGGTGCATGGCAGAGCTCGGAAGGGAAGGAGCGCTGTTTGACTTTTTCAATGCAAAATTGGCTGGAATTCAGATCGGACGCCATGTCACGATTGGAGAGCCCCTGATGTACCTAAACAGTGGAAAACCCCCACAAGTGGCCCCATTTTGGAAACTAGACCCCCCAAGGAACTTATCTAGATGTGTGGTGAGAACTTTAAACCCCCAAGGGCTTCACAGAAGTTTATAATGTACAGCCGTGCAATTAAAAAATCATATTTTTTCCACAAAAATTATCTTTTCACCCTCAATTCTTATTTTTCCAAGGGTAACAGGACCCTAAAAGTTATTGTGCAATTTGTCCTGAGTACGCTGATACCGCATATGTGGGGGTAAACCACTATTTGGGCGCATGGCAGAGCTCGGAAGGGAAGCAGCGCCATTTGACTTTTTTGGCTGGAATTGAGATCGGACACCATGTCGGGTTTGGAAAGCCCCTGATGTGCCAAAACAGTGGAAACCCCCCAAATGACATCATTTTGGAAACTAGACCCCCCAAGGAACTTATCTAGATGTGTGGTGAGAACTTTGAACCTCCCAGGGCTTCACAGAAGTTTATAACGTACAGTCGTAAAATTAAAAAAATCACATTTTTTCCAAAGGATGATCTTTTCACCCCCAATTTTTATTTTCCCAAGGGTTACAGGACCCAAAAGTTATTGTCCAATTTGTCCTGAGGACGCTGATACCCCACATGTGGGGGTAAACCACTATTTGGGCTTGTGGGAGAGCTCGGAAGGGAAGCAGCGCCATTTGACTTTTTTGGCTAGAATTGGGATTGGACGCCATGCCGTGTTTGGAAAGCCCCTGATGTGCCTAAACAGTGGAAACCCCCCACAAATGACACCTTTTTGGAAACTAGACCCCCTAAGGAACTTATCTAGATGTGTGGTGAGCACTTTGAACCCCCAAGGGCTTCACAAAAGTTTATAATGCCCGGGCGTGAAAATAAACAAATCATATTTTTTCCACAAACATGATCATTTAGTCCTCAATTTTTTTATTTTCCCAAGAGTAACAGGAGAAAATGGAACCCAAAAGTTGTTGTCCAATTTGTCCTGAGTACGCTGATACCCTATATGTGGGAGAAAACTACTGTATGGGCACACGTCGGGGCTCGGAAGGGAAGTAGTGACGTTTTGGAATGCAGACTGCGGGTGTCATGTTGCCTTTGGAGAGCCCCTGATGTACCTAAACAGTGGAAACCCCCCACAAGTGACCCCATTTTTGAAACTAGACCCCCTAAGGAACTTATCTAGATGTGTGGTGAGCACTTTGAACCCTCCACAAAAAATGATATTTTTGCCCCCAATTTTTTATTTTCCTTATGGTAACAGGAGAAATTGGACCTTAAAAGTATTTTGCAATTTGTCCTGAGTAGGCTGATACCCCATATGTGGGGGTAAAATACTGTTTGGATGCATGGCAGAGCTTGGAAGGGAAGGAGCACCATTTGAATTTTTCAACGCAGAATTGGCTGGAATTGAGATCAGACGTCATGTTGCGTTTGGAGAGCACCTGATGTGCCCAAACAGTGGAAACCCTCCAATTCTAACTCCAACCTTAACCCCAACACACCCCTAACCCTAATCTCAGCCCTAACCCTAACCCTAGCCCTAAACCTAGACCTAACCCTAACCCTAGCCTTAACCCTAACCCTAACCCTAATGGGAAAAAGGAAATAAATACATTTTTTAAATTTTATTATTTTTCCCTAACTAAGGGGGTGATAAAGGGGGGTTTGATTTACTATTTATAGCGGGTTTTTATGTTTGGCAGCTGTCGCACGCTAAAAGAAGCTATTTATTATAAAAATAGTTTTTGCATTACCACATTTTTAGAGTTATAATTTTTCTATATTTTGACCAACAGAGTCATGTGAGGTCTTATTTTTTGCGAGATGAGTTGACGTTTTTATTGGTACCATTTTCGGGCACATAGCATTTATTGATCGCTTTTTATTCCGATTTTTGGGACACAGAATGAACAAAAACCAGCATTTCAAGAATTTCTTTTGGGGGGAGCGTTTACACCGTTCCGCCTGCAGTAAAATTGATAAAGCAGTTTTATTCTTCAGGTCAGTACGATTACGTTTTTTAATGTTTTGGCGCTTTTATGCACTGAAAACCATTTTATATAAAAAATAATTATTTTTGCATCGCTTTATTCTGCGAGCTATAACTTTTATTTTTTCGCTGATGACGCTGTGTGGCAGCTCGTTTTTTGCGGGACAAGATGCCATTTTCAGTGGTATCATGGTTATTTATATCCATCTTTTAGATCACGCGCTATTGCACTTTTTGTTCGGCAGTATGATAATAAAGCATTATTTTTTGCTGTGTTTTTTATTTTTATTTTTTAAGGGATTCGCTAAAGGGGTTAACTAATGGGACAGTTTTATAGGGTGGGTCGTTTCGGACGTGGCAATACTAAATATGTGTACTTTTATTGTTTTGTTTTTTTATTTCCAAAAAATGAATTTATTAGGGAATATTTTTTTTTTTTAATTTCTTTAGCGATTTTTTATAAATTATTTTTACACTTTTTTTTTTTTTCACTTTATTATACTGTCCCAGGGGGGACATCACTGTCATGTGACAGATCGCTGATCTGCCACATCACAGATCGCTGTGACAGATCAGCGATCTGACACAGGCACTGCGGGAGGCTTCCTCATGCCGGCGCTTTGCAGGCATGAGGAAGCCGGCTCTCTGCAGGCCCCCGAAGGTCCCTGCCTCCATATTGGATCCGGGGACCTGCAGGGAAGGAGGCCCCTGCAGCAGCGCTGCACATCGTGCTGCTGCGGGGGTCGCAGGGAAGCACGGAGGGAACCCCCTCCCTGCCGATGCTTCCCTAGACCCCCGGTACACTGCGATCGTGTTTGATCGCAGTGTGCCAGGGGTTAACGTGTCGGGGCTGTCCGTGACCGCCCTTGACACATAGTGCTGGGTGTCAGCTGTGATAATCAGCTGACACCCGGCCGCGATCAGCGGCGCTCACACCGTGAGTGCTTCTGATCGCGCTAGACGTACTATCCCGTCCATGGGCATAGGGGCCCGGGTCCCATGGACGGGATAGTACGTCTCATGTCAGAAAGTGGTTAAAAGCTTGGAAAAAGTCAGGGGCTAACCTTGATATTTATTAAAAAATTGTCTACAAATTAGGGAGTTTTTCCTTAACATCAACTATACCAATGAACCTTTTCACATAGAAACAATCTTAAAGGGGTTTTCCCCACAAAGTACATATTAATTAATAGGACTTAAAATAAAATATTGGAATAATATAATATGCAGTAAAAAGCACATGACCCAATGGCCTAAGGCTACTTTCACACATCAGGTTTTTGGCGTCAGGCGCGATCCAGCGTCGTGCTGGAATGCCGGATCCGGAAAATGTTTTGTAAAACCTGATGTGCCGGATCCGGTTTTCTGCCGGATCCGTCTTGTTCTTGACAGACAAAACCGGATCCGTCTCATCCGGTTCATCTGTTTTTCTATCTGTTTTTCGACGGATTACGCCGGATCCGGTTTTTAAAATTGACCCTTGTGGCCTTCCGAACGGGATTGGCTACTGGAAAACTATATATAGCATGTTCCTACAGCCCTTCTTTGACAGGTTGTAGAGAAGAAAGTGCAGGTTGGAGAGAAGTGCAAGTTACTGGCGAAGATGGATGTTGTCATTGGAAATATTACCACTAGAAGTTCTGTGACGGTTTCAGTAATGAGGGACAATTTTGCACTATACTTTATGTCACCTCAAGGCAGAGTACACTGGCAGGATGACAGAGTGTGAAAGATTTGTGCCCTAACCAAACTTGTGTACCTTCTGGACCAACAGTATATACCTTTGCCAACCAAAGTTGGCTATCTTGTCATGGTCTTACTATTTTTAGCTTTAGGCCACAGGTGTGTACCTGGTTGTGTTTTATGCAAAGTATTTCACCTTTTAACAAAAGTTGTGTACATTGTTAGGAAATCACCAACAATAAACACAACTTTTTAGGTGAAATACTTTGCTTCAAACACAACCAGGAACACAACTGTGGCAAAAAGCTAAAATTTACCCACAGTTATATACCTGGTTTTGAATACCTTTTTACCTTTGAAATACCCTGTATTTAACCTTTTTTTTAAACATAGTTCGCCGCAGAAAGAAATGACAGACAACCATTGTGAAACGATAATTTAACTTTTATTTAAAATTTTTTTTTTTTTGTAAAATGTTTTTAAAGTGCAAAAAACTTTTTTAATAAAGGTTTTAAACCCAATGGGCATTTTTATTAAAAAACACACATTACAAATCTGTGTAGTGTGGGGTGGAAATACTGCTGGAGGGGCTGCGGGACACTTCGACACTGGGTGTGTGGAGAGAGGACTGGGATCGTGGTGGGGAAGGAACAGTTAGAGGTGAAGGTGTGGAAAAAGCTACAGAATGGGTGGACATGTGGGAGGCAGAAGAGGTGGTGGGCGGTGGAGTGGAGGGTTGGGCAGGGACTATAGGAGCAGATGATGTTGATGGAAAGTTGTATGGGGAAGGAGTTTGGTACGGGGAAGGAGTTTGGTACGGGGAAGGAGTTTGGTACGGGGCAGGTTGCTGGAAGTGGGGAGATGTCTGGTACTGGGGAGGTTGCTGGTACTGGTGAGGTTGCTGGTATGTAATAGGAGGGGGAGGATGGAAAGTGGCTGGAGGGGGTGCAGATGTAATAGGAGGGGGAGGATGGAAAGTGGCTGGAGTGGGTGCAGATGTAATAGGAGGGGTAGGATGGAAAGTGGCTGGAGGGGGTGCAGGTGGAGGAACTACAGTGGTGGGAGGTGGAGGTTGGGAGGTAACCTGCTGTAGAGCACCGTGGCACGAATGCATTACATGCATCTGCTGGGTAGGAGATAGTGTTGCCATGCGCTCCACAACAGACCTGAAAAAGGTGTGGTTTGGCGAAGATCTTGCTTCTGAATGCATGGTTTGCAGAAGTGTCTTCACCTCCAGAATGCTGGAGTTGATCTGCTGAAAGCCTGCGGAGATTTGCTCTGACAAGACTTTTAGACAGTTCTGGAAAGATGCATTCAGATGCAAGAACTCTTGCGCATAACTCTTTTCCTGACCCCTCTGCCGCTGCTGCCCAGTACCCGCAGGTGTACTAGAGGTGGCAGGGGCAGAAGGGTGGGGTAAAGGGAAAGCGATCTCCTCACCAGCAGCTTCATGTAATGTAGGCGGCCACGATGCTCCTGTGCTGGTGGATGGGACAGATGGGTCGAATGTGTGGGAAGGCTGGGAAGGTGCAGATGTACCGGGGCGGTCGAAGTGTCCCTCGGTGCCGGTCTCCTCAGGGATCGCCTCAGAAGGGTCCAATCGTGCAGGCTCCCGAGTGCTGCTCACCGTGCTGTGGAATAAAGAGAAAAAAAAACAATTAAAATACTGACATGGTATGGCCCTGGCTGAAAAAAAAAAGTTACATCTAACATTTTTTTTCACATGTGGTGTGTAATATTTACCTTCTAGTGACCATTGTTTCCCGGAGGAACGACAGGGCTTGTGCGTACTTGTACTTGCTCCTGCGTCCTCCAGATCCACTCGGGGCCCGCATCTCTTTATTGAACTCCTTCTTGAAACGATCCCTCACAGACCGCCACCGATTCACAATTCTGTTCCCTGAAACGAGAAAGGAGTGGTTAGTATACAACATCAGTGTTTCACAAACTCCAGTCCTCATGGTCCCCAGGGGTCATGTTTTCAGGATTTCCATAGTAAATAGAAATCCTGAACACATGATCCGTAGGGACCACGAGGACTGGAGTTCGGGAAACACTGGTTTACATCAAGCAACCGGTACTGTATATACTTACGCTCTTTAATCTGGGCCCGAACATCGAGGTCCTCCCAGCGGCCCACAAGGAGCGAACAGATTTCCTCCCAGAGTCGTCGGGTAACGATAAGGTCAGCATGGCGGCGGTCAGCCATATTCCAGAGCGGCTCCCTTTCTCTGACGAGATCGATGAGGTGGTCCACATCGAGTCCTCCATCCTCACCGTCAGAGTCGGGAGCACGCTGTGAAGGCTGTTAAACAAAAAGACAAAAATAACATAATTAGCCTCCACAAAAGAAATGAAATAAAAAGTGCAAAAAAACAAAGCAAAAATATTTATACTTACACGCTGGTGACCGCCGCGTTGCTGTCGCCGACGACCCTGGGAGGCACTGCGAGGACCTCTTGGCCGAGCACCAGATTGGCAAGACTAGAGAAGAAAACAAAAAATGTTATGTCTTTGGATGTAGGCATTTGTTTGCTGTGTGTGGTCTGCAGAACATTGTTTTCTATGTGTTGTGTGTAGTGTGATGTTGTGTTTCTGCGTTTGATGCAAAAAACTTACCAATTGTGAGCCCACTCCAGGTGTCTGTCCACCCCTTCCTTCTTCTTCTGGGAGCTCCTCTTCATCTTGTGATTCCTGTTTTGAAATAAAAGGCAATGAATAGACATATATTACAGAGATGATGGATTTTGGAAATAAAAACTTACCGTCAAACGCTGACGATGCGAGGGAGGGCTCCCAGAAGAAGATGTGCTGTCCTGTTGATGGCCAGACTCCATGGCTGTGGGTATTGCTGCTGCTGTTGCTGCTGCCAGTGATGCCATTTCTGCTGCTGCTGCATCTCTTGGGCGGCTGTTGAATAAAGAGAAACAAAGGGCCAATGAATATCTTGATATTCCATGGCCCTAGTTTGGAGGAATGGGGGATTTGATAATTACCATCTCTCATCTGCTGCTGGACTCCCCTCCTCAGCATGTTCCATTTGCTGCTCCATTTGGGGTGGTGGTGGTGCTGATGGTGCTGCAGTGGTCTCCTGCCTTCTCCTGCTGCGCTTGGTTGCTTTCTTGGGTGGCATGTTGGGTGTGGCTGTGGGTCCCACTGTCTTGCTTTTATATATGTCTTGTGGGCAGAGCTACTGAGCATGCTCAGACCAAAAAAACCGGATCCGGCCACCGGATCTGGCTTTCGCCGGATCAGGCGCATTGCGGCGCTCATAGGCTTTCATTGTGTGAAAAAGCCGGACGCGCTGGATCCGGCGGGTCTGGCTTTTTCGCCGGAGACAAAAAACGTTACAGTAGCCGTTTTTTCCAGACGCCGGATCGCGACACATTGCCGGATCCGGCGAAAACCGGATGAAACGCATGGCCATCCGGCGCGATCCGGCGCAAATGCAAGTCAATGGGGGGGAAACCGGATCCGGCATTGCATTTCGCCGGATCCGTTTTCTGTCAAAAGCGCCGGATCACGCCTGACGGCGAAAACCTGATGTGTGAAAGAGGCCTAATTTAAACATGTAATAACAAAATGATAAAAAACCTTGAATAATACAGATAATAAAGCATGATGCCCAAAAAATGCCCCCAATTATAGTAAGATATTCCCACAGTGAATTCCTCCACAGTACTCTCCACATGCATGGTATAATGACCCTACTGTATGATTGGGTCACCGAGGAGGAGAGCAAGACCAAGCTAAGCCACAGAAAACCAGAGGGGTTGGTAACTAAGCGGATTGCAGACCCCTGATCCTATCCACACAACTAGCAGTAGCCGTGGAGCGTCGAGCAGGGATAGAGAGAGTAGGTTGTCTTAAATCCCGTCAGAAACCCCAGATCTCCAATCGTCCTCCTCATTATCAGGTGGCAAGCCTTTGTTAATCAGATCAGCTCCATTACCACCAGTAACCACCAGAGGGAGCCCAGAAAGAGAACTCACAACCCCTCTGTCAATATAACCAGCTCCAATACCTTCACTAGTAACCAGAGGTAGGCCAGAAAGCGAATTCACAACAGCCCTCCCTCAATCCCCTCCATCAAAGTATGGTGACCCCTATCACAGTATGATTCTCACACACATACAGTATAATGGCCACAAAAAGTATCCATACAGTATAATGGCACCACATAGTGCTTCATACAGTATATTGGGCCTCACATAGTCCTCCACACAGTATAATGGCACAAAAAGTGCTCTGTACAGTATAATGCGCCTCACATAGCCCTCCACACAGTTTATAGTGGTGCTGTAATAGTATATAACGGCCCCACATAGTCCTCCATACAGTATAATGGTCCTACTCAGTCCTCTATACAGAATATTGGGCCACACACAGTCCTCCATACAGTATAATGGGCCCCACACAGTGCTCCATATAGTATTATGGCCCCACATTGGTCTCCATTCAGTATAATAGACCCCACTTAGTGTTCCATACAGTATAATGGGGCCCTGCATTGTACCCCAGACAAAATAATGGGTTCCACATAGTGCTCTATACAGTATAATGGGCCAGACATTGAAAAAGATAAATAAAAACTCACCTCCCCCAGCTTACCCCCTGCTCCAGTCTCTGCAGAGCATTTTCTGATCTTCTGCACATCTAGGCAAAGCGGGTGTGTTGTATTGATGTC
The DNA here is from genome assembly GCF_039654945.1 of Dendrobates tinctorius. Lineage (NCBI taxonomy): Eukaryota > Metazoa > Chordata > Amphibia > Anura > Dendrobatidae > Dendrobates > Dendrobates tinctorius. The sequence goes on from NW_027361802.1 coordinate 11,331,510, forward strand.
ATCGTACCCCCTGTGCTGAGACATCAGAGGCAGAAGAGGAATGATGGGAGAGGGCTCCCTCCTCCATTATTGCTTAAACTGTATCAGCTTCCAGGATGCCGATACAGCTAAAAGTGTGATTCCGGGCCAAATACACTCAACCCTGTGGGCCAGATTTGATCTTCAGGCCAGAGTTTGAAATATGTGATGTTGACCATGTAAACAAACCATTACAAATATGTCCTCCCAACAAAAGACATTCCAAGTATGTGCATGGGTGTCTCTAGACACTCCTTTGACACTCATCTGACGGAGTGTCTGACAAAGAGCAGGCAATTGTCTGGCAGTGGATGAGTCATCATTCATATGTATGGGGAAGGTGAGAGAGATGTCAAGTGAGCCCATCTCATCATTGACATCCAGTTTAAAGGAATGTCAATGTGGAGTTGAAAAAGCGCATGTGCAGACTAAGCTAGCTGTCTGGTCTGCACGTGCACATTGACATCAAGACATTGACACTTTTTGAAACTAGAATTCATTGATGATGTCCCAAGGACAAGGGTTTGTCTATACATGTTATGCAGGGCCAGACTGGCCATCTGGCAATTCTGGCAAATGCCAGAAGGGCCTGTCTGGTCATGGGCCGCCTTGTCTGCTACTTTGTTAGCAGAATTGGTGCTGTCAAGATACCCATACTGTTAAGAGTTGTGACGGAGCACAAAGTCGCTGACTCCGTCACTTACCCCAGCAGGACATGGGTATCATTAGAAATATTGGTCTTGTAGTAGATCTTCCTTTCTTCCATCCAGGGTAATATTAGCAATATATCCCATCTGGTTCATGGGGACGGGGACAACATGGGCCTGTGTGATTTCTAATGCCAGGACTGAATTTCAGCCCCAGTCCGTACCTGATGTTATGTCAGATCACAAAACAGGAATGGGCATAAAGTAACCATTAAAAAAGTGGACAAACTTCATTGTGGAAAGGAGTGCTTCTTATTGAAGATAAAGATTTTATTCCTGGAAAATCCTTAAAGTTTCTGTGCAGTTTTCTGAAAATTGAATAACTTATACTTAACATTCATTTTCATTACTGAAAATTATATAAACTAAAGGTGGTCTTTGATCTGAGCTATGAATAGTTTTAATATGATTTTATCTCCCCCCCAAAAATAACAAAATTTTTTTATTACAATACATCACGTCACTGTTTATCTTCATTGACAGGATTGACAACAGTAAACGTTCCCTCTACCCACAATTTCAACATAGATAAAGTTCTGCCTACTGCTGTGCAGCAAGTTAATTCATAGTGTAGTACCAGTTATTACCATTAAAGGTCATTAGGTACCCATTTGTCCTGTTCCTGGATAAAATGAGCATTTCTCTTTAAACAGTTTGTTCTGATTAGAACCGCCCTCTTAGTTTCCTGGGCAAGAAGGCTTGCAGACATTTTTCCCCGGACCTTTGAGTCTAACACACGTGTTCCTGGCACTCTATCCTTACAAATCACTGCTCCTGACAAGCGGATTGCGGTGAGGGTCAAATGTACCTACATGTTTGTGTTAGAACAGTTATGCAGCCACCGTGTAGCATACTTTGTAGTTAGGCATGTTGTGCTCTGTATCATATTGCTGTTTTCTCTGTATTCAGATAGATGCATGTCTGTATAAGTAGTACAATGCTGACAGCCTGAACTCGCTATGGATAGTCATGATAGCTGTATCTCTGTGCTATGCTGTGTTATGACTATCTCTGTAATGCTCCTGTTATTCATGTTATTGCATCCTGTATCATGCTGCAATGTGCCAAGTACTAATACGCTGTTATTTCCTTGTAGTTTTTATGACTGTATTGTCCACATCGTCCATTATTGTCCATGATTGTTCACCGTTATTGTCCACCGTCATCGTTCACTGTTACCAAGTTCACATCATCACCTCAATAAATATAGACTTATGCGTCCATACAGTCTGTTTACTGGGGAAGTGGATGAGGTTTAGCTGTATGCTGAAATCCACACAGCACCATACTTGGAGGAAGGCAGAACAGATAATAAATCTGGAAATGTTTTCTTTGTTTTGTGGCGAATTTTAGTTGTTTAGATGTGGTAACATAATGAAATATAAAATTAATATTTTAAAAAATCACAAAACACCCTTTTAAAAATAATGTCAAATAAAGGGTTCAATGTGCTAGTATGTAAGGGACCACTAAACCTTTCAACTTTCCAAGAAGACATAGAGACACAAAGTTCTTGTTCTAAGTGGAGTACTCAGTCAGAAGGCTAATACAACTATCAAAAAAACTGACCGTCACATCCAAACACAAATCAGGTCTGAACAGGTGCTGACCTATGAGTCGTCAACTCATCTAATATATAAAGCTCAAAGTGTGTATGTATGTATGTATGTATGTATGTGTGTGTGTATGTATGTGTGTGTGTATGTCCGGGATAGGCATCCGCACCGTCGCAGCTACAGCCACAAAATTTGGCACAGTTGCACGTCTGGACCCCGAGAGCATCCTAAGCTATGTTGTGAGGTGAAATTTTAACCCCGTGCGTTCCAATTCACCAAACAATTTTGCCCCTATTTACATACTGGGGAAAAAGTGTGTGTGCGTCAAGCCCCGCCCCTCATTATGATGTCATAATGCCCCTATTTGCATACTGGGGAAACAGTGTGTGCGTATCAAGCCCCGCCCCTCAGTATGATGTCACAATGGTTGCCATGGCGATGCTGATGTCATCATAGGTTGCAAGCCCTGCCGCCGCTCATTATGATGTCATAGTGGTTGACTATGGGATGGAAGATGTGTGATGGGTATATGGGCACTGGACTATTGGATGGAGGATATGTATGACGGGTATATGGGCATGGGACTATGGGATGGTGGATGTATGATGGGTATATGGGCACGGGACTATGGGATGGCGGATATGTATGATGGGAATATGGGCACGGGACTATGGGATGGAGGATGTATGATGGGTATATAGGTACGGGACTATGGGATGGAGGATATGTATGATGGGAATATGGGCATGGGACTATGAGATGAAGGATGTATGATGGGTATATGGACACTCGACTATGGGATGGAGGATATGCAAGACGGGTATATGGGCACGGGACTATGGGATGGCGGATATGTATGATGGGTATATGGGCATGGGACTATGAGATGAAGGATGTATGATGGGTATATGGGCACTCGACTATGGGATGAAGGATATGTATGATGGGTATATTGGCACGGGCCTATGGGATCGTGGATATGTATGATGGGTATATGGGCAAGGGACTATGGGATGGAGGATAATTATAATTTGCTATAACTAACCACAGTTTGTTACTATGCCCGGGCAGCGCCGGGCTCTTCAGCTAGTATACAATAAACATTAAAGGTAGCACACTGTAGCGCCATAGCATGCAAATCTGAAATATTAAAATAGAATTGCATTACTGCACTAGAAATATGAAAAAATGAGAATGCTTAGCGCATAAATTGGCCAATTCATGTGTACCTGGAAGCCACAATATGGCGATTCTCGTTTCCAGGACCTAAAGCCTATCCTCTCCTAGGTACGCACCTGTTTAGACCTGATTTGTGTTTGGATGTGACGGTCAGCTTTTTGATAGTTGTATTAGCCTTCTGACTGGGGTTAGGGTTTGAATTACGGTTATGGCTAGGATTAGGGTTGGGATTAGGGTTAGGGTTGGGATTAGGGTTAGGGGTGTGTTGGGGTTAGAGTTGGAGGTAGAAATGGGGCGTTTCCACTGTTTAGGCACATCAGGGGCTCTCCAAACGCGACATGGCGTCCGATCTTAATTCCATGCAATTTTGCGTTGAAAAAGTAAAACAATGCTCCTTCCCTTGCGAGCTCAACCATGCACCCAAACAGTGGTTTACCTGCATATGTGGGGTATCAGCATACTCAGGACAAATTGCACAACAACTTTTGGGGTCCAATCTCTCCTGTTACCCTTGGTAAAATAAAAAAAAATTGATCTGAAATAATTTTTTGATGAAAAAAGTTAAATGGTTTTTTTTTAAACATTCCAAAAATTCCTGTGAAGCACCTGAAGGGTGTCACTTTTGGGTATTTCCTATCATATAGACCCCTCAAAGTGACTTCAAGTGTGATATGGTCCCTAAAAAAATGGTGTTGTAAAAATGAGAAATCGCTGTTTACTTTTAACCCTTATAACTTCCTAACAAAAAAAAAATGTTGGTTCCAAAATTGTGCTGATGTAAAGTAAACATGTGGGAAATGTTACTTACAGTTGTGGCCAAAAGTATTGACACCCCTGCAATTCTGTCAGATTATACTCAGTTTCTTCCTGAAAATGATTGCAAACACAAATTCTTTGGTATTATTATCTTCATTTAATTTGTCTTAAATGAGAAAACACAAAAAGAATTGTCCTAAAGCCAAATTGGATATAATTCCACACCAAACATAAAAAAGAGGGTGGACAAAAGTATTGGCACTGTTCGAAAAGCATCATGTGATGCTCCTCTAATTTGTGTAATTAGCAGCACCTGTAACTTACCTGTGGCACCTAACAGGTGTTGGCAATAACTAAATCACACTTGCAGCCAGTTGACATGGATTAATGTTGACTCAACCTCTGTCCTGTGTCCTTGTGTGTACCACATTGAGCATGGAGAAAAGAAAGAAGACCAAAGAAATGTTTGAGGACTTGAGAAACCAAATTGTGAGGAAGCATGAGCAATCTCAAGGCTACAAGTCCATCTCCAAAGACCAGAATGTTCCTGTGTCTACCATGCGCAGTGTCATCAAGAAGTTTAAAGCCCATGGCACTGTGGCTAACCTCCCTAGATGTGGACGGAAAAGAAAATTTGACAAGAGATTTCAACGCAAGATTGTGCGGATGTTGGATAAAGAACCTCGACTAACATCCAAACAAGTTCAAGCTGCCCTGCAGTCCGAGGGTACAACAGTGTCAACCCGTACTATCCATCGGCGTCTGAATGAAAAGGGACTGTATGGTAGGAGACCCAGGAAGACCCCACTTCTTACCCCGAGACATAAAAAAGCCAGGCTGGAGTTTGCCAAAACTTACCTGAAAAAGCCTAAAACGTTTTGGAAGAATGTTCTCTGGTCAGATGAGACAAAAGTAGAGCTTTTTGGGCAAAGACATCAACATACAGTTTACAGGAGAAAAAAAGAGGCATTCAAAGAAAAGAGCATGGTCCCTACAGTCAAACATGGCGGAGATTCCCTGATGTTTTGGGGTTGCTTTGCTGCCTCTGGCACTGGACTGCTTGACCGTGTGCATGGCATTATGAAGTCTGAAGACTACCAACAAATTTTGCAGCATAATGTAGGGCCCAGTGTGAGAAAGCTGGGTCTCCCTCAGAGGTCATGGGTTTCCAGCAGGACAATGACCCAAAACACACTTCAAAAAGCACTAGAAAATGGTTTGAGAGAAAGCATTGGAGACTTCTAAGATGGCCAGCAATGAGTCCAGACATGAATCCCATAGAACACCTGTGGAGAGATCTAAAAATGGCAGTTTGGAGAAGGCACCCTTCTAATATCAGGGACCTGGAGCAGTTTGCCAAAGAAGAATGGTCTAAAATTCCAGCAGAGCATTGTAAGAAACTCATTGATGGTTACCGGAAGCGGTTGGTCGCAGTTATTTTGGCTAAAGGTTGTGCAACCAAGCATTAGGCTGAGGGTGCCAATACTTTTGTCTGGCCCATATTTGGAGTTTTGTGTGAAATGATCAATGTTTTGCTTTTTGCTTCATTCTCTTTTGTGTTTTTTCATTTAAGACAAATTAAATGAAGATAATAATACCAAAGAATTTCTGTTTGCAATCATTTTCAGGAAGAAACAGAGTATTATCTGACAGAATTGCAGGGGTGTCAATACTTTTGGCCACAACTGTATTAAGTATTTTATGTGACATATCTCTGTGATTTAAGGGCATGAAAATTAAAAGTTGAAAAAATTTGAAATTTTCAAAACTTTCACCAAATTTCCATTTTTTATCACAAATAAAGATAAGTCATATCAAAGAAATTTTACCACTCTAGAAGCATTCCAGAGTTATTACCTCATAAAGGAACACTAGTCAGAATTGTAAAAATTGGCCTGGTCATTAACATGCAAACCACCCTTGGGGGTAAAGGGATTAATTTTACTTTAAATATGCAGGTATATAGAGATGCACTGGTTACACACGTGGTCAAAATTGTTGGTACCCGTTGTTTAATGACAGAAAAACACAATAGTCACAAAAATAACTTGAATCTGACAAAAGTAATAATAAATAAAAAAATCTATGAAAATGAACAAATGAAAGTCAGACATTGCTTTACAACTATGCTTCCACAGAATAAAAAAAAAGTATAACTCATGAAATAGACCTGGACGGAAATGATGGTACTACTGAAAATAATGTGACAAAAGGGACATGTTAAATCAAGGGGTGTCCACTAATTAGCATCACAGGTGTCTACATTCTTGGAATCAATGAGTGGGCCTGATACTCACTGTGCTGTGTGGTGACATGGTGTGTATCACACTCAACATGGACCAGAGGAAGCGAAGGAAAGAGTTGTCTCAGGAGATTAGAAAGAAAATGATAGACAAACATGTTAAAGGTAAAAGTTATAAGACCACCTACAAGCATCTTGATGTTCCTGTGACTACAGTTGCAGATATTATTCAGAAATTTAAGCTCCATGGGACTGTAGCCAACCTCCCTAGACGTGGCCGCAGGAGGAAAATTGATGACAAATCAAAGAGACGGATAATATGAATGGTAACAAAAGAGCCCAGAAAACTTCTAAACAGATTAAAGGTGAACTTCAAGCTCAAGGAACATCAGTGTCAGATTGGCTCATACAACGACGGATGGTGCAAAGTGGACTTCATGGGAGATGACCAAAGAGGACACCATTGTTGAAAGAAAAAATCATAAAACAGCCAGACTGGAATTTGCCAAACTACATGTTGACAAGCCACAAAGCTTCTGGGAGAATGTCCTATGAACAGATTGGAAACACAAATGGAACTTTTTGGCAAAACACATCAGCTCTATGTTCACAGACGGAAAAATGAAGCATATCAGGAAAAAAACCACTGTCCCTACTGTTATGTTCTGGGGCTGCTTTGCTGCATCTGGCACAGGGTGTCTAGAATCTGTGCAGGGTACAATGAAATCTCAAGACTATCAAGGGATTCTAGAGAGAAATGTGCTGCCCAGTGTCAGAAAGCTTGATCTCAGTCGTAGGTCATGGGTCTTGCAACAGGATAATGACCCAAAACACACAGCTAAAAACACCCAAGAATGGTTAAGAGGAAAACATTAGACTATTCTGAAGTGGCCTTCTATGAGCCCTGACCTAAATCCTATTGAGCATCTTTGGAAAGAGCTGAAACATGCCATCTGGAAAAGGCAACCTTCAAACACGAGACAACTAGAGTAGTTTGCTCTTGAGACGTGGGCCAAAATACCTGTTGAGATGTGCAGAAGTCTCATTGACAGTTACAGGAATTGCTTGATTGCAGTGATTGCCTCAAAAGGTTGTGCAACACAATATTAAGTTAAGGGTACCATCATTTCTGCTTAGGCCTATTTCATCTATCTATATATATATAAAAAATATATATAAAATTGAATGTATGCGTGTATGTGTGTATCACCAACCAATCAAGAAGCATCTTTCATTTCACGAGAGCTATTTAATAGATGAAAGCCGAGCTGTGATTGGTTGCTATGAGCAACAGTTTTCCCATGCCACAACACCTCAGCAAACACTGACCAGGTGGGAGAAATCTAACATCCCGGGGAACATAAGCTCCCAGCCATTGTCTGCCCCCCAGAAAGGATCAGAGAGTGCATGACAGAAATGAATCACCTCCTCCCTGCCCATATACCCATCACACATCCTCCATCCCATAGGCACATCTTCCCTCTTAAAAGCATCTCCGGTATGGAAGTTAGGGCAAATCCCTCAGCGCTCTGATTCTGACCCCAGGCTTCTATTAAAGGGATCATTGGTATGGAAGTAAGGGCAAATCCATCCAGTGCTTTGGTTTTGACCCCAGGCCTCTCTTAAAGGGATCCCCGGTATTGAAGTTAGGACCGTTCCACTCAGCGCTGTGGTTCTGACCACAGGGTCTCTTATAGGGATCATTGGTATGGAAGTTAGGGCAATTCCACTAAGTGTTCTGGTTCTGACCCCAGGCCTCTCTTAAAGGGATCCCCAGTACGGAAGTTAGGACCGTTCCACTCAGCTCTGTGGTTCTGACCCCAGGGTCTCTTAAAGGGATCATTGGTATGTAAATTAGGGCAATTCCACTAAGCGCTCTGGTCCCTCTTAAAGGGATCCCCAGTACGGAAGTGAGGGCAAATCCACTCTGCGCTTTGGTACTGACCCCAGGCCTCTCTTAAAGGGATTTCCGGTATGGAAGTTAGGGCAAATCTCTCAGCGCTCTGATTCTGACCCCAGGCGTCTGTTAAAGGGATCCCCGGTATGGAAGTTAGGGCTATTCCACTCAGCGTTCTGGTTCTGACCCCAGGTTCTCTTAAAGGGATCCCTGGTATGGAAGTCAGGGCAATTGTCATCAAATGCTCTGGTACTGACCCAAGGCTCTCTTAAAGGGATCTCCTGTATGGAAGTTAGGGCAAATCCCTCAGTGCTCTGATTCTGATCCCAGGATTCTATTAAAGGGATCACTGGTATGCAAGTCAGGGCAAATCCACTCACCGCTCTGGTTCTGATCCCAGGCTCTCTTAAAAGGATCCCCGGTATGGAAGTTAGGGCAATTCCACTCAGCGCTCTGGTTCTGACCCCAGTCTCTCTTAAAGGAATCATTGGTATGGAAGTTCGGGCAATTCCACTCAGCGCTCTGGTTCTGACCCCAGACCCCTCTTAAAGGGATCCCCGGTATGGAAGTGAGGGCAAATCCACTCTGTGCTCTGATTCTGACCCCAGGCCCCTCTTAAAGGGATCCCCGGTATGGAAGTGAGGTCAAATCCACTATGCGCTTTGGTACTGACCCCAGGCCTCTCTTAAAGGGATCTCTGGAATGGAAGTTAGGGTAAATCTCTCAGTGCTCTGATTCTCACCCCAGGCTTCTATTAAAGGGATCATTGGTATGGAAGTCAGGGCAAATCCACTCAGCACTCTGATTCTGATGCCAGGCCTCTCTTAAAAGGATCGCCGGTATTTAAGTTAGGACCGCTCCAGTCAGCGCTCTGGTTCTGACCCCAGGCTGACGGGATGATGTGGGATATTAGGGGTAGTAGTCCAGTGGCTCTGGCTGATGGAATGATGTCTGATATTAGGAGTAGTAGTCCGGTGGCTCTGGCTGACGGGATGATGTGGGATATTGGTTGTAGTAGTCTGGCAGCTGTGACGGGATGATGTGGGATATTAGTGGTAGTTGTCCAGTGGCTCTGGCTGATGGGATGATGTGGGATATTAGGGGTAGTAGTCCGGCGGCTTTGATGGGATGATGTGTGATATTAGGGGTTGCAGTCCGGTGGCTCTGACGGGATGATGTGGGATATTAGTGGTAGTAGTCTGGCAGCTGTGACGGGATGATGTGGGATATTAGTGGTAGTTGTCCAGTGGCTCTGGCTGATGGGATGATGTGGGATATTAGGGGTAGTAGTCCGGTGGCTTTGATGGGATGATGTGTGATATTAGGGGTTGCAGTCCGGTGGCTCTGACGGGATGATGTGGGATATTAGTGGTAGTATTCCGGTGGCTCTGGCTGACGGGACAATGTGGGATATTAGGGGTAGTAGTCCGGTGGCTCTGGCTGACGGGATGATGTGGGATATTAGGGGTAGGAGTCCGGTAGCTCTGGCTGACGGGATGATGTCTGATATTAGGAGTAGTAGTCCGGTGGCTCTGGCTGATGGGATGATGTGGGATATTGGTTGTAGTAGTCCGGTGGCTCTGATGGAATGATGTGGGATATTAGTGGTAGTAGTCCAGTGGCTCTGACTGGATGTTGTGGGATATTAGTGGTAATAGTCTGGCAGCTGTGATGGGATGATGTGGGATATTAGTGGTAGCTTACCGGTGGCTCTGGCTGATGGGATGATGTGGGATATTAGGGGTAGTAGTCTGGTGGCTCTGACGGGATGATGTGGGATATTAGTGGTAGTATTCCGGTGGCTCTGGCTGACGGGATGATGTGGGATATTAGGGGTAGTAGTCCGGTGGCTCTGGCTGATGGGATGATGTGGGATATTAGGGGTAGTAGTACGGTGGCTCTGGCTGATGGGACGATGTTGGATATTAGGGGTAGTAGTCCGGTAGCTCTGACTGACGGGATGATGTGGGATATTAGTGGTAGTAGTCTGGTGGTTCTGACGGAATGATGTGGGATATTAGTGGTAGTAGTCCGGTGGCTGTGACAGGATGATGTGGGATATTAGTGGTATTTGTCCAGTGGCTCTGGCTGATGGGACGATGTGGGATATTAGTGGTAGTAGTCCAGTAGCTCTGGCTGATGGGATAATGTGGGAAATTATACTAAATGTGGCTATGCTGAGTGGGCGGGGCTCTACACTCAGCTTTATATATATAGATATAATCATTATAATTTGTTATAACTAACCGTAGTTAGTTACTATGCCCAGTGAGGTATATTTTTTAAAAAATTCTGTGGAAGCATGGTTGAAAAGCAATGTCTGACTTTCATCTGTTCATTTTCATAGATTTTTTTATTTATTATTAGTTTTGTCAGATACAAGTTATTTCTGTCACCATTGTGGGTCTTTCTGTCATTAAATGAGGGGTACCAACAATTTTGACCACGTGTGTATATAGAAATGTGTCTCTATATACTACTACAATGTACTTGTAAAGACAAAGAATACACTTAAAATTCTTCTATACTTGGCAGTGCAACCTGTGGCTCACAGTTAGGGTATGTGCACACGCTGTGAATTCTCCTGCGTTTCCGACGCATTTTTGGCTTTGCGGAAACGCAGCAGATTTTGCTGCGTTGTACAGTACCTTTATTTCCTATGGAAATAAAAAAACGCTGTGCACATGCTGCGGGTTTTTCCGCGCAGTTTTGCTGTGGTTTACAATCCGCAGCATGTCAATTCTTTTGTGCAGAAACGCTGCGGTTTCACACCTCTTCTATTATGAGGTGTAAAACCGCAGGGCAAAACCGCAGGCAAAACCGCAGATAAACCGCAGGACTTGGATTTATCTGCGGTTTTCACTACAAAATCCGCAGAGCCAAAAAACTCCGTGTGCACATACCCTTAAAGCTGCTGCTAGCTGTGCTAGCAGATGTGAGTTGGAATTCCAGGCTTCAAAAAGTGAAAAATTGATTGAATGAAGGTCTGTATGTTCAGTATGTAATGATACCAGCTCCTCACACAGTATGAAAGGAGTAGCTGAACAATCACAGCAGCGTCCTCTCCTCTGTAACACATGCAATAATCCTGCATGATAAAGAGACATTGTAGAGAGAGTGGAAGTCTGGAAATAATGTGGGAATTCACAACCAATTCGGGACTGTCCTGTTGGACATAGGACTGGTGGAAGCTATGGACTAGTGTGCCTCCGCTACATCACTCTCTGGTTTCAATTTCTGCCTCCACAGATTGTTCCTTTAAAGGGAATCTGTCACCTATTTTTTCAACTATAAGCTGCTGCCACCGCAGCATTCTATAATGTCGCGGTCCCGTCCGGCGCTGTTGAGGGCAGAGCCGGTTATTAGGGCAGAGCAGAGTACTGCAGTGCGCAGGCGCCGGGAAAGGTCAGAGAGGTCCAGCGCCTGCGCACTGCAGTACTCTGCTTTGCCCTCAACAGGGCAGAGCAGTGTGGTTGCGCCGAAGACGCGACAGGAAGCAAAGAAGAGAACGTCATCGCTAGAAGATGGGAGGCGCCAGACCGGACCGCGACACCCATCGGACCCGGACTGGACCCCCGGGTGAGTATAATATAACTCGTTTTTCTTCTCTTTCAGGTTACATGGGGGGGGCTTATCTACAGAATTACAGAATGCTGTAGATAAGCCCCTGATGGCAGTGGCAGCAGCTTATAATCTAAATAATAGGTGACAGATTCCCTTTAATTATTATCAGTGTTTTAATTGTAGCCCGTGCACTTTGGTGGTTATTAGGGGTAAAAGCTAACTGAAAAATTGGGATTAATAATTTCGCCTCAGGCTACTGAAAATTTTGATAGAGGTTAGTCAAGATGCTTGTTGATCAATCTATGCAACAAGTTTATAGTATGTGTTTAATTACTGCTTCTTACAATTTCTGTTTTTCAATAATACATTTTTATGACTGTGGTTGAGTGATGTTTAAAGGGGTTGTCCAGGCTTGGGGCTCAAGTCTGCAGTCACTCTATGTGACTGCAGACTTGTGAATCTTCACAGCACGCACAGTGCACACTGTCAGGATTCTCTGGTGCTGGTGCCGGGAGCAGGTGGTCATGCGACCGTATGTCTGCGATTTACAAACTTTTGGTGACATAAAAAAAATCACAAATACACATATTAGGTATCGCCGAGTTCAGAATCGCCCGATCTATCAATAAAAAAAAGGATTAACCCTATTGCAAAACGGCGTAGCGGGAAAAAAATTGAAATGCCAGAATTACGTTTTTTTGGTCACAGCGACATTGCATTAAAATGCAATAACGGGCGATCAAAAGATCGTATCTGCACATAATTGGTATCTTTAAAAATTTCAGCTCAGTGCGCAAAAAATAAGCTCTCACCCAACCCCAGATCACGAAAAATTGAAACGCTACCGGTATCGGAAAATGGTGCAAAATTTTTTTTTTTTAGCAAACTTTGGAATTTTTTTTCACCAATTACATAAAAAGAACCTAGACATATTTGGTGTCTATGAACTCGTAATGACCCGGAGAATCATAATAGCAGGTCACTTTTAGCATTTAGTGAACCTAGCAAAAAAGCCAAACAAAAAACCAATGTGAGATTGCACTTTTTTTTGCAATTTCACAGCACTTGGAACTTTTTTCCCATTTTCGAGTACATGACATGCTAAAACCAATGATGTCGTTCAAAAGTACAACTCGTCCCACAAAAAATAAGCCCTCACATGGCTATATTGATGGAAAAATAGAAAAGTTATGGCTCTGGGAAGAAGGGGAGTGAAAAACGAAAGCGTAAAAGGAAAATACCTCCGGGACTTAAGGGGTTAAAAACAGGCAGTGAAATGTCTACTTCACAAAAAGAATCCGCTGTGATCCCTTACTGTAATTGCTGTATACTCTTTTGCTTCCTTCCCTGCCCAGGAGACTTGGTATGATCACACCATGATCCTGTACGGTCAGACAGCAATTACACAGCAGGGACCCATTTATAAGATTATCTCAGCACACAAAAGAGCAGGGGTCTACTGCTATGGGCAGACCTGTACAAATTCTTCAAATTTAGTCAGTTTAACCAGCAGGAAGAGAAATATGCATAACACAAAACTTTTAATCATATATATTAAGTATCTTTGAAAAATTCATATACATATAAACCACCAGATTAAACATATAAAGTGCAAGTGCTCAAAGCAACGAGTGATCATAAAAAAGGTTAGGTCTCACCAGTATTGCAAGATGAATCTGAATCATAGACGCAGTAGGGATCCGAGCCAATCGTCTCGGGGATTTAAACTGTTATACCCTATCATGCCCCATGTGTTGCTCCTGCCCTGATAAGGGCAGGACTCAAGTATGGTACTGTCTAAATGAACCCCAAAGCCAATTGTGTCCTTCCCTATGCATTTCTTCCTCTGTTCAGAGGATTCATCAAGGGAATGTGAACTGCAGGGGTAAAGAAGTTATAGGGAAAAATAACTAGTGAGCTCTGGTTGTTTTGAGCACTTGCACTTTATATGTGTAATCTTGTGGTCTATATGTATACGAACTTTACCAAGATATTTTACATTTATGATTAAAAGTTCTGTTTTATGTATATTTGTTTCTCTTCTGGTTAAATTATGTCAGCACAGGAACTTTTTTAATCATTTCCTATTGTGGACTGTATTTTCATTCCAACATCTAGTGAATAAAATGAACTTTTGTTTGTGGGAAACCCTCATAAACACCTTGACTGTGTTATTCTGCCTGTTGCTACTGTCATCTGCATACTCTATACTGTACATATTAATCTTGGTCATCGCCGATTGTGGGAACAGAGAATTTAGCATGGCAAGATCATGGAACTAGATGAGCTGTTGTGAGTTCATTGAATCCTACAATAAAAGTCGTTAGAGGCAGTTTTATCCGTATCATCCGGTTGTTTGCAGAGAAGATAACTGTTCCCGATTTGTATCTTTTATGTCTATATATTACATTTTAAATCATGACTATATTACTTTATTAAGCCATTTTTAATGGCTTTACTTTCCACATAGGCCTGAGTCATCTGTAGTTAATTCGGCATCACACCCTTCAAGTCTTTGGCATAAAATCTACAGTTGTCTTCATGTTTATAATTATATTTTATATTCTTACTATATTTTCCCAGTGGGTTAAAAATCATAGTCACGCCAATACTTGACAAGGGGATAAGCCAGTTAAGTGCAGTAAAAACTATCTGTAGGGGTGGAACATTTTGGCACTCAGTCACCGCCCAAGGGCTCAGGGTGAAAAGGTTCTGTAGCATTTAAGTCTGATTATAGATTAGTTAAAGCTTAGGTGCAAAGATAAATGTTGTGATGTGGTGACCTGCATTAAGTGTATTTTAGCTATAGTGTATTCATGGTAAGGCTCATATGAGTATTATTTCTCAAGAGTCCAAACATGTTTAAATCAGGATTACCTCCATATAAAGATGCAAAATTGTAAGAATCTTGAAAAATTGCATCAAATGGAACCTGCTCATGCTGTTCAAACCGCAGTTAGCATAAATCAGAGCGTGGCTGCACCTTGGCAGCCAAGTGTACAGGGTGGGCTATTTATATGGATACACCTAAATAAAATGGGAATGGTTGGTGATATCAACTTCCTGTTTGTGGCACATTAGTATATGGGAGGGGGAAAACTTTTCAAGATGGATGGTGACCATGGTGGCCATTTTGAAATCGGCCATTTTGGATCCAACTTTATTTTTTCCAATAGGAAGAGGGTCATGTGACTCATCAAACTTACTGGGAATTTCAAAGGAAAAACAACAATGTACTTGGTTTTAACGCAACTTTATTCTTTCATGAGTTATTTACAAGTTTATGACCACTTATAAAATGTGTTCAAAGTGCTGCCGATTGTGTTGGATTGCCAATGCAAACCTTTTCTCCCACTCTTGACACACTGATAGCAACACTGCAGAAGAAATGCTAGCACAGGCTTCCAGTATCCGTTGTTTCAGATGCTGCACATTTTGTATCTTCACAGCATAGACAATTTCCTTCAGATGACCCCAAACATAAAAGTCTAAGGGGGTCAGATTGGGAGACCTTGGTGGCCATTCAACTGGCCCATGACGAGCAATCCACTTTCCAGGAAACTGTTCATATAGGAATGCTCGGACCTGACACCCATAATGTGGTGGTGCACCATCATGTAGGTGCATCATTTGGCTTTTTGAATGTAAAATTTCCTGGAATCATTAGTGAATGTCATGTCCCAATTGGAGAGCCCCTGATGGGCCTAAACAATGCAAACCTCCCATATGTGACCCAATTTTGGAAACTAGACCCCTCAAGGAATGTATTTAGATCTGTGGTGAGCACCTTTAAACCCTCAAGGTGCTTCACAGAATTTATAACTTGGAGCCGTGAACATAATAAAATCACATTTTCCCCACAAAAATGTTATTTTATCCCCAGATTTGACATTTTCACACAAGAAGTGGGTAAAAATGGCACCACAATTTGTCCCACAATTTCTACTGAACATGCCAATACCTCATGTGTGACTATACAGCGCTACTTAGCCATATGGAGAGACTAGGAAAGCAGGGCTGCTACTAGGAAATTCGGGTCCCATACTAGCAAAATTTTGGGGGTCCCCTTGAGACTCCGTCCAGGCTCTACCCCTCAAACTGTCCACAGCCCCACCGCTCTCTCTTGGAAAAACTCCACTTTTCACCAATCCCACATTAACAGTTCCCATCACTAGATCACACATACAGCCAGCACTTTTTGTTTTGGCCAAAAGATTTTTTAAGCCGCCACCATGACAAGGTAGACTCTTTTCGCCGAGCTCTACCCTACTCAATCCTAGTAATCATTTGTTAAAATATCTAATACAATTTAGGTATATTTTTATTTATTTTTCAATTTTTAAAATGACCGATAATATCACATACAAGGGACAAAAACCACCACACCATGACCAGATCACATTTTACCACCACATGATGACTCATAATACCATATACAAGGAACAAATACCACCAAACCATGTCCAGACCACATATTACCACCACTTAGTCACCAAATAATAGCACATACAAGGAACAAATACCACTACACCATGACCAGACCACATATTACCACATATAGTGATCAAATAATAGCATATACAAGGAAGAAATACTGCCACACCATGGCTGGATAACATATTACCGCCACATAGTGACTGAATACTACAATACTGATCATTAAGAAGAAAACACAGTACTAATGTTAGGTTTTGTGGATCGCACTAAATATAAATTATGATGAAGTGCGATTGCAACCCGGGGCCAACCGTGCAGTGATGTTAAGCCACAGCTAGTGAACAATGGCAGAGAGGAGCTACAAGAAAGCACTTTAATCACACTGAGTTAAATGTCACCCAGTGTGAATAGAGCTTAGAGTAACTAGCTCTGTTACTCCACAAGCGGTAGTGCACAACAGAACTCTAAGAGCTGTATCCTGTTAAACAAAACAGAAGTAGAGCAATCATGATGCTAGTTGGAGTCCCTACAGCTTAACCCCCCCAGGGAAGTCTAGGCTGGAGGTTGTGCATGCTCTAACACTCAGCTGTGCTAACCGCAAACAAGACTCAGAGTCAGATGCTAAGCCAAGCGGGAGTTCCCGATGTCTGAGACCAAGATCTTTGCTGAGTAGCCTCCACTGTGGCCGGAGCAGAATGGGAGACCGCAGAGGCAGACAAGGATTGGGATCTACCCTGTGCAGTGGGAAAATCCTGGCGCCTATCAACTAATATCACCATAAGTGCCATTATACACAGAAGATCTGTACTTAGTATGCAGTGTCTGTGCACAGGTAATACAGTGATTACCAGTGACATTATACACAGGAGCTCTGTATATATTGTACAGGTTATACAGTGATCAATGACATTATACACAGGAGCTCTGTATATAGTGTCAGTGTAAAGATAATACCGTGATAACTAGTGACATTGTACACAGGACCTCTGTATATAGTATACAGTGTTTAGTGTTAGTGTACAGGTAACACACTGACTCATCAGTGAAGTCCTTCATCTTTGCTTTTCATCTTCATCCAGAACAGACCGCCATCACTTCTTCCAGCCAGGGCTCTTCTCTGCAGGAAATAACACAGTAATCTAGAGCACCACTTGCAGAACACATTACTTAACTTTTTTTCCAACTCCTAAACTACACCAGATGAAGAAAAAAAAGCAACATAGTGTTGCTTTGCACAGTAACAGGACCGCCCCCCATTTAAAACAGTATCCTCAAAAAATAAAATAAATTCTGTCCCGTGATCCTGCCCCATCTGTCCCATGATCCTGCCCAATCTGTCCCTTGATCCTACACCATCTGCCCTGTGATCCTGCCCCATCTGTCTCCATTGTATCCATCCTGCCCATGATACTGCACCATGTGTCTTCATCCTGCCCCATTCTCCATCCTGCACAATGATCATACCCATCTGTCTCCATCCTGCCCCATGATCCTGCTCCATCTGTCTCCATCCTGCCCCATGATCCTGCCCCATGATTCTACCCCATCTGTCTCTATCCTGCCCTGTTATGAATGAGTCACCGTAGGAGGCAAAAGCAGAAATACAAGCTAAGTCCAGAAAACCAGAGAAGTTGGGAACTATCAGATTGCAGACCCCTGAACCTATCAACACAACTAGCAGTAGCCGTGGGGGGTTCCTACGATGCCCTAGACCCCTCGATCACAGCCGGAGAATTAAATAGGCCTAAAGAAAGAAAGGGGAAATCTAAACTGCCCCAGAGCAGACCCCAAAGCAATAGGCAGCCCCCAACATATAATGACGGTGAAGCAAGATGAAAACACTAACACAGACAGAAAGATAGACTGAGCAAAGACGGGGCCCAAAACTACCTAGATAGGAAAGGACAGGAAGGCTGCTGTCTGCAATCTGCCAAAACCCTATCAAAGACATAAGCCAACAAGCTGATATGAAAAAGGCCCTGAAGCAGCTAGGCTTCAAAAACTAAATCAGCACTCAGGTATTTTCAGAAGACAGAGCTAAAGGAATTCAGCACACCCCAGCAGGGAATGGCAGAAATCCAGAAAAACAAAGCAAAACAAAGTCAAAGCACCAATGCAAAAGGCAGAGCAGCAAACTTAGCTTTAGAGGAGCAGGAATTCAGACTGGTCTCCAAGGATCCCACAGAGAAATCACCCGCAGGGCAGAAGGGCGTCGGCAGCCTTATATCCAGTCAGTAACTCCACTCAGCCAGTCATCATCATCAGCCTCAGGTGTTTGATAATCAGGCTCACTACCTTTCTTCACCAGAAGAGGGAGTTCCTCGGGCCTCAGTAATGAAGGGGAAAATGAACTCACAACAGTACCTCCCCCTTGAGGAGGGGTCACCGAACCCTCAACTACGCCACCAGGGCGATCAGGGTGAGCCCGATGAAAGGCACACACCAATCTTTTGGCATGAATATCAGAGGCAGAGACCCAGGAATTATCCTCCTGACCATAACCCTTCCACTTAACCAAATACTGGAGTCTCCGTCTAGCCAGACGGGAATCCAGTACTTTCTCTACCTCATATTCCATGTTACCTTCAACCAATACAGGGTCTGGAGGTGCCACCCCCGGAACAACAGGTTCAACAAACCTCTTCAACAAAGATTTATGGAACACATTATGGATTTTAAATGTGACAGGAAGAGCCAAACGAAAAGAGACCGGATAAATAATCTCCACAATCTTGTAAGGTCCAATAAATCTAGGCTTAAACTTAGGAGAAGCCACCTTCATAGCAATATTTTTTGATGATAACCACACCATATCACCAACCTTAAACTGGGGACCAATGGTCCTATGTCGGTTGGAAAACCGCTGGGCCTTTTCCTGGGAGAGAGATAACTTATCCACCACTTGGTCCCAGATCTGGTGCATTCTCTCCACCACAGTGTCAACACCTGGGCAGGCAAAGGGCTCCACCTGCCCTGAAGAAAATCGAAGATGAAACCCAAAGTTACAAAAAAAAGGTGACATCAAAGTGGCAGAACTAGCTCTATTATTTAAAGCAAATTCGGCCAAGGGCAAAAATGAAACCCAATCATCCTGATCAGCAGAAATAAAACATCTCAAATATGACTCCAAGGTCTGGTTTGTTCTCTCTGTCTGCCCATTGGTCTGAGGGTGAAAAGCAGAGGAGAAGGACAACTGAATTCCCAGCCTGGAACAGAAAGTTCTCCAAAATCTAGACACAAACTGGACTCCTCTGTCAGATACAATGTTCTCAGGAATCCCGTGCAAACGAACCACCTGTTGTAAAAACAGGGGCACCAATTCAGAGGAAGACGGCAACTTAGGGAGTGGTACAAGATGAACCATCTTAGAGAACCTATCACAAATCACCCAAATAACAGTCATCCTTTGAGAGACAGGCATATCAGAGATGAAATCCATTGAAATATGGGTCCATGGCCTCTTGGGGACAGGCAAAGGCATCAACAACCCACTAGAGCGAGAACACGATTTAGACCAGGAGCACGTCCCACAGGACTGCACAAAATTCCTGACATCACGAGACAAGGAGGGCCACCAAAAAAACCGACTCACCAGATCTCTAGTACCAAAAATACCTGGATGACCAGCCAAAGCAGAGCAATGAACTTCAGACATCACTCTCTTCTTCCACTGGTCAGGAACATACAACTTTCCACTGGGACAACGCTCAGGTTTGTCCTCCTGGAACTCTTCCAGAGCACGTCTCAAATCGGGCGAGATGGCAGAAAGAACTACCCCTTCGCCTAAGATGGTAGCAGGCTTGCTCACCACAGGAGAATCAGCAAAGAAGCTCCTAGAGAGGGCGTCTGCCTTGACATTCTTCGTTCCAGGAAGAAAAGAAACCACAAAATCAAAACGTGTAAAAAACAAGGCCCACCTAGTCTGTCTACGGTTCAAGCGCTTAGCCGACTCTAGGTATATCAAATTCTTGTGGTCAGTGAGGACCATGACTTGATGCTTAGCTCCCTCCAACCAATGTCTCCACTCCTCAAATGCCCATTTCATGGCCAACAGTTCCCTATTCCCCACATCATAGTTACATTCAGATGGAGAGAACTTTCGGGAAAAGAAAGCACAGGGATTCATTTTAGATGTTACAGGATCCTTTTGGGACAAAACAGCTCCTGCACCAATCTCAGAAGCATCCACCTCTACCTGGAATGGAAGTGAGACATCAGGTTGCCGCAAAACCGGGGCGGAGGTGAATCTTCGCTTCAGCTCCTGAAAGGAAGAAACAGCCTCCGGAGACCAATTTAACACATCAGCACCCTTCTTAGTCAAATCAGTCAATGGCTGGGCAATACTAGAAAATTTTGCTATAAATTTCCGATAAAAATTAGCAAAACCCAAAAACTTCAGGAGGGCCTTCAAAGAAGTGGGCTGAACCCAATCGTAAATGGCCTGTACCTTGGCCGGGTCCATTTCAATAGTTGACGGGGACAAAATAAATCCCAAAAAAGAAATCCTTTGTACTCCAAAAAGGCATTTAGATCCTTTGACATACAGGGAATTCTCCCTCAAGATCCGGAACACAGTCCGAATATGTTCCACATGAGAATCCCAATCCTTGGAGAAGATCAAAATATCATCCAGATAGATAATCAAAAATGTATCGACAAAATCTCGGAAAATATCGTTCATGAAGCACTGGAAGACAGAAGGGGCATAAGTGAGCCCAAAAGGCATCACCAGGTACTCAAAATGTCCCTCCGGAGTATTAAACGCCGTCTTCCATTCATCCCCATGCTTAATGCGAATAAGATTATACGCCCCCCTGAGGTCAAGCTTGGTAAACCAGCAAGCACCTTTAACTCTGGAGAATAGATCAGAAATCAGGGGTAACGGATACTGATATTTAACAGTAATTTTGTTGAGGGCACGATAATCAATACAAGGTCTTAATGATCCATCCTTTTTGGCTACAAAAAAAAACCCGGCACCTAAGGGTGAAGAGGATGGTCTAATATGACCCTTCTCCGACGCCTCCTTAATATAGGATCGCATAGCCTCGTGCTCGGGTACAGATAAATTGAAGAGCCGACCCTTGGGAAATTTACACCCCGGGCTCAGTTCAATTGCACAGTCATAACTCCTATGAGGAGGCAGAGACGCAGACTCATTCTCACTAAATACATCATAAAAGTCCGCCAAATAATCAGGAACATCATGCGACTGAGGAGAGGTGGAAAACACCGGTGCCTCACTAAAGGCACACCGACAGCCCCAACTCACCACAGACACAGATTTCCAATCCAAAACTGGATTATGATTTTGTAACCAGGGAAACCCCAGAACAATAGTATCATGCAGATTATGCAACACCAAAAATCTGCAATTTTCTTGATGGTCTGGGGCTACCCGCATTACCACCTGGGTCCAAAACTGAGGTTTATTTTTAGCCAAAGGAGTAGCATCAATCCCCCTCAAAGGGATAGGCGTCTGCAGAGGTGTCATCGGAAATCCACAACGTTTAGCAAAATCCAAGTCCATTAGGTTTAGAGCTGCTCCCGAATCCACAAAAGCCTTGGCGGAAAATGTGGACAGGGAGCAGATCAGAGTAATAGCCAGAAGAAACTTAGGTTGAACACCCCCAACAGAAAACGTGTGTGCAAAGCGTTTCTCTCGTTTAGGACAGACAGAAATAATATGCGAGGCATCTCCACAGAAAAAACACAACTTATTACGCCTTCTGAACTCCTGACGCTGCTCTCTGGAAAAAACTCTATCACATTGCATTGGTTCAGACATTTGTTCAACAGGTGGCAACACCTCTCGTGCAGCTTTGCGTTCGCGCAAACGCCGATCAACCTGAATGGCTAATGACATAGAATCGTCAAGACCAGAGGGAACAGGAAATCCCACCATAGTATCTTTTACGGCTTCTGACAACCCCTTCAGAAAGAGAGCAGCCAAGGCATTATCATTCCAGGTAGTAAGTACTGCCCACTTTCGGAATTTTTGACAGTACAATTCTGCAGAATCACAACCCTGGTTCAATGCCAGCAGGGTCTTTTCAGCCTGATCAATGGCATTAGGTTCGTCATACAACAACCCCAAGGCCTGAAAAAATGCGTTCACATTAGTCAGAATAGGATCATCTGGTTTCAAAGAAAATGCCCAATCCTGGGGATCGCCACGCAGCAAAGAGATGACAATTTTAACCTGCTGCGCCGAGCTCCCTGACGAGTTAGGCTTCAAGGCAAAAAATAATTTACAATTATTTTTGAAATTCAAAAATTTAGACCGATCCCCAAAAAATACATCAGGTGTATCTTTGGTTCAGCAGCATGTGAATGAGCAAGGTAGGTGGAAATTCCCAGCACTTCCACAGCGAGCTGCTCCACACGATCAGACAATTGCTTTATCTCCATTGAGAGAAAAAAAAATTCCCCCTACGGCCTCAGAAATATAGAGGAAAAAATATACACACTTTTTTTTTTTTTTTTACTATTCTTTCCTGCTATTGAGTACCCTAGGATCTGCGGTATGGCGGGTGATTCTGTTATGAATGAGTCACCGTAGGAGGCAAAAGCAGAAATACAAGCTAAGCCCAGAAAACCAGAGAAGTTGGCAACTATCAGATTGCAGACCCCTAAACCTATCAACACAACTAGCAGTAGCCGTGGGGGGTTCCTACGATGCCCTAGACCCCTCGATCACAGCTGGAGAATTAAATAGGCCTAAAGAAAGAAAGGGGAAATCTAAACTGCCCCAGAGCAGACCCCAAAGCAATAGGCAGCCCCCAACATATAATGACGGTGAAGCAAGATGAAAACACTAACACAGACAGAAAGATAGACTGAGCAAAGACGGGGCCCAAAACTACCTAGATAGGAAAGGACAGGAAGGCTGCTGTCTGCAATCTGCCAAAACCCTATCAAAGACACAAGCCAACAAGCTGATATGAAAAAGGCCCTGAAGCAGCTAGGCTTCAAAAACTAAATCAGCACTCAGGTATTTTCAGAAGACAGAGCTAAAGGAATTCAGCACACCCCAGCAGGGAATGGCAGAAATCCAGAAAAACAAAGCAAAACAAAGTCAAAGAACCAATGCAAAAGGCAGAGCAGCAAACTTAGCTTTAGAGGAGCAGGAATTCAGACTGGTCTCCAAGGATCCCAAAGAGAAATCACCCGCAGGGCAGAAGGGCGTCGGCAGCCTTATATCCAGTCAGCAACTCCACTCAGCCAGTCATCATCATCAGCCTCAGGTGTTTGATAATCAGGCTCACTACCTTTCTTCACCAGAAGAGGGAGTTCCTCAGGCCTCAGTAATGAAGGGGAAAATGAACTCACAACACTGCCCCCTGTGTCTCTTTCCTGCCCCCTGTGTCTCCATTCTTCCTCCTGAGTCTCCATTCTTCCCCCTGTGTCTCCATTTTCCCCTTTGTGTCTCCATCCTGCTCCCGTGTCTCCCATCCTGCCCCTGTGTCTCCCATTCTGCCTCCGTGTCTCCCATCCTGCCCCCGTGCCGCTTTCAATAAAAATAAAAACCTTTCTCCTTACCTGGCCCAGCTCCTGTGGCAATGCTCCCTCCATGCAGCTCAAGTGTGCACTCGCCGGCGAACGACAATGATGTCATACGCTAGTGACATGCGTGCTGACGTCAGCTGCCAGCCTCCGATTGGCTGGCGCTTTTAACTATTGCCATGAAGGCCCGCACAGCAGTAGAGTTTAACTGAACCTGTGTCTTGGATGCAGGTTCAGTTTCTGCACCAGCAGAATCCTGCCACTAGGGCCCGGTGAGCAGATGAGATGTGGCCCAATGCGGGCTTCCTCTGTTCATCGGGCCCCATACGCCAGTGAGGGCAGTAATGCCCTGATGGCGGCCCTGCTATGGAGGAACGGAGTGCTATTTGCCTTCTGGAGCGCTGATTTTCCTAGGACAGTTTGTGGACTCCACATACAGAGCCCCTAATTGCTAGAAGAGCAGAATCCTCCACAAGTGGTCCTATTTTGGAAATTATACTCTTTTGGGAATTTATCCACAGGTGTAGTACTGATTTTGACTCCATGGGTATTTTCAAGAAACAAGCAGCAATGAATGCTGCAGTATGAAAATTGCAAACTGCCGTTGTAGTGACCAGTACATTGCAGTCAGCAGTACATTATGCCCAGCCCGTGCCCCTGGAGACGTGCAGTTAGGTGGGCTCTCACTGCTTCAGAAATGCCAAGCATATGGATCCTATATGTGGTTTAGGTACACTGTGGGGCTTAGAAGGGAGGGGGCATTTTGATTTGGGAGTGGAGAATTTGCTGAATTTGTTTTGGTGGGTGAGGAGCGGTTTAGCTTTTCCAGAGCCTTTGTACTATCAGTGATGTGGAAGCCCCATATATTTCTGTTGACAGATGACAGACCTGAGTGGGGACATGCTTTTTTTGAAGATTGTGTTGAAGCTTTTATTGGGAACATAACGTTTGGGATCACATTTATCCGGCGCTCTACTCTGAGCACTTACTTTGGGGATTCCATCTAAATCTCTTTGTGATGTGATTCAGATGAAAACCCTGAGGGATCCATTACACTATAATGAAGCAGCAGAGTAACTCTGGACTCCGTCTGGCCTCTGTTCAGCGGCTGCTTTCTTTTCAAAAGGGCACAAAACTGTGGCCAATGGCACTTTTATGCAATCCTAAAAAGATGGACACCGACGGATCACAGGTCAGATGGTGTCCGCAGTGCCTCCATCTGCCTCATTATAGGGAATCTTCCATCGAATGCTCCATCTGAATCACGAATTTCAAAGATTTACACAGAAACCCTGGTGTAAGAGCTCAACTTAGAGAACAGGATAAATGCGCTCCGAGCCTCAGGGCAGAGACACACTGACGAATTTTTCATCCGAGAATCGGATCGTAAAACTTGCCCTGGCCGCCACCTCTCCTGACCTGAACTTGACAGCTGCATAGTAATCCATCACGCTGTCATGCTCAGGTCAGGAGAGGTGCCGGCCAGGGCAAGTTTTACGATCCGATTCGCCAGTGTGTCTCTGCCCTTACTGCGATTTTTGGGAGGCAGAATGAAAAAATCAACAGCAGTTGTAGAATTGTTTTCATTTATTTTTTATACTATTCCTTTTGCGGTACAAGTGATTAGGCAACTTTGTTCTTCGGGTCGGTGCGATTACAGCAATACCAGATTTAAAGTATATTGGGTTTTTTATGTTAGACGGCTGACACACACTAAGGCTATGTGCACACGTGCGGAATTGTCACGGAAATATCCATAGCAATTCCGCAACTCCCTGCCGCAGAAAATTCGTGGGAAATATGCATGCAGAATTCCCTCGAAAAACTAGTGTTTTCGCTTGGAAAACTGATTGACAGGTTGGTCACACTTGTCAAGCATAGTATTTGACAAGTGTGACCAACTTTTTACTATTGAGGCTGCCTATGCAGCATCAGTAGTAAAAGATAATGTAAAAACTGATAAAAAATACAAAATCGTTATATTCTCACCTTCCGGTGGCCCCTGCAGTGTTCCCAGACCTCAGCGATGCTCCCGGCAAGTCCCGTTCCCAGCGATGCCTTGCGACAATGACCCCAGATGACGTAGCATCACGTGAGACCGCTACGTCATCACAGGTCATTGTCGCAAGGCATCACTGGGAGCGGGACTTGCCATGAGAGTCGCTGAGGCCTGGGAATGCTGCGGGGGCCGCCGTAAGGTGAGAATATCACAATTTTTTATTTTAATTCTTTTTTTAACAGGGATATGGTACCCAGGGCCTGGAGGAGAGTCAAGAATGAGTATGCTGCTTATTTTTCCGTGATGCAATTCTGCCACGGAAAAATACGCAGCATTAGCACAGCATTGCGGAATTCCATTGAATGCAATGGGTTGCTTTTTGTTTGCTGTTTCATGGCGAAAAAATGCTTCAAAATGCATAAAATCTGCATAGTGTGCACATAGCCTAAAAGACGCTTTTTATTGCAAAAGCAAGTTATGTGGGGGTTTGTTTTTTGCGGGACAAGTTGACGTTTTTATTGGTACAATTTTCAGACACATGACATTTTTTGAACAAAAACCAGCAATTCAGGATTTTTTTTGGGGGGGAGATTTCATTCTGTGTGTGGTAAAATTGATAAGGCAGTTTTATTCTTCGGGTCAGTATGATTACAGTGATACCTCATTTATATTTTTTTTATGTTTTGGCACGTTTATACAATAAAAACTATTTTATAGAAAAAATAATTATTTTTGCATCGCTTTATTCGGAGAGCAATAACCTTTTTATTTTTCCTCTGATGGAGCTGTATGGCAACCTATTATTTTGCAGGTCAAAATGGCATTTTCAGCGGTACTATGTTTATTTATATCCTTCTTTTTGATCGCGTTTATTCCAGTTTTTGTTCAGCGGCATTATGATAAAGGATTGTTTTTTGCCTTGTTTTTTATTTATTTTTTCATGGTGTTCATTAAAGGTGTTCATTAAAGGGATTAACTAGTGGGACAGTTTTAATAGGTCAGGTCGTTCCAGATGCTGCGATACCAAATATGTGTATTCTTTTTCCATACAAATTTTATTTATGGGTGTGGGGCAATATCTTTTGACTTTTATATTATTTTTTTTATTTAAAAAAATATTTTTACAATTATTTAACTTTTTTTTTTACTTTTTTTTAAAAAACTTTTTTACTTTGCCCCACTATAGGACTATCATTTTTTGCAGGTTGATCGCTCGTATAGCATGGGGAGGCAGCAGCATCACCATACTATGCAAAATGTCAGCGCTGCACTGACAGATAAAGTTGCTGATCATGCTCTGAGCTTGATGTAGCTACTTTACTAGCTCTGGTGACCTAGATATTGTCATGTCGGCATCGGGTCACCATGGCAACGATTGGGACCCCGCATCACACCGTGGGGTCTTCGATCCAAGGGCAGAGGGGCTTTCATCCTTCTACCTGCTCCCGGAATGCTGCGCTCACGTTCGATCGCAGCATTTAGGGAGTTAAAGTGCCAGGAGCAATGTAGGATCACTCCTGACTAGTGATGAATGAGTATACTCATCACTCGA
This sequence comes from Dendrobates tinctorius, assembly GCF_039654945.1. Classification (NCBI taxonomy): domain Eukaryota; kingdom Metazoa; phylum Chordata; class Amphibia; order Anura; family Dendrobatidae; genus Dendrobates; species Dendrobates tinctorius. The sequence goes on from NW_027361802.1 coordinate 11,358,923, forward strand.
GATTTCCTGAGCATGCTCGGGTGATCTCCGTGTATTTGAATGTGCTCGGAGATTTAGTTTCTGTCGCCATAGCTGCTTGATTTGTGGCTGCTAACCAGCCTGAATACATGTGGGGATTGCCTGATTGTCAGTGGTGGTGCTGTCCATGCTGTGTCCCTGAGTGTCTCCCCCCATGCCCTGTGTGATGAGTATGGTGTCTGGTCTGGTGTCTGTATAGAGTAATAGTAATACCGCGCAGAGACTAATGACGCCACTTCCGTCATTGGTCGCTGTGGGGTATATTGACACCACTGTGCTGTCAGCTACTATTCATCTGTACAGACAACAGGGCACACTGCACACGGGGGGAGGAGACACTGCACAAGGGAGGCACACAGTAGGGAAAATAATTATTTGATACACTTCTGATTTTGTAAGTGATCCCACCTACAAAGAATGGAGAGGCCTGTAATTTTTATCGCAGGTACACTTCAACTGTGAGAGACAGAATCTTAAAAAAAAATCCCAAAAACATATGTATGTGGGGCTCATACTATACATAACAGGCTATGTAGGGCACATACTGTTTATAAGAGACTATGTGGGGCTCATGCTGTACGAGGGAGACTATGTGGGGGCTCACACTGTTTATAGGGAAGCTATTCGGGGGCTCACAGTATATATAGGAAAGTTATATGTGGGCTAAGGATGTGGGGCTTATATAAATGAAGCTATGTGGGACTTACGCTGCATATAGGAGTTTATGTGGGGGCTCATGCTGTGTATAACAGGCTATGTGGAGCAAATACTGTATTTCAGAGGCTATGTCGGGCTCACGCTGTACATGGGAGGCTATGTGAGGGCTCACACTATATATAGTGAGGCTATGTGGGGTCTCATGCTGTATATAAGGAGGCTATGTGGGGGCTCACATTGTATATAGGAAAGCTATGTGGGGGGGCTCTCGCTGTATATAAGAACGCTAAGTGGAGCTCATATTGTATATAATAGGCTATGTGAGGGCTCATACAGTATATAGGAGGCTATGTGGGGGCTCACACTGTATATAAGGAGGCTATGTCTTGGCTAATGCTGTAAGCAGTGAGGCTATGAGTGGCTCATGCTCAAAATAACAGTCTATGTGGGGCACATGCTGTATATCAGAGGCTATTTGGGGCTCACACTGTATATGGCAGGTTATGTAGGGGCTTGCATTATATATAGTGAGGCTGCGTGGGGGCTCACGCTGTATACAGGGAAGCTATGTGGAGACTCATACTGTATATGAGAGACTATGTGGGGGCTCATACTGTTTATAGGAGGCTATGTGGGGTTCATACTGTATATAGGGGCTATGTGTGGGCTTTTAATGTATATAGGGGCTGTGAGTGGGCTCATACAGAATATAGAGGGCTGTGTTTGGCTCATACGCCTTATAGGTGGATGTCAGAATACTTAATTCTGCTTAATATTAAGTTATACAATTAATAATAATATAAATAATTAGAATTGAAATGTTAATATTAATATTGAGCAGTATTAATTTCAGCCTATTGGTTTGGCTCTCCACAATAGTCATGGTCTCTCATGTGGCCCTTATAAAAATTAATTGCCCCCTCCTTTTATAGAGGTCAAATAAAAGGCTGAGATATTAAACAAGCACTTTTCATACATGTTCACCAATGAAATGTCTGTTTCATGGATCATTCAACAACGTAAAAATCAAAGTTCACCACCTGATGTCACTAGTTTAAATGAGGTTGTCAACTACTTGGACAACCCGTTCTCAATCTAAATGTTTGACCCCAATAAAGTAAAAAAGCTTATACTCACCTCCTGTGCCGGCGCAGTACCAGCATTGTCATCACTCGTGGTCCTGGGGCTTTCGTGCGATTGTGTGACATGTGATGCCCCAATTAGCACTGGCGCCACTGCCATCACCTTTTGTCAATTAAATATGAAGAGAAAGTCCAGCTGCAGCTGATGTCTGACTTCATGTTCAATTTGAAAGAAGGAGGGGACAGTGATTCCAGCGCTGATTGGGCACCGGCTACCACATGTCATGGAACCGCAAGAGAGCCCTGGAACTGCGAGTGTCGACCCCGCTGTAACGGTGCTGGTACGGGAGGTGAGTATAAGCATTTTTCTTTTATTTGGGCCAAACATTTAGTTCGAGGAGGGGTTGTCCTAATAGTGGAAAACCCCTTTAACAAAAGAAGAAGTACGCCTGCGTCTGAGCAAACTAAATATTGGGAAATCCCCCAGGCCAGATGGCATTCATCCATGGATACTGAGGGAATTGAGCTCAGTAATTGACAGACCCCTGTGAGGGGTTGACACACTTGGCTACTTCCTCAGGTAGACACAGGAACCGTTCTGGGAAAGAATCACCTGCTGGTTTATTGTGGATAGCATAAACATTGGCAGGTTTCAGCAAAATAAACAGAGCCTTGCTGGTATAATGGTAAAACAAAACAAAACACAGTCCTTATTAGTCCTTTCTCTGCAGGGTTCACCTGCAGTTTTCTCGCAGTCCTATAGCTCCTCCAGGAGCTATGTGGGAGTTCCTACTCTCCCAATATACAACAACACACTGATTCACTTGGCCAGGTATTTAACATCTATGTGATGGTCATATGACTTTGACCTCACACAGGTCCTGGCAGTAGTGATGGGCGAGTCCTAAATTACTCGGAATCGCTTGACTCTAGCGAGTCCGAGCCCGGGACTCGCTACTCGTTGCGAGTCTAGCGAGTCCAATGTTAATGAATGGGGAAGCGAGTCTTAGCGAGTAATGTGCGATTTACAAATCGCAGATGTGTCTCGGAAAGCGCTTGCATTGGCGATTTGTAAACCCCACTCGCAACAGTTTGTTGCTGCTGTGTCCGAGTCCAAACTCGCATTTGTTTGTCTTATTTAGCGCCGATGAGGCGAGGGAAGCGATTTTCTCTAGCACACACCATGCTTTGAGCAAACAGGAAATAATCCGAGTCGAGTTGACATACGCACACACACACAGAGCAATACAGAGCAATCATGGCCCGTGTCACTGTCAACACGCTGCAGTTGATTGATCTGGTGGAGGCTCGGCCCCTGCTTTGGCTCCCCACTGACCCTGCCTATGGGCATAACATCCAGCGGACTACAGCCTGGAGGGAGATCGCTCAAGTGATGTTCCCTGCACTGCTACGGCCACGACCTCGTCCCTTTGCAACCTCTTTTTTGGGAAATTGTGGTTTTTGTGACATTGTTGACAAATGCACAGTCACCGAGATGGAGTTAGGTGGTGCTGTAGGCGTCACTTGCTGGCGGGGTAAGTGTGTGTGCTGACACCTAGCAGTGAAGCTGCACACTAGTCCCTGCACTGTGCACTGCACTGTAAGGCTTGATCCTCCCTGCCTGCCTGCCTACAGTCTACACAGTACTCCTCTGTCCTCCTGGTAGCTCTCAGAAGAGCTGTTTGGGTTTAATATAAGGAATCTTGAAGTTTCCCTACACTAACTGACAATCCCTATGATCTGCTCAAGCATCTACCTCACCCTGCTCTATCTCAGATCTCTCAGGAATGTAGAGGAAATGGCGGTGGAAAAGGCTTATATACAGCCTCGCCTCTCATACATGACATAGGCATCACGATGGACAGAAGCCAATCATAGTCCTGCCACAACCAACATTACTGAATATGATTGGCTAACATGCTTGTCCATCTAAAAAAGTTTTCTGACCTAACACGCTAGGCTGTCTCGGAAGCTTTGTAGGAACATAACAGATTCTATATTTGCGAGTCCCGAATCCAGTATACAGGACTCGGGATTCGTAGACTCGCTCAGACTCGCTCACAATCGCTGTGTGTTGACATAGGCTGTCTTGGAAACTTGTAGGAACATAACAGATTCTGTATAAGCGAGTCCCGAATACAGTATACAGGACTCGGAATCGTAGACTCGCTCAGACTCGCTCAGACTCGCTGTTGACAGCGATGTGATATAGCGAGTCTAGCGAGTGAGAAAAAAAAACTCTGACAAAACTAGGATTGCCATTGACTTGCATTGGACTCGTTACTGTGCGAGTAATCACTGGGAGACTCGCCGAGTAACGAGTCCAGCGAGTCCCTTACTATTCGCCGAGTAACGAGTCCTAGCGAGTAGACTCGCCCATCCCTACCTAGCAGGACTTTTAGTGTGCTGGAGGGAAAAAAAAAATACTCTGGTTTTACATCACTAACTGCAGTAGGGGCAGTGACACGTACCTTCCTTCACATACTATGCCAGTCACTCTTTTGCATATTCCCCACTCTGCCCAAAGCCGAGGGTTTGGGCACCTTCAGACACTAAGCAGGGAATTCGGGAGAGAGCAACCGCATTACCATGTAACTTCCCTGGCCTATGCTCTAGGTGGATAATGAAGTCTTGCAGAGCTAAGAACCACCTACCCTTCTTCCCTCTCAACTATCTCCAAGGGGCATGGTCTGACACTAATTTAAACCTATGACCTAGCAGGTAGTACTTCAGAGTGTCTACGGCCCACTTTATAGCCAAGCGTTCTTTCTCAACTATGGCGTAGTTCTTCTCGCAAGCAGAGAGTTTTTGGCTCAGGAACAGGTTGGGATGCTCTTCTCCATTTATTTCCTGTGACAGCATGGCTCCCAACCCAACCTCTGAAGCATCAGTCTGGACCGCAAATTCTTTGCTAAAGTCTGGTGCAAGCAGAACCACGTGCTTACACAGAGCCTGCTTGAGTTCTTGAAATGCCATCTCTGTGTCAGGAGTCCATTTCACCCTCATTGACTTATTGCCCAGAAGGAGATCTGTTAACGGTGCGGCAATTATGGCAAAGTCTGGGATAAAACGCCAATAAAACCCTACAATCCCAAGAAACGCCCTCACTTGTTTCTTGGACAGCGGTTGTGGCCATTTCGAAATTGACTCTATCTTATTCAGCTGGGGCTTGATCTCGCCTCTCCCGACGATGTAGCCCAAATACCTGGCCTCCCCTATCCCTATGGCACACTTATTTGGATTTATGGTGAATCTGGCTTTCCTTAATGCATTGAGGATCGCCTGTACCTTTGGCAAGTGTGAGCTCCAGTCAGGGATAAAGATGACAATGTCATCCATGTATGCTGTGGCATATTTCTTATGTGGAGCCAAGATTTGATCCATCGCCTTCCATACTGGAAGGTAGCTGGGGCCCCCTGCAGTCCGAAGGGCATCCTTGTGTACTGGAAACACCCATCCGGTGTTGAGAAGGCCGTCTTCTCCTTGGCATTCTGGGACCTCATTGAGCTTGCAGTAGATGTTACATAATCACCATTCGCCATTGGGCTTCGACACGAGGACGATTTGACTTGACCAGCCACTTCTTGATTTCTCTATGCCCCGAGGTTCAGCATTCTCTTCACCTCCTTGGAGATTATCTTCCGGCGACCTTCAGCGATTCTGTAGGGTTTGAGGTTTACCCTTACTTGTGGCTCCGTTAACACATTGTGTTCCACGACTTGTGTGCGCCCTGGCAACTCTGAGAACAGGTCACGGTTCTGCTGGAGCAGTTCTTGACATTGTTGCTTCTGGACCGGCGCTAGTGTATCATCAATCAGAACCTCCTCTATCTTGGCATCGGGACGAGCCTCCATGCAAGAAGCTTCCAGTGGTTCAAGGTCCCACCAAGGTTTCAGTAGGTTCACATGGAATACCTTCCTGTGATCGGGTTGGTGTACCCTGTAATTCATGTCCCCGAGTTTTTCCACTATCTCATACGTGCCTTGCCACTTTACCACCGTAGGGATATGTACTAGCACGAGGTCCCCCAGCTGGAATTGCCTTAGCCTCGCTGATCTGTTGTATACCCTCGCTTGGGCCTCCTGTGCCTGGAGAACATGTTCCCTTATGATAGGCATTACATGTGCCATCCTTTCTTGCAGCTGGGTGACATGCTCAATGACACTCCAGTGCAGCGTGATTTTGGCTTCCCAAGTTTCCTTGGCGATGTCCAGTAGCCCTCATGGATCTCGGCCATACAGGAGCTCAAACGGTGAGAAGCCAGTGGAGACCTGTGGGACTTCACTGATAGAAAAGAACAAGAATGGGAGGAGATAGTCTCAGTCCTGACCATCCATCTCAATGACCCTCTTGAGCATGGCCTTCAAGGTCTTGCTGAAGCGCTCCACCAACCCATCGATCTGTGAATGGTAAATGGAGGTTCGTAGCTGAGTGATCTGGAGGACTACACAGCTCCCGCATCACTTTGCTTATAAACGGGGTCCCCTGGTCCATCAAAATAAGATATGGACAAGCTCCCGGGATATACTCTTAGCTGAGGCGTTCCTCAGTGGCACTGCTTCCGGGTATCTGGTCGCATAGTCCATGACTACTAAGATGTACTGAAGGCCTTGGTGTCTCCGTGTATGCAGTGGATACCCACAAACTTGTGAGGGATTAACTGGTGGTGTAGTTCAGTGCTGATTAGGGTCACCAGACTTCCAGATTCCAACAGTCCCAGAACCATTACCCCATTGACAGTCATGGCTCACAACTGGGTACCCTCCTCGGGCTGACAGTCCACACTGCAAGCTGGATAGGCATAATAAGAGCAGTGCCTGCCTAGGCTACCGTCCATGGGTTCAGGGGACATATGACACCGGGCGGCTTTGTGTCCAGGATTGTGATACCTCCAACAGACCACAACCTTCATCACAGCCTTAGGGGATGCTTCAGCAGGATTGGGATGCCCCTCAGTTGTGAGTCTACCCACCCTTCATGGCGAGCCCGCCCTCTTTTGGGTATCCCAGTATGGGGAAGTAGCGACTTCTGGTTTACAGAGGGATTTCTCCAGCTTAGACAAAGATCGCTCAGATCGAAACGCGTTGCTTTTGTCTGTGGTCTTGGCACTTTTTTGGAGAGCATATCATTATATGTCTATTTTAATATGATATAATAAAGAAGATAATTTTTATGCAGCTGGAACTGAATATTTTTCCTATGGTTTGTCTTCACGTTTGTCTACACGGAGTTCCGAGGACCTGCGGTGGTTACTGGTGAGCTGGCTTACCCCTTTTTCTTTATTCATTTATCTTGTTTTAGTGCCATTTTGACACTGTAACAGCGCAGAGAGGCTGCTCCTGACGCTGGCACTGTTAACAGCAAGATTTTAGCTAGTTAGTTAGGCGGTTGTATATCAGTCAGATAGTGTATCTAGATAGTGTCTGATGTGGCTGTAAAATTTACCTTCCGGAATTTTTTTTGCTGGGGGGGGCATTACCGAGATCAACAGACAAAGCCAGCAGGGTCCATGTCCTACAAGTGTGTTGTGCACTGCTTCAATTGTGCTCCATGCAAGATTATAGCATTCTAAATAATGTTTTTTCAGTAGCTAAAGGTGAAGAAGCCTGCTGTATCCCACATTTTAACTAGTTAGATGGGTGGTTGCACATCAGTCAGACAGTGTAGCTAGATAGTGTCGATTGTGGGTGTAAAATTTACCTACTGGAATTTTTTTGGGGCCATTACTAAGGTTCACAGACAAAGCCAGCAGAGCACATGTCCTACAAGTGTGTTGTGCACTGCTTCTATTTTGCTCCATTCACAAGTATAGCATTCTAAATAATATTTTTTCACTAGCTAAATGTGAAAAAGCCTGCTGTATCCACATTTCAGCTACTTATATAGGTGGGTGTGTATCAGTCAGATACTGTAGGTAGCTAGTGTCCAGTGTGGCTGTTAAATTTACCTACCAGCACTTTTTTTTTTGGGCCATACTGAGGTCCACAAAGAAAGCCAGCAGGGCACGTGTTGTGCACTGCTTCTATTGAGATCTATGCACGAGTATAGCATTCTAATTAACATGTAGCTAGTGAAAAAATATTAAACAGCCTGCTGCATCCCACGTTCTCATTTTGTGGCGTTGATACGAACCTGTCTGCAGACCTAATAAAAAAAAAAAATAATATTTCAATTGCAAAAAGTTATACAACCCGCCGTATCACACTTTGTCATTTGGTTGGGTTGAAATTAAGCTGTAGAGGCATGATCCATTGGCCACAAAAAAATCATCTATTATTCACGTCATACAGTAAGGGACCTGAAATTGTTTGTAGCATCTAGTGTGTTATAGAGTCCTTATCAATAAGCCATAAAAATTGTTCTGTTATATTGTCATACAGGCCTCATCCACACTCAAACAATTCTTTTTTCTGTGACTAACACGATACAGAATGCCATATTTCAACTTGGAATTTACTGTCGCTGAAATTCAGCTGTTAGCAGAGGTGGTGCAGAGATTAAAACCTAATTTGTTGTTGCTAATACTGTGATTCTACCACACTATCTGAGCAACATGACTGGGAAAAAGCGAGGCCATGTTGGAAGGGGAATTAGGCTTGATGTTCAAGGTGTACGTGGGGTAGATGGTAATGTTTGGTCTATGGTTCAGTATACTGGGTATAGTACTATTGATCAGACTGGGAAATCTTTGGATTTATTATTTACTACTATAATTATAACTAATACTATTTTACATCATTGGGACTTACTGGATCTCAGTTTGATAAATACTACATTGACTTACATATATACACATATACTATATAATTACCTGTCTTGTTGATCTTCCAGTATTTCCTGGTGCTGATTAGTTTATTCTAATTATTATAGCTTAGGCCGGGTTCACATTGCGTTGTGGGCAATGCGCTGACGGCATCCGTTACATAGCTGCACTATCACTATGCAACGGATGCGTTAATGCACCCATTGCCCGCAATAACAGTAGCGCATCCTAACGCATGTCAAAATCGGCATGCGTTAGCGATGATGCGTTACTTCATGACACACCTCTCGAAAGCGGTCTACAGCGTTCGCTGTGCATAGACCTGTATGGGCTAACGCATGGTAACGAACTGCTACCATGCATTAGCACATACGTTAGCGCTATGGTCACAAATTATGTAAAAAATGACATCTGCGTTAGAGCATCCGTTTAACTGATCCATTAAACAGATGCCCCTAACGCAATGTCAACCTAGCCTTATTTATTTTCTTGGACAACATTACATCTATTACAGCTGTATATATATATATATTTTTAAAAAATTATATGCTTGTTTTTGTCCTATATACCACTCTATTCTATTGTACTATAGTATTGAATTGACGCTCTCCCTCTTCATGAAGGTTTTTAGCCCTGTCTATTTTATCCTATATATTCTTTCATTATATTAATTAGCAATAAATATTTGATTTTTTAAACAAAACTTTAATCTTTTGTTGGTATCACTTCTGCTCTGGTGGCAACGGTACCACAACAGACATTTTGTTGACATCTATTATTCGGAGTGACTAACCACTAGTTATCCTTTTGGACACATAGAATTATTGGTGTTCAAGGTGTACGTGGGGGTAGGTAGTAATGTTTGTGAAAGCACTAGTGAAGCAAAGTCACGTCCTATGCAAAGACAACTGACAACTTATGTTACTAGACAGGCTACACCACTACCTTTCTTTGGCAGATGCACAGCGGTACACCTTATCGATGATGTCCAGAAAGAGCATGTACTCGAGTGGATGGCAAGTGCAGCTTCAAGTGGCCTCTCCACCTCTTCCTCCACCTCAACATCACACCCAGTACAGTCCAGGGATGTGGCACCAAAATTCCCCTTGCTTCCACCTGCGTCCCTACTATCCAACCATTCAACTGACTATACGGAACCACAGATGGGTGAGTCTGAAGAGCTGTTCACACATTCTATGCCATGTTCATCAGAAGTGTACTCAAAAGCTTTGCAGAGTCAAGAGGAGGAAATGTGCACTGATGCCAAATTTTTTTTAGCTTGGATCTGGGGTAGGAAGAAGAACGGTCCAAACAGCATCCTGATCCTTGTCATCAGACGTCAACCCCTGGAGGGGGGGTGAACCTCATGAGACACAGATATCTGAGGCTCATGCGGACTATACTGTGCTGTCAGGGCAAGAAGCTGAGGAGGGTGACTCCAATGGCAAGGAATGTGATAACACAAAGGATGATTATGAGGTTAGATCCCAGTTGGCGTGAACATAGAGGCACACAGCTGAGTAGGTCATCTGAGGAGGAAGACGAGGAGGTTACATTGCGCCGTACGTCGCAGACACGTAGTGATGCAGCCACGACAAGTGATGCATCCTCAGCCACAACTGTGCCTCTGACCTGCAGTGTCCGTGGTTTTGCAGTTCGCAGGGGTGGCAAGGGTTGCCTAGCCTGGGACTTGTTTGACACTGCAAAGGATGAGCCAACTCACGCAATCTGCCAACTTTGCAAAAAAAAACAGTCGAGGTAAAAAGTGCAATAATTTGACTACTACATGTATGATCCTTCACATGCACAATCCACATGCTTTACTGTGGGAATCCCACTGCACAAAAAGGACCAGCGGACCTCAACAACCATCAGCCGCCCCATCAATCACATCTGCTGCTTCTTCCTCCTCCTCCTCTTTTACCATGCCAACTATAGAGACGCAAGTCTTCAACCGCAGAACCTCGGGTTCTTTACCTGCTCCAGTCACTCTGACTGAGAGGCCGTCTTCAGCTGTAATGGAAGCGGACATGCCTGCTGTTTTTGACTAATCTCAGAGAACAATCACACCACAAGTTTCTCAATCCACAGTAACATCTGTGCCTGCACCTCACTCATGGTTCAGCAGTTTGTCCGGTTCACAGTACTCCGCCCTCTCACTGCACTGCAGCCAACCCACGGTTCTACAGTTGTGGTCATATAAAAGATTGTTTCCTACTAGGCATGACAAAGCTAAGAGGTTGAACTCCGCCATCTCCAATTTGTTGGCCACAGAAATGCTGCCTTTCCGCCTAGTAGATACAGACGGTTTCCGAAAGCTGATGGCCATAGCAGTCCCCCAGTACCAATTACCCAGTGGTCATTACTTTTCTAAGAAAGCTGTGCCTGTGCTACACCAGCAGGTCACAGACAACATCACCCGTTCTTGGCAAAATCTCTGTCTGCCAGGGTACATTTCACCACAGACACTTGGACGAGTAAGCATGGCCAAGGGCATTGCATCTTGCTGACTGGGCACTGGGTGACTCTGGTGGCTGTGAGGACAGGTGCTGGTCCACAATACTCAGCAAAAAGCAGCCGACACCACAGCAGGGACTAAGTGGATTCAAGTTCAAAAGTTCATGAACCCAGATGAACAAAAATATCCATATGAAGGAACAGCATCCAAACCAGGTGAAAGTCGTATCAAAGATTTATTCTGCCAGTGTAAAATACAACGTTTCGGCCATATTGTGGCCTTTTTCAAGTATAACAAATAGCACAAATGGTGGCCTTTTATGGTGTGGCACAGCCAATTGCCACTCCGGTAACACCCATCACATATAATCATGCATTAAATACATATAAATACATCAATCAGATACATATATATTCAATATAGCAGCTTGTCCAAATAATATCAATGATCATCATATTCTTATTTGAAACATCACAAAAATACTCCATTAGTAAACAAAGAATCCCCCAATGAACCCACCAATAATCACCATGCATCCAAATATCCATGGAGATGACGTGCCAATCACCAACAGTGATACATGTCCCGGTATAATCCACCAATCCATGCTCCCATGATTGGCGCCAACCCCAGAGGCCAATTATAGGAGGACTCACATACCTATGTAACGAACCACCAGGTCACAGCGCATGCGCCGTCCACCCCAACAGGGGTGAGGCTTTATAAAATATTAAAAAGTTACTGTGGATGTAGTTACTTGATTTGTGATGCCTTCTATATTGCTATGTACGATTAGAAATTAGGAGAACTTTGGCTCATTTTAGTGGACTCACTTATTATAGTGCGGTATTGCACTATTTTTTGGCCATCTGCGCAGGCGTGGGGGTTGTTAGTGGTGTCTCGCTTGACTGCGGCCCCGGGGTATTGCTGCGCGTGCGCAGTCCCTCTGATGGGCGGTTCGTGTGGCTGCGTCCCATACACGTCACTGCGCAAACGTGGTGCTTTGTGTTGGGCGCATCACGTGATCTGGCCTGTTGGGTTGGACGGCGCATGCGCTGTGACCTGGTGGTTCGCGTCATAGGGTTGCGCCTCTGACATGGTTCGGCTCCTGCTGATGATGATAGTATATGGAGGGGAGAGAGAAGACTCCCGCTACATAGGTATGTGAGTCCTCCTATAATTGGCCTCTGGGGTTGGCGCCATTATCATGGGAGCATGGATTGGTGGATTATACCGGGACATGTATCACTGTTGGTGATTGGCACGTCATCTCCATGGATATTTGGATGCATGGTGATTATTGGTGGGTTCATTGGGGGATTCTTTGTTTACTAATGGAGTATTTTTGTGATGTTTCAAATAACAATATGATGATCATTGATATTATTTGGACAAGCTGCTATATTGAATATATATGTATCTGATTGATGTATATATGTATTTAATGTATGATTATATGTGATGGGTGTTACCGGAGTGGTGATTGGCTGTGCCACACCTTAAAGGGCCACCATTTGTGCTATTTGTTATACTTGAAAAAGGCCACAATATGGCCGAAACGTTGTATTTTACACTGGCAGAAAAAATCTTTGATACGACTTTCACCTGGATTGGATGCTGTTCCTTCTCTTATATAGGTGCTGCTCCACAAGTCTTGGAGTCCCCAAGGCTTGCAGGACAAACCTCTACATTTAACACTTCCTCCACTGCTTCTGCCTCCTCTATCTCTAGGGCCTCCACCTATGTCCTCATCCTCTGCCTTCATGAGACATGCGTTCCAATTGTGCAGAGAGAACCCCCACCACTTCCGTAATGTGCAGCCATGGCTCACCGCAATCAGGCAGTCTTAAAATTAATATGTCTTGGAGATCGCAGTCATACAGTTGAAGAATTGTGGTCAATGGCTGTCTCCGCTGAACCTGCATCTAGGGAAGGCCGTGTCCGATAATGGTGCGAACCTGATAGCGGCCCTACGGCGAGGCAAGGTCACACATGTGCCTTGCATGGCTCACGCCCTCAACCTGGTGGTACAACATTTTCCCAGCCACTATCCTGGCCTGGGTGAGCTGCTCCAGAAAACACTGTGTGCTCATTTCCGCCATTAACAAACCCTCTTCTCGATACAGAGGTCTTTGTCCATGCCAGTTAACAGGTTGATATGCGATGTGCCAACATGGTGGAATTCCACTCTGCACATGTTGCAGTGACTGTGGCAGCAGCAACAAGTCCTGACACAGTATGTCATGCCGTATAGCTTGGGCCAACACAGTATGGATGAGGTGCATATCACGTTTACAGAGTGAGCACAGATAAATGACCTCTACACCCTTCTGTGCAGTTTAGAAATGGCTACTAAGGTGGTTAGCACTGACAACGCCATCATCAGCATCACTTTTCTGGTCATCTATATGCTGAAGCACACAGTTTGCATAGCAGCTGTAGGCATCGAACCTCCTGCCCATCAATTCGTCAACGCCAAAACATTAGCAGCAGCAGCAGTAGTGGAAGTGGAAGAAGCAATTTCTGTGAATCCTTTGACACTTTTTTTTAGACCAACTCATGCACCAGCACAACAGAGTCCAAGTCTTACATGTGGTGAACAAATGGAGAGGATGGTGCATGAATATCTAGAACTAAATATCAATACCATCAGGGAGGGTTTGTACCCTTTCACATTTTGGTCTTCCAAAATGGATGAGTGGCCTGAGCTCACCTCATGCGCCTTGGAGGTTTTATCGTGCCTGGTAGCCAGCATTCTCTCAGAACGTGTCTTCATCACTGCTGGTGGTGTCCTGATGGATAAGCACATCTGGCTGCCCCCCTGAAAGTGTAGACTACCTAACTTTCATTAAGATGAACAAGTCATGTATCTCCAAGGACTTTTGCACCCCAATTGTAGACAGTACAGACTAGGTGATATTGCATTTTTTAGTGGGTTGCATTAATGTCACATAACTGTAGTCTGTGATATCTTCAGTGTGGCTTCTGTGCATCTGCTCGGTTAGCTGTAGTGGAAGACGTGTTGGTCCCAATTATACTATTTCTATTCTCGTGACAGTTATTCCACTTCAGTGGTGTCAGGCCCACATTATTTAAAATTTGAACACTCCTGGTTGGGTGTCCATCTGCTGGATGGGGTGTAGTGGAAGACCTGTCGGTCCCTATTATATTATTTCTACTCTGGTGAAATTGATGCCACTTCTGTGGTGTAAGGCCCTCATTTGTTTAAATGTGAAGACTCCTTGTAGGGTGTCCATCTGCTGGACTGGGTGTATTGGAAGAGCTGTCGGTCCTTATTATACTATTTCTACTATGGTGAAATTGATGCCACTTCTGTGGTGTCTGCCAATAATTTTTGGAAATGTGAGCACTCCTGTTTTGGTCTCCTTCATGCGTGTTGCCTGTAGCAGTAGGCCTCCGAGACCGTCAGGCGTCCACTTCCTTGGACTCAACTACCCGTGTTACCATTATTAAATTTTTCTGACAATAGTAGTATGCAAAACTGATATTTGTACCACCTGAGTGTGGCTCAGCATGAAAGCAGGTAGAGGTGTTGCATGTCTTATCAGGGCTCCCAGCAAAGGGGCCCTACGCTGATCCTCACCCACCTCGTCTTACTGTGACGTTCAATTGAAAGCTGTAAGTGCTGTTCCAGACCCCGATACCTCATGCCTGGCTGATTGCTGCAGTGCCATGCTAAAATCTGTACTGTGGGTGAATTGAAGCCACTTTCCTGGTGTCTGTCCCTCATTTGTTGTGTTTTGGCAGCATTTGGGGCTATTATAAGGTGTTGTGCATGCGTTTGTTTTTGCCTCCCATTGAGGTGATTGGCATTTGGTTATGTTCCGTGAATATTCAACGAATTATTCGGCGAATATTGAAAATTTGGTGAACGTAATCCGAACTGAACATTGAAATATTAGTTAATCTCTACTTATAACCTTGAAATTGTTGATATTTTTGAACAATTTTGGTTTTCAAGTCCTCAGGCAGTTCTTTTCTCTTTCTGTTCTCTATTCTTAGGGTACTCACAGACACAATGCAAAGATTGAGTCGACATCTCCCCTTTTTATCTGTTCAGGTGTGATTTTCATATTGCCCACACCTGTTACTTGCTGCAGTTGAGTTTGAACAAGCATCACATGCTTAAAACAAAGATGTTTACCCACAATTTTGGAAAGGCGCCAACACTCTTTTTCGGCCCATTTTTTGTGGTTTTGTGTGAAATGATGTAGAATTTTTCTTTTTTTCCTCACTTTTTTTTGTGTTGTTCCAATACACACATAGGAAATAAACGTGTGTAACAAAGCATGTGTAAATGCAATAATTTTCTGGGAGAAATACTTTATTTTCTGAAACAATTTTATGGCTGCCTGCACTTTTGGCCTTGACTGTATACAGTATATTACCATCAATTAATCAATACTATCAAATAATATTGAAACATTTGCACCATGGACTCCAATTTGAAAAACTAAAGTGAAAAGTGAGAGTGGCTACTTGGTCAAGATTTATACACATTTATAAAATGTGACTTTTTAGGAAAGCAACACACAAGGTCAGAAATTAATCAAATCTCTTCTTTGCACAGATTCTGAAGTAGAAAAAGTGTCATTATTTTAACCATTATAAAACTGACAGATTTATCAACTAAGCACGCTGTCATAAATTTTCCACAATGTATCAATAAATTAGCCTAACATTTTGACTTTAGGAAATCTGATAAATGTGGGTCTTTAGCTCTACTAATCATACAAATCTCTACATTACTATGTTAGAAAAAACACATTCTGTACTTGTATGCACATAACGATAATAGAGTTTCCCCTAATTTTGTTTTATTGTATGTTAAACAGAAAGAAACATTGGTGGCATTCAGAATAAACCTGCTCCCCCGTACATTTGGGCTCAGTTCTCCAAAAATCGAGATTATGGAACACTACCAATGGGTTTATTCATAGATTTCTGTAACTTCTATATAATGTTGAAATCAAATTGTATTATTAAGTGTTGATTTGATAATGACCAATCAGTGACATAGGGTCAATAAAAATCAAATGCCACCATATTACAATATATCATTGTATATATAATTATTTAATTATTATTTTTTCAATGTAGAGTGCTAAAACCCTTCTTCCCTCCCCCAAAACTATAATTTTCGTAGAATGCATTTGCCAACCAGTCTCTGATAATCCTGCATAGAAAGTATATTTTTTTTCAATGCTTTCATATTGAAATACTAGATCTGCCTCTTAAATTCACTACAGCCCCGGTCTGGGTGTATATCATTCTTCAGTATACAAAGAGTTTCTGCTTTTTTTATTGAAATATTCAGCAGGTTCTGCACCAAAGTTTGTGTAGAGAGTGATTTACACAGACATGAAGGGAGAACAGTTGGTGGTGGATTTTATATGCTCACATTTTGTCTTTCAATTTAGAGGATTTCTTTTTTATAGTGGCATGCTTTAACACATATATGACCTATAGAACTATGGCTCTCTTGAGCCGTACAATATCATGCTGTAGTAAAACATCTTGTAAGTAACAAGAGGACCATAGTTCAAAGTACGGCTCTGAGGATGACATTATCAGAGGGCCTATCATGTGCAAAGTGTATTATAAGACTCACTCACTATAGGTGTCTGCTTGCGTGATTTGTGTCAATGGGCTCCAAGGGTTATAAAGGACAACAACTCAACCTGACCATGGGTGTACACTTCACGGTTCGTTTCAGCCAGTTTGAGATTGGGCCAATGTCACCAGTTTATTACCAGGCATATTTTCTTAACAACTCAACTGTTGCCCCTTTTTGTATTATATTTATATGCTTTTTTATTTTTGTCAATATCAGGAGACATTCTACAAAAGGAATATATGATTATTTTTCATTTTTTTCTATTTAGATTTGTTATTTTTTCTCTTTGCTCTTTCTTTATGCTCTCTTCCCTTTTAGGCCATTAATGTGAGCATTTCAACAATTTCTTTATTGCTTATTTAGCCTCCTGAGTGCACTGGAACTAATCTTGTTCCCTTACAACCTAACTGTTCCTGCATCTTCCAGCGATCATGTGGTTGCTTGGATGGAAGTCTATTTTACAATGAAACAATATGGATCGTCAGAATGAGGTTCCATAGGCTTTCATTGCAAAATAGACTCCCGGCTCATGCACAGAATGAGGTGGTTAGTGAGAATTGGGGTGACGTCACACAAGAACGGCGCTGGATACCGGAGAATGTAGCGATAGGCAAGTATAATAATACACTCACAGTACATTACGTGCATGTACACATACATTGACTGCATAAAAAAAGTTAGTGGGAGTACTTTTTTAATCAAAACACATCTGGAGAAGATGTACCGTATGTCTTAGGGGGTGAATGCCTCTTAATAGATTTAATAGCAATGTTAGAACACAGATGTAGTTGAATCTTCTAGAGAAGCAGGGTGTCATCAGCTCTTTGCCCAACCCTTCTCTGTGGTACGCCACAAACATATAGGCATGGGACAGGTGGCATGAGATAGTGACTATACTGCGCCAAACTTCTCTTGGCTGCTGTTATTGCAAAGGCCGATGAAATAGAGGGATACATATGGGAACATTACTGCTGTTTGAAACACAAGGTGGCAAAGTTACTGTGCTGGAGCCCAAAAGGGTCAGTATTTGTCTTGTGGCCTAATAGGAGACACTATTGGGGTATTGGTCCATTATAATTGTTTTGTTACTACCTAGCATTACTACTTTCAGGGGCATTATCGTGTCATGACTGGAAGAAGTTTTTGTGGTGGTCTGTGCCACACAGAGAAGAAAAGAGAGAGCTTGTGTAATAATATTATTTATTAATATGTCTTAAAATGAATAAGCTTCAGACAGTGAGGACATTTTAAACACATCCTTTTATTGCAAAACATTTGTTACATAAAGTCCCGAAATGTCTACAGCGATGTTATTCATCTCTAAACACACAACCTAAAAGTGCATTGTGAATCTGGTAAACCATTTCAAAGTCATTCTCCATAAAAGATTTCTATATTTACACAGTAATTCCATGAAGCAGTTTACAGCTTGCCGCAGTCATATGCTACAGCATTTTTCGAGCAATATAATACACATGGCACGGACTGCTCTGTGGAATAACTGCATATGTGCATTACATGTAGCTATTCAACACAACAAAGAGCTAGAGATATTGTCAGGGGATGCCTTTAATACATCCTCCGTTCCCTTTTTCTTAAAATCTATTGATCATCATAATATGTATAAATAAAATCCTAGTTATCTTCTATGAAATAGTATTGCAAACACTGTTCCAGACAGCAGTAGCAGCAAAGGTTATCCTCGTCTGTGGCCCAGAGAAGAAGACACTCATACCTTGAAGCATTACTCCATAGTCATTGACTCAACAGGTTATGAGTGAGCACTGTGAAAGACCAATAGCTCATACTGTCACATCTCTCACCCACACGCAACAGCTCTATTCTTTTATTCCCTTGCTGATATTTCATGACATAAGTGCAACTTAAAAATATTACATCCAGTAACAGATGTGAGAATAAATTTCCAGCTTTTGGACAACCTCTCATGGGATAATCACACTTCCTGTTTGAAAATTCTAGGTTTTATTTTTATTGCGAGTGCTGACTGGTTAAAATTGTTCTTTTATCCAATTCTAGGACAGAAATTTTGTAGGACTATGCAATAAAAAAAGTCATTACTGAGACAGCCACCAAACACATAAGCTTAAGGCCTTGAATACATGGCCATTCTGAGTTGTCCAAAGCCGTAACATGGTGCCTACAGAACAGTACCAGTGTATGCCTCTTATATATATACTATATTGTGCCATGTTCCATTGCACGCCATTTTATGTAATTATTCTGGGTAATATAGTGATGTACGGAGATTCTGCAGTGTGCATGAGGTTTTATACTGACAGTCATCTTTTACAGATTTCAGCAATCTTGCTATATTTGATATCCGTGCTCTGGAGAATACGGTAGCAGCTTCCCCTCTTTCCATTACATATAAGCCTTTGGCTCCTATTTTATGCCTATTTTATCATTAGTTATACAATGAAGAAGTTTTGGTCTCTGTTTCATAGCAATGTGGTTTATTGTTCCTTTTAGCTTCAAAGGGCATTTCTTACTGTATATGTATATCGATAATTTGTCAAGTCCAGTGAGTGTTCAAGATCTTGTGTTTTGGATATAAAAATATTGTTACTGCCCTTCCTATTAGTCCACGTTCACACGTTCAGTATTTGGTGAGTTTTTTACCTCAGTATCTGTAAGCCAAAACCAGGAGTGGGTGATAAATACAGAAGTGGTGACGTGTTTCTATTATACTTTTCCTCTGATTGTTTCCCTCCTGCTTTTGGCTTACACATACTGAGTTAAAAAACTCAAATACTGAACGTGTCAACGTGGCCCAAGCCTACGTTCCCACAATTTTTTGTTGAGTTTTTTAAGTTGGATATTTTGTAAAAATGCAAGTAACCTATTTTACTTAATGGATGCAGAAAATCTGCCACATCAAAAACTCACCAAAATCTCATTATAGGATTGTAGGCTTACATTCCTTATGACAGTGGGTCGTCTCCTCAGAGGGAATCTTTAACCTCTAAACTAGACTCACGTCAAAAGCCTCTCAATTTAACAATAGTGCTGTGTCCTGCACTACAAGAAGGCAAGAACACCAGGGCCACATTCACACATTGAGTACTTGGTGAGTTTTTACCTCAGTATCTGTAAGCAAATACCAGGAGTGGGTGATAAATACAGAAGTAGTGACGTGTTTCTATTATACTTTTCCTCAGATTGTTCCTCTCATGGTTTTGGCTCATAAATAATGAGGTAAAATACTCACCAAATACTGAAGGTATGAACATGGCCCATCACTGATTTTAAGGCTGCATTCACACGTTGAGTATTTGGTCAGTATTTTACCTCAGTATCTGTAAGCAAATACCAGGAGTGGGTGATAAATACAGAAGTGGTGACGTGTTTCTATTATACTTTTCCCCTGACTGTTCCTCTCCTGGTTTTGGCTTATAAATACTGAGGTAAAAAACTCACCAAATACTGACCGTGTGAACGTGACCTTAGAGAATATATGAAATTGGAAAAAAAAAATCCAGAAACATTGCTATTCTGTTCAATGGACTGTGTCTGGTACTGCATCTCAGCCTCTTTCAAGTTGCAGTACCAGACACAACCTATGGACAAGAGCGACGCTGTTTCTGGCAAAGAGTAGCCATTAGCATTCTCACTCTACCTCTATAATGGTGACATAGATATATACCATATGACTGCTTTTATTCATTAATTCTATTGCCCGTATTAACAACTCCAAATGCATTGACATTTGACATTTTTAGTTGACAGCCAACCAAGAAAAATTATTGTTTTACAGTTTTGTGGCCCTAATATTACATATCTGACAGAAAGACACGAGTGCCTATTACTGAGCATGTCGGAGAGATCACAGCACTTTTTTCTGTAGCGATGTAACAAACTGTGAACGAAATATTTCTCAAGCTATCACGAAGAGAAAATTACATAGATCTTACCAATAGTCCTAATAATATTTTTTGAATGCACACTAAATGTATACTTATTTTATATGTATGTGGAGGGGATCTATAAGTGGGGTCTACTGTACACAGTATCAGCTCATCATGCCCAATATATGAAACTAAGGACATCAGGAAAACAAGTTAAAACCATGTTACATTGGAAACACAAAAAGAAATGAAGCTAAAATACAACATAAGTGTTGCATTTAGAAGAGAATGCTTTATACAAGAGGAAACAGTTGGTATACATCATTTCCTGTATTAGAAAAATAATATGCTCACTTAAATGATACAAATTATGTGTAGTCCTTCAGGACGATTTCTTAAAGCCAATGCACGGACAATTTGCAGGTGAAAACACACAAACTTTATTTAGTGCAGCAGAGAGTCTGTACAAGAAAATAGGCTAACGTTTCGGTCAGAATGACCTTCATCAGGGCCTACAAAAAACATATAAATAGGAAAAAAAATCAATATATTTACACATTATACAGTACATAATATACAAAATACTACTGCCAAGGGTTAAGCTGAGTAAAAAGAATTAAAAATAAAAATACAAAAGGACTAAAAGGAAAAAGTTATATATAGTATGATGAGAAAAGCCAGAGTATAGAAAGAGAACATTTTTAGCATTTATGTGAAACAAACAAGAGGAGTAAGGAAAATGAGACTAACATAGAGACAGGAAAACCAAAAACATAGAGCTACACAACACAGAGAAGAATACATAAAATTACATGATACATAACAAAATGTATAAAAAGTCACATGATACATGGAGCAGGATAAAACACATGACACATAAGGTAGGATACATAAAACATATAAAAAACATAAAATATCATAACCCTTGGCAGCAGCATTTTGCATATTATACAAACACATAGTTTTTTTTGCTATGTATGTTTTTTGTAGGCCTTGATGAAGGTCATTCTGACAGAAACATTGGCCTGTTTTCTTGTACAGACTTTCTGCAGCACTATATAAAGTTTGTGTGTTTTCACCTGCAAATTTTCACTGCCGTGGTATTATTTGACATGCAAGCTGTTTTCTACCACATAGCATGGTCTGGACATAGAATTGTTACATTATTTCTGGCAAATTGTGTGGTCTTGGGCAGACAATTCCATATTATCTTATACTATTCTGACTCTGACAATATTCTCGCTTTCTAGCAGACCATCTGCATGGGATCACCTGTAGAGCACTTGGGGTCCTAATTATATCGTCAGAAAATGACTGAACATTTGTCAGCAGCTGTCCAACTATATAATATCGCTTGCTTACTATGCTCAAATCATTATTCATTGCGACAGGTATTGTGTATATTTAGGAATAGCACAACACGTGCTGCTGGGATTGTTAAATATGTAATATCTGACATTTATGCTATATATATATATATATATATATATATAAACAGGTACTTCTCACAAAATTAGAATATCATCAAAAAGTTAATTTATTCCAGTTCTTCAATACAAAAAGTGAAACTCGTATATTATATAGAGTCGTTACAAACCCACAAGTCATCATTATCTCAGTATATTAGAATACTTTATAACACCAGCTTGAAAAAATGATTTTAAAATCCAAAATGTTGGCCTACTGAAATGTATGTTCAGTAAATGCACTGAAAACTTGGTCGGGGCTCCTTTTGCATCAATAACTGCATCAATGCGGCGTGGAATGGAGGCGATTAGCCTGTGGCCCTGCTGAGGTGTTATGGAAGCCCAGGTTGCTTTGATAGCAGCCTTCAGTTCATCTGCACTGTTGGGTCTGGTGTTTCTCATCTTCCTCTTGACAATACCCCATAGCTTCTCTATGCGGTTAAGGTCAGGCAAGTTTGCTGGTCAATCAAGCACAGTGATACTGTTGTTTGTAAACCAGGTATTGGTACTTTTGGCAGTGTGGACAGGTGGCAAGTCCTGCTGGGAAATGAAATTTCCATCTCCAAAAAGCTTGTCGACAGAAGGAAGCATGAAGTGCTCTAAAATTTCCTGATAGACGGCTGCGCTGACTTTAGTCTTGACAAAACACAGTGGACATATACCGGCTGATGCCTCCTGTACTGTCAGACTTGAGCTGCCTTGTATCACATGGACAGTCAGTCATTTGAGACTACCATTATAATGGACCATATTCAATCATAAGACAGGTGGAGTTTGGTGATGGACCTGCAGGTCTATTAAGAAAAATTTGTAGCTCTGCTTAAAGAGAACCTGTCAGCAGAAGTTTGGATTGTAAACTAAAATATGTCTAAAATGGCACTGTTATGAAGATTAAGTTTCTAGCAATTTTTAAGAAATCTGTCTTCTCATTCTTTAGTAATCAACCGTTGAAGTTATACGCTAATGAAGTGCAAGTGCTGCCAGGCAAGACACCGCCTCTGGTCTTTTCAGTGACCTGCCTCTTCTGGACAAAATCTCACGCAGGCATTGTCATTGGTGGACAGCACATCAGCAGATTGATTTCTCAGCATCATCAGTGGTAGGGGAAGCGCATTCACAGTAACTTCCACATGACATAATTGAGTCAAGAAATGGATCTGTGCATGCGCTGCATGCGGCAATTATGGCACATGTGTGATATTTTGGCCAGATGAGGCAGGTCACTGTAAAAGCAGTGACCTGTCAATCATAGACCGGTAGGTCAGGGAATACCCAGACAGGCAGCAGAAGACCAAGTGCATCATGCAACCTCACTGAATTTGCATCTCAATAGCATAAAACTTCAATGGATGATTACTGATGAAAGAAAACATGTATTTCTTCAGAAAATATATCAATGTAATGTGCATTAAAGCCGAATTATGGTTATGTCTTTACTTTACAATCCAAAATCCTGCTGACAGGTCTTCTCTAATGTAGAATGTTTATGCCAATAAAAGGAATGATTTTTTTTTTAAAGGGAGTTGTCTCATGAAGAGAACCTCTTCTCCAAAGATGGCTACCTTGGAAGTCAACTGAACATTGTGGTTTTGGTTCCTGGAAGTCACACCTTGCTAGTAATGTAAGCTGTGTGGTTAAATGACCGGTCAACCATGTAATCGACTGAAAGGACAAGTCTGCTGTGGCTCACCAAGGGGGTCTCCAGTGTAAGGGGCATTTTCCTATGACAATAATTTGCCCTGCTAGGGCATATAGACAATAGTTATCTTAATAAGTGAATGACTACTATGCTGTTCCCTAATAAATTATTTAACGTACTACATAGATGTATAAATTAGTCTGAAAATTAAAATGTTTTATTTAAACTAATAAGTAGAATCTCCTGTGCCCAGTGCACAATCTGTGCCAGGCCTCTGCACCTATGATGCGTCATTTATAGTGCTGGTGACTTCTCTTATGGTTTAGGGGCCTTTGGGTCCCCATAGTCACAGGACCTGAATGTGATTGCTACCTCTGGAGCCCCTATAGCTAAACCGCTACAATAAACCTTTATTATAGAAGAACGTCTTCATAATTCATAATGAAGAAATGCTTACTATCGTCACCGGATGCCAGTCGTCAGATTAAAGCATTCTCTATATAACAACAATGCAGTTTTATGAAATTCCATCCCAACTAAACACGCCAGCTAGATATTACCCAGTGATGTTAACGTGATGGCAAGCTGTTTTATAGAGGTATGCCGGTGTGCGTGATCCATGCCTTTATTTCTGCCCTGCGTGAATATACGGCCACAGCAGTGATTGGTGTCTCCACTGACCTACGAGTCTTGGATTCACTGACATGATTTGAAGGCAAAAGTTTTTTTTAATCAAGTACTAAAAATAAAAATGGAATTTCTACTGCTGTGCAATTAATAGTAATGTGTGAACAAAGGACAGAGGGAATCGTAACTGTGATTTCCCACTGCTTTCATAAATTGCTGTACGCTATTTACCCAGGTGCTGGGCTACAATTGTGCGTTTCTCCTTAAGCATTCAATCTCCCTTGCTTCTTTCTACACTGAACATAAACCAAGCTTGATGTACGGGCTCCATTTCATAAAGAGGTTCATTTCTCAATAGCCTCATACCAGTAATCTGCGCTCTCTCTAATAACCGCCCTATATGTCCAATCCATGATTTCTGCTTACCTGCATTTCTCTTGGAATTTTACCATTCCTGTGCAATGTTAGTCCTTTGGTTAGCATATTTGGCAATAGCGCATCTTCATATTCGTCTTTATATATTATAGCCCTCCAATTTTTGATTTTGGGTAGGTACTGACATTTTAGAACTGAAAATCATCTCTAGAAAGAGAACTGATATATATATATATATATATATATATATATATACATATATATTTACAGTTGTGGCCAAAAGTATTGACACCACTGCAATTCTGTCAGGTAATACTCAGTTTCTTCCTGAAAATGATTGCAAACACAAATTCTTTGGTATTATCTTCATTTAATTTGTCTTAAATGAAAAAACACAAAAAGAATTGTCCTAAAGCCAAATCGGATATAATTCCACACCAAACATAAAAAAGAGGGTGGACAAAAATTGGCACTGTTCGAAAAATCATGTGATGCTTCTCTAATTTGTGTAATTAACAGCACCTGTAACTTACCTGTGGCACCTAACAGGTGTTGGCAATAACTAAATCATACTTGCAGCCAGTTGACATGGATTAAAGTTGACTCAACCTCTGTCCTGTGTCCTTGTGTGTACCACATTGAGCATGGAGAAAAGAAAGAAGACCAAAGAACTGTCTGAGGACTTGAGAAACCAAATTGTGAGGAAGCATGAGCAATCTCAAGGCTACAAGTCCATCTCCAAAGACCAGAATGTCCCTGTGTCTACCGTGCGCAGTGTCATCAAGAAGTTTAAAGCCCATGGCACTGTGGCTAACCTCCCTAGATGTGGACGGAAAAGAAAAATTGACAAGAGATTTCAACGCAAGATTGTGCGGATGTTGGATAAAGAACCTCGACTAACATCCAAACAAGTTCAAGCTGCCCTGCAGTCCGAGGGTACAACAGTGTCAACCCGTACTATCCGTCGGCGTCTGAATGAAAAGGGACTGTATGGTAGGAGACCCAGGAAGATCCCACTTCTTACCCCGAGACATAAAAAAGCCAGGCTGGAGTTTGCCAAAACTTACCTGAAAAAGCCTAAAACGTTTTGGAAGAATGTTCTCTGATCAGATGAGACAAAAGTAGAGCTTTTTGGGCAAAGGCATCAACATAGAGTTTACAGGAGAATAAAAGAGGCATTCAAAGAAAAGAACACGGTCCCTACAGTCAAACATGGCGGAGGTTCCCTGATGTTTTGGGGTTGCTTTGCTGCCTCTGGCACTGGACTGCTTGACCGTGTGCATGGCATTATGAAGTACTGAAGACTACCAACAAATTTTGCAGCATAATGTAGGGCCCAGTGTGAGAAAGCTGGGTCTCCCTCAGAGGTCATGGGTTTCCAGCAGGACAATGACCCAAAACACACTTCAAAAAGCACTAGAAAATGGTTTGAGAAAAAGCACTGGAGACTTCTAAGGTGGCCAGCAATGAGTCCAGACCTGAATCCCATAGAACACATGTGGAGTGATCTAAAAATGGCAGTTTGGAGAAGGCACTCTTCAAATATCAGGGACCTGGAGCAGTTTGCCAAAGAAGAATGGTCTAAAATTCCAGCAGAGCATTGTAAGAAACTCATTGATGGTTACCGGAAGCGGTTGGTCACAGTTATTTTGGCTAAAGGTTGTGCAACCAAGTATTAGGCTGAGGGTGCCAAAACTTTTGTCTGGCCCATTTTTGGAGTTTTGTGTGAAATGATCAATGTTTTGCTTTTTGCTTGATTCTCTTTTGTGTTTTTTCATTTAAGACAAATTAAATGAAGATAATAATACCAAAGAATTTGTGTTTGCAATCATTTTCTGGAAGAAACTGAGTATTATCTGACAGAATTGCAGGGGTGTCAATACTTTTGGCCACAACTGTATATATATTGGGACCGCAAATATGCGATATGCATAAACCCAGCCACATTCCAACTAGACTGTTTCCCAGCTCATCTAGTTGGAATGTGGCCAGGAGTATGCATATCACCTACTTGCGATCACATTGACGCTGCCTCCGGCGTCGGCACCTTCGCAAGGTGATGATTCACAAATCTGCAGTCGTGTAGAGTGACTGCAGACTTGTAGCTTAAGACAAACAACCCCTTTAAGGGAAAATCCAGTTGTTCCATAATATACACTTCTTGTCATTTGAAGCGCCCATTACCTGACCCATACAAGGTCCAAAAATTACAGCATAAAGCCATGTATGCTTGGGAAAATATCATGTTATTATAATATAATGATTAACTTATCATCTTTCAACATTTACAGGAAACACAATGTTAAATCTCCAGTCTATGGTCTGAAAATGCAATGTTTTCTGGCCAATTACAATATGATACTATGGCTTGGGATGCCGCCCATACTATTTTTGACTTCTTTAGACCTTCTAAATAATGTAGTATTACAACAGTTACAGTTAGTTCTGGATAACTTTATTTCTCACAGTGTTCTGTGGTAGAAGTGACTTAAAGGGAATCTGTCACCAGGTTTTTGCTACCTAATCAGAAAGCAGCATGATGCAGGGGCAGAGACCATGATTCTAATGACGTTTCACTTACTGGGCTGCTTACTGTGTTTTTAATAAAATCACTGTTTTATCAGCAGGAGAACTACTTGGCCTGCTACTAGGTGGTCCAACCATGCCCCCACCACTACTTATACACAGCGTACCCAGAAAAGCAGCCAAGCAGTAGTGTTGGTGGGGTTATAAAGGGCTCAGCTTTTAGAGACCTTGTAGATCTGCAACTGATATATCAGTTTTTAATAAAAACTGTACCAAGCAGCCCAATAAGTTTTACATTGCTGAAATCAGGGTCTGTGCTCTTACATTATGCTGCTCTCAGGTGGGGTAGCAAAAACCTGATGACAGATTCCCTTTTTAGGCAAGATGCACATTTTTGTGCCCCATTTAATTAGCCTGGTAAATACAGAATGGTTTGGCTAACAGGTATGCTTTATGTTTTTTATGCATACTATACGAAACATTTCAGAAATGAAAATAACACAGATCAAGTTCCAGATCTTTAAAATCAATCAGTAAGAAATCCACTGCACACTCTGACAAATAATGCACAAAAACAATAGTACAGGTCCATCTCACAAAATTATAATATCATCAAAAAGTGAATTTATTTCAGTTCTTCAATACAAAAAGTGAAACTCCTATATTATATAGAGTCATTACAAACATAGAGATCTATTTCAAGTGTTTATTTTTGTTAATGTTAATGATGATAGTTTACAGACAATGAAAACCAAAAAGTAATTATCTCAGTAAATTAGAATACTTTATAACACCAGCTTGAAAAAATGATTTTAAAATCCGAAACGTTGGCCTACTGAAATGTATGTTCAGTAAATGTTCTCAATACTTGGTCAGGGCTCCTTTGGCATCAATTACTGAATCAATGCGGCGTGGAATGGAAGCGATCAGCCTGTGGTTCTACTGAGGTGTTATGGAAGCCCAGGTTGCGTTGATAGCAGCCTTCAGCTTGTCTGTATTGTTGGGTCTGGTGTCTCTCATCTTCTTCTTGACAATACCCCATAGATTCTCTATGGGGTTAAGGTCAGATGAGTTTGCTGGCCAATCAAGCACAGTGATACTATTGTTTCTAAACCAGGAATTGGTACTTTTGGCAGTGTGGACAGGTGTCAATTCCTGCTGGAGAATTACATTTCCATCTCCAATAAGCTTGTCGGCAGAGGAAAGCATTAAGTGCACTAAAATTTCTTGATGGAAGGCTGTGCTGACTTTAGTCTTGACCTACACCAGCAGATGACATGGCTCCAGAAACCATCATTGATTGTGGATACTTCACATAAGACCTTGGAAATCAAGGTCCCAGAGTCTGGAGGAAGAGTGGCGAGACAGACAATCCAAGCTGCTTGAGGTCTAGTGTGAAGTTTCTACAATCAGTGATGGTTTGGGGAGCCATGTCATCTGCTGGTGTAGGTCCACTGTGTTTTATCAAGACCAAAGTCAGCGCAGCCGTTTACCAGGAAATTTTAGAGCGCTTCATGCTTCCCTCTGCCGACAAGCTTTATGGAGATGGGAAATGTCATTCTCCAGCAGGACCTGGCATCTGTCCACACTGCCAAAAGTACCAATACCTTGTTTACAAACAACAGTATCACTGTGCTTGAATGGCGGCAAACTCGCCTGACCTTAACCCCATAGAGAATCTATGGGGTATTGTCAAGAGGAAGATGAGAGACACCAAACCCAACAATGCAGACAAGCTGAAGGCTGCTATCAAAGCAATCTGGGCTTTCATAACACATCAGCAGTGCTGCAGGCTGCCTCCATGCCACGCCACAATGATGCAGTAATTGATGCCAAAGGAGCCCCGACCAAGTACTGAGTGCATTTACTGAACATACATTTCAGTAGGCCAACAGTTTTAAAATCTTTTTTCAAGCTGGTGTTATAAAATATTCTAATTTGCTGAGATAATGACTTTTGGGTTTTCATTGGTTGTAAGTCATAATCATCAAGATTAACAGAAATAAACGCTTGAAATAGATCACTCTGTTTGTAATGACTCTATGTAATATATGAGTTTCACTTTTTGTATTGAAGAACTGAAATAAATTAACTTTTTGATGATATTCTAATTTTGGAGAAGCACCTGTATATTGTTCATGGATTATATTTATCGTCATTTAGGACAACATTGGATCATTCAGAGATCCACAATGAACTTCTGGAGTGAGTTTGCTGCACTGAAAGTAAAGGGGCCAAATAATATTACACGCCCCACTTTTCAGTTTTTAAATTTCCACAAAAATTTAAAATAACCAATAAATTTCATTCACCTTCACAATTGTGTCCCACTTGTTGTTGATTCTTCACCAAAAACTAACATTTGGTATCTTTGTGCTTGAAGCATGACGTGTGGGAAAAGGTTGAAAAGTTCCAGGGGGCCGAATACTTTTGCAAGGCACTGTAAATTAGTGTTGCCATCCCCCTTTTTCCCCTTCCCCCTTGTACCCTAACCCAATTGTTTATTATATTTGATTATGTATATCCTTTTTCAAGTAGTTTGCTTTTTGCAGCTTATGTTTTGTCTGCTTGAATAGTGCTTTGCACTACACCTTTCTTTATGGTAATGCTTTGGGGATATTTTCCTCCTTATCTATATTAAAAAATATTGTTTTTTTCACAGTAATCCACTGTAAATGCGTGACTAGCGCTTTTCATATATGTTAGAGGTGTCCACTAAATTGTTAGTTATGCACCTGGAGTAGATGAGGTTGGTGTATATAGCAAAGGACATACCACCTCTGTCCTTATATTCTGCAATAGTGTCTACTCTTTCAGTACATAAACACAAACTGCAATTTCTCCAGATAAGACTTGAGAATGGTCTGGCATAGACCGAAACATCGGAATTTATTCAAGAATCGATTTTGGCATTATATTCTCTTTCTTGGAAGGAGTGCATGTAAAGTTGCATCTAGTTGACTATTGCCCTTGTGCAAAACAAATCAGTGTGCAGTGGGCTTCTTTCAGATGTATGACCGGACTAAAAATATCTTTAATAGAGCACCTATCTATTCTGTCTACCACTACTAAAAGTATGCATTGTGCAATATGGAGCAGAATGAACAATAACGGGGCCATGGCCAATGCAAATAACTGATTGACAAGGGGTGCCAAGATGGACTCACACACACAGGACAAGGCAATAGGGTACATTTAGTGCCTAGTAAATAAGATCAGCAAAACTATAGTTAGTTGTAATTTCTAAAGGCTTCTAAAGCGGAAAGTAGGACCCATGATGTGAACTTTAAATTTACCCAAACCCTTTAAGTCCTGCGTAATGCAAACTCGAATAGAAGGGCAGTATACTTGTGTGCCCTTCCCTTGATCCTTGTGCTGATTACCACCAATGATCTTGTCTAATATCGCAATGCCCATACAGAAAGCTGTCTTGTATCATGCTTAAAAGTAAATTATGACCAAATCAAATAGCCCCCGATCCTGTCTCTATGTAACAATCATAAAGTATAGTAAGTTCATTTTATAGTCCTGGATCATGTTAAGCCTACAACTAAATTGTCCTCTGAGCTTCTGAATTCCCTAACAATGCAAGAGCTTTGGATAAGGGAAGGATTTTGATTGGAAACAGAATCTTCTTACTCTTTACTACATGATGCATATATGAAATATTTTGGTAATTAGTGATATAAGTAAAGATCTTTTTGAAATACGTAGATGTTTTTAATGTATAGAAATGGTGTGTACGATACAAAGCTTGTATTACGAGTACACACATTCTAATATACCCAACTTGTGGACGCATGTTGCATAGGTAAGCATACAGTGTTCACAAGGAAGGGCACAAGGTTTTTTTTCAGAGGAGCATATTTTCAAAACTATAAAAGGATGATCCTCTTCACGAAATTCACAAAGTCTATTATTGCCCTGTTATATCACTTTATGAGACACAAAACATTCTCATTATGCAAGAAAAAAAAACAAAAAAACCCTATAGTTCTGCCCTGTGACTTTATACTACAATTCATTCATGTAAAAATGAATGAAAATCCCATATTTTAAAGGAAAAGTAACCACAAGTTTTCTTTTCTTTGAGTGTCGGCACCTTAACAATAATATAAACTGGCAGTGATTGCAAAATACAGAGCCTACCATAGAAAAAAACAAAAAAACCACTGAAACAAAACAGTGAAGGTTAGCATACAATACTCCTCACATACAAACATGTATCATCATATTATCACAGCTTTTTAAGCATGCGTTTACTGAGGCAACTGCATTGACAACACCGTAAAAAAATAGATATTACATTACACCATAAAATTACATTCATCCTGAGCTTGCTTGACTGTGCTAGAATGCCCATGAAACACAAAAAAGTTTTTTTTCGGATATATATTATAGAATAATTTTCTTTCCCTATTTGTTATACAAAAGGCATATTTTTCTTTAGTGTTGCTCACTTTTGTTAAAAAAAAAGAAAAAAGTCGCACTGTCATGTGGCACTGGAAGCTAATACAGAGCAGACAGGCCAGGAATCATGCCACAATTATGTTGTCATGTTTGTTCCTTCGGTCATGATCAACAGCGTTGTTGGCAGAGCACGATTCAGACCTGAGAGCTCCTGTTGTGGAATACATTGAACAGGACAAGAGAGGCTTCTGAACAAAGAGTAAACACAAGAGATATCAAGTACATTTTATACAGTGTGTGCGCCAATAGAAAGGTCCCTCTGCGGCGTGCAAATTAGTAAACGCCTCCCGTGAAATCAGGGAGGCCTCATGATGAACTCAACATTTCAATTTAGTATAACAAAAACCTTGAAAAGAGGCTTAATACAGATGCTGAATGGCATGAAATGCAAATGAATCATATTATCTTGTCCAAATCCTTACGTACGAATGCGTTCTACTAAAAATGAGAAGCTATTTTGCTGCCAGATTAAACAAAGTGATTGCTTGGCAAGTGGTTGTTGGTGGTTTCTGTCCATGTTCCAGGATGTGAAGTCAGGGTATTGTGATAAAAATGCTGCAGGTGGACAACTGTTAAACATATTCATCCATAGGAAAGTTAGTTTTAGATCTAACTATGCTTGCTTTCAAAGCTACGGAAGGCTGATGTTCTCGAGAGTCTCCTCATGGATAAGGTGTCACCTCGACTTTCAGGCCTCGATGACTTACTCCTTTGGAATGGATTTCTAAGGCTTGTAGTGTTACGTTGCTTATCAAGTTTATCGCTTATTGAATAACTCTTCTTTGCGTGTTGGTACAACACATTGGGTTCCTCTGCAGAATAACTATTGGCCCTTTCTATTTTCGGGAATGATAAGTTATTCAAGAATGTTTTTGAAGTTGAACTTTCATGAGAAGGTAAACATTTGCTTTTTCCTTCTGTGTCAGGATCTTCGTTATCCGAGCTTGGATGACTTAATTCAGCTTCTCTTTCTGGATGACAGCCGCTAATATCTTCTACTTTTTCTCGGACACATCCTGGAGATATTGACCTCTCTGCAGTGGCCTGTGGAGTGTTGTTCACACATCTTGTGTCAATACAGTCTGTAATACTTGTGTATTCTGCAGACTTTACAGGTACACAAAGATTACTATAATAGCTTTTAGATGGAGAAAACATAAAGCTTTGTGATTTTACAATTGGGGTTTCCTCTAAAACAAAAGGAGCTGTGGCAAGTAAACGACTACTTTTTGAACGCTCTAATGTATGGTACATAGGAGGGTCTAAATCCCATGGATTTGGTCCACTTAGCAAGCTTGTGTGTTCTGAAAGATACCCAATTGTGTCCATTGTTGTCCCCTCCTCATAACTAGGATTGCGACTACAACTACTGCCGCAATGGGAAAAAGAACTACAGCCTCGACCTGCTCCATCAGTGTGATCGCCACATCCAACATTCATTGAGCTTTCTCCACAGTCTATGCCAAATTGTGCCTCATCCATAGCTGAAACATAAATATCGATGCAGGACGAAGGCCTTCTAGAATTTGGAGCTACTGACAAAGAATTAAGTGGAGAAGAAGGAGGTTTCATATCTTTTGATATAGAATGTGAGCTTATAGCTCTGTGCAAACTTACTGTCCTCTCTTTAAAAAAACCTTCAAATTTTTCCAACCCACTTTTGTCCTTCAAGTTTGTTGCATAAAACGATTGACTTCTCATATGAGGCATAAGTGTAGGAGATGTAGGAGACATTGGTTCTTCTCCAACAGGGTCTATAATATCATGTATTTTGTAAGCATTCCCTTCTTGGCTGTTAAAACTGCTCTGTCTTCTAATATAGGCTGCGTCAGTACAATCTGAAGACGTTCTGGATCTTGCTTTAGTTGTCTCTACTTTTTCAACTCCAGAAAGCTTTTCCATGGCTGCAGCCATTCTTCCCAGCATCTCTTCAAGTTGAGCAAGTCTTATATCCACTGTTTGAAGCGATGCCTTCATGAAATGTTCTCGTTCATTTACTTCCTCGAGGCGCATGGACATATTTTCCACTCTAAGTAAATAAAGTAAAATTATAGACTAAATCAGAGTGAATATCATGAAATATAACATCAGTAACATACAGTTTATTACTCTTATTTAAATGATTTTACTGAAGGAGTGTTTCACAGAGAACATGTATCAGACTTTTTAGATCTAAGTTCTTGTCGATAGATAATGTACCCATTCATGCAGAATCAATATAACTATAAATAAGAATTCTACTTTTATTAAATAGATTACATCTGTCCTCAACATTATTCCGCAGTCTGGTAAAAGCATTTCAATACAATTCATACACTGTTGTTAAAATTTAATTTATCCCTCTAACTGCAAACGCTGGCTTTTCAAAGCTTGTCAATAAGAAAACTTCAGCAAAGGCATTTTACTAAATATATTACCTATTACTATAAAGAAGGAGAATGACTTGCATGTTTTAGGTTCTATGGAGACATTGTTGTTGTTTCCATGACTTGGTGAAAAAAACCCAGCTTGGCACTCTTGGAAATTTATTTTTTGGGGGCAAGTTTATGGTGGGGAAAATGTTGAAATATTTCAAAATTTCTTTACATCTTTTACATGGAAAGGCACTTCCATCATCAATATAATTCAGTAAGAGTTGAAACTCTAAAATGTCGTATTAAAAGCAAAAACAATATTAAAGGGGTTGTCCAGTCCAAATCGATAGCTCTGCAGTCACTCTGTGTGACCGCTATCTTATGAATCCCTCCAGTGCATGCACTGTGTGCTGTGGCGAGTCGCCGGTTTCTGACCGGAACTGGAGGGTAAGTATGAGTTATACATACTCCCGTCCAGAGCCCGACTAGTGGGTGTGGCCTTGCATTGAGCATGGCTGCAACCCAGCCAGTGACACGGCTGGGCAGTGGGCATGGCCAACTAGAGGGTGCGGTCTCACTCCATACAAGTGTATGGAAGCGAGGTGGTGCCCACTTGCCGGGAATATGTATAACGTATACATACCCTTTGGTTTTGGGTCAGAAACTAGTAAATCCTCGCAGCGCACTGTGTGCCACACAGAGTGACTGTAGACTTATCGATTTGGACAGGACAACCCCTTGAAAATTGAAAACTAGATGGGAGACTTTCGAATGTCAAAGCATACTGAAATGTAAGTATGTAACTCGTAAGAGAATTTGGGGATTTAAATAGAGCAATGCTGTTTATATTATTTATGAACTACGCTAATCTACTGGATGAGCTTTAAATCTTTTATTTTTTTTACAATACATAGGACATGGTACCTGTATGGAGAATCAATTATTATTTTTATACATCAGCCAACCATAGATAGATTATACATGCTTGATACTTTGTTGTTTAAGTATAAGGAATCAACATCTGAATTGATCTTCTATTTATCTAAAATGTCTCGAAAACAAAAAAATTAGGAAGTATCAGCCATATTAATTAGACTATTTCAATAATACACTGAAATGGAGACCTCTAAAAAATAAAGGAAGCATTTTCTTTTTTTTTGGTTCACTTCTGAGTATTATTGTAGTCTCCACTTTAGTATATTATTGATATATTCTAATTACCGTAATGTGGCTATAAGGAACGGGGAAAGATAATACAGCTATTATGCATTGTAACCCTATCGGTCATATTACTATGCTGCGCACATCAAATGATTGTCACTTAGCAGTCAAGCCTGGTCATTCCAGCTCAATTTGTGCTATTAATACATTTTTTGTAGATAAATTTAGAGAGAGTCAATTATTTTACTGAAATAGTTGAAGATGCAGTAAAATAATTACCATAACTAAACCATATAAGGCTTTTTCCTTGAGTCTCCATACATTTTAGAAATAAAAAAAAAAACTCTCAACAAGATGGATACAGTCACAGGAATTATTTGTATGCCATTAAAAATCTTAAAGAGACTCTTCGGTCAAAATAGGTTTATCACATATTAATAAGCAATATGTGATATATATAAGTATATATTTTAAATGGATGGTTTGTTTCTTGGTTAAATTTGGAAACTTGCTATGTGTAATGCTGTGCAAAGTCATTTATTTATTTAACTTGCCTATAAAGCATCAAGATATTCCTCAACATACAGTACATTCAAGGACAGACCCAGACAGAGGAGGGACCCTGTGTAAGAACAGACTATGGGCCCTTTGTAGCTCAATTATCTGCGACAGATGCTGATTGCTGCTTTGGAGGAAGAAGTAGGCCTCCTTGTGTCCCTTTGTGGCTGCACAGGTTGCAGCAATGGAGTGTCAGCTCCTCAGGACATTGTCATCTCTCATTGTCCTCATTGGGGCTCACAACCTACAGTTGTGTGAAAAAGTGTTTGGCCCCTTCCTGATTTGTTATTCTTTTGCATGTTTGTTACACTTAAATGTTTCAGATCACCAAACAAATGTAAATATTAGACAAAGATAACACAAGTAAACACATAATGTAGTTTTTTTTTAAATAAAGGTCTTTATTGTTAAGGGAAAAAGAAATCCAAACCTACAGGGCCCTGTGTGAAAAAGTGATTGCTCCCTAAACCTAATAATTGGTTGGGCAACCCTTAGCAGCAATAACTGCAATAGAGCATTTGCGATAAATGAGTCTTTTACAATGCTCTGGAGGAATTTTGGCCCACTCATCCTTGCAGAATTGTTATAATTTAGCCACATGGGGGGTATCTGAGCATAAACCGTCTTGTTAAGGTCATGTCACAGCATGTAAATCAGATTAAGGTCAGGAATTTGACTATGTCACGTCAAAGTCTTAATTTTGTTTTTCTTCAGCCATTCAGACGTGGACTTGCTGGTGTGTTTTGGATCATTATCCTGCTGCATAACCCATTTTTTGGTAGACAACAGAATTCATGGTTCCATTTATCACAGCAAGTCTTCCAGGTCCTGAAGCAGCAAAACAGTCCCAGACCATCACTCTACCACTACATATTTTACTGTTGGTATGATGTTCCTTTTCTGAAATGCTGTATTACTTTTACGCCAGATGTAATGGGACAAATACCTTCCAAAATGTTCAACTTTTGTCTCATCAGTCCACAGAGTATTCTCCCAAAAGTCTTGGGGCTCATCAATATTTTTTCTGGTAAAACTGAGATGAGCTTTTAAGTTCTTATTGCTCAGCAGTGGCTTTCATCTTGGAACACTGCCATGCAGGCCATTTTTGACCACTCTCTTTCTTATGGTGGAGTCATAAACAATGACCTTAACTGAGGCAAGTGAGGCCTGCAGTTCTTTGGATGTTGTATTGGGGTCTTTTGTGACCTCTTGGATAAGTTGTCGCTGCGCTCTTGGGGTAATTTTGGCCATCTGTCCACTCCTGGGAAGGTTCACTACTGTTCAAAGTGTTCACCATTTGTGGATAATGGCTCTCACTGTGGTTCGCTGGAGTCCCAAAGTAGTAGAAATGTTTTTACACCCTTTTCCAGACTGATTGATATCAATTACTTTGTTTTTCATTTGTTCCATTTTTTTTGGATCACAGCATGAGGTCTAGGATTTAATGATCTTTCGGTCTACTTTACTTTGTCATGTAGGTCCTATTTAAGTGATTTCTTTATTGAGAACAAGTGTGGCAGCAATCAGGCTTGGGTGTGGCTAGGGAATTTGAACTCAGCTTTCCAAAGATATGATAAACCACAGTTTATGTTTATGTTAATTTATGTTTTAGTGGGAGGCAATAACTTTTTCACACAAGGCCTTGTAGGATTGGATTTCTTTTTCCCTTAATAATAAAAGAGTTTCATTTAAAAACTGCATTATGTTCTTACTTTGTTACTTTTGTCTAATATTTAAATTAGTTTTGTGATCTAAAACATTTAAGTCTGACAAACATGCAAAAGAATAGGAAATCAGGAAGAGGGCAAACACTTTTTCACATACCTGTATATTCCCTATCAATACTTTGAAGGAAATTATGAATTAGCAGAAAACCAACGCAAACAAAGGAAACACATGCAAAGGCCATGCAGATATCATTAGTTGGACCTAACAGTGCTGGTCAAGATGCAAGACTGGGGTTGGTCATTGACATACAGCATTGTTACCTCTCCAAGTGGCAGTTTCAAAATAATGTTTTTCGTGCATATTTTTCACCCGTGAAACTTTACCAATAAGTGTTGTTTTTGGTCTCATTAAAAAGAATCCATAACTTCCACTCTTTCTGTGCACTCTAAGCACAACAGGGAGGATTGCTTAACACTATTTGGAGAACTGTCAGTATAATCAAAGAATAGTTAGGGTATGTGCACACGTTGCGGATTTGCCGCTGCGGATCCGCTGCAGATCTGCAAGAGATTTACAGTACAATGATAACCTATGAGAGAAAAAATTGGCTGTGCACATGCTGAGGAAAATTCCACGCGGAATCCGCAGCGGTTCACTTTCCGCAGCATGTCAATTCTTTGTGCGGATTCCGCAGTGTTTTTACACCCATTCCATTATAGAAATGTGCAGGTGTAAAAACGCATGCCAAATCCGCACAAAATGAGCAGGAAATCCTCATAAAAAACGCTGCCAAGAGATGCAGATTCCGAGCGGAAAAATCCGCACAGCAACCCGCAACGTCTGCACATACCCTTAAGGGAGGTGATAAGAACAGTATACCTTCACTATTTGCACTGCCCCCATATTCCCTCTCTAAAGCCTTCTTGCTTATACCTTCCGAAGACACCCCATTAATTTCTCTCCAACCTCACTAAGAGATCCAGGCTGAGCATTTAATTTAACTCTATGATAGTCCAATACTCACAGACCAGTACAGAACGTTGGCTATCAGGATTTGCACGCTACTGAAGAGTTTTCTTATGAGCATATTCATAATAAAGCCTGGGGTTCTCCACCATGTTAATACTCAAGAAAAAAGAAGTATGTACAAAAAATGGCCAGGATCACATGAATAAATTTCAAATATTAGAAACAATACATTTTATTAAAGCATGATTACACAGGATCACACAAACAAGGTACAGACCACATGTTAAAAACAATTAAAAAACCATTGAGCGTGGCTTCCCAGCGATACGCGTGGGGTTCCTCTCTCCACACACCATGCTGTGACCGGGTATTTGTATCTCTGCATCCACCTACAGGCTTTTTTGCTGCATTCTTCTTTTACCCCTAAATGGATTTTACCATATACTATATATACCCAACTGGTCCTTCAGGTGTTATGGTTTATACCTTCCATGTTTTTTTAATTTTTTTTAACATGTGGTCTGTACCTTGTATGTGTGATCCTGTGTATTCTTGCTTTAATAAAATGTACTGTTTCTAATATTTGAATTTTATTCATGTGATCCTGGCCATTTTTTGTACACACTTCTTTTTTTCTTGAGTATTAACATAGTCATGTTTCAAGTGTGGGGCTAGTGATCCCTAGTATTATTTTGTGGTGCCCTCGGACTTCTTCCATGCAATGGGGTTCTCCACTATGATGCAGTAAAAACTGGGGAATGATTGTAGATTCACGACTGATGCTACAAGAACATGAACATAGTCTCGGGATCCTGCGGACACCAGAGACGCTGTGGATCATCAGTCTTTGCATGTGTTTCATAGACCAATGGAGCTCTCTCTTGATTTAAATATAAAGAAGAATACACATTATAATATGTGTCTTTAGGTCAATAGGAATTGATAGGTCTGCTCATTATGAATATATGAGACTGCAGTGAAAATTACTACATGTAAACCCAGCCTAACATTTAATCAGTAAAGTGATCGAAGCGCTATAAAAAAGTCTCACCTTTCTGCAGTAACTCGAATTCTTTCATCGTTAGAAGAGTTAAACCGATCATCTTTTTCTCTAAAATACTCCTCTATGCACTGTTCTTCAAAATCATGTACTTTCTTAAGTTCGTCCTCTGTGATAAACAGTTCTGTTGAGGAAAAGGCACAAGCAACGCTCATTGCGGATTTTCAGAAACATTGTGTCAAAAGGTTTATCCTTCTTAGAGAAGTAAACATATCCTTGAAGAAAATAAATACATCTTACTAACAGTGCAAGGACATGCTAAAATTTGCTGCATGTCATCTAGAAGTGTTTATCTTATCACGATAATGCCTTTTCACACTCAAGCCAGCCGGTAGTCAGCCGGTTACTGAAGGTTTGGTTACAGGTGACCACACACATTTCACCTGTTGGTCATTCAAATTAATGACCATCCATGTAGTATAAAAGAATGAGGGGGCACTGGCCCATAAAGGAGGGTCTCTAGTAAAGGGTCCAGTTCTATTACAATGAAATATTCCATTTTCCTCACACTATGGCGTGGGAATTTTCAGAGAGCTGAAAAGTTCTTGTGATAAACCAATTGCTCGTGGTGAAAAGAGAATTGGTCTTAAAGGGTCAAACAAGAAAAACCGGGCCGATTCTGCTAATCAAAAGCTGATCAAACTCTGAAAAAAAACTGATCACAGCTGGATAAAATTTTCTGGGATGTGGGGAATGAAAATTAAATTCTTCACCTTCACAAACTCTAGAAGCAAAAGAATGCCTTGTTCTTAAAAGGGATTGGCCAATCTAAACATGTTGGAAAATGCCCTAGCTTACCTTTTTTTACCTTTTCCATTTGCCAGAGAAGAAAATGAAGTCTGTTCAAAGAAAAATTATATTTTATGGTCCCAACTCCCTAATTCTGTAAATTTAAAGGGTTATTTCCATCTTGGCCTTTAATAGCCAAAACAGGAATAACTGCTTCTAGTTCCCAAGCACCAGAGGCTGGGCTATGGAAAGAGCTAAGTGCAGCGGCCCTATACTTCTTGCAAATCTCTTATAGAAATGAATTAAATGAGTGGAAGTTATGAAAACAGCATAACTAAGTGAGCACCACTGTTGGCGAAATTTCCACGGTGCCGAAACACAAGGTTCCCATGCACTGCTGTGGACTTGCATGAGCAGCATAGCACAGCTGCATCTGGCTTTTTTTCACAACCCACTTTTGGTGGATGGCACCAAGAAGCAGTTATTCCCGTCTCGGCCATTAAAGGCTGGAGATGGGAATAACGCCTTTAAGAGTACAGAGAGATATATTAGTGGAGAATCGAAACACTGTTCAGTGCACCATTCCCAGCTCAGAAATCTTCACTGCTTGCCGTAGAGTCTACAATATATTCAAGTCCTACCTATGCACCTTCTTTATGACCCCATTCATTGCTGCACATGCTGTCACAAATATCCATTGAAAACAACTCAGTCTGTTCTTCAGAAGAAAGTGGAGACAAGGTCAGAATAACAATTAACTGCGCCATCGCACTTGTGTCTGAGCCATGTGTGACACCTGCATTCACAGTCCGCACAAATGGCAGAAAACAGATACCTTGTGTCTGGATATTATTCAATCTACTGATGTCCTCATGATAACATGATTAAGGCTGTGTTTACACACAGCGTTTTTTTAAGCAGTATTTTTAGCGGTTTTTCCAATAAAACCGCTAAAAATAAGCTTCCCATTCATTTCTATGCATTTTGCACTTTTTGTGCATATTGATGCGTTTTTTTACCGCGAAAAAAGCGCATCGCGGTAAAAAACGCAGCATGCTCATTAATTTCGCAGATTTTTCCGCGTTTCTGGCTATATCTATGTGTTTTGAAAACGCGCAGAAAAAACATGCAAAAAACGCGCAGAAAAAAACGCGCGGTTTCTGGGAAGGGAGTCAGGTTTTATAGCAGAAATTTTCTGCTACGTGTGCACTTAGCCTAAGGCTGTGTGCACATGCTGCGGATTTTGCTGCGGTTCCGCAGCGGTTTTGGCCGCTGCGGACCCGCAGCAGTTTCTGCTGCGGTGTACAGTACCATGATTCCCTATGGGAATCAAAAACCGCAATGCAGACGGTGCGGAATTTTCCGCGCGGATTATCTGCGGTTTTCAATCCGCAGAAAGAATTGACATGTCAATTCTTTCTGCGGATTCCCCTGCGGTTTGCCATCTCCTCCATTGAGGAGATGAAAAACCGCAGGGCAAAACCGCAGAGCAATCCGCAGGTAAAACCGCAGGTCTTTTGACCTGCGGTTTCACCTGCGGATTTTACAAAATCCGCGCGGATGAATCCGCACCTAATCCGCAGCGTGTGCACACAGCCTTAAGCTGCTTTAGCTGCTCTTCAAAACTCTTCTTTTTTCAGGCCTCTCGTATATTATGCAAAATGATACTGGTCGGCTATTGGAAATTAGTCCTAAATGGATTATTGCCATACTTTAAATATGGAAGATAAGAAAAATTGTCTTGGAAGGTTACTTGGTTCTTCATTAACATAGTAACATAGTTTTGAAGGTTGAAGGAAGACCTTATGTCCATCTTGTTCAGCCTATTTTTAGTGCAGCTGTTCTGCATTTTTGATCCTGGGGAAGGCAAAAAACCCACAGAGTAGAAGCCAATTTTCTCCATAGGGAAAAAAATTCCTTCCCCTAAGCTGGGTCAACCATCTACCTATAATATTCTGTTATTCGTAACCTTCTATACTGTTACTCACAAGAAAAGCATCCATTCCTTTCTTAAATTCATTCAGTGAGTTAGCCATCACCACTTCCTCAGGAAGAGAATTCCAGAGCCTCACTGCTCTTACTGTGAAGAACCCTCTTCTATGCTGATGCAGAAATTGTCTTTCCTTCAAACGAAGAGAATGCCCCCTTGTTCTTGTTACAGTCCTTGGTACAAACAGTTCATTTGAGAGATCTCTGTATTGCCCTCTGATATACTTGTACATATATATTAGGTCTCCCCTAAGTCTTCTCTTATCTAGAGTAAATAGACCTAATTTTGATAACCTTTCTGGGTATTGTAGTGAACCAACTCCATTTATCATTTTAGTAGCCTGCCTTTGAACCCTTTCAAGTTCAGTAATGTCTTTCTTGAGCACCGGCGTCCAAAATTGCACACAATACTCCAAGTG
Organism: Dendrobates tinctorius; assembly: GCF_039654945.1. Lineage (NCBI taxonomy): Eukaryota > Metazoa > Chordata > Amphibia > Anura > Dendrobatidae > Dendrobates > Dendrobates tinctorius. The sequence goes on from NW_027361802.1 coordinate 11,401,415, forward strand.
TGGTCTGACGAGTGATTTGTACAGAGGGAGAATTGTTTTCATCTCGTGTCCCCAGACCTCTTCTAATGCATCCCATGACCCTATTTGCTTTTGTGGCAGCTGCCTGACACTGGGCACTCCAATTTAGCTTCTTTTTAACTAAGAGGCCTAAGTCTTTTTCCATGTCTGATTTCCCAAGTGGTTTCCCATTTAGTAAGTAATTGCAGCATCTGTTTCTCCTTCCCATGTGCATAACCTTACACTTATCTGTGTTAAACCTCATTTGCCATTTTTCAGCTCAATTCTCCAATTTACTCAAATCTGTCTGTAGTTGCAAACTGTCCTCCTTTGTGTTAACTACCTTACATAGTTTTGTATCATCTGCAAATACTGATATTTTACCATGTAAGCCATCCACTAGATCATTAATAAATATATTAAATAGTAGGGGGCCCAATACAGAACCCTGTGGTACCCCACTAGTAACCCTGGCCCAATCTGAGTATGCACCATTAATAACCACTCTTTGTTTTCTATCACTCAGCCAGCTACCTACCCATCTACACACATTTTCCCCTAGCCCAAGCTTTCTCATCTTACTTACCAATCTTTTATGTGGGACAGTGTCAAATGCCAGAGTATAGGCTAAACAGGATGAACTTGTGCTTTTTTCAGTCTTACAAAAAATAATTTTACTATTATCTAAGTGGGCATAAAGGGCAACCTTAAAGGGATTTTCCAGTTTTAGAAAGTGATTGTCCCCAGGACAAACAAACAGACTGGGTCTATGCTTACAGAGTCTTTTGAGTGGAAACTAAACAGAATCTCCAAGATTAATGAAGAGTTTTTAGTTTTTGAGTAGGATATGAAAAGTTTCTGCTCTAAAAACTCAGTGTGCACATCCCCTTGCTTGCCCTCCCAGGGTCCCGCTCTGTGTCTCCACAGCTTCTCTGGGTATCTGGTATTGTCTGCAGCACTGATGCCACATTGACAGGGCTGCAGCAAATCAGGGAGCTTAGCAGCTCTGTGTGGCTCTCGCCATTTACTCAGGTAGAACTGCTGAGCTCAGTTATCCCTATCGCTGTGACATCAGCGCTACAAACAATAACAGATGCTGGGAGCAGCAGCGGAGACTCAGTGCTGGACCTGGAAAAGAGGTGAATAAAACACTGTTTGAATATTTAATACAAACTGCAGGGGGGACAGAAAACCCCTTTAAGGCCTCTTTTACATGGCAGTATCTACATTAGTATTTTGCATCAGTATATGTGAGCTAAAACCAACAGTGAAGCACAAAACAGAGAAAATTATAAGGCTATGTGCCCACGTTGCAGAAATGCTGCGGAAATGTCGGCAGCATTTCCGCAACTCCCCACCGTGGGTAAAACGCATGCGGAATTCGCATGTTTTCTCGCAAAACACAAGCGTTTTGCAAGTGCATTTAGCTTGCAGAATGCTTGCGCTTTCCAAGCGATTTGAAGCATCGCTTGGAAAGGTGATTGACAGGTTGGTCACACTTGTCAAGCATAGTCCTTGACAAGTGTGACCGCCTTTTTACTATTGATGCTGCCTATGTGGCATCAATAGTAAAAGATAGAATGTAAAAAAAAAAAAAAAAGGTTATTCTCACCTTCCGACGGCCCCGATCTCCTCCGCGGCGCTCTCGGTACGTTCCGTTGCCAGGGATGCTTTGTGCAAAGGACCTGAGATGACGTTACGCTCACGAGCCTGCAACGTCATCTCCGGTGACTCGAGCAATGCATCCCTGGGACCGGAAGATGCTGGCAGCATGGCTGAGAGGCGGGAAAGCTCCGGAGCCACCAGAAGGTGAGTATATCACTATTTTTTATTTTAATTCTAATTTTTACAGGATTATGGTACCCAAGGCATGGAGGAGAGTCTCCTCTACTCCAGACCCTGGGTACCATCCACACATGAAGCGCTCACTGATGAGCATAGCCACATGCGTAAAGTGAGCGTTTGAATGCATTCCTATGGCGGCGGAAATGCTGCGATGCCGCAGAAAGAATGGACATGCTGAGGATTTTACCGCTATGCGATTCCGCAGTGGTAAATTCCACAGCAGGGTCATTGCAACTGCGGAATCCCATAGGAATGCATTGGGATGCAGTTTTTAAAGTGTTTCCGCTGCGTGAAAAACACAGAGGAAACACTTGAAAAACGCAACGTGGGCACACAGCCTAAGGGCTCATACTCATATGCGAGAAACTCGGACGAGTCTCGCACGTCAATACTCAGCACTGCCACCGGCACTCAGATCGGATCATGTGGCCGCATAGAAATACATGCAGCTGAATGCTCCGATCCGAGTTCCGGCGGCAGTGCCGGGTATTGACGGGCGAGACTTGTCCGAGTTTCTCGCATGTGAGTATGTGCCCTAAGGCTGGGGTCACACTAGAGAGATATACGGACGAATGAGAGGCGCTAAAACCACGCATGGCACACGGACCAGTGATTCTCTATGGGGCAGCTCCCAACAGCCCTATATTTCTCAGCCGTATTTTACGGGCTGAGACAATCACAGCATGCTGCGATTGTCAGCGTATTCCGGCCGAAATACGCCAATGCAAGTCTATGGGGGCGCAAAAGATACGGATTACACATGGACCAGACGTATGACTTGCGAGAAATACGCACCTGGTGTCCTTTAACAAAAGCCGGAAATTCATTTTGCGAGACAGTAAAATCACACTGACAGGTTTAATAAAGAAACAAAAGAATAGGTATAGACACACACAATACATAAATATATATATACTGTATATATACACATGTCATTGAGACATATATGTATATATATTTATATATTTACATTTCATAGAGTTCTACATAGCATAATAGCCGCTAATTCTATTGCCGACTTCTGTAAAATCAATCCCAAACCCGACATGAAATGACACATTGTTTACATGCAGTAAACCATTTTATTTCATGTTTTTTTATATGTCCCTGACTAATAATTAAATTAGGGTTTGTGTGTAAAATTTGGGACATCTAGGTGTTAAATTAACCCCTTCACTACCAAGGGTGGTTTGCACGTTAACTCCCGGGCCAATTTTTACAATTCTGACCACTGTACCTTTATGAGGTCATAACTCTGGAACGCTTCCATGGATCCCGGTGATTATGACATTGTTTTCTCGTGACATATTGTACTTCATGATAGTGGTAAAATTGCATTCAAATAACTTGCGTTTATTTGTGAAAAAAACGGAAATTTGGCGAAAATTTTGAAAATTTCGCAATTTTCCAACTTTGAATTTTTATGCCCTTAAATCACAGCGATACGGCACACAAAAAACTTAATACATAACATTTCCCACATGTTTACTTTACATCAGCACAATTTTGGAACCAAAATTTTTTTTTGTTAGGAAGTTATAAGGGTTAAAAATTGGCCAGCGATTTCTCATTTTTGCAACAGCATTTTATTTTTAGGGACCACTTCACATTTGAAGCCACTTTGAGGGGTCTATATATAGAAAATACCCAAAAGTGACACCATTCTAAAAACTGCACCCCTTAAGATGCTTAAAACCACATTCAAGAAGTTTATTAACCCTTTAGGTGCGTCACAGGAATTTTTTGAATATTAAAAAAAAAATGAACATTTAACTTTTTTTCACAAAAAAAATACTTCAGGTTCAATTTTCTTTATTTTACCAAGTGTAACAGGAGAAATTGGACTGCAAAAGTTATTGTGCAATTTGTCCTGAGTACGCTGATACCTGATATGTGGGGGGGGGAACCACTGTTTCGGCGCATGGCAGACCTCAGTAGGGAAGGAGTGCCGTTTGACTTTTTCAATGCAAAATTGGCTGGAATTCAGATCGGACGCCATGTCGCGTTTGGAGAGCCCCTGATGTACCTAAACAGTGGAAACCCCCCAAGTGACCCCATTTTGGAAACTAGACCCCCCAAGGAACTTATCTAGATATGTGGTGAGAACTTTGAACCCACAAGGGCTTCACAGAAGTTTATAACGTACAGCGGTACAATTAAAAAATCATATTTTTTCCACAAAAATGATCTTTTCACCCCCAATTTTTATTTGTCCAAGGGTAACAGGACCCTAAAAGTTATTGTGCAATTTGTCCTGAGTACACTGATACCCCATATGTGGGTGTAAATGACTATTTGGACGCATAGCAGAGCTCGGAAGGGAAGCAGCGCCATTTGACGTTTTTGGCTAGATTTGAGATCGGACACCATGTCGCGATTGGAAAACCCCTGATGTACCAAAACAGTGGAAACCCCCCACAAATGACACCATTTTGGAATCTAGACCCCCCAAGGAACTTATCTAGATGTGTGGTGAGAACTTTGAACCCCCAAGGGCTTCACAGAAGTTTATAACGTACAGCAGTACAATTAAAAAATCATATTTTTTCCACAAAAATGATCTTTTCACCCTCAATTCTTATTTTTCCAAAAGTAACAGGACCCTAAAAGATATTGTGCAATTTATCCTGAGTACGCTGATACCCCACATGTGGGTGTAAACCACTATTTGGGCGCATGGCAGAGCTCGGAAGGGAAGCAGCACCATTTGATGTTTTTGGCTGGAATTGAGATCGGACACCATGTCGCGATTGGAAAACCCCTGATGTACCAAAACAGTGGAAACCCCCCACAAATAACACCATTTTGGAAACTAGACCCCCTAAGGAACTTATCTAGATGTGTGGTGAGCACTTTGAACCCCCCAGTGCTTCACTGAAGTTTATAACGTCCGGGCGTGAAAATAAAAAAATCGTATTTTTTCCACAAACATCATCTTTTAGTCCCCATTTTTTTTATTTTCCCAAGGGTAACAGGAGAAATTGGACCCCAAAAGTTGTTGTCCAATTTGTCCTGAGTACGCTGACACCCCATATGTGGGAGAAAACTACTGTATGGGGACACGTCGGGGCTCGGAAGGGAAGTAGTGACGTTTTGGAATGCAGACTTTGATGGAATGGTCTGTGGGTGTCATGTTGCCTTTGGAGAGCCCCTGATGTACCTAAACAGTGGAAACCCCCCACAAATGATCCCATTTTGGAAACTAGACCCCCTGAGGAACTTATCTAGATGTGTGGTGAGCACTTTGAACCCCCAATGGCTTCACAGAAGTTTATTTTCAAATATTTTTATTAGGTATTTTAGCAGAATTTACAAACATGATCTTTGTTTATGTAGTAATTCACATTGGTAAGTAGGGAAAGGGGGGAAGGAAAGGGATAGGAGTAGGGAAGGGAAAGAAAGGAGTTTTGATAGTAACATAGACAGAGCTGTACATATTTGTATTTTTTCAACAAACATCATCTTTTAGTCCCCATTTTTTTTATTTTCCCAAGGGTAACAGGAGAAATTGGACCCCAAAAGTTGTTGTCCAATTTGTCCTGAGTACGCTGATACCTCATATGTGGGAGAAAACTACTGTATGGGCACACGTCGGGGCTCGGAAGGGAAGTAGTGACGTTTTGGAATGCAGACTTTGATGGATTGGTCTGCGGGTGTCATGTGCGTTTGGAGAGCCCCTGATGTACCTAAACTATTGAAACTCCCCACAAGTGACCCCATTTTGGAAACTAGACCCCCCACGGAGCTTATCTAGATGTGTGGAGAGCACTTTGAACCCCCAAGTGCTTCACAGAAGTTTATAACGCCTGGGAGTGAAAATAAAAAAAACATTTTTTTCCGCAAAATTATATTTTTGCCCCCAATTTTTTATTTTCCTAAGGGTAACAGGAGAAATTGGACCCCAAAAGTTGTTTTGTAATTTGTCCTGAGTAGGCTGATACCCTACATGTGGGGGTAAAACACTGTTTGGGCGCATGGCAGAGCTTGGAAGGGAAGGAGCACCATTTGACTTTTTCAACGCAGAATTGGCTGGCGTTGAGATCAGACGCCATGTTGCATTTGGAGAGCACCTGATGTGCCCAAACAGTGGAAACCCCCCAATTATAACTCCAACCCTAACCTCAACACACCCCTAACCCTAATCTGAGCCCTAGCCCTAACCCTAGCCCTAACCCTAGCCCTAACCCTAACCCTAGCCCTAACCCTAACCCTGGCCCTAACCCTAGCCCTAACCCTAACCCTACCCTAACCGTAACCCTAGCGGGAAAATGGAAATAAATACATTTTCTTTTAGTTTTATTATTTTTCCCTAACTTAGGGGGTGATAACGGGGGGTTTGATTTACAATTTATGGCAGTTTTTATGTTTGGCGGCTGTCGCACGCTAAAAGACGCTTTTTATTGTAAAAATAGTTTTTGCATCACCACATATTGTGAGCTATAATTTTTCCGTATTTTGACCCACCAAGTCATGTGAGGTCTTATTTTTTGTGGGACGAGTTGACGTTTTTATTGGTACCATTTTCGGGCACGTGACATTTTTTGATCGCTTTTTATTTCGATTTTTGGGACGCAGAATGAACAAAAACCAGCGTTTCATGAATTTCTTTTGGGGGGTGCGTTTACACCGTTCCGCGTGCGGTAAAATTGATAAAGCGTTTTTATTCTTCGGGTCAGTACGGTTACAGCGATACCTCATTTAAGTCGTTTTTTTATGTTTTGTCGGTTTTTTGCAATGAAAACAATTTTATATAAAAAATAATAATTTTTGTATCGCTTTATTCTGCGAGCTATAACTTTTTTATTTTTTTGCGGATGATGCTGTATCATGGCTCGTTTTTTGTGGGACAAGATGACGTTTTCAGCGGTACCATGGATATTTATATGCGTCTTTTTGATCGCGCGTTATTGCACTTTTTGTTCGGTGGTATGATAATAAATCATTATTTTTTGCTTCGTTTTTTATTTTTATTTTTTAAGGGGTTCGCTAAAGGGGTTAACTAATGGGACAGTTTTATAGGGCAGGTCATTACGGACGCGGCGATACCAAATATGTGTACTTTTAGTGTTTTTGTTTTTTTTTATTTTGAAAAAATGGATTTATTGGGGAATATTTTTTTTTTTTTACTAATTTATTTAGCAATTTTTTTAAAATTATTTTTAACACTTTTTTTTTACTTTATTACCTTGTCCCAGGTGGGACATCACTGTCCTGTGACAGATCGCTGATCTGTCACATCACAGATCACTGTGACAGATCAGCGATCTGTCACAGGCACTGCTGCAGACTTCCTCATGCCTGCGCTTTGCAGGCAGTGAGGAAGTCAGCTCCCTGCAGGCCCCCGTCGCCATCTTGGATCCGGGGGCCTGTAGGGAAAGAGCCCCCCACAGCAGCGCTGCACATTGCGCTGCCGTGGGGGGCTCAGGGAAGCACGGAGGGAGCCCCCTCCCTGCCGATGCTTCCCTTTAACCCCCGGTACACCGCGATCGCGTTTGATCGCGGTGTGCAAGGGGTTAACGTGTCGGGTGTCAGCTATGATAATTAGCTGACACCCGGCCGCGATCAGCGGCGCTCACCACGTGGGCGCCGCTGATCGCTGGGACGTAATATTCTGTCCATGGTAGTTAGGTCCAGGGTCACATGGACGGAATATTACGTCCTTTGTAGGTAAGGGGTTAAGGGGTTAATTCATTTTAAAATAATGCGTGGGCTCCTGCGGTAAAATTGCAACCAGAGAGGTAAAGCAGGTGAGTGAGGGCAGATTTTAACCCCTTCTTTACCCAGCCTATTTTGACCTTAATGACCTGGACATTTTTTGCTATTCTGACCAGTGTCCCTTTATGAGGTAATAACTCAGGAACGCTTCAACGGATCCTAGCGATTCTGAGATTGTTTTTTCATGACATATTGGGCTTCATGTTAGTGGTAAATTTAGGTCGATAATTTTTGCGTTTATTTGTGAAAAAATCAGAAATTTGGTAAAAATTTAGAAAATTTCGCAATTTTCAAATTTTGAATTTTTATTCTGTTAAACCAGAGAGCTATGTGACACAAAGTGGTTACTAAATAACATTTCCCACATGTCTACTTTACATCAGCACAATTTTGGAAACATTTTTTTTGTTAGGAAGTTATAAGGGTTAAAAGTTGACCAGCGATTTCTCATTTTTACAACAAAATTTACAAAACCATTTTTTTAGGGACCACCTCACATTTGAAGTCACTTTGAGGGGTCTATATGGCAGAAAATACCCAAAAGTGACCCCATTCTAAAAACTGCACCCATCAAGCTACTCAAAACTACATTCAAGAAGATTATTAACCCTTCAGGTGTTTCTCAGGAACTAAAGCAACGTGGAAAGAAAAAATGGACATTTTAATTTTTACAACAAAAATTTTCTTTTAGCATCAATTTTTTCATTTTCACATGGGCAACAGGATGAAATGGATCCTAAATTTGTTGGGCAATTTCTCCTGAGTACTCCGATACCTCATATGTGGTCATAAACCACAGTTTGGGTGCATGGCAGGGCTCAGAAAGGAAGGAGCGCCATTTGACTTTTTGAATGGAAAACATGCTGGAATATTTAGCGGTTGCCATGTCGCATTTGGAGAGCCCCTGTGTGCCTAAACTTTGGAGCTCCCCCACAAGTGACCTCTTTTTGGAAACTAGACCCCCCAAGGAACTTATCTACATGCATAGTGATCACTTTGAACCCCCCAGGTGCTTCACAAATTGATCGGTAAAAAAAAAAGTACTTTTTTTTCACAAAAATTTTCTTTTAGCCTCAGTTTTTTCATTTTCACATGGGCAACAGGATAAAATGGATCCTAAAATTTGTTGGGCAATTTCTCCTGAGTGCACAGATACCTCATATGTGGTCATAAACCACTGTTTGGGTGCACGGCAGGGTCCGTAAGTGAAGGAGCACTATTTGACTTTTTGAATGGAAAATTAGCTCCAATCGTTATCGGACACCATGTCGCGTTTGGAGAGCCCCTGTGTGCCTAAACAGTGAAACCCCCCACAAGTGACACGATTTTGGAAACTAGACCCCTTATGGAACTTATCTAGATGTGTAGTGAGCACTTTGAAAAACCAGGTGCTTCACAGAAGTTTATAACGCCGAGCAGTGAAAAGAAAAAATAATTTTTTTTCCTCAAAAATGATTTTTTAGCACGCTATTTTTCATTTTCACAAGGGTAACAGGAGAAATTGGACCACAAAAGTTGTTGTGCAATGTGTTCTGAGAACACCGATACCCCATATGTGGGGGGAACCGCTGTTTGGGTGCACGGCAGGGCTCAGAAGGGAAGGAGAACCAATTGACTTTTTGAAATGAAAATTACCTCTAATCGTTAGCGGACATCATGTCGTGTTTGGAGAGCACCTGTGTGCCTAAACATTGGAGCTCCCCCACAAATAACCCCATTTTGGAAACTAGACCCCCTAAGGAACTTATCTAGATGCATAGTGAGCACTTTGAACCCCCAAGTGCTTCACAAAAGTTTATAACGCAGTGCCGTGAAAATAAAAAATATTTTTTTTCCTCAAAAAATTATTTTTTAGTGCGCAATTTTTTTATTTTCACAAGGGTACCAGGAGAAACTGGACCCCAAATGTTGTTGTCCAGTTTATCCTGAGTACGCTGGTACCCCATATGTGGGGGGGACCACTGTTTGGGCACACGTCGGGGCTCGGAAGAGAAGTAGTGACATTTTGAAATGCTGACTTTGATGGAATGGTCTGCGGGCATCATGTTACATTTGCAGAGCCCCTGATGTACCTAAACTGTGGAAACTCCCCACAAATGACCCCATTTTGGAAACTAGACCCCCCAAGGAACTTATCTAGATGTATGGCGAGGACATTGAACCCCCAAGTGCTTCACAGAAGTTTATAACGCAGAGCCGTGAAAATAAAAAAATCTTTTTAAAAAGATTTTTAGCTCACAATTTTTTTTTCACAAGGGTAACAGGATAAATTGGACCCCAAAAGTTGTTGTCCAGTTTGTTCTAAGTATGCTGATACCCCATATGTGGGTGGGGACCACTGTTTGGGCACACGTCGTGGCTCGGAAGGGAAGTAGTGACATTATGAAATGCTGTCTTTGATGGAATAATCTGCGGGCATCATGCTACATTTGCAGAGCCCCTGGTGTGCCTAAACTGTGGAACCCCCCCACAAGTGACCCCATTTTGGAAATTAGACCCCGCAAGGAACTTATCTAGATGTGTGGTGAGCACTTTGAACCCCCAAGTGCTTCACAGACGTTTATAACGCAAAGCTGTGAAAATAAAAAATCATTTTTTCCTCAAAAAATGATTATTTTAGCTCGCAAATTTTTTATTTTCACAAGGGAAGCAGGAGAAATTGGACCCAACAAGTTGTTGTCCAGTTTGTACTGAGTGCGCTGGTACCCCATATGTGGGGGGAACCATTGTTTGTGCGCACGTAAGGGCTGAGAATGGAAGTAGTGACGTTTTGAAATGCAGACTTTGATGGAAAGGTCTGCGGTTGTCGTTACTTTTGCAGAGCCCCTGATGTGCCTAAACAGTAGAAACCCCCCACAAGTGACCCCATTTTGGAAACTAGACCTTCCAAGGAACTTATCTAGATTTCTGGTGAGCACTTTGAACCCCCAAGTGTTCACAGACGTTTATAACGCAGAGACGTGAAAATAAAAAAAATAATTTTTTTTCCAAAAAATAATTTTTTCGCTCCCAATTTTTTATTTTCCCAAGGGTAACAGGAGAAATTAGACCACCAAAGTGGTTATGCAATTTTTCCTGAGTACGCTGATACTCCATATGTTGGGGTAAACCACTGTTTGGGCACACGTCGGGGCTTGGAAAGGAGGGAGCACCGCTTGACTTTTTGAACGCAAAATTGGCTGGTATCAATGGTTGCACCATGTCGCGTTTGGAGACCCCCTGATGTGCCTAAACAGTGGAAATTCTAACTCCAACCCGAACCCCAACACACCCCTAACCACAGCCCTAACCCCAACACATCCCTAACCCTAATCCCAACCCTAACCATAACCCTAACCCCAACACACCCCTAACCCTAATTCCAACCCTAACCCTATTCCAACCCTAACCCTTATTCCAACCCTAACCCTCTTTCCAACCCTAACCCTAACCCTCTTTCCAACCCTAACCCTCTTTCCAACCCTAACCCTAACGCTCTTTCCAACCCTAACCCTAACCCTAATGGAAAAATAAAAATAAAAATAATTTCTTTATTTTATTAGTTAATCCTGCCTATGGGGGTGATAAACGGGGGGTTTATTTACTTTTCATTCTATTTTAATCACTGTGAGAGTTTATCACAGTGATCAAAATGAATGAAGGGAAATTGCAGCCGGCGGACGCACTGCGCATGTGCCCGCCATTTTCCAAGATGGCGGCGCCCATGAAGCAGGACCGCGGGACACCGGGAGGCGGAGAGGGACATCAGAGGTACCGGGGGGGTGAGAGGGGGGTCGGAAGGTGGGGGGAGCCCAGAGAAGGGGGAGGGGAGCTGATGATGACGGCGGCGGCACATTACCGCCGTCAGTCAGTATCGGGGGCCGATCGGCCCCATGAGCCAACGGGGGGGTCGGATCACGGTCTCCAGACATGTCCAATGCTACTGCAGCATCGGCCTTGGCTGGATTGTAATATTTCATCAATTTTCATTGATGAAATATTATTATCGCTCTGATTGGCTGATTCACTTTTAACAGCCAATCAGAGCGATCGTAGCCATGTGGGGGCAAAGCCACGCCCCCTGTGGTGAAGAACAAAGCCCCCTGTATCTGCGGGTCGGGTGACCTTTCAGTGACCTAGGTGACCCGACCCGCAGGGGGGCTTTAAAGTCATGAATCCACATAGGCGTCATGGGTCGTTTTGGCACGACTTTTCATGACGCCTGTGTGGCGTCAAAGGTCGTGAAGGGGTTAACCTTGAGGGGATAGCCTTGAGAGGGACCATTGTTTTTGGCCCCCCTGTCTACAAAAATCTGCCCCCAGACACCCCAGGGTTTGGGAACAAATGCAGAAACTTTCCCACGCTCATTAGTTCACCTCAGGTCAGCCAGTGATGCCAGTGAGGCTGCGGGAAGTCCCCTGGCTGACCGAAGGTGAACTGACAACGTGGGAAAAAATGAACACTTTCCCACGCTCATTAGTTCATCTCTTGTCAGCTGGGGAGGCTGCGCAGAGATGAACTAATTCATTCTGGCAGTGGTTTAGAGAGGGCTGGTCGCATTTGGACCAGTCCCTTTCTAACACACTTAACTCCTTCTGATGGATTGCAGCGGGGGACCTGACTGACCAGCAGAGAGATAAGGATATTGTTGCTTTTTTGTTTTATTTTTGTTACAAGTCGATGTTTTTTTTTTGGATTAGCAGAGGAATAAATCTTGTCGAAAACTAGGTGTCTTTATTTCATTAAAATAATTTTTCGTTAATGTCTGTGTGTGCTTTTTTACCGTTTAATAGTCTAGGGTTAATAATGGATAAGTGTCTTATTGACACCTCTCCATTATTAATCGGCTTAATGTCACTTCCAATTGTAAGGTGACATTAACCCATTAATATTAATCCATTAGCCACCGCTACAGGGCAATGGGAATAGAGAGGATAAGTGCCAGAAGAGGCGCAGACTCTGTCTGGGGGCAGATTTTTGTAGCCGGGGGGGCCAAAAACAATGGTTCCTCTCAAGGCTATTAACCCCTTTCCTACAATGGATGTAATATTCCATCCATGTGACCTGGGACCTAAGTCCCATGGACGGAATATTACGTCATAGCGATCAGCTGATGGCGGCCGGGTGTCAGCTGATTATCACAGCTGACACCCTGCACAATGTGTCAGGGGCAGTCACGGACCGCCCCCGACATGTTAATCCCTTGCACACCGCGATCAAACACGATCGCGGTGTTTCGGGGGTTAAAGGGAAGCATCGGCAGGGAGGGGGCTCCCTCCGTGCTTCCCAGAGCCCCCCACAGCAGCGCAATGTGCAGCGCTGCTGCGGGGGGCTCTTTCCTTACAGGTCCCTGGATCCAAGATGGCGATGGGGACCTTCGGGGGCCTGTAGGGAGCTGACTTCCTCAGTGCCTGCAAAGCGCAGGCATGAGGAAGTCTGCATCTATGCCTGTGACAGATCGCTGATCTGTCACAGTGATTTGTGATGTGACAGATCAGCAATCTGTCACAGGACAGTGATGTCCCCCCTGGGACAACCTAATAAAGTTAAAAAAAGTGTAAAAATTATTTTTAAAAAAATCGCTAAATAAATTTAAAAAAAAAATATTCCCTAATAAATTCATTTTTTGGAATAAAAAAAACAGAACAATAAAAGTGCACATATTTGGTATTGCCGCGTCCGTAACGACCCGCCCTATAAAACTGTCTCATTAGTTAACCCCTTTAGCAAACCCCTTAAAAAATAAAAAACGAAGCAGAAAATATTGATTTATTATCATACTGCTGAACAAAAAGTGCAACAACGCACGATCAAAAAGACGCATATAAATATCCATGGTACCGCTGAATACGTCATCTTGTCCCGCAAAAAACGAGCCACTACACAGCATCATCAGCGAAAAAATATAAAAGTTATAGATCGCAGAATAAAACGATGCAAAAATAATTATTTTTTATATAAAATTGTTTTCATTGAATAAAAGCGCTAAAACATAAAAAAATGATGAATCCAAAGGGAGTTTGTAGCTATATTCCGCGCTGCCGCTTTAGACAAATTCCAGGAGAATGCTGTATGATTGCAGTGGTTTTATTCTACGCGTTTCAGGGGTCTCATGCCCCCTTCATCAGGAAATACCACAAATACATACAGGTATCACAGACATAAATAGGTTTGTAAGGATGCTGGATTTCAAAAAAATGAGCGCCAACAAGTCAGATGATGCAGTGTCAAAGTTCAATGACACCACATGGTTAACAGTTAACCTAAGATATATTACAAAAGAATACGTATTTTAAAAGATTTTTTGATTAAATTTTCGTTTACAAAACAGATAATAAAGTCAAATTTACGATTTAAACAAAAAAAAAAAAAAAAAAAAAGGGGAAAGGGGGAGTTTATTCCTGTTTAGAGGTGGATACCTTACAAGTGGACTATCGTATGGAAACAGCAAACCGCTTTTTTTTCATTGAAAGCATTGCAATCTTAATACAAAAAGGGGAAAAAAGTAAAAACATAATTTTAATTCATTACCAATAAAAAATATATAATTTTAGTTAAATTCTAAAAAATTAAATATAAAATTATTTTTTAGTATAGAGGAAATGGGTTAAAAAATAATAAAGGATGCTAAAAGTAGCAACACACGAGAAGCTGCACAGCAGCCAGCGCTGCTCAGAATGAGAACGCAGACAGCATGGATTCATTACTTCACTAATACAAAGATCATGGGCAAATTTTAGATATAACATGAAGCACATAAAAAAGGGGGTTAATATCAGATGCAGCAACACACAGGACGCTGTGCAGGAGCCAACTACTGCTCAAAGAAAAAACGCAGGATAAAGCGGCAGAGTGAATGGGTGGCTTCATTAATAGATAAGATCGCAGGCAGCTTTAGTGTTCACCCCCTGACACATAAGTCTTTTTACTGTGAAGGAGTGGCAGTAACATTCTTGCACTGTTCACTAATCTCTATGACTAGGCAATATATGCATGGGAGCTGAGTTAAAGGAGAAATAAGATACTATTATCAGCCGGGGTCATTCTTTCATGTCAGACTAGTAGAATTAGTAGCGCTTACCCGGGCTTAATTAAAGAAAAAAAAAAAAAAAAAAAAAAACTCTTCAAAAAATTCTTCAAAAAATGCAACTAACAGAGATAATGTTTAAGACAGAGGTATGAAAGTGATTGCTCCCAAGGGCAAAAGGAGCTAAACCTGATAGGAGGCTATACAGGATTTTCATATATATAACACTCTTTTAGAGCTAACGCACAAGCAATATTTAAGCAAATACATAAATAATTTTTTTTTTTTTTTTTTTTTTCCCTCCTCTTCCTTTTTCATTAGACCAAGGAGGCACAGTATTGTAAAATTAATTATAAATATAAATATAAAATTGCAATTAGGTATTGCATTAAGTGCAAACAAATCTATAAAAAAATATATTAAAAACCACAAGGCGGGGACTGCATAACTAGGTTGACATTATAAACAAGGGAAATGAAAAAGGAAGAGGAGGGAAAAAAAAAAAAAAAAAAAAAAAAAAAAATTATTTATGTATTTGCTTAAATATTGCTTGTGCGTTAGCTCTAAAAGAGTGTTATATATATGAAAATCCTGTATAGCCTCCTATCAGGTTTAGCTCCTTTTGCCCTTGGGAGCAATCACTTTCATACCTCTGTCTTAAACATTATCTCTGTTAGTTGCATTTTTTGAAGAATTTTTTGAAGAGTTTTTTTTTTTTTTTTCTTTAATTAAGCCCGGGTAAGCGCTACTAATTCTACTAGTCTGACATGAAAGAATGACCCCGGCTGATAATAGTATCTTATTTCTCCTTTAACTCAGCTCCCATGCATATATTGCCTAGTCATAGAGATTAGTGAACAGTGCAAGAATGTTACTGCCACTCCTTCACAGTAAAAAGACTTATGTGTCAGGGGGTGAACACTAAAGCTGCCTGCGATCTTATCTATTAATGAAGCCACCCATTCACTCTGCCGCTTTATCCTGCGTTTTTTCTTTGAGCAGTAGTTGGCTCCTGCACAGCGTCCTGTGTGTTGCTGCATCTGATATTAACCCCCTTTTTTATGTGCTTCATGTTATATCTAAAATTTGCCCATGATCTTTGTATTAGTGAAGTAATGAATCCATGCTGTCTGCGTTCTCATTCTGAGCAGCGCTGGCTGCTGTGCAGCTTCTCGTGTGTTGCTACTTTTAGCATCCTTTATTATTTTTTAACCCATTTCCTCTATACTAAAAAATAATTTTATATTTAATTTTTTAGAATTTAACTAAAATTATATATTTTTTATTGGTAATGAATTAAAATTATGTTGTTACTTTTTTCCCCTTTTTGTATTAAGATTGCAATGCTTTCAATGAAAAAAAAGCGGTTTGCTGTTTCCATACGATAGTCCACTTGTAAGGTATCCACCTCTAAACAGGAATAAACTCCCCCTTTCCCCTTTTTTTTTTTTTTTGTTTAAATCGTAAATTTGACTTTATTATCTGTTTTGTAAACGAAAATTTAATCAAAAAATCTTTTAAAATACGTATTCTTTTGTAATATATCTTAGGTTAACTGTTAACCATGTGGTGTCATTGAACTTTGACACTGCATCATCTGACTTGTTGGCGCTCATTTTTTTGAAATCCAGCATCCTTACAAACCTATTTATGTCTGTGATACCTGTATGTATTTGTGGTATTTCCTGATGAAGGGGGCATGAGACCCCTGAAACGCGTAGAATAAAACCACTGCAATCATACAGCATTCTCCTGGAATTTGTCTAAAGCGGCAGCGCGGAATATAGCTACAAACTCCCTTTGGATTCATCATTTCTTTGGTCACTGAAGACCTGTGGATCTGCAGCAGCCGCTACCTACACGCTCTTATCTCATCCTAACCAGGTGAGCATATTTCATGATATACTGTCTTTTGTAACGTGGATAAGACCCTATTGCGCTTTTTTGTCTCCCCCTTTTTTTGCAATAATAAAACATAAAAAAAGACATAAATGAGGTATCGCTGTAACCGTACTGACCAAAAGAATAAAACAGCTTTATCAATTTTACCGCACGCAGAACGGTGTAAAAGCACCCCCCAAAAGAAATTCATGAAACGCTGGTATTGTTCATTATGCGTCCCAAAAATCGGAATAAAAAGCGATCAAAAGATGTCACGCACCCGAAAATGATACCAATAAAAACGTCAACTCGTTCCGCAAAAAATAAGACCTCACATGACTCGGTGGGTCAAAATATGGAAAAATTATAGCTCTCAATATGTGTTGATGCTAAAACTATTTTTACAATAAAAAGCGTCTTTTAGCGTGTGATAGCTGCCAAATATAAAAACCGCCATAAATAGTAAATCAAACCCCCCGTTATCACCCCCATTAGGGCTAGGGTTAGGGTTAAGGTTAAGGCTAGGGTTAGTGCTGAGATTAGGGTTAGGGGTGTGTTGGGGTTAGGGTTGGAGTTAGAATTGGGGGTTTTCCACTGTTTGGGCACATCAGGTGCTCTCCAAATGCAACATGGCATCTGATCTCAATTCCAGCCAATTCTGCGTTGAAAAAGTCAAATGGGTGCTCCTTCCCTTCTAAGCTCTGCCATGCGCCCAAACAGTGTTTTACCCCCACATATGGGGTATCAGCCTACTCAGGACAAATTGCAAAACAACTTTTGGGGTCCAATTTCTCCTGTTGCCCTTAGGAAAATAAAAAATTGGGGGCAAAAATATCATTTTTGTGGAAAAAAATATGTTTTTTTTATTTTCACGCCCGGACGTTATAAACTTCTGTGAAGCACTTGGGGGTTCAAAGTGCTCACCAGACATCTAGATAAGTTCCTTGGAAGGTCTAGTTTCCAAAATGGGGTCACTTGTGGGGGGTTTCTACTGTTTAGGCACATCAGGGGCTCTGCAAACGTAACGACAACCGCAGACCTTTCCATCAAAGTCTGCATTTCAAAACGTCACTACTTCCATTCTCAGCCCTTACGTGCACCCAAACAATGGTTTCCCCCCACATATGGGGTACCAGCATACTCAGAACAAATTGGACAACAACTTTTGGGGTCCAATTTCTCTTGGTACCCTTGGGAAAATTAAAAAATTGGGGACTAAATGATCATGTTTGTGGAAAAAATACGATTTTTTTTATTTTCACACCCGGGCATTATAAACTTCTGTGAAGTCCTTGGGGGTTCAAAGTGCTCACCACACATCTAGATAAGTTCCTTGGGGGGTCTAGTTTCCAAAATGGGGTCATTTGTGGGGGGTTTCCACTGTTTAGGTACATCAGGGGCTCTCCAAAGGCAACATGACACCCGCAGACCATTCCATCAAAGTCTGCATTCCAAAACGTCACTACTTCCCTTCCGAGCCCCGAAGTGTGCCCATACAGTAGTCTTCTCCCACATATGAGGTATCAGCATACTCAGGACAAATTGGACAACAACTTTTGAGGTCCAATTTCTCCTGGTACCCTTGGGAAAATAAAAAAAATTGGGGACTAAATGATCATGTTTGTGGAAAAAATACGATTTTTGTTTATTTTCACGCCCGGGCATTATAAACTTCTGTGAAGCACTGGGGGGGTTGAAAGTGCTCACCACACATCTAGATAAGTTCCTTGGGGGGTCTAGTTTCCAAAATGGTGTCATTTGTGGGGGGTTTCCACTGTTTTGGTACATCAGGGGCTTTCCAAACGCGACATGGTGTCCGATCTCAATTCCAGCCAAAAGCGTCAAATGGCGCTGCTTCCCTTCCGAGCTCTGCCATGCGCCCAAATAGTCGTTTACACCTACATATGGGGTATCAGCGTACTCAGGACAAATTGCACAATAACTTTTAGGGTCCTGTTACCCTTGGAAAAATAAGAGTTGAGGGTGAAAAGATCATTTTTGTGGAAAAAATATGATTTTTTAATTGTATGGCTGTACGTTATAAACTTCTGTGAAGCCCTTGGGGGTTCAAAGTTCTCACCACACATCTAGATAAGTGCCCTGGGGGTCTAGTTTCCAAAATGGGGTCATTTGTGGGGAGGTTTCCACTGTTTAGGTACATCAGGGGCTCTCCAAACGTGACATGGCGTCCGATCTGAATTCCAGCCAATTTTGCATTGAAAAAGTCAAACGGCGCTCCTTCCCTTCTGAGCTCTGCCATGCGCCGAAACAGTGGTTCCCCCCCACATATGAGGTATCAGCGTACTCAGAAAAAATTGCACAATAACTTTTGCAGTCCAATTTCTCCTGTTACCCTTGGTAAAATAAAAAAAATGTAAGTATTTTTTTTGTGAAAAAAAGTTAAATGTTCATTTTTTTTTTAATATTAAAAAATTCATGCGAAGCACCTGAAGGGTTAATAAACTTCTTGAATGTGGTTTTGAGTTTTTAGAATGGTGTCACTTTTGGGTATTTTCTATCATCTAGACCCCTCAAAGTGGCTTCAAATGTGATGTGGTCCGTAAAAATAAAATAGTGTTGCAAAAATGAGAAATCGCTGGTCAACTTTTAACTCTTATAACTACCTAACAAAAAAAATTTGGGTTCCAAAATTGTGCTGATGTAAAGTAAATTTGTGGGAAATATTACTTAAGTTTCTTGTGTGCCGTATCTCTGTGATTTAAGAGCATAAAAATTCAAATTTGGAAAATTGCGAAATTTTCAAAATTTTTGCCAAATTTCTGTTTTTTTCACAAATAAATACAAGTTATTTTAATTAAATTTTACCACTAACATGAAGTACAATATGTCACGAGAAAACAGTCAGAATCACCGAGATCCAAGAAAGCGTTTCAGAGCTATTACCTCATAAAGAGACAGTGGTCAGAATTGTAAAAATTGGCCCGGGAGTTAACGTGCAAACCACCCTTGGTAGTTAAAATCTGCCCTCACTCACCTGCTTTACCTCTCTGGTTGTGATTTTACTGCGGAAGCCCACGCATTATTTTAAAACGAATTAACCCCTTAATTTAACACCTAGACGTCCCAAATTTTACACACAAACTCTAATCTAATTATTAGACAGGGACATATAAAAAAAATGAAATGAAATGGTTTACAGTATGTAAACCATGTATCATTTCATGTCGGGTTTTGTATTGATTTTACAGAAGCTGGCAATTGATTTAGCGGCTATTCTACTATGTAGAACTCTATGAAATAAGTATATATATATTGTGGTGTAGTAACCACTGTGTCCACTAGGGGGCACTGTGTGGATGTCCCAAGAGAGAGAAAGACTGGCAGAATCCTGATTACCGTTATGTATCTCAAGGAGGGTGGCCTTGAGATGGAGACTTATGTATGTGTGTGTTTTGATCAGCAATGATATTGCTGAGGTGTTGCTTCAATGTGTCAGGGAGAAGTCTCCAGGTAAGTAGGGAGACGGGCTAACCTAGTTACCTACAAACCCACCCAGGGGGTGTGATTAAAGAACCCTGTTGTAAAGAGTGTGAGAGGCTGAAGGACCTGTGATGAGGTCATAGTCATGTGACCCGGTGGGCGTGGCTATGGACCATATATTGTGGCCAGGGTAGGTCATATGTGGTGAATGCTGGGACCCGGTTGGTCCAGTGTGGAAGGTCCCGCTGAGATGGGGTTTCCTGGCTAATAGCATGTGAAGTGGCTGTGTTGAATGGCTGCACGTGCCTGAGAGTTCCCTGGAGGGAATGGATGTCTGCCGCATGCTAAAGGAACCATGAGTGACCCTGACGTGGGTGAGATAACTGAGGCTAGAAAGCCTGCGCATATATAACCCGTGTGACCACAGGGATTATAGAGCTGATCTCTGTCATGGACGCTGTGTTGTTATATGAAGTTTATGTTGCTTCTGTGGGTTTATGCTGCTAAATAAACCGCATGAACTATGATGTTGTATGGAAAACCTGTGCCGGATCTGATTTTGTGGCTGCTGAGCGAGTATCCCCTACTTGAATGACAGCGCTACCTCACAATTGGTGGAGAATTGCTATGGGCATTGTTGTAGCCTTAGAATCATAGAATCATAGAATCGTAGAGTTGGAAGGGACCTCCTGGGCCATCTGGTCCAACCCCCTGCTCAAAGCAGGATTCGCTAAATCATCCCAGTCAGATGTCTGTCCAGCCTCTGTTTGAAGACTTCCATTGAAGGAGAACTCACCACTTCTCGTGGCAGCCTGTTACACTCATTGATCACGCTAACTGTCAAAAAGTTTTTTCTAATATCTAATCTGTGTCTCCTCCCATTCAATTTCATCCCATTGCTTCTAGTCTTTCCTTGTGCAAATGAGAATAAAGTTGATCCTTCTACAATGTGACAGCCCTTGACAGCCCTTGTTGCTGGGAGCAATGGAAGAGGACTGCAAAGTCTCGGTTGCTAAGGGCAATGGTTTCAAAAGGCACCTGTTGCAGTGCTGGCAATGCTGAGCCAGGAGGGCTGATGGTGGGGGAAGCCACTGCCCGGCTGTGGTTCTGGAACCGTGGGGCGGCCTAGTGAGTAAGGCACTGTCCGGATCGGTGAGCCCAGTGCAGCCATTTCCCCAGGAGGAAGAGACTTATAGGATAGCTCTGCGGTAGAGGGGTCCGAGAACCTGCCCGGCCAGCAAGTGACGGTCGTGAAAACCGTGTTGTACTGACCGGCGTCAGTGAGAAAGAGACTGGTGATTGCTATAGGGTGCCTCTGTGGAGAAGAGGTATCCGAGGACCTGTGTGGCCGACACAGGTAGCGGACAGGTGTTCGTGTTGTACTGACCTGGGTCAGTGATAAAGACTGTGTACCTGGAGGGTTCAGTGAGCAAGGTCCTGGAGGGTCAGTGTTGGGAGGTTCTGGGAGAAGAATCAGATCCCTGGAGCACGTGGTATGACCTTGGACCTGGTGAGGCGTGAGTGTTGGGCAGTCTCAGGCGGAGACGGATGTCCTGAAGAGCACCCGCTGAGCCCCTGGACCTGGTGAGGCCGGTGTGTTGGGAAACCTTGGGAGGAGGGTCTGTCCCCTGAATAGCACCTGGTGCGCACTGTGTGTTGGACGGTCTCAGGTGGAGACGGTACATCCTGAATAGCACACAGACAGGACACGTGAGTTTTGTGTGGTGTGTTTTTTTTCTTTTCTCAACTCAGCCTGCGGTGGCTCAGTGGGAGTCAAGAAGGTGACAAGCGGCTTCCTGTAACTCGGCGGGGTTATGAAGGGGACAAGCAGCTTCCGATAACTCGGCGGGGTTATGAAGGGGACAAGCGGCTTCCTGTAACTCGGTGGGGTTACGAAGAAGACACCAGCCACTGTGTGTGAACAGCAGCCGGTGGTGTCGGTGATCGGTGACAGCAGGAGCTGTGGTGGTGCCAACAAGGACTTGTGTGGTATCGTAAAAGAGACAAACTGTGTTGTGTGAACTGTGGTCTAAGGAGACTGGTATAACGGACATGGGGAAATCCCGAAAGGGGGCAGCGGTCCAAATCGGGGTGGTAGCCCAAAAGGGGGTGGAGTCCCAGAGGGGGTTGGTGACCCAATTGGGGTGGTAACCCAAAAAGGGGGGTGGAGTCCCAGGAGGGGGCGGTGACCCAAATTGGGGTGGTAACCCAAAAAGGGGTGGAGTCCCTGGAGGGGGCAGTGACCCAAATTGGGGTGGTTCAGGAAATGGCAGCACTGGTAGCCTCACTGGGTATGTCTGGGGAACCGCAGTGTGTGTATGAGTTTTGAGGAGTGCGGCATGTATTTTCCTGATAACGACGGGCCACAGGTGTGTACCGTGATGCTGCACCGGGAAGGAGTCCCTGGTAGGCTGGACTCAAAGAGTCAAGTGATTCTGACAGGAACTCCTCTCGTTTTATCTTTGACCGAGAAAAACATCAGGGTTCGCTGCAACCATGGGGTCATTGTGAATTATACGGTGGACAGAGTTATGATTGAGATGACAAAGGGGAAGTGTCAAGGTGGTAGTATGCCACCAAACTTAGTGCATACCTTTGAGAGAGGCCGAGACTTTGTCGTATTTGATGACGTATGGTCGGACGATGAAGACGTTTCGACTGTGGGGCCAGCAGACACTGAGACAGTGACGGCTCCTGACGTGGACAGGTCAGAGGTAGAACTAACCGGAAGAAGAAGTACATCTGCCCAACTTACGGACCTGACGTCTCGTGATACGACGGATGGTGGGCTGGGAGATGAGACGACTGGGGTAAAACACGGTAAAACGGTAATGGGACGTTCAATCGGCTGACGGGACAGACCCAGTGGTACCCTTTGACAATATAATCAAAGAAGTAGTGGTGCGACATGTGCTGGCCAAAAGATCATAAGCTACAGTTAATAAAAGAGACAGTGGAAGAACATCTCGAACGGGAAAGAGTCCTGAGACAAATGGCCGAGCACAGGGTGGAGGGGATCGAGAAAGAAGCCTTGGAGCTCAGAGGTCACCTGTCAACGTGGCAAAGTGTGAACAAGACCCTTAGGGAAGAGATGGAAGAACTCAGAGGAGTAGTAAAAGGTCTTCTGCGGGAGAAGAGCCTGGAAGGAGATGTACAGTGGCCGGGTCCGACTGGTGGTGGAACGGAGCTGCCGGTGCCCGTCTTGGCAGAGGGTCATGAAGAGATGAGATCTCATGAAGCTGGTGAGCTAAGAACTGAAGAAGACAGTCACCCGGTCGAGTCAATTGTAGTGAGGGAAGTGTCCTTGGTAAAGTCAGAGCCTCCTGGCCAGGAAGAGAACAAGGCCACGACCTTCAAGTTTGTGATTGATGTACCAGAAGACATTCAAGAAGCCTGTGCTGAGGAAGGTGTGCATGAGACTTTCAAAGAGGCGGTCAAAGTGTGTAAGGTGCACTGGGCGCCTGAGACTCGGCAGTTGGTGATAATATCAGCCAGGGAAGACACAGCAAAGCAGGTAGCTGTCCTGAAAGAGATGCATCTACAATGTCTCCACGACAAACAGCTGGTCAGGCGGAGTAATGTGAAGGCTGCTCAACGCCTAGAGTTAGCAAGGGAGGCTATGGATCGGCTTGGTTTGCGGAAAGATGTGGTTCCGATACCCAAAGCTCTGATTGGGAGAATCATTGGAAGATCCGGGAAGGTAATGCAAGACCTTGTGAATATCTCCGGTGTGGAGAGGGTGAGGATCCCTCCTGATGATGAAGACCAGGTATCCTGTGAAGTGGGTAGGATTCCCATCATGGTGGTTGGCTCCGTGGAGAGCCTGAGAGACTTTCGGATGCTCGTGGAGTATCGAGTGGGGTACCTGCAAGAAATTGAGCAGTTGAGGCTGGACCATCGGCGAATTAATAAAGAGGTACGGAACACCAGGTGGCGGCCGCCTTCTACCCAAGATGTAAGGACCCGAAGGTTTCCACCAAGAAGTGACAGGGCAGATGGCCGAAGAATGTCCCTGGAGGGAATGGACATCTGCCGCATGCTAAAGGAACCATGAGTGACCCTGACATGGTGAGATAACTGAGGCTTGAAAGCCTGCTCATATATAACCCGTGTGACCACAGGGATTACAGAGCTGAACTCTGTCATGGACGCTATGCTGTTATATGAAGTTTATGTTGCTTCTGTGGGTTTATGCTGCTAATTAAACCCCATGAACTATGATGTTGAATGGAAAACCTGTGCCGGATCTGATTTTGTGACTGCTGAGCGAGTATCCCCTACTTGAATGACAGCGCTACCTCACTATATATATATATATATATATATATATATATTTGTGTCTCAATGACATGTATATATGTATATATATGTATTCTATGTGTATGTATCTATTCTTTCGTTTGGGTTTTAACCTGTCATTGGGCTCCATTACATGTCCATTTTGCAAGCCTGTGAGAAAATCTCAGCATACGGATGCCATACGGATTACATATGGATGCTTCCATGTGCAAAAAACGCGACCACACCTTGATTACGGATGACATACGGATCACTATTTATGGAACATTTCTCCGTATTACGCCCGTAAAATACGGACCGTATTTCTCGTCGGTTAGTGTTACCCTGGCCTGATGGTAAGATCTGCAATGCTTCTATACTTCTATATTTTGGATCCACTCCTGGTTTTGGTTTAAAAATACTAATGTAAATTACTGACCAAAATACTGTGAAAGAAGCCTAAGTCCCGGGTCATATGAGCGATGATTGTCTCATGTGAGAGAGTCCAATCAATATGTTAATGACACTTGGATCAAACTGTGAGCCGAGTTTGAACAGAGTATGAGCTTAGTGTGATCTGATTCTCTGGGACAAGGAGAAGATGGAGAACTTAATTTCTCCATCTTCTCCATTATGTGAGTCCGCGTAAACATGAATGGGTGTGTGACATTTGATTTGTGTTGCAAATCATAGCTTGCGTTGATTTTTTTCTCATGCCGAATCAACATGAGAAAAAAGCACTGATCTGCACTGACCCATAGTATGACTAACTGTTAAAACATCGCATAGCACTCATCTGATGTGGATGCTTATGTGAACGAGCCATAAGAGAAAAGGCATGTAGTATACAAAAAGCTTGGCAAGTAAATCGTGCTAATTCTGTACATCTTCGTCCTCATAATTAGTACATATTATAATTTGGCAGATTAGGTTCAGATTTAATCTTAATAAAATATTACTAATATAATATTAACAGCAATTCCATAACATCCTGTTAATTATCCATATTTGCTATTCCTAAGCAATTTGATAATATTTTCTGAAGGCTTTACAGCATTTCTATGTTTTCCATTATTGTTATATGAACAGTACATGTCTGTATGTGGCATGTGGTGCCAATCTTACTTAATCCATAGTCTCTTTCATCTTGGTCACTTTCATGTTTCCTCCATCGACAACAAAGGTATTTGCAAATCATAGTGAAATGGCTAAAAATAGTTAAAGGAGGTGGCAAGACAGGCCTTTCATGATATGTCATTATCAGCTGGTATCTCTGGAATTTCCAAACCTGGTTTGAGATGGACTTGACTTCAAAGAACGTGTTACTGGAAAGAAACACAAGAGACATATTCCACATTCAGAAGTCTATAATAACCACAGAAAAATCAATGCACATACATATTCAATCACACACATTTATGCTGGCAAATTAAGTAATATTACACAGTTTTATTAAAAATGCAAATTTTAAATGAGAATGCATAATGGTCATCCTATACAAATAAAAGGCGCTAGTATGAATCGTAATTCCAAAGCATACTATTGCAGTTGGAATAGCTCATTAATAGTGTGAAACCTTGGAGCAAGCTTGGAGCAAGCTGCTAGGACTTAATTTTCAGTCACTTCAGACCTCAGGTTGACGTAACATAGATTTTGGAGTGCATGCATACAACAAAACAAATGTACCTTCTACCTACAGAATAAAGAGACACATGAGGCCCATATGAGGAAAAAGATTATAGTAGAAGGAGGGACAAAAGTGGCACCTGCCCACCACCAACAGTGGCACTTCAACCAATAATGTAGAGCTGTCAAAGGAATGGGCAAGAATTATGTCTGTGGAAGCCCTGGGGCACAGCTAGCAGGGGGTGCTGTTGGGCTATCTGATTTGGCTCTCCAATGTGTCTCCCAGGTGGCTACATTCTGCCACCCCTCTCAGGGATTCAGCCATTCTATGAACTAGCTGTCAAGCTGATAGTCATTTCACAGAAGATGTAACATGCCAACTCCCAGCTTCTAACTAAACTCAAGTCATTCAGGCACAAGTACATATGAAATACAATTGAAGCCCTGAACACTGGAACTTCCGGATTAGGTTCACGTCAGCAGCATGATCTGGTCATCTGACCACGCTGTTGGCATCACTCACCTACGATGCATAGGTGCTGAACCTTGGTATGGTAAGTGCTGCAATGAATCTGAAGAAACTGAAGCTTTATTACCATGTGGAATCTTGTGAGAGGAGAGTATGGGTGTGAGGGGATGGTATGGGGGGAGTGGAAGGAGTTTGATCAGACAGGGAAATGTGTGGGGAGAGATTATTAGAAGGGGGAATTAGTAAGAAGGCAGTATGGGGTAAGAGGGGGGAAATGTGTGAGGAGACAATATGGGAGGAATATTGTGTACAGACTCTGGAGTTATGGACCAATGAGGTTAAAACAGAACTCTTTGGCCACAATGATCAAAGGTAATGTGGAGAAAAAAGGGTACAGAATTTCAAGAAAAGAACTTTTTGCCACCATTAAGCATGGGGAGGATCAATCATGCTTTGGGGTTCTGTTGCAGTCAATGGCAAGGGGAATATTTCACAGGTAGAAGAAAGAATGAATTTAATGAGATTTCAACAAATTCTGGATGCACAAATAACACTATCTGTAAAAAAAAAAGCTGAAGGTGGAAAAAAGGATGGTTTCTACAAATGGATAATGATCCTAAACACAAAATTCACAATAGACTACCTCAAAAGGTGCAAGCTGAAGATTTTACAATGGCCCTCACAATACCCTGATTTGAACATCATTGAAAATCTGTGGCTAAACCTCCATAAAGCAGTGTACTTGAACTATAGTGTCATCTATTGGAAGTAGCAATCCTACAAGTCATTATCAACCCTTTTCCAAACGTTTTGGCAAAGAAACATCAAAATTTCTGAAGATGGACTTGTATTACCTTTGAGATTGTTGATACTTTTCAACAATTTTGTTTCTCAAGTCCTCAGACAGTTCTCTTCTCTTCTTTCTGTTTTCTATGCTTAGTGTGGCACATACAGACATGCAAAGCAAGGACTGAGTCAACTTCTCTTTGTATCTGGTTTCAGGTGTGATTTTCATGTTGCCCCTACCTGTTACTTGTCGTGGGTGAGTTTGAACGAGCATAACATGCTTGAAACAAAGGTTTTTACTCAAATTTATGTAAAGGTGCAAATAATTTTGTCTGACCCATTTTGGGGGTTTTGTGAGAAATTATGCCCATCATGCCTTTAAACTACCACTGAGTGTAAACATGTAGTGGTAGTTCAGTGCCGACAGCTGTCATAGATAGCTGACAGGCATGGCAAGGGGTGCAGGGACCCTTGCCCTCAGTCCCTGCACCCAGAACGCTGCGATCGATCAGTCAATCTGACTGACCGATCACAGAATGAGCGGGCAGGAGATGCTGAAATTTCAGCATCTCCTGCCCGGTAAGTGCAGGAGCTCAGCGCTGCCGGTGGCTGAGCTTCCTGCACTTACAGCCAGGAGCGGCGTCCATGCCGCCCTTCTGCCTGAGATCAGCGTTCCCGCGATGTAATCGCGGGGCCCGATTCCTGCCATGATGACCCGGGGTAGTCATGACAACCCCCAAGTCACCCAGCTACAGAAAGCCTGTAAGACCATGCTCACAGCATGGTCTCAGAAGCTTTCTCTATAGGGTATAATACATTGCAATGCTGGAGCATTGCAATGCACTATACCTGCAAATCAAAGTGAAAGTGAAAGTCCCATAAAGGGACAAGGTAAAAAAAATGTAAAAAAAATTATGTAAAAAAATATAAAAAATAAAAATAATTTAAAAATCCCCTAAAAATACACATTTTTTATGTAAAAAAAATAAACAAAAAAATACATATTGTTTGGTATCGCTGCGTCCATAAAAATCCCATTTATAAAAGTGTCACCATAGTTAACCCCTTCAGTGAACGCCGTAAAACCCCCCACAAAAAAGTAGCAAATTATACTTTTTCCAAGCGGTATCATCATACTGCTTGGAAAAAGTGTAATAAAACGCGATAAAAAAAGAATGGTAATAAATATAGTATCACTGAAAGTGCCATCTTGTCCCACAAAAAACAAGCTGCCATACAGCTTCATCAGCGGAAAAATAAAAAAATTATAGCCCTCAGAATAAAGTGATGCAAAAATAATTATTTTTTCTATAAAAAGTTTTTATTGTGTAAAAAACACCAAAACATAAAAAAATGATATAAATGAGGTATCACTGTAATCGTAGTGACCCAAAGAATAAAGCTGCCATACCAATTTTACCACACGCAGAACAGAGAAAAAAAAAATTCCTGAATTGCTGGTTTTTCTTCATTCTGCCTCCACAAAAATTGGAATAGAAAGTGATGAAAAAATGTTATGTGCCCGAAAATGGTACCAATAAAAACGCCAGCTCGCCCTGCAAAAATCAAGCCTGCAAATGACTCTGTCAGCCGAAATATGGAAAAATTATAGCTCTCAAAATACGGCGATGCAAAAATTTCTTACAAAAAATCTTCCAAAACAAAGCGTCTTTTAGTGTGTGACAGAAGCTAAACATGAAAAAAGGATATAAATCTGTTAACTCTGTAATCGCACCGACCCGATGAATAAAGTCGCCTAAGCACTAATACCACATGAGGAATGGCGTAAAAATAAAACCAATTCTTCATCTTTTGTGGATTTGTTCATTCTGCCTCCCAAAGATTGCAGAAAGGCGATCACAGTTGTTTACCCCCACATATGGGGTATCGGCGTACTCAGGGCCGTCCCGAACGTATAGGCGAACTAGGCGGCCGCCTAGGGCGCCGACCCAAATGGGGCGCCAGAGAAAAAATAGAAAAAATTATAAAAAATCTTTTCAAAAGGCAAAAAGTTTTAGGGATGGAAAGAAAAGTGGACATATTTAAGGGCAAATATGACGCAAGAGAGGTTGGTTGGGTTGGCAACAATTTCGATAGAATCTGAAGTTGCTAAACAAATTAATCTCGGTGACTTAGTGTCATCCTTTTAAAAAAAAAGGCAAGGAAACAAAAATTTTAATTACCTATGGTCGTTTTTGTTTTGTGTTATTGATTACTTTGTATATATTTGTCCTATACAACTTCTCAGAAGATTAAAGAGTTAGGAGAGAGTTAATTAATCATTGTTGTTGTGGTTTATTTTGCTCCTAAATTTATATCCCAAGTTTTCATCTACTGCCAAGAATAGTAGGGGCGCAACAAAATAGTTTCGCCTAGGGCGCCGTAATCTCTCGGGCCGGCCCTGGGCGTACTCGGGACATGGCGTCCACTCTCGATTCCAGCCAATTTAACATGCAGAATCTCAAATGATGCTCCTTCCCTTCTGAGCACTGACCTATATGTCTTCCTCCACACATGGGGTATCGGTATACTCAGGAGAAATTGAACAACAAATACTGTGGTTCCTTTTCTCCTGATACCCTTGACAAAATAAAAAAAGTTGTGTCTGAAGAAAAATTTTTGGGAAGAAAAGTTAAATGTTCATTTTTTCCTTCCACATTGCTTCAATTCTTGTGAAGTACCTAAAAGGTTAATTAACTTCTTGAATGGGATTTTGAACACCTTGAGGGGTGCAGTTTTTTTTTGAATGGTGTCACTTTTGGGTATTTTCTGTTATATTGACCCCCTAAACTCAATTCAAATGTGAGGTGGTCCTTAAAAAAAATGGTTTTGTAAATTTTGTTGGAAAAATGAGATACACTGGTCAACTTTTAACCCTTATAACTTCCTAAAAAAAAAAAATTATGTTTCCAAAATTGTGCTGATGTAAAGTTGACATGCGGGAAATGTTATTTATTAACTATTTTGTGTAACATCACTCTCTGATTTAAGGGTACTTTTTTGTCACATCTATATATATAAAAATGAATGTATGTGTGTATGCATATGTGTATCGGCCATGCCCACTCCACCCAATCACTAAGCATCTTTCATTTCACCAGAGCTGTTTAAAAGAGGCTGAGCTGTGATTGGTTGCTATGAGCAACAGTTTTCCCGCTCCACAACACCTCAGCAGAAACTGACCTGGTGGGAGAAATCTAGCATCCCCGGAAACATAAGCTCCCAGCGATTGTCTGCCCCCCAGAAAGGAGCAGAAAGCACATGACAAAAATGAATCCCCCCTCCCCTGACCATATACCCATCACACATCCTCCATCCCATAGTCCCATAGGCACATCTTCCCTCTTAAAGGGATCTCCGATAAGGACGTCAGGGCAGATCCACTCTGCGCTCTGGTTCTGACCCTAGGCCCCTCTTAAAGGGATCCCCGGTATGGAAGTCAGGGAAAATCCACTCTGCGCTCTTGTTCTGACTCCAGGCCTCTCTTAGAGGGATCCCCGGTATGGAAGCTAGGATCATTCCACTTAGCACTCTGGTTCTGAACCCAGGCTCTCTTAAAGGGATCCCCGGTATGGGAGTTAGGGCAAATTCCTCAGCGCTCTGATTCTGACCCCAGGCTTCTATTAAAAGGATCATTGGTATGGAAGTCAGGACAATTCCACTCAGCGCTCTGGTTCTGACCCCAGGCCTCTCTTAAAGGGATCCCCGGTATGGAAGTTAGGACCATTCCACTCAGCGCTCTGATTCTGACCCCAGGCTTCTATTAAAAGGATCCCCGGTATGGAAGTTAGGACAGTTCCACTCAGCGCTCTGGTTTTGACCCCAGCCCTCTCTTAAAAGGATCCCCAGTATGGAAGTTAGGACCATTCCACTCAGCGATCTGATTCTGACCTCAGGCTGACGGGATGATGAGGCATATTAGGGTTAGTAGTCCGGTAGTTCGGGCAGACAGGATGATGTGGGATATTAGTGGTAGTAGTCCGGCGGCTCATACGGGATGATGTGGGATATTAAGGGTAATTGTCCAGTGGCTCTGATGGGATTATGTGGGATATTAGTGGTAGTTGTCCGGTGGCTCTGGCTGACGGGATGATGTGGGATATTATGGGTAGTACTCCGGTGGCTCTGGCTGACGTTATGATGTGGGATATTAGGGGTAGTAGTCCGGTGGCTCTGATGGGATGATGTGGGATATTAGTGGTGGTAGTCCGGTGGCTCTGACGGGATGATGTGGGATATTAGAGGTAGTAATCCGGTGGCTCTGGCTGACAGAATGATGTGGGATATTAGGGATAGTAATCCGGTGGCTCTGACGGGATGATGTGGGATATTAGGGGTAGTAGGTTGGTGCATCTGGCTGACGGGACGATGTGGGATATTAGGGGTAGTAGTCCGGTAGCTCTGGCTGATGGGATGATGTGGGATATTAGGGTTAGTAGTCTGGTGGCTCTCACGGGATGATGTGGGATATTAGTGGTAGTAGTCAGGTGGCTCTGATGGGTTGATGTGGTATATCGGGGGTAGTAGTTCGGTGGCTCTGGATGACGGGATGATGTGGGATATTAGGGGTAGTAGTACGGTGGCTCTGACAGAATGATGTGGGATATTAGGGGTAGTGTTATGATGAGTCACCGAAGGAGGAAAAAACAAAATACCAGCTAAGTCCAGAAAAACCATAGAGGTTGGCAGCTATCGGATTGCAGACCCCTGAACCTATCCACAACAACTAGCAGTAGCCGTGGGGGGTTCCTACGGTGCCCTAGACCCCTCGATCACAGCCAGAGAACTATATAGCCTAAAGACAGAAAGGGGAAAAACTAAACTGCCCCAGAGCAGACCCCAAAGCAATAGGCAGCCCCCAACATATAATGACGGTGAAGCAAGATGAAAACACTAACACAGATAGAAAGATAGGTTGAGCAAATGATGGGGCCCAAGCTAACTACATAGGACAGGATAGGAAAGCTGCTGTCTGCCATCCGCAAAAACCTTATCAAAATGAGCCAACCGACTGATAGGAAAAACAGGCCCTGAAGTCGCTAGGCTTCAAAAGACTATATCAGCACTCAGGTATATTCTGAAGACAGAGCAAAATATCAACAGATCAGAGACAAAAATGGAGTTCAGCTCACCCCCGGCCGGGGATGGCAGAACTCCCAAAAAAACAAGGCAAAACAAAAAACAAAACTGAAGAGTACAAAGAAGAGCAGAAAACTTAGCTTTGAGATGCAGGAATCAGACTGGTCTCCAAGAATCCAGCAGGAAAATCACCAGCCAGGAAGAAGGGCGTCGGCAGCCTTATATCCAGTCCTCAATTCCAGCCACCCAGTCATCATCTAGCTGCCCATGTGTTTGGTAATCAGCCTCACTACCTTCCTTCACCAGAGGAGGTAGTTCATTAGACCTCAATGGTGAAGGGAAAAATGAACTCACAACAGGGTAGTAGTCCGGTGGCTCTGACGGGCTGATGTAGGATATTAAGGGTAGTAGTCCGGAGGCTCTGACGGGATGATGTTGGATATTAGTGGTAGTAGTCTGGTGGCTCTGGCTGATGGGACGATGTGAGATATTAGGGGTAGTAGTCCGGTAGCTCTGGCTGACGGGATGATATGGGATATTAGGGGTAGTAGTCCGGTGGCTCTCATGGGATGAAGTTGGATATTAGGGTTAGTAGTCCGGTGGCTCTGACGGGATGGCGTGGGATATTAGGGGTAGTAGTCCGGTGGCGCTGGCTGATGGGAAGATGTGGGATATTAGGGGTAGTTGTCTGGTGGCTCTGGCTGACAGGATGATCTGGGATACTAGGGGTAGTAGTCCGGTAGCTCTGGCTGACGGGATGATGTGGGATATTATAGTGAATGTGGCTATGCTTTATATATATAGATATATAATATATAGATATAATTTGTTATAACTAACTGTAGTTAGTTACTATGCCAGACAACACCGGGCTCTTCAGCTAGTTTTCAATATTTTCATAAATAAGCGCAAATCATATTGACCTAAATTTACCACTACTATGAAGTACAACATGTCACAAAAAAACTCAGAATCAGTGGGATCCGATGAAGCGTTCCAGAGTTATTACCTCATAAAGGGACACCAGTCAGAATTGAAAAAATGTGCCTGGTCAGGTAGGTGAAAATAGGTTGAGGGTGAAGGGGTTAAAGAGTTTAGCCACCTTTGGGGGCCTTTATTCTACTTAAATGCATGCAATTGGGGCTATAAATCAATTTTGCAATTCATTAAAAAAATTTGCACTATTTTGCTTTCACAGGTTCAATTTTAGTGTAGTTTGTGGCTATAAATCAGCTAAGAGGAGCTCAGAAAAAGACATATCAGAGTTGAAAATTCTCCAGTTGCACTGTCAGAACGAGGTCACTAACAGATTGTCGCTCCTCCTTCTGCAGTCAGCAATAGACAACGCAACACAGAATCTATAATAGGACAACAGTGCAATATTTTCCATAAACTCAATTTTAACCCCAAATACATGCATTTAAGAAAAAACAAAAAATGTCCCTAAAGGTGGATAAACCTTTAAAGTACAGTACAATATTACAGGATTACGGACTTACTTGAATACTGCTATGAGGAGGTTTACCAGAAGAATATTGGCCACTAATAGGTAACAAGCCATGATTGCAGGGACGATCCATGCTCCCGTCTTGCATGGAGGAAGCTGAACTATTTTCCCATCTTCTGTAGTCTCATTATATCCGCAGGGAGCTAAAAGGAATTATAACAGAGTCAGTCTTAGATTTATAGTGTCTTGTCCAATCAGGCGGAAGAAAATTTTCTGGGGAATGAAGTCCCAAACTGATAGCAAGGCTTGCATGCTGTATTCATGCACTAGTCACATTTATTTACAGCTCAGACTCGGAGATGACATTGTAGATGGCCACCTCCTGAATGGAATGTATGAGACGCAGT
Organism: Dendrobates tinctorius; assembly: GCF_039654945.1. Classification (NCBI taxonomy): domain Eukaryota; kingdom Metazoa; phylum Chordata; class Amphibia; order Anura; family Dendrobatidae; genus Dendrobates; species Dendrobates tinctorius. The sequence goes on from NW_027361802.1 coordinate 11,435,392, forward strand.
GACTTATATGAAGAAAATCAGTATTCACCATGACAGACATCTCATGGGATAATCTAAAATAAATGGGATTTCTCCAGCAGACAGCAATATGTTTCCATCTCTACATCGATAAATATTCTTGCTTACATACACCTGATCTAGCATGAAAGAGGACATTGCCATAATTCTCATATCCTACAAACATGTACAATCAGTCACTTCAGAGTGTAGAATATTTGGTCCCGGCTGTATTTCTGGAGGTAAGCAGACCGTTCTGTGCTGTACTCTTTATTTAATAGTGCATATTCTTTTTAGATTTCACCTAAAAGGACCCTCTGGAAAATGTAGCAACTAAAAAAAAGAAAATTTTATGTACTTACTGTTAGAACACTACTTGTCTTCCTAACCATGGATTTCAGCATGCATGTCTTCTGACTAGACCACAGTGACCCATAGTGATTATTCTCACTGCTTGGCTATATAGGTCTCTGACCAGGGAAGAGCGCCTTTTTAGTGTCCCCATGGCACCCAGCACACATGTCAAACCTGAGGACCTCATCTCCTTTGCCGATCTTGTCATCCAATATGTTTGGAACTAAGAGGCCACTGATGAAGAAGTCACTTGCCGATACATCATTATGGACAAAACATCACAGAGATCTAGTCACAGAATATGGCCATGAGATACAGATGGAAGTGGAGAGAGGAAGAACTTAACAGTAAGTATAGTAGATAAGTATTCTTTTTTTTTAAGAGGTCTCCAGGTTTCTTAAAAAAAATCCTATCAATAGGATTTTACAAATCAATTGGCGACTTACCCGTGTGCATAGCACGTCATACAGAATTTAGGTATAACACACGCAAATGACACAATTCCAAACTTGGTTAACAAGTTACAATATTTTTCCTTACTGTAACCCCGTCCGCCTTCCTTTGGTATCACAAAACTTAAATAAAGAAATAAAAAAAAATTCTATCAGCGTATTTATAGACGTTGCTGTCTCTGTAACCATTTATTTTGCAGGATTATTTTAACGGTATGATGTACTTAGAAGTGTTGGTTTTTGGCTTTAACCACATGATAATAGCAATCTTTTAGTTGTTATTCTGCTGGAACACTTTATGGCAAAGCAATGGTTGTGGCTGATCATTTGCCCAATTTAAAACCCCTACTTTTCTTTAGAATCTAGTTTGTAATAGTGACTTCACAGTACATACTAAGCAACAGTGTCCTCTGCATCTTAGTACATACAGTCATGGCCAAAAATGTTGGCACCCTTGAAATTGCTCCAGAAAATAATTGCAATTACATGTTTTGTTATGCAAATGTTTATTTCCTTTGCGTATATTGGAACAACACAAAAAACTGAGACAAAAAGACAAATTAGGCACAATTTCACACAAAATCCCCAAAATGGGCAGAACAAAATTGTCGGCACCTTTCCAGAATTGTGGGTAAACAAATTTGTTTCAAGCATGTGATGCTCTTTCAAACTCACCTGTGACAAGTAACAGGTGTGGGCAATATGAAAATCACTCCTGAAACCTGATAAAAAGGAAAGTAGTTGACTAAATCTTCGCTTTGTGTGTCTGAATGTGCCACACTACGCATGAAAAACAGAAATAGGAGAACAGAACTGTCTGAGGACTTGAGAACCAAAATTGTTGAAAAATATCAACAATTTCAATGTTACAAGTCCATCTCCAGAGAACTTGATGTGCCTTTGTTAAAGGTGTTCAAACTGGACAGATTTGTGGTGAAAAACCCGCGCTGCTGTGCAAATCACGATCCAACGGTAAAGATGAAAGTGATGGTTTATTTTCTTTCTCTACGTGTTTCAAAGTCACAAGGGCTTCTTCAGGAGTTGATACCTGTCGAAGGTGCGCAACATAAATAAGAAGTTTACAGCCCATGGCACTGTAGCTAATCTCCATGGACGTGGATGGCAGAGAAAAAAATGATAATAAATACCAGCAAAAGACTGAACAAAAATTAGAAAAGCATTCAGGAGACACACTCTATAATCAAATTAAAACAACCCACATGAAAAAATAGGAGTTCTAATGAAGTCTCATAAAACAAATACTTTATTAATATAAATTAAAAAGGTTTAAATAAATATCAAAGGAAGGGACCATAACAGAATAAACCAAGTATGCCTGTAAAATAGGGCCAGAGCACATATGTAGTATATACCATATACAAGTAACCAAAAACAAGTGCAAAAAATGTGCACACAAAATTTTGAAGTTAAAAACCCTACCCTAAATGCCCATAATCATAGAGACATGATGCTGTGGCTAATCCTAAGTAGGAAAAGATCCATGAATACTTACATAGAGATAATATCTCAGAGTAGAGGGGGGTAAGGTGCATATGTTCTGGCCCACAAAGGAAAAATGATGAAGAGATAGTCCAAATGGTGGATAAGCAGCCTCTACTAAGTTCCAAATAAATTAAAGCTGTCCTGCAGGCTCTGGGTTCCTCAGTGTCAGCATGAACTATCCATCGACATTTAAATTAAATGAAACAATATAGCAGGAGACCCGGGAGAACCCCACTGCTGACACAGAGACATAACAAAGCTAGACTGCAGTTTGCCAAAATGTACGAGAGTAAGCCAAAATCTTTTTGGGAAAGCATCTTATGATCAGATGAGAGCAAGATTGAGCTTTTTCGTAAAGCACATCATTTAAAGACTCTATAGAAACAGGGTCTGTTCCTTTTGATTGGCGGCAAGCAAATGTGGTACCAATATTCAAAAAGGGGTGTAAAAGGGAACCTGGAAACTATAAGCCGGTAAGCTTAACATCTGTTGTGGGTAACATTTTTGAAGGGTTTCTAAGGGATACCATTATGGAATATCTCAATGTTAATAAATGTTTAACTCCATATCAACATGGATTTATGAAGGATCGCTCCTGTCAAACTAACCTGATCAGCTTCTATGAGGATGTAAGCTCTCAAATGGACAAAGGAGAATCATTGGATGTCATTCATCTCGGCTTTTCTAAAGCATTTGACACTGTCCCACATAAAAGATTGGTATTGGTTTTTATGTGAAGAGTACTAAAGGATTTTGGGTTGCAGAAAGCTAGGTTTGCGTCCTACGGTCCATGGGTCTTCCAGCAGGACAATGACCCCAAACATACATCAAAAAGCAACCAGAAATGGATGGAAACAAAGCACTGGAAAGTTATGAAGTGGCCTGCAATGAGTCTGGATCTAAATCTCATTGAACATCTGTGGAGCTATCTTAAAATTGTTGGGAGAAGGCAACTTTCAAATATGAGAGACTTGGAGCAGTTTGCAAAAGAAGAGGGGTCCAAAATTCCAGATGAGAGGTGTAATAAGCTTGTTGATGGTAATATGAAATGATAAATTGCACTTATTTATTCCAAAGGATGTGCAACCAAATATTAAGTTGAGGGTGCCAACATTTGTGTCCGGCCCATTTTGGGGGTTTTGTGTGAAATTATGTTCAATTTGCCTTTTTTTTCTGCTTTTTGTGCTGTTCCAATACATACAAGGAAAATAAACATGTGTATAACAAAGCATGTGTATTTGAAATAATTTTCAGGGAGAATTACTACATTTCCTGGAACAATTTCAAGGGTGTCAACATTTTGTGGCCATGACTGCATAAGCCCTTTGGATTGCATAAAAAACATCACTCTTCCCAAGCATACAGCCTTTAACCTCTTTCAGATTGGGTGATTTTTCCTTTTTGCAATTTTGTACTTTCATCCACTTCTATCAAGAATAATACATGGAAGGCGGAGTACCGCCTCTTACCTGCCGACAGCTCCTTTTCTGATAAGCCAACTACATCCACTCTGTAAACCCCTCCTGTCCCCACACAGAAACTTACCGTCATCCAGCACCATGTCAACCAGCACAGACATCAGTCCTGCATACACAGAGGCCCCCTGATCATGTGACCCCTGACTCCTCCCCCTCATGTGACCTCATCCCAGGACCTGTGCAGTGTGTGCACACAGAACAGCCATAGCGTGCTCCTGAATGTGCGCCCTTCCCCCTGCCTCAGGGAGTGAGACATGTGGTGCACCGCGGGCCGCAGATGCCTGCATCTGGGGCCGCATGCGACCAACAGGCCGCGTGTTTGAGACCTCTGGCTTAGATTCATAAGAGGAGTAAGATGGCAAATGGTGTGGCCTCTGCCTTAACAACTTATTGGCATCCTGAGATAGTGCTTCAGGGGAAGATACAGGCTATTATTAAACATCAAAGATTGGAGCTAACTCCAGTCATTGCTGTTACAGGAAGATGCCAGCTGTATGACAAAGCCAGCATCTGCAGGGTATGGTTTAGGCTCAACTCCTGAGTCAACTCCATATATTACCACTCGACATGCGATGTACAGTATATGTACGTCATACATGGGAAAGAGGTTAAACACTCTCCTCACCTTTCCAAAGAGTTCATCCCACATGTCAGATCCACACCGTTGTACAATCCTTCTCAATTTCTGGTCGTTTAGTGAATGTGAACCCCAGATTTACAGTGCCATTAAATAAAATCTGGTGAAATGTATATTATAAAAGCACTGATTAAATTAATACCAGACCAGACTTTATAGCTTTACAGTTGGGTTTGAGACAAAGGAATTTTTTGCTTTAGTTTAATGATAATAATAATAACATTGCATTAATTATGTACTGTAATAAGATATGTTGTCTTATATCCATTGACTTCTATAAGTAGTCACTACAAATTTAACCTTTATATGTTGTGTTTTATTTGACAACATTCGGAGTGCATCAGACTTATAGGCTGCGCTATGCTTCCTTGGAAAACATCTGCAAATTAGCCTATTCCAAAAGGAAGGAATCTGCTCTGTAGTTCCACCTATTGAATGTAGTTACCCTATAATTAAATGTTGATGGAAAAAAAATCAAAAAGAAAAGACATCCATCTGCAGGCAGCAGTTTTTTTTTCAACTTAGTGCTTTCTTCAAACTGAAACTCTACCTAGACCTCTATCCAAGGCAACTCACACCACCACCCAGAACCCTACAAAATCGGTAATGAGTTTGCACGATCCCTGAAACAGCTGTCTGCAGATGGAGGTACCTTTTTTTTAGAAGACTATGGTGTAGTTGAATATCTTAATGTTAACCTGACAGCAGATTCATGCTGCCTGAACCATGGGCAGCATGACTCAGACTCTAGCTTTGTCGTTTCAGCCAGTTATATTTTATTCTAATGTGCTCTGGTATTTTAGCTAAAATATATGTTTAAAAGACAACCAGGGACCTTGCCACTTGTGTGACTAGTCCACGAGGCCAGTCCCCAGTGTCTTCTCCCCATACCACTCCCCTTGAGTGACAAGTCTTTCCCTATACACACACATGTAGAGAGAGACCTGTCACTCAAAGGACTCAAAAGAGCCACCGGGAATTGGCCTCCAGAACTAGTCATGCGAGCGGTAAGGTCTCTGTCCAGTATATAAATCTTTTCTCTGAAATGCTGCAATGTTTCAGAGCAAGGTTAAGCTCTCAGGCTACGTTCACACGTAGCGGAACCCTTGCGGAAATTACCGTGAGAATTCCGAATTCCATTCCGCGGGAAAATCGCATTTTAAATTCCCGTGAATTTCCCGCGGAAAAACTAGCATTTTGCAAGCGTTATTAGCTTGCAGAATTGCTAGTGTTTTCCAAGCGATCTGTAGCATCGCTTGGAGAACTGATTGACAGGTTGGTCACACTCGTCAAACATAGTGTTTGACGAGTGTGACCAACTTTTTACTATTGAGGCTGCCTATGCGGCATCAATAGTAAAAGATAGAATGTAAAAAATTATAATAATGAAAAAAATTGTTATTCTTACCTTCCGGCGTTCCGCGCAGCCTTCCCACCTCTCTCAACGCTCCCGGTCCCAGTAATCCTTTGCGAGCGATGACGTCCGTTCTCGCGGGATCGCGAAGTATCGTGGTCATTCGCGCGACGTCATCGCGAATGACCACGAGACGTCGCGATCCCGTGAGAACGGACGAGATCGCGGTAATTCTCGCAAAGGATTACTGGGACCGGGAGCGTGGAGAGAGGCGGAAAGGTTGCGCGGGACGCCGGAAGGTAAGAATAGCAATATTTTTTTTATTATTATTTTTTACATCCTATCTTTTACTATTGATGCCGCATAGGCAGCCTCAATAGTAAAAACTTGGTCACTCTCGTCAAACACTATGTTTGACCAGTGTGACCAACCTGTCAATCGGTTCTCCAATGTTGCAGAGCAAAGTTAAGTTCTCAGGCTACGTTCACACGTAGCGGAACCCTTGCAGAAATTACCGCGAGAATTCTGAATTCCATTCCGTGGGAAAATCGCATTTTAAATTCCCGCGATTTTCCCGCGGAAAAACTAGCATTTTGCAAACGTTATTAGCTTGCAGAATTGCTAGCGTTTTCCAAGCGATCTGCAGCACGCTTGGAGAACTGATTGACAGGTTGGTCACACTCGTCAAATATAGTAAAATATTGTTATTCTTACCTTCCGGACGTCATCGCGGTAATTCTCGCAAAGAATTACTGGGACCGTGAGCGTGGAGAGAGGCGAGAAGGCTGCGCGGGACGTCGGAAGGTGAGAATAACAATATTTTTTATTTTAAATTCTATTTTTTACAGGGATATGGTACCCAAAGCCTGGAGGACAGTCTCCTCTCCTCCGGACCGTGGGTACCATCCACAAATGTTCTGCTTACTTTTTGCATGGTGTGCACAGCCACATGCGGAAAGTAAGCAGAACAATGCATTCCTACCTTTCTAATGATCTTTTTACTCTTAGACCTGTGACGGGGACAAGGGGGCATCCTCTACGTCTGGAGGAAAGAAGGTTTAAGCATACTCACAGACGCGGATTCTTTACTGTAAGAGCAGTGAGACTATGGAACTCTCTGCCATATGAGGTTGTAATGAGTGATTCCCTACTAAAATTTAAGAAGGGACTGGATGCCTTTCTTGAAAAGTATAATATTACAGGGTATATACACTAGTTTCCTTAATATTGCGTTGATCCAGGGAGCTAGTCTGATTGCCGTATGTGGAGTCGGGAAGGAATTTTTTTTTTCCCCAATGTGAAGCTTACTGTTTGCCACATGGGTTTTTTTTGGCTTCCTCTGGATCAACATGTTAGGGCAGGTTAGGATAGGATATGGGTTGAACTAGATGGACTTAAAGTCTCCCTTCAACCTTAATAACTATGTTACTATGTTACTATGTATGGGTGCGGGATCACCGTGATTCCGCTAAATTAAAGAGCATGCTGCGTTTTTTACCGCGAAGCGATTCCGCCGCGGTAAAAACCGCAGCATTAGCACAGCGGAATCCCATAGGAATGTATGGGATGCTTATTTTTCGCGTTTTCACGGCAAAATTGCGCGGTTAAAACCGCCGCGAAAACGCGAAAAAAACGCCACGTATGAACATAGCCTCACGGTCAGTAAACATTGCAGGTCCAACAAACAGCAGCCAGATGTTGCAGCATGGTGGATGGGAATTCATGAAATCCCATGTCTACTATGCGTGCTCAGTCTCCGAAAGATAAAGTCACCCGTACAATGTATAGGACGTGGTGATTCCGCACGGTTCAATGAACACATGCGGAATCACCAGAGTTCAAAAGCCGGTAGGGCTTTGGACGGAGCGGACATGTGCTGCATCCAAAGCGCTGCCTAATGCTGACCATGGAAGCATACCTAAAACAAACCTGATTGAAATCAGCCAGACTCTGATTCATGCTCCCTGTAGTTCAGGCAGCGCAAATCAGCTGTCAGGATCCCTTTATGTCATGTGACAACTGACACTGGCTTTGGTGGCTACATCCAGCTTTCTTTCTCTTGGAAGAGGCTATTTGCATACCTTCTACAGACAATATCGGTACTGCGTATCTACACATATATGACTATAATGTAATAGGCAATAGAAATGTACAACAAAATAAAGCTATTAATACATTACCTTTAGAGACTGATTATAATAAGGCATAAGATAAAGCATTTATTAGATTTTATCGATTATTTCTGTCACTGAGCAGTATACTGTATGTACCACATTTCACAAGTCAAATAAATAGTTAAAAATTTTGCTGGATGATACTATGTTCAGAGTCGCCACCAGGAATTTCAGGGCCCTATACTAGCAAAATTTTAAGGCCCCTCTTAAGATTCCACTCAGGCTCCACCCCAGCTCCGCTTCCACCCCTCGAACCTTCCACAGTCCCATCACCCACTCTTGGAAAAACTCCACTTCTGCATAACGTCCTCACCAATAGCACATTAATTTGACCCTATCCCAAGTGATAAGATAAAAAAGTATGTATATGTGGCGCCCCTGAGGGTTCAGTCGCCACAGAGGTACTGCACCTCCTCCTGAGGTGTGGTACCCAAATATCCAGGTAAGGTGGAGACACCTGTCCACACTCCAACACCTGCACCCCACACCACAAAGTAGTGTAGCAAAAGCACCTTCGGCGGCTCCCTACTTGGAGTGTAGCAAAGCACCCATTGGTGGCTCCCTGCTTGGAACACGAAACGTGCTGGGAGGCTGGTGGAGTGAGTTCACATAAAAGAGTGGGAAGAGTTGAGTCAGTCTCTGATTCAGTCAGTGAAAGAGGATGTAGAAGTACAGAGTGTGAGACAGAGAAGATCCCAGGGAGAGGGATAGAAGAAGGAAGTGCTGCAGCAGGCCACAGTGATCTGGGTCTGCTGGCACAGGAAAGAGACTAAGAAAGGAAACTTGATTCTCCATTGGGAAGAAGGATTAGCTTGGAATGTGAGGAGAATAAGGGAACAAGGTCCAGGGTTAGAGGAGAACCCTTTTCAAGTTCTAAGCGCAAGGCCGAGGTCCGGTCCCCGAGGTTGTATGGATACTAATGGTCCTGCAGCAGACACCGGAGGAATAGAAGTAGTGACCACTTTATTCCCACACAAGACTTGGGGGCACAACAGCAACATATTAGTGAGCCGGGACTCAGTAGCAAGGAGTCCCCGAAGCAGGCTACAGCTGTCTGCCGTACAAGTAGAGTTCATAGGAACATCTGACAGGAGGAACTCCAGTGTAACTCAGTACTAGGAGTACTTAATTCAAAGGTGCTATAAGAGGAGATGTTCAGAAAAGGCACATATGTTGGCGGAGTGTTGGAAAGGAGTACTTCATCTTGCCTGGAAGTTGGCTGGGCTCCTGACCCAGAGGACATGGCACGGATGCGGGCACCTGTACCTGCAACAGACTGTGAGTAAAGCTTTGGAACTACATGCCCTGGTGTCCTCCACTTATTCCTGCGCCAACCTGCCCAGCACTGCTACATCCCTTGCGCCTGACACAACATCATCTAAGTGTCACTTCACCTACACTGCCCTGGGACTACAGCCCTGCCTGTGGAGGGCTACAACATCACTGCTGCACCACACCATCTGTCCCAGAGGATCTGTCTGCAGCGTCGGCTTACATCTTCATTGCCGAACACCACAGGTGGCGTCACGAATCACTTATAAACTTTCATCACCACAAGCACACTGAAACAACCCCCTTTTACAATGGGCACCCAGGGCCACGAGCTGGGTCACAGCAGCCGTGACATCTCCCACTGAAGCTCATCGGGCCCGGTACCGAGTACCCCACAGCCCTGGGAGGGTGACCCAACTATAACAGGTGGTTAGGAATAAAGGGACAGTCACCCTATTCTGACCACTGTCCACGTCACTACCTGCCAGCGGAGGTTGGCACCCTCTTGAAATGCAAATGGTGCACCCGCTCCATGTCATCTAGTCCTCAAGGACCCTACATATTTTAGAATTTTGGATAACTAGAGGAGGAAGACCTGTGAAGACTCAGACGTCAAGGTTAGATTTCAGAAAGGCAGATTTTAAGGGATTTAGAAAGAGAATTGGAGAGATCCAATGGCTGGATATCCTCAAGGACAAAAATGTCCAGGAAGGATGGGAAATCCTGAAAAATGAAATTCTCAAAGCACAATTGTTAACAATTCCGAAAAGAGTGAAGAATAGGAAGCATTTAAGGAAACCAGGATGGATGAATACAGAACTTAAGCACATGCTATAAAGGAAGAAAGAAATGTTTATAAAATGGAAAGAGGGAGGCATATCTAAAGAAGAATACAATGCTGTCTGCAGAACTTGCAGGGCACGAATCAGATTAACTAAAGCTGACAATGAATTGAGGCTTGCAAGAGACGTCAAAAGCAATAATAAAGGATTTTGGGGATATGTCAAAAGTAAAAGAAAAGTCAAAGATGCTATAGGATTTTTACAGGATGAAAATGATGAAATGGTAAGACAGGATGTTGAGAAGGCCGAACTTTTAAATTCCTATTTTGCATCTGTTTTCTCTCAGAAAGGAAATGTAACATCAACTGTTCTTCACTGTCCCCTTAAGGGAATAGAAGAATCCAGGATATCTATAAACAGAAAGATAGTGAGGAAACACTTAGCTAATCTAAATGAATTCAAGTCACCAGGTCCAGATGAATTACACCCCAGAGTACTGAAAGAGATAGCAGAAGAAATTTTTGAACCCCTAGCCATAATCTTTGAAAATTCTTGGAGAACAGGAGAAGTCCCAGAAGACAGGAGAAGAGCAAATGTTGTTCCTATCTTCAAAAAGGGGAAGAAGGTGGACCCAGGTAACTATAGGCCGATGAGTCTGACTTCTGTACCAGGAAAGATCTTTGAACAAATTATTAAACAACATGTATATAAGTGCCTGGATAAGAATGAAGTGATTAAGCAGAGTCAGCATGGGTTTGTAACTAATAAGTCATGTCAGACTAACTTAATTTCCTTCTATAACAGAATCACTGATTGGGTGGATCAGGGAAATGCTGTAGATATAGTATATCTTGACTTCAAAAAAGAATTTGTATCTCACACAATGCTTATTAAAAAAAATGACTAAGTATGGAATGGACAAGACAACTGTTAGGTGGATTCAAAACTGGCTTAGTGATTGGACCCAAAGAGTGGTCGTAAATGGCTGCACATCCAGCCGGAAGAATGTCTCAAGTGGGGTACCACAGGGCTCTGTCCTGGGCCCTGTATTGTTCAACATCTTTATCAATGATTTAGATGAAGGAATTAAGGGTAAACTGATTAAATTTGCTGATGACACAAAGCTGGGAGAAATAGCTAATACTAGAGAAGAGAGAGGATTCAAAAGATATAAATAAACTGGAGCAGTGGGCAGCAACTAACAGAATGGTTTTTAACAGGGAAAAATGCAAAGTACTACATCTGGGCATTAAAAATGAAAAAAGCATATACAGAGTGGAAGGAATAGGGCTAAGCAACAGCACATGAGAAAAACACTTGGGTATACTAATAGATCACAGACTGAATATGAGTCAACAGTGTGATGCAGCAGCAAAAAAAGCAAATGCAACTCTAGGATGTATTAACAGAAGCATACAGTCTAGATCATGTGAAGTCATTATTGCCCTCTACTCCTCTTTGGTCAGACCTCAGCAAACTGGAGCAAGTTCAGAAAAGAGCAACCAGAATGGTGACCGGTCTGCAAACCCTGTCTTATGAGGAAAGGTTGCAGGATTTGGGAATGTTTAGCTTGCAAAAGAGAAGATTGAGAGGAGACTTAATAGCTGTCTACAAATATCTCAAGGACTGTCACATTGTAGAAGGATCATCTTTATTTTCATTTGCACAAGGAAAGACTAGAAGCAATGGGATGAAACTGAATGGTAGGAGACAAAGATTAGATATTAGAAAAAACTTTTTGACAGTTAGAGTGATCAATGAGTGGAACAGGCTGCCACGAGAGGTGGTGAATTCTCCTTCAATAGAAGTCTTCAAACAGAAACTGGACAGACATCTGTCTGGGATGATTTAGCGAATCCTGCTTTGAGCAGGGCGTTGGACCAGATGGCCCAGGAGGTCCCTTCCAACTCTACGATTCTATGATTCTATGATTCTACATGGATGACTAATCAACCAAACTCAAAATTCAATTGTATAGATGAGGGCAAAAATCAAACCACAGTGGACCTATATGCAATTATGGCAAGTTATCTATACATGCAGTCTACTTAAGAAAAACATAGAACTAGTATTCCATATATAAAAAACTGTTGCAAGGGGAAAAACACATGCTTAATAGTCATACATTTATCACTGACAATGGTCCAGACAAGCCAAACATGTTTCTTTGCCACAGCCACCCAAAAATGTCTATACGGCTAGAGGCAAGATAAACCTATATTGTTGCAACCAGCATAGATAGAAATGACTAGAATTCACAAAATTGTACAATATATCAAAGAGATCAAAAGGTGATTGTACATGATATGCTTCACCCAGTGATGTACAAAACATTGTCTCTCGTTAATGTACATAGTATGCTAGACTCGTTTTTTGTCCTCATGTATATAATTGAAGTTTGAGTTATAACCACCTGTTTTATACATATGTATTTATCTTATCAGTTGGGATAGGGCCACATTTGTTTTGGGGATGTGTTCATAAGCAATGCTTTTTAATGAATACCAATAAATAGTGTTTTAATGTGTATGACCTGTGAACCTACTTCATAAGGCCTCTTTCACACTTCAGTTTTTTGCATCAGTTCAAATCCGCCAAAAAGTCAGACAAGCGGATCCGTTCTAAACTGATGTGAACGGATGGCACAGGATCCGTTTTCAGACGGATCCTGAAAATGCGGAAATTTAAGGAAACGCTGGCCGGGAAAAGAGAGAGAGAGAGAGAGAGAGAGAGAGAGAGAGAGAGATTTTTGTCCGGCACCCAGAAAGAATTTCGGGTTAAATGAGTGTCTGGAGGATCCGCCAGAGAAAAAAAAGTTGCAAGCTCCGTTTTGAATTCTTTGAGGATGGTGACGGACAGCAACTTTTGGCGGATCCTCAAAAAAAACGGATGCAAGGGACAGCAATCCGTCACAATCCGCCATTAATGCAAGTCAATGGGGAAAAAAAACAGATCCGTTTTTTTCAAAACCTGGCGGATTGTGACTGATTGTAAAAAACTGAAGTGTGAAAGAGGCCTTACCAGACCACATATTACCACATATTACATAGTGACCGAATACTACAATACTGATCATTGATAAAAAAGCCCACAATACTAATATTACTTTAAGTGACATAATACACAGGAGCTCTGTAAATAGTAAATAATTTACAGGTAATACAGGGATCACCAGTGACATTGTACACAGGAGCTCTGTATATAATGTATAGTGTACAGGTAATACAGTGATCACCGCTGACATTATACACAGGAGCTCTGTATATAGTGTCATTGTACAGATTACAGATAATACAGTGATCACTGGAGACATTATACACAGGGGCTCTGTATATAGTATACAGTGCATAATGTAAGTGCACAGGTAACACACTGACTCACCGGTGACATCCCTATTTGAAGTCCTTCATCTTTGCTTTTCTTCATCCAGCGCAGACCGCCATCACTTCTTCAAGCTAGGACTCATCGCAGAAAATAACACAGCTATCTAGAGCACCGCTTCCAGAGAACATTTCCCACTTTTTCCCCAACTACTATACTACACAGCTGAATACAGACGTGCACCAACCATTCATATATAATTAGTTATTATGCAACACACCAGTTCAAATATAAATTGTAATCCACCACTGCACCCCCACTAACTATAAGTAGTCACTTTCCTCACCTAATAAATATATAAATTAATTAGAACCTGTACTCTTTATCCTTAATGCCCCCTACTCTGTACCTCCCGTCGATTTATTATATTTACATGCCTCCTCCGCCCCAATTTATTATGTAATGTCCTCTCTCTCTCACCCCACCCTCAATTAATCATTTAATCTCCCCCATGCTCTACTGTCAATTCATCATCATTTGCACTCCCCCTACCCTCAATTATCATTTGATCTCCCCCTCCATCAATTCATTATCTTTTGCTCTCCCTCACCCTCAATTCATTATCATTTGCTGTACCCCACCATCAATTCATTAATATTTACTCTTCCTATCCCGCCACCCACAATTAATCATTTGCTGTATCCCACCCTCAATTCATCATTATTTGTTCTCCCCACCCCACCTCCAGTCATCATTTGGTGTCCCCAACCCTCAATTCATCATTTGCTATCCCCCAACCCCAACCATCAATTGACCATTTGCTGTCTCCCACAACCAATTCAACATTATTTGCTGTTCTCACCTCCCATCCTCAATTAATTATCATTTGCTTTCTTTCCCCCACTCACAATTCATTATCATTGCTTTCCCACACCCTCGATACATTATAATTAGCTCTCCTCCACTCTCGAGTCATCGTTTGCTGTCCTCCACCCCAATTCATCATTATTTGCTCTCCCCACCCCCCACCATCAGGTCAATCATTTGCTGTCCCCATCCCCCCTCAACTGATCATTTCCTTTCCCCAGCCTCAATTGATCATTTGCTGTCCCCCACCCCAGTGCATCACTATTTGTGCCCCCTCCTCAATAAATCATTCACTGCCCCCCATCCCACACACTCAATTCATCATTATTTTCTTCCCCCAAACTCATTTAATTCATTTTATTAAAAAAAACAAAACATTTTCATACTTACCTCTCACGGTCCCCTGCAGGCACAGCTCCACTTCTAGTGTCCTCCTAGACAGTGATTTATTGCATACGTGCTGCCCCCAAAAGAGGTGAAGGGACTCCCTTATAGCTGCACAGCTGTTCTGTGGAGCTCCAAAGAAGGCTTGCTGCCCCAGCGCATATCACATTATTATACTCAGGGGCCTGGTGAGCAGAAGCATAATGGGGAGTCCCGGACTGAGTCTTGGCCCCCCAATTTACTTCTGCTGACCGAGCCACATACAAAAATAAAGGCCCTGAATATGCTCTACTAAAAATATATTTTAACTGTAATAGAAACCTCTATTTGTGGATTTCATGATGGTTTCTTTGCTATATTAGCAGATTTGTCTTGTGGGAGTTACCGTATATTATAGGCATAGGTTTACCTTCGATGAACCAAAGATGAACTTATGCTTCACCACATGTTTTGAGTTAATCAAATAAATATTAAAAACTTTAAAACGTTTTTCTTTATATATCATACCGCCCAAATACATAGAACACACTGTCGAGAGAAAATAATATATATACGTAACATACTGGAAGATTTCTATAATGCTTACTTTTGTCACATCTGTAGCGGCTGAATATACCACATTCCTCTCCTAATTCAGTGCTTACTATAACAACATGTGCATTTTTTTCTTTTTTTTTCAAAGGATGGAGATTAGTTCTCCTTGTAAGTAATGATGTAATGATTCACAATGGATTTAGTTATGTGTTTTACTGCCAGATTCAACATTTGGTTTGGTAAAATCACATAAATTATGTAATGAACTGATGAAAAACTGTATATTTGAAGCTGTATTAAAATGCTGTGTAGAAATGGAAAAAGCAGACTTAGTAGGGAGTTGAAGCTGTTGGGTATATATATCCATTTACATATATATATCCAAAAGTCATGGAAGGTTAGCTTAAGTGCATGCTTAGTTATGTACTATATAAGATAAACCAGAAAAAATGCAACTTAGCATACCATATCTGAACTGTACATTTCTCAAATACACAAGGTTTTTATCTGCAACAAATGCAATCACATTAGAAAAACAGATTTACTACAATATAACAGCATTTATTGAGTTTTTTGTGTGTTGTGTGGCTATTCTTCTGATATCCTTTTACTTAAAGGGGTTGTCAACTACTAGAAAAACCCCTTCTTGAGCTAAATATTTTGCCCTGACAAAATAAAAAAAACATACTCACCTCCCGTGATGGCGCCATTCCAGCAGTGTCAGCACTCTCGGTCCCGGGGCTCCCGTGCACTCGTTGTGACACGTGGTGCCTGGCACCCAATTAGAGCTGGCGTCACTGTCTCCACCTTCATATGGATTGAATATGAAGAGGAAGTCCGGTCTGCAGGTGGAGACAGTGACAAAATCACTGATAGGGTGCAGGGCACCTCACGAGAACTGCGGTACAGCGAGTGCTGACACCACTGGAACGGCGTCAGCATGAGAGGTGAGTATAGGTTTTTTATTTTATTCGGGCCATACATTTAGTATAAGAAGTGATTGTCTTAGTAATGGAAAACCCCTTTTAAGAGGACCCATCACCAAATGATTCATGTTGAACTGGACACACAATATAATAGTTGCTGCAGAGCAGAAGAAAACATTTTGATTTTCTATTTCGCCTCTCCGTTGTGAAGATATTAACAATAAAAGTATTTAGCACCTAACGAGGTAGCTGTTGTTAAGTCCAAGTGGACTTTTCAAAGGGGGTGTGTACTTCTTCTCCCTGTATGATGCTGACCAATCATAAACAGGGAGCAACACTCAAAGGAAAGAAGAATATACCCCACATAATAATGAAAGCACCATCAGTAATCTTTCTAAATTACTTTGCGACTATTTTTCCAGGTACAAAAACATCTAAACATTAAAAGTGGCTTCCAAGCTTACAGTGCTGATGACCTAGTATTAGGTGAGATCATCAACATCATGTCTGTGGGGTTCTGACAGCTGATATCTCCACCAATCAGCTTTATTTCAGCTCCTAAGCAGGAGTGGACTTAGACAGAGGAGGGTCCCTGTGCAAGAACAATATATGGGCACTTTCCAGTCTAATAGGTTATCATAATGCATAATTCCATCTGCTTTGAAGGTATAAGTGGGCCACCTTACCTCTTGGGCTGCACACGTTCAGCAATAATATCTTCGCCTCTGCTCCCCAGGTTAGAAAAAGTTATGAAATCATTGCTAAGGCTCTGGGCCTCCAGTGAACCACAAGGAGATCCATTAAGTTCTTATGAAGAAAACTGGCCTACCAAAATTTCACCAAAGGCACATCAATGTCACATCCAGGAGGGTACAAAAGAACCCAGATGAGCATATAAAGAACTGCAGTCCTCACTTGCCCCGGTTAGAGGGGTATTCTTATATTATGTCTTTAGGAGAGCACCACTCCTCTGCCTTCTGGCTTTGTTCCTCCCAGGGAGAGGTGCACAACTGATGATTGATAGTTCATTTCAGCAGCTTGGTTACACCACTGGCCGTAATTATGTGTTCCCCGATATAGCAAATTTAAGCAGCTTTCCCTCTGTAGCACTGGAGGAAAATAGGGACACTGAAGCTACTCCGATTGCTGAACCAGGCCACTCCAGAGAAGCACTTGCGAGCTCGATAGTAAACAGCTTGCAGGCACTGTACTCCTTGCCAAAGAGACTGGTCGCTGCTGACAGACAGCAGAGGTTGCCAGTAAACTAGGTAATGAGCAGTGAGCTATAAAATTAAAAATCCTTCCATTCTTGACACTGGAGAATATTTTATATAAGCGGTACATTGACATGTTTCTTGTTTTTACAAGCATTTTGCTATTTTACCCATTTAAGTAGATGAGACAACCCTTTCAAGGTCAATATAAATGATTCTACAATAAGAAAGACACTAGACCAAAATGGCACCCATGGGAGAGTTTAAAAGGTGCAGATCAATTCTTTCACCCAACAGCCAGGTGACTCCTAAATCTTTTGAGATATATTCTGTGAATTCTTCATAAAACTGTAAATTCAGTTCTCTGTTGGAAAATCCGGTGCCGGCGCTATTGAGTTCACAGTAGGAGTTACAGTTTGAGAAACTCCTGTCACAAGTACAACCGAACTGTTGTTATCTGAACCATTGTTCTTCACCTCATCATATCCTTTGCCATTTATACTGTTTAATCCACTGTTTAACCCTTTACCTCCCTGCGTGGAGTATTCCCCTGTTAAATAAAACTGTTAACCCTTGCTCTGCCTCCTGTCCCGCAACCTCCTCACATAGTGACGCCGCTAACTAGTGGGTGTGTCCTATTTCCATACAAGTGTATGGAAGTGAGGTCGGGCCCACTGACTGGGATTATGCATAACACATACATACCCTCTAGTTCCAGGTCTGTAACCTGCGAATACCCTCAGCGCATAAAGCGTGCACTGGGGGAGATTCATAAGTCTGCAGTCACACAGAGTGATTACAGACTTATTGATTTAGACTGGACAATTCCTTTAATAACTTAATTGATAGCATGCTGAGGTGTGAAAGTTTGTATATTTCTGCGCATTGCACTTATACTCGACAATGAATAAATCGAGATATTTTGAGAATTTTGTTTATATTTTTCATCATTTGCATGTCATTAACATGTGTATCGATTCCACGACTTTTCCTTCTTGGTGTTGCAATTTTAGTTTTGAGGATTGGAGTATGAATTGCCAGTCTTGGATTCGCCATACTTGCCAACAGTAGAAGAGAGATTGCTTACAGCATGTCTGCCATTTATGAAATACAGGTCCATGCTAATGTGTCTCCTCTACTAGTACATATTTTACATAATGCAGCCTAGAAAGCTCAGCATGGTCCATCTGTACCTTAATAGCCCACAAAAAGCTTCTGTTTTCACCTCTCAGCACATTGGCTTCCTGCCTTTATTCCCTGTCGTCAGTACCAGGTACATTGTGCCCTCTTTTCTTCCAAAGGTATGCACAGCCTGCTATGATGACCTAGATTAATGTCATAGCTATTATATTTTGACATTTCACAAGTTCTTGCCAGGAGATCTTGTCCTGCAGCAAGTACTGTATGTGAATCTGAGGAGACCAGGACTACAAGGTTAACACTATATAAATTTCATTCAGATGATTCTCTTGGAAACGTCTTACTCTTGGTGTCTTAGGCTGCTTTCACATATCCGGCTTTTTGAATCCGGCACGATGCGGCGAAATTTGGAACAACCGGATCCGGTACCGGATCCCGTTTTGTCCCATAGAGTTATATTGTCGCCGCACCGTGCCGGATGGGTATGCGGCGCATCCGGTTTTTGCCGGATATGGCAAAAAGTAGCCATCCGGCGTCTGCAAAAAACGTTCGCTGCAGCGTTTTTTGACAGCGCCGGACCGGTTTTTCTCAGAGCGCATGCGTCTCGCGCTGCTCTTTTAAATGTGGGCGCAACCATATCTGGCCACACAGGCATCCGGTGTCTCCGGCACATCCCGGATCCGCCCCTACGGCTTTTCGGCTTTTTCATATAACATAGTCCATACGGTTTATCTTACAGCAGACAAAAACGAATGTTCATAGTGGCGCTCCGCTCCCTTAGCCCTGTGTTCACACAGGCTGTGCTTTATCCAGCAATCAGGCTCTACAGTCTCTCAGTTAATTCCCCCCTCTGTCTGGGGTTACCTCTTAGCTGCTTCTCAGTCCTGACGTCCCTTTCCTCCTGGGGACTAGCCAGTACTCACAGGCTATTACACACAGGCCACACACGGTCAGCGGCGTCCACTTGTACGCATCAGGAAGGTAGCATACCTCCTATCAAGTCGGCCTTCCGGGACCTTCCACACGGACCAATCAGATCCAGGCATTCACTCATGTGACCTACCATGGTCACCTTATATGGTCCGTAGCTACGCCCACAGGATCACATGGCTATGACCTCATTGCAGGTCCTTCACAACCACACACATAGGCTTTATTTCAGACACACGTCCCTGGGTGAGTTTGTAGGTGACTGATCCCACCCATCTCACCTGCCACGTGGAAGCTCTCCCTAATACAGAGTAACAAACCCTCAGCAGAATATCTGCTGATTAATAGCGGTTCCAGCTTCCATCACAAGGCCACCCACCTTGTGATACATAACGATCATTTACCATCCTTTCTCCATTACAATAATGGATATGCCTGAATGCATGACCCATACAGCGCCCCTTAGCTGTCACAGCAGTCACTGCACAGTATACCTCCCCCTCTGTTCAAACTTGTGGGGTTGAACACTTGATATCACCCAGGGGTGTCGAGACCGGGCACCCATGTCGCGTTGCCCTACAAGTCGAGAGGACTGTCTCCGTCTGTTTTGGGTATCATACAGCATCATATTTACATTAGGCCTCCCCCGCCCCCAGCGGTCAGTATGTCGGCCTTGGGATTTTGCCTTCCAGTCAAAGTCCGTCTGCGTTACCAGACACTCTTTAGTCTCCATCTTTCTACAGTGCACTCCGTCACCCGATCTTTCTCTCACTGACCGGCTCTCCCGGTGGGTACAGTCAGAAGTCCCACTTACAGTCGTGTCAACTGCCAGGCCTCAGTCTGACCCATTTAGTGTCTCAACAGAGCTAAGGTCTCTCAATTTCATACTGTGAGAGGAACTACCACTTGTAGATTTGCGACGTTCACGTTTTGCTAAAGGTCTTTGGTCACCTGCCATCTCATTAATTGGGGGGTACCTTCTGGTCCTTATACCTTGGGTTGTAGGTGGCCGCCACCTAATGTTCCGCACCTCTTTATTAATCCACAGTCGGTCCAGTCTCAACGGCTCTATCTCCTGCCGGTACATTACTCGGTATTCCAAGAGCATCCAGAAGTTCCTCAGGCTTTCCATGGAGCCAACCACAATGATGGGAATCATGCTGTCTTCACCAGATACTTGGACTTCACCATCAGGAACTTCACCATCAGGAGGGATCCTCACCCTCGCCACCCTGGAGATATTCACAAGGTTTTGCATCATTTTACCTAGCCTTCCAACAACTCTCTCCACCAGATATTTGGGTACCGGAATTACATCTTCCCCCAAGCCCAGCCGATTCTTAGCTCCCCTTGCCAGCTCTAGACGTCAAGCATCTTTCACATTACTCCGCCTGAACATCTGTTTAGCGTGGAGACATTACAGATGCATATCTGTCTGAATACTTTCTGTACCCACTGTATTTCTTATTGACAAAATCCACATCTTTCTCTGTCACTGATTAGTCACTCTCAAAATTCACAATCTTCTGTTAAAAATTGTCTTCAATGAATACAGACTTTCCCATTACTGGTGCTCATAAAGTCCTATGGAGAGCTGAAACTGTTTACTTCAAGAGAACTTGCAGCAGCATGTCTGTGTCTGCTTTTAGCTCATCCTTTTCAACCTGCATAGAATTTTAAAAGCACCAACTGTCATGTTGTACCTCAACAATGTGATCATTTGTCTTTGCTGAATACAGATTTAACCCCAACACTGAGAGAGAAAGCTCAATCCAGAAGGTGAAAAAAGCTGATTCCTCCGATAAAATAAATTACAGAATGACTCTGCCCTTTCCTCCAAATGGCACTTCCAAGCCCTCACCAACTCCTGCCGCCTCCAACCTAAAAAATAATTCCAGATTCTGTTTTTTCCCCAACCCTGAATCTACTAAAATATTAGCGCATACCCTTATCATCTCCCACCGTGACAACTGTAATATCCTCCTCTATGGTCTCCTTGCTAAAACTCTCATCACCTCTCCAGTCATCCATAACTCTGCTGCCCAACTAATCCACCTCTCTCCTCACTACTCATCCACTTCAACCCTCTGCTAATCCCTTCATTGGCTCCCAATTCCCCAACGTATCCAGTTCATACTAACACTGACCTACAAAGACGTCCAAATGCTGTCTCCTTGTTAGATCTCCGAACTAATCTCCCAATATCTTCCAGTCCTACAAAGACCTCCTTCTCTCCCCACACTTAAATGCTCCTCATCCAAGTTCCTCCAAGACATCTCCCAAGTATCACCCATCCTCTGGAGTTCTGTGCTGTAACACATCTGACTATCTGCCAACACTCAGAATCTTCAGATGGAACATGAAAACCCACCCCTTCAAGAAAGCATACATCTGTAATGACCACGCTGCCACCTCACCACCACCGGAGCTGCTGCAACCCCCGACCTACTGTCTCCTTCCTCATTATCCTGTAGAATGTAAGCCCGCAAGGGCAGGGTCCTCTCTGTACCAGTCTGTCATTGTTAGTTTGTTCACCGTATTTTATATTTGCATATGGTATGTAACCTCTGGAATCAATAGCGCTCTAAAAAAAAAAAAGATACTATTTATATATGAAATAAAAATTGGTTACTCTTTAATACATGGCGTGAGAAGTCTTCTAGAGTCTCAAAATCAATCTAAATATCAGCAACTTAATGGAGAACTAATAATATAATAGCACACGACTGTTCATTGATACTGAGAGCTCTTTCATATTTCATAGAGCACCACAGGAGATGGTTTTACTGTCTCATCAGTTCTGCCTGAAACATTTCTATCAACGTAAAGCCAGACAGCTGGAATAAAATGGGGCATCCTTCACCCTTTGGTTGGCTGTAAGCCATGATGAGGTTAGTAGTTTGGCAATCAGGGGGTTGTACTATGAATATGAATGGGTTATCACAGTAATAGACGAGAGCTAATAATGTTATGTCCTCATACACAGGTTAAGTAACACGTCTATCCCATGACTGAATACATAACAGCACCTCTTCATACTCAGCTCTGTGCTTTATTGAGATTCATCTTACACAGGCGTTTCTAGGCACACGCTCAACCAAAAGTAATAAAACCAGAAAATCATTTGGACAAGAGTAGCTGCAGCTATAACGAGAGCAATGGGATAAGCTTGGCCCATGGACATCTACATTTCTATTTAATACCAGAACAAAACAATGGGGCTTTTATCTTTTGAATATATCCAAGAGTGAGGACACATCATATGTCACACATCATCCCATTTTTATGTTCTCTATTTTCCTGCTTAATGATGTACATTATCCTATCACCAAATAAGAGATAAATATTTGACCACTGAAGAATATATGACCACTAGAACATGGATTCTGCTACTCCGAAGGTAGCGGCTGTATAACATGCATCCTTGTGCTCCATTCAAAATCCATAGGCCTAATTAAAACACTTGAGCACAGCACTTTCTACTTTTGATTGATGAAAAAGTTGAGCAGGCCCACCATTTCACACATCAATGGGCCCCAAAAACCAAGAAGAAGACAACCCTTTTCCATTCAGAGTTTGGAGAGACTCATTTATCACTGACATGTGTAGCAATAACAAAATAGATTCTGGAATCTAATGTGAACATACTGTCCAAAGGTCGTTGGTTTCGTGTAGATGGAAGGTGAGCCTTCAGAACCATTTCCCCTGGTGTGTCCAAGAAACCCCAGTTTGGAGCTAAACCTAAGTAATGAATCTGGCGACAAAGCTAATGGAAACTTAATCTGTCAAAGGGTTTTGACAACTAATCTAAGAGCAGCATAATGTAAAGAAGGAGACCCTGATCCCAGCGATGTATCACTTACAGGGCTGCTTACTGTAGTTTGGATGAAATCACTGTTTTATCAATAGGAGATTATTTCTAAAGGACTAGTAAACCAGCTGCCATGTAGTCCTCCACATTTATAAGCTTTGCATAACCCCACCCCCACCACTTATTGGCAGTATTTCTGCCTATGCAGAGTGTACAAAAAAAGCTGCCAATCAGTGGTGTGGGCGGGCTTATACAAAGCTCATTAGTCAGAGAACGCAAAGATCTGCAAATGGTAAAACAGTGATGTTATCACAAATGCTGCATCTAGTACATGATACATCACTGGAATCAGGGCTTCCACATCATGCTGGTTGTAGATGGAGCAGCAAAACCCAGTGACAAATCCTAATCTCCAAGGCAAAATCGGTAACAGGGCTCCCACCTATCAGGTACAGTCTTGATGGTAAGTATAAAAAAGATGTTTATAAGAGATTGTTGACAGGGGGTCATTTAAATGATCTGCTTTCATTTCAAGTCTGCCCATTGTGCACGCTTAGATTAATTCTATAAAAACATGGTAAATAAGCGGGTAGGTAATTATTCTCACTGAGATTCAAATACTCTGAAAAATATCATGTTCTCATAAATATTAAAATGATTGTGTATATAAGACACAAGGAAAGAGGAATACACCTGCTTGTGTAATGCTCCTCATATGTAAGGAATTGCCCTTTCCATAGCAACTTGTTGAGTCCACAGGCCTAAACTTGTGAAAATGTGCTTTTATAGAGAATCATAAAGGACTTGCTTACGGTCTATCTGGTCAGCAAAGACTTCACCATAGATCATCCAATAAGGCATGTAAAAAATGTTTTTTGCCAATTTCCACGACGGTTCTTCGCTGGGAAAGAGAATGGCTTGCCTTGCCACTCCGAAACTCATCAGTACTACCAGCATGATGATCACAAAGTACATCATGTCTATCATCTGTATGGAATGAGAAAATAGAAAACACCAATAAGGAGTTGATATGCAGTTCCATAATTTAAATATTATTATACTACATACGAGTATTCAGATCACACCTATCCATTTCTGTTACCAATAGGTCTCACATTCTAATCTACTTACCATGCACCTACACTTAGGCCCCCTTCATATGTCTGATTTTTGTGTCTGTATGTGCTCCATTTTGGACCGCAAGTACGGACACACGCACACCCATTGTATTCAATGGTAGTACACACATATCAGGTTTTAGACTCAGACCGTGTTAAATTTCTCCCGATGCTAGTGATGATGTAATAAAGGTTACCACAGTTCATAGGCCGGCTCACACTGAACTCAGTGGGAACAGCTGGCAGTGATTGGTGGTAACCTCTATGATGTTACCGCTCGTCACTGAAGCTGCATCCCAAACTTAGCTCAGTGTCTCTTGGATTCATGGCTGAGCAGTTGCATTATCCAGCGGTCAGCTATGCAATCCAGATGTAGCAGAGCTGGAGTTCTTCATGGGACAAAAGGATTATCAGTGGACAGGTAAGGAATATGGTGTTTTATTATTTTTAATTTTACAGTAATAAATGGTAAAAAGAGGGTATGGTGTGTTTATTTCAAATAAAGGTGTTTGTGTCTTTCTTTCAATTAAAGGACTTTATTCTGGCTGTGTATTTTTTACAATAGGACTATGAGGTTAGTAAATGGGGGTGTTTTATAGACGCCTCTCCTTTACTAATGCCTGGACTTTATGTCAGCGGTATAAAACAGCTGACATAAACCCCAACCCTGTTACCCCACTTGCCACCACACCAGGGCAAGTGGGAAGAGCAGAGAAAAAGCGCCAAATTTGGCGCATATTATGGATGCGCATTTCTGGGGAGGCTGAGGGCTGATGTTCTAAGCCTGGGAGAGGGGCCAATATCCCTGACTCTTTCCCAGGCTATGAATATCATCCCACAGCTCTCTGTTTAGCCTTTGCTGGTTAGAAATTATAGGGCTGACCCAACGTCATTTTTTTCTGGGGTCCCCTATAAACTGTCACGCACAGTGTAAGACAGACTAAGTGCAACACAAAGGGATACGGGAGGGGGAACCAAACACTAGGGAAAGGGGAGGTGGAGACCCCTAGACTGATCTAACATCACCCTGCCTGTCCTACCATCCCTATATGGGTTCCACACCTATCGCTGAACAGGATACCTAGTCACTGTGCGGACCTGGCGATACATCCTGCATTGGGAAGGACAGGATGGATGCTAGTCAAACCCACTAACACTAAACACAGTAAATGAAAACAGGGGGACACTTAGCTTGAGTAGACTCACGGAAAAACGCCGACGCCCTCCAAACTCCTAGAGGACGCTAGCAGACTACTACAGCTCCAAGCTTCAAAATAGAAGTGGAAATAGGAAATAACACCCACACCTCCCAACAGGAAGTAGGAAGCTATAAACACCCAGATCCAGGTGTTGCCATTAGCACCGAGGGAGATGGCCACTAGTCTGCAAAGCAAACCAACGAGACCTTCTGCAGACAGATGTAGTGCAACAGTCTGCAGCCTCTGACACATCTGTGACACTAACCAGTAAAGGCTAAGCAAACAGCTGTGAACTATTATAGCATCGGAACCTTTTAAGGCATTGGCCTCTTTCCTAGATTAATAACATCAGCCCCCAGCCGTGGGCTTTCCCTCTGCTGGTTATGAAAATTACGGGGTGATCCGACACCGTTTTTTTCAAATTAATTAAATTATTTAAAAAGAAAAAACAAGTACATAAAAACACAATAAGCACTGATTATATAGCACACTGGCATATTTCTATCTATCTATCTATCTATCTATCCATCTATCTATCTATCCCATATCTATCTATCATGTTCCTCATCACTATCTCTATTTTTGAACATTTTTAATACATAACACTCTTTAATTTTTATGTTGCATTTCATTACATACGTGTCACAGTGACAGCACACTGGTGACACATGGACACGGACAGCACACTGACACATGGATGTCACACGGATGTCACATACTTACACACGGACACAGACCACGGATCTCACCAGTATTGTTTTTTCCAGTACCAAAATCACCAGGACATGTGAAAGAGGCCTTAAAGATATGTTCTTCCTTACCTAGCTTTGTTCTTGGATCAATATATCCCAAGATGTATAGCGCAATGTGACGAACTTTGAAAAAAAAAAACACTCCACATAGGCATATCTATGGTATATGTGTGCATATGAATTGCTATCTATCAAGGGTTTTCTTAGCTTATTGGTAAGATAGCTATATAAAATCAGTTCAGATGTTTCCATTATCTAAATGAATGCAAAATCTCAGTACTATAAATTAATAATGTTAGCTAATGAGTTACAAAACCACAGATTTTACTGCATTGTAGTTCAATATCCCTGAAGAAGCCACAACTAATGGTGAAACCTGTGAGGCCTGTGGACCTCACCCCCTTTTCTGTGTTTTGTCCATTAGCCTTAGTTGCTCCTCTATTAGTGATAGTCTATTTTTTCTTTCTTTATGTTTTTGCATTGTTTATTTAGTCATACTTGTCTATCTTTGATATTTATTTGTGCAGTTTTTAATTATATTCTTCGGGGGTTTACTGCTAAGAGGTGAAGGAGTGGAGTAGGGGTTCTTGTACTTATTTTCTGCTGCCCCATTGATGACTTTTACACATTATATGAAATTTATGTGATCTAAATTGTTATGTTTTTGTCTTTTTTTTACTAATAAACTTTGTAGATGTAATTACAGATTTATTGGCTTTGTACAACTAGGTGATATAATGATGTATTAGATGTAGTAGGTACAACCTCTTTCTTTGCTTTATTTTGTTTGGTTGTGCACATAATTTTTAGGTTATTTTGACAGTCTATTCTTTTGGTATTTTGACAGTCTATTCTTTTGTTATTCTGACAGTCTATTCTTTTGTCTTTGTATTCCATCTAAGGCTACATGCCCACAATCAGGAATAGCAGCATTTTGGTAAATGCTGTGTCCTACATTAGAAGCACAGTGGATGAGATTTATAGAAATCCCATGCCCGCTGTGCTTCTATTTACTGCTATGTAAAATCACCCGCGGAGCCGGTTTACGAGCCACAGCATGTCTATTTCTGTAGCGGATTTTAACCAATTGAATGTCATTACATGCTATTTCTGATCATGGGGACATAGTCCAACAGGTTTATCTGACAAGCTGCAGGGGGCCTCCTAGTTCATGCTACACAGACACTACTTCATACCAGGACCGGAGGGTCAGGAGCTTGTAGATTCTCCCAACACTTTACTGTAGGAGATTAATATAGTATGAATCTCTAGCTCTGGGACTGAAGTTCAGCTGGTCATTTAGAAGCACACAGCCCCATGATGCACCACTGACAACCATTTCTTAAAGATAGGGGTCTCTATAGCAAATATGGTACTCCCTGATATTGGAGGGAAAAAAAATAGCATAATTTAATTGTAATTCCAAACTAGGCCTCTTTTCTCCTGATTATTAGGCCTCCCTAGGTTGCTGAGGTACAAAGGCAGAATGATGCATAGCTTGCCTAGTTCAGTGCCTAGGTTGGGGGGAAGGATCAGAACTGAGCTGGATGAGTATAGAAGCTGCTTAAATCGGATGGAATAGTCCTAGGGAACATGCGGGAACATTTGGTCCTGGGTCACACCACCATCCCAGCATGTTGCTCAAGGGTGACAACAAGTAGTATGTAGCTGTAGAGTGAAATGATTAAAAGGAATCTGTCAGCACAAAATGTCTGTTCAAACCATGCTTAGGCACTCAGTGCACCCCTGGCATAACTGGGCATTTTTTGCATCAATTTCAACTCCCCTCTTCCTTGCTTAACAGCTCTGGCTTTGCAGAAATCAGAATAACATGGAGACTGATGAAACACATGTAGGTGGGAAAGTGCACTTAACTGCTGAGTCACTGCAAGGGTACATTGAACGAACGCCTTGTTATGACCAATCATTTTGTGCTGACAGACTCCCTTTAAAAAGCACTCCTGGGAATTTTTAGATTTCTTAGTATTTTAGCTATGCAAATTGCCTCTTCAGAGAGGAAGAGGACTTGAACCGTAGTGCCACCTATTGGAAGCAGCGATCCTAACAGTCAATATCGAACCTTCAATGAGCCTTGCAATATGACTAAAGACAAACGCCAAACCAGAATCTCAATTTGCAGACACGGTGTGTGGGGAAGGTGACTTGACGGACAGACTTGACTGGAAGTAGGAGGGGACGATGTGTGCACTACAGACGGAGATTGGTAATGACAGAAAGCTAACAGCAGGGAAAGACAGAAAAGGGAGTGCAGTACTGAACTTTGACCACAAGATGGCAGGGGGGAGTGTAGTTCAGGACTTAACATCAGCTTACGGCTATAGAAACTGCTAAGTCATGGGAGGCGGGGCGATAGGAACCCAGGAGGGAAATTCCCAGTGAGAGAGGGGATAAATAGGACTGGTTGGGGTTCCAGCGAGGCTAATCCCGGGAGGAGCTCAGCAGAGGAAGACTCAGGACAGAAGACGGAGAATGGTGAAGAGCTCGACCAGGGGACTGACAGGAGAAGACAGTCAGGGGGGTGGCCCTGACACGACGTACCGCAGGACAGACGAGGCCCTGGGGGTACCGATTGGACGACGACCTCGGGCAGGTGAAGCGCTGGTGGTAGATTGGTCTAGGACAGCCCCAGCAAAAGATCCGCGAGGTACGTCATCACGACTAAAGGAAAGGTGAAAGGTACCCGGGCCTGGAAACGGAGAGCTGTAAAGGAACTGCGGTACATGGCTAAAGTTGTCAGGAGGACGGCCAATAAACCGGATCTGTTACAACTGAATTCTGCCTCCGTCTCGTCTTTGCATCATCCGGTCGTGGTAGTGGACCACCCCCCAATCACGGCCCCTACCACAGGTGCAAAGTATGAGATCTAATTTGGCTAGGTGAGAGGCTCCAGATTGGTATGTAAGGGCTAACATTTCTACTAGTAGAGAGTGATCAACATTGTTCTGGTACTCTTCTGTATCTTGGTACCAAATTTCAATTAATCCAAATCATACAGCGTGTGGATCAGAAGTTGATTTTCTCAATCCAATCCTATGAGACCTGTAGGATCTCTTAGGATTACCTAGAGAAAGTGATTTCCCGTCCACACAAAATACGCTGTGTGAGACACCTAGTCTCAATGGAGGACATTGCTGATATCATGAGAATTAAAATAACTTGATTGCTAAGAGCCCTGGGGCCAAAACGTTATACCTATCATTCTCTCCATTCTCTCTCATTCTGCAGAATATCCCTCAGTCTCACTTGCGGACACAGATAGAAGAGGGCCCCTATGCTAGAACAGTATATGGGCCCTTTGTAGTCCAGAAGCTCCTCATAATGCACAATTACACCTGCTTTTGAGTGGGAATTGGACCCCCTTACCTTTTTGGCCCCTGTGTAGCTGCACAGGTTGTAAATGATATGTCCACCCCTGCTCCCCATTCATTCAGCCCCATTCAACACACAGTTCTATGTAAATAACATCCCTGCTCACTTTTGAGCCCTCCCAACACACATTTCCATATGTAAAACACAGTATCATGTAAAGTAACATCACCCCCTAACTCCATAGAATCATAAAATCATGTCCAACCCCCTTCTCAATGCAGGATTCACTAAACCATCTCAGATGGATGCCTGTCCAGCCTCTGTTTGAAGACTTCCATTGAAGGAGAACTCACTACCTCTCGTTGCATCCTGTTCCTCTCATGGTCCATCCTCACTGTCAAAATGTTTTTTCTAATATCTAATCTGTATCTTCTTCTGTTGTGAGCTCTCTTGATCTGACATTTGAGGCAAGGCTCCCTCTGGTGGATACAGCTGGTAGTGGTGCTGGTCAACATGATGTTAACCCAGCAGCTGCAGAAGATAATTGGAGGAGTGGTGGTAGTGACTGGGACTACATTAGCGAGCAGACTTCTCTCAGTGACTGCCGGTGATACTCCTTTTTTTGCTTACTGAGGATTTCTGTCTGCTGCCCGATCCTGCATTTTTTCAGCTAAATGTCATTTGCTAAACCCTTTGCATCTGTTTTCGCCTTGCTGTCAGGGGTCAGCTTGCTCCCCCTGGGGCCGATGGCTCCTGTCTTGTATTTTTGTATCTTGTGTTTGTTTGCTCAGTCCCCTGCTGAATTAGCCTGTTGCTAGCCGCCAGTTCACACCTGAGTGCTGATATAGTGGGGGCGAGGTTGTGCAAACCTCAGTATTTTTGCACATCAGTCATGTTGTAATTATTAGGGTTTTTGCATGATTGCAGACAGTGCTTTTTCTGTCCTGTCCTATTTAGTCAGTGTGGGCCCCATGATTTGCTCAGTCTATTTTCTGTGTTTGTGCTTCATCTTGTCTCACCGACAATATATGTTTGGGGGCTGCCTATTCCTTTGGGGATCTGCTCCGGGGCAGTTTAGATTTCACCTTTCTGTCTTTAGGCTTAATTAGTTCTCCAGCTGTGATGAGGCATCTAGGGCAACATAGGAACGCTCCACGGCTACTGGTAGTTGTGTTGTTAAGATCAGGGGTCTGCAATCTGCTGAGCGACCAACCTTTCTGGTGTTCTGGTGGCATAGCCTATTGCGCTCTCCTCCTCGGTGACCCATTCATAACATCCTCCCTTTCAGTTTCATTCCATTGCTTCTCATGTTTCCATGTGAAAATAAGAATACTGATGATCCATCTACACTGTAACTTCCCTTCAGATATTAAGTTGTTATGAATGAGTCACCGGAGGAGGAAAAAACAAAAATACAAGCTAAGTCCAGAAAACCGGAGAGGCTGGTAGCTAGCGGATTGCAGACCCCTGATCCTATTCACAACAGCTAACAGTAGCCGTGGAGCGTTCCTACGGTGGTCCTAGATGCCTCGTCACAGCCGGAGAGCTACATTAGCCTAAAGAAAGAAATGGGAAATCTAAACTGCCCCAGAGCAGACCCCAAAGCAATAGACAGCCCCCAACATGTATTGTCGGTGAAAACAGATGAAAACACAAACACAGACAGAAAGACAGGCAGGGCAAACGATGGGGCCCAACTAACTAGATAGGACAGGACAGAAAAGATGCTGGCTGCAATCCGCAAAAACCCTACCAAAAATGTTCCAACACGTCTGATTGGAAAAACGGCCCTGAAGCCACTAGACTTCAAAATCCCTATATCAGCACTCCGATATATTCTGAAGACAGAGCAAAAGAGATTAAACCGATCAGGGACAAAATGGAAATTCAGCAAAGCCCCAGCCGGGGCAGCTGAACACAAAACTAAGCAAATCAGACAAAATCTCATGGAACAATAACAGAGCAAACACTTAGCTTTAAAAGACAGGAACTGAACTGGAGGCCAGAGCTCAGAGCAAGAGAAATCACCAGCAACCCTACAGGGCGTCGGCTGCCTTATATCCACTCAGAGATTCCTGATGTCCAATCGCAATCCACCTGTTCAGGTGACAGGTCTCTCCCATCCAAATCAGTTTCACCACCTCCTTTCACCAACAGAGAGAGTTCATCGGACATCAAAGGTGCACGAGAAAATGAGCTCACAACAGTACCTCCCCCTTGAGGAGGGGTCACCGGACCCTCATCCACGCCACCAGGCCGATCAGGATGGGCCTGATGAAAAGCACGAACCAATCTTTCGGCATGAATATCAGATGCAGAGACCCAAGAATTATTCTCCTGGCAATAACCTTTCCACTTAACCAAATACTGGAGTCTCCATCTAGCCAGACGAGAATCCAGTATCTTCTCAACCGCATATTCCACATTACCTTCAACCAGTACAGGGTCAGGAGGTGCCACCACAGGAACTACTGGCTCAACAAACCTCTTCAGCAGAGAATTATGAAACACGTTATGGATCTTAAATGTAACAGGAAGAGCCAGTCGAAAAGAGACCGGATTAAGAGTCTCAAAAATTTTGTAAGGTCCAATAAATCTAGGTTTAAACTTTGGAGAAGCCACCTTCATAGAGATATTCTGTGATGACAATCAACCATAACACCCACCTTAAACCGGGGACCAATGGTCCTATGCCGGTTGGAAAACCGCTGGGCCTTTTCCTGGGAGAGAGACAACTTATCCACCACTTGGTCCCAAATCTGGTGCATTCTCTCCACCACAGTGTCAACACCTGGGCAGGCAGAAGACTCCACCTGCCCTGAAGAGAATCGAGGATGAAACCCAAAGTTTCAAAAAAAAGGTGACATCAAAGTGGCAGAACTAGCTCTATTATTTAAAGCAAATTTGGCCAAGGGCAAAAATGAGACCCAATCATCCTGATCAGCAGAGATAAAACATCTCAAATAAGACTCCAAAGTCTGGTTTGTTCTCTCTGTCTGCCCATTGGTCTGAGGGTGAAACACAGAGGAGAAGGACAACTGAATTCCCAGCTTGGAACAAAACGTCCTCCAAAATCTAGAGACAAACTGAACTCCTCTGTCCGATACAATGTTCTCAGGAATCCCATGCAAGCGAACCACCTGTTGCAAAAACAAGGGCACCAACTCTGAGGAAGATGGCAACTTAGGGAATGGTACAAGATGGACCATCTTAGAGAATCTATCACAAATCACCCAGATAACAGTCATTCTCTGAGAGACAGGCAGATCAGAAATAAAATCCATTGAAATATGGGTCCATGGCCTCCTGGGCACCGGCAAAGGCATCAACAACCCACTAGAGCGAGAACAAGGTTTAGACCGGGAGCAAGTCCCACAGGACATTCCTGACATCACGAGACAAGGCGGGCCACCAAAAAGACCGACTCACCAAATCTCTAGTACCAAAAATACCTGGATGACCAGCCAAAGCGGAGCAATGATCTTCAGACATCACTCTCTTCCGCCACTGGTCAGGAACATACAATTTTCCAATGGGACAACGCTCAGGTTTGTCCTCCTGAATCTCTTCCAGAGCATGTCTCAAATCGGGCGAGATGGCAGAAAGAACTACCCCCTCACCTAAGATGGTAACAGGCTTGGTCACAATAGGAGACTCAGCAAAGAAATTCCTAGAGTGGGCGTCTGCCTTGACATTCTTAGTGCCCGGAAGAAAAGAGACCACAAAATCAAAACGTGTGAAAAACAAGGCCCACCTAGCCTGTCTAGGATTCGAGCGTTTGGCCGACTCAAGGTAAATCAAATTCTTGTGGTCAGTGAGGACCACGACTTGATGTCTAGCTCCCTCCAACCAAAGTCTCCACTCCTCAAATGCCCATTTCATAGCTAACAGTTCCCGATTCCCCACATCATAGTTGCGTTCAGATGGGGAGAACTTTCGGGAAAAGAAAGCACAGGGATTCACTTTAGATGTTACCGGATCTTTTTGGGACAAAACAGCTCCTGCACCAATCTCAGAAGCGTCCACCTCTACCTGAAACAGGAGTGAGACATCAGGTTGCCGCAAAACCGGAGCAGAAGTGAACCTCCACTTCAGCTCCTGAAAGGAAGAAACAGCCTCCGGGGACCAATTCAGCACATCAGCACCCTTCTTAGTCAAATCAGTCAATGGTTTGGCAATACCAGAAAAATTAGCTATAAATTTACGATTAAAATTAGCAAAACCCAAAAACTTCTGGAGGGCCTTCAAAGAAGTGGGCTGAACCCAATCATAAATGGCCTGTACCTTGGCCGGGTCCATTTCAATAGTTGACGGAGACAAAATAAATCCCAAAAATGAAATTCTCTGTACACCAAAAAGCCATTTCGATCCCTTAACATACAGGGAATTCTCCCTCAAAATCCGGAACACAGTCCGAACATGTTCCACATGAGAGTCCCAATCCCTGGAAAAGATCAAAATATCATCCAGATAGATGATCAAACATTTATCCACAAAGTCCCGGAAAATATCATTCATGAAGCACTGGAAGACAGAAGAGGCATTAGTGAGCCCAAAAGGCATCACCAGGTACTCAAAATGTCCCTCTGGAGTATTAAACGCCATCTTCCATTCATCCCCATGCTTAATGCGAATAAGATTATACGCCCCCTGAGGTCAAGCTTGGTAAACCAGCAAGCACCTTTAACTCTGGAGAATAAATCAGAAATCAGGGGTAACGGATACTGATATATAACAGTAATTTTGTTGAGGGAACGATAGTCAATACAAGGCCTTAATGAACCATCTTTCTTGGCCACGAAAAAAAAAAAAACAGCACCCAAGGGTGAAGAGGATGGTCTAATATGACCCTTCTTCAACAACTCCTTAATATAAGATCGCATAGCCTCATGCTCGGGTACAGATAAATTGAAAAGTCGACCCTTGGGAAATTTACACCCCGGGCTCAGCTCAATTGCACAGTCATAACTCCTATGAGGAGGCAAAGACGCAGACTTATTCTCACTAAATACATCATAAAAATCAGCAAAATAGTCAGGAACATCATACGACTGGGGAGAGGTGGAGAAAACAGGAGCGTCACTAAGAGCACACCGACAACCCCAACTCACCACAGACAC
Organism: Dendrobates tinctorius; assembly: GCF_039654945.1. Classification (NCBI taxonomy): domain Eukaryota; kingdom Metazoa; phylum Chordata; class Amphibia; order Anura; family Dendrobatidae; genus Dendrobates; species Dendrobates tinctorius. The sequence continues at coordinate 11,470,041 of NW_027361802.1, forward strand.
AGATTTCCAAATCCAAAACTGGATTATGGATTTGCAACCAGGGAAACCCCAGAACGATTGTATCATGCAAATTATGCAACACCAAAAATCTGCAATTTTCTTGATGGTCTGGGGCAACCCGCATTACCACCTGGGTCCAAAACTGAGGTTTATTCTTCGCCAAAGGAGTAGCATCAATACCCCTCAAAGGGATAGGCGTCCGCAGAGGTTTCATAGGAAACCCACAACGTTTAGGAAAATCCAAGTCCATCAGGTTCAGAGCCGCTCCTGAATCCACAAAAGCTTTAGCGGAAAATGTGGACAGGGAGCAGATCAGAGTAATTGCCAGAAGAAACTTAGGTTGTACACCACCCACAGCAAATGTATGTGCAAAACGTTTCTCTCGTTAAGGGCAGACAGAAATAATATGAGAGGCATCTCCACAGAAAAAACACAGCTTATTACGCCTTCTGAACTCCTGACGTTGCGCCCTAGACAAAACTCTATCACATTGCATAGGTTCAAACATTTGTTCAACAGGTGGCAACATTTCTCGTGTAATTTTACGTTCACGTAAACGCCGATCAACCTGAATGGCTAATGACATAGAATCGTCAAGACCAGAGGGAACAGGAAATCCCACCATAGTATCTTTTACGGTTTCTGACAAACCCTTTCGAAAGAGAGCTGCCAAGGCACCATCATTCCAGGTAGTAAGGACCGCCCACTTTCAGAATTTTTGACAGTACAACTCTGCTGAATCCTGACCCTGGCTCAATGCCAACAGGGCTTTTTCAGCTTGATCAATAGCATTAGGTTCATCATACAACAACCCCAAGGCTTGAAAAAATGCATCCACATTAGTTAGAATAGGATCATCAGGTGTCAAAGAAAACGCCCAATCCTGGGGATCGCCGCGCAGCAAAGAGATGACAATTTTAAGAGATGAGTTAGGCTTCAAGGCAAGAAATAATTTACAATTATTCTTAAAATTCAAACATTTAGACCGATCCCCAAAAAACACATCAGGAGTAGGGATCTTTGGTTCAGCAGCATGTGAATGAGCAAGATAGGTGGAAATTCCCCGCACTTCAGCAGTGAGCTGCTCCACACGATCAGACAATTGCTTAATCTCCATTAAGAAAAAATTACTCCTACGGCCCCAGAGAAAAAGAGGAAAAAATATACATAAAAAAAAAAAATTCTGACACTTTTTTATTTTTTTAACAATTCTTTCCTGCTATTGAGTACCCTAGAATCTGCAGTATGGCTGGTGATTCTGTTATGAATGAGTCACCGGAGGAGGAAAAAACAAAAATACAAGCTAAGTCCAGAAAAACGGAGAGGTTGGTAGCTAGCGGATTGCAGACCCCTGATCCTATTCACAACAACTCCCATCCAAATCAGTTTCACCACCTCCTTTCACCAGCAGAGGGAGTTCATCGGACATCAAAGGTGAACGAGAAAATGAGCTCACAACATTAAGTCTTCTCTAAGTCTTCTTTTTTGCAAACTAAACATTCCCAGATCCTTTAATCGTTCCTCATAGGATATACTTTGCAGCCCGCTTACCATCCTGGTACCTCTTTTGTGAACTTGTTCCAGTCTTTCAATGTCTTTTTTAAAATGTGTTGCCCAGGCCTGGAAACCATATTCCAGATGAGGCCTGACCAAGGAGGAGTAGAGAGGGATAATTACTTCATGTGATCTAGACTCTATGCTTTTCTTAATACATCCTAGAACTGTGTTTGCCTTTTTTGCTGCTGCATCACACTGTTGACTCATATACAGTGTGTGATCTATTAGTATACTCAAGTCTTTTTCATATGTGCTGTTGCTTAATTCTATTCCTCCCATTCTATATATTTATTTTTTGTTTTTCTTGCCCAGATGTAGAACCTTGCATTTCTCCCTGTTAAATACCATTCTATTAGTCACTGCTAGAGTTGAGCGACTTTTGGTTTTTTAGGGTCGCGTTTCGTTTCGTGAAACCCGACTTTTCCAAAAGTCGGGTCAAGCAAGATCGTCCGATTATAGGAAAAAGTCGGGGTCATCCCGAAACACGAAACCCAATGTAAGTCAATGGGGAATAAAAGTCGGCAGTGAGAGGAGGACAGGAAACACACCTACAGTGCCCATTTGAATGCCAAAAGCATCAATTCTTCTTACTTAAGCTTGTCAACCTTAATTAACTTCATAATACAAGTTACGCACTGAAAAATGGGGGTTATTTGGCTAAAGTTGTGGGGGGGAGGGCTGGCTGCAGGTTTTCATGTGCCCTGGGCGAAAGAGCGCCCCTTTAACACATACCACAACTCATCAATGATCATGCTCCGATACGGCAGAGAAATAGCGGTATAGTACAATGAAAAATACTTCACTTTTTACATCTCATGACGAGGCCCATCTATTTCTCCATACAGAATCATTGGTCCCATATAATGTTTGAAACAGTATATGATGTGCTCCACATAATGCTACAGTATATGTTGGTCCCCATGGATGAAGCTCCACTGTCTTATGGGCCCAAATAATGCTCCAAACATAATGGGCCCCATTTCTAATGCTCTACTGTATAATGGGCCCTGTAAATGCTGCTCCAGTGTCTGATGTCCACCTTTGGAATGTTCCAGTGTATGGTGGGCCCCATCTATCATTCTCCAGAGTAACGTGCTCCCCAAAAATTGCTGTCCCAACATTGAAAACAATCAAATAAGTCTCCTCGCTAGGGAATCCCTGTACTAGTCTGGACTCCTCGTCGTCCCCATCTTCCATCTCACTGCACAGTATTTCAACCTTGCAAGTGCTGTGATCCTGAGCAAGCAGGGGGGGCCCACTCGTTGGCGACGGCACTGGCACAGGGCCCCTGATAGTACGGTGGTGTGTCTGATGGCGGGAGGGCCGAACCTGCACTTTCATCTGCAGCTTCCTCTTTGTCACCGTGTAAGATGGAACTGTATATGGGAAGGGTAACCTGAGTTTCATCAGGGTCAGATTCAGGCCGTGTAGCGTGCGAGGGGAATGTAGTGGTCTGGGTCAATGTACCAGCAGATTCATCGAGCAGTGGCTGGGCATCAGTGCACTTGTGTCGCCCCCAGGAGTACGGTCGCCACAGTGGCATTACCTTCCTCCTAGGGAGTGTGATGTCATGCTTGGGAGCAACGAAGGATCTCTCTAGCAGGTTAACTGATTGGGCGGCGTTATTCCCACGAGTCATGACCCTCCAAACAGCGTTCATGAAGGCAAAGTGTTTGTTTTACGTGGGCAGTATGGTTGCAAAGCTGAACCTTAAAGGAATGTCCAGAAGGGCACCACCAGGAGTGGAGCCTACGGTTAAATTCGACTCCACCTGGGAAACCTCAACCATGCCAGCTACAGAACAGATGCACACATTGCAAGCTTAATTCCGTTAACGAACGAGACTCCGTCATGCCCCGCGGTCCGAGTCCGGCTTACTAGAGGGACACGTGAGGCTCTGGAACATGAGATTGGCCAATAACTGGTTTGTCATGCCCTTACATGTCCGTGGCTGCATGTGCGCTACACTGAAAAGGCCAGCGTTTGTCGCTTGCAGGTGCAGATAACCCGCTGAACAACGTTAGTGATGGGGATCACTGATTACAATTATTACCCGCGAACAATGATTTCCCAGTAAGTGCAGGTCAACTGCAGTTCCGGAATTAGGCCTAACCGTCATTCCTGAAAAAATAAAAAACTTACGTGTGCAAACCACAGGTGCTGTAGCTTGCTTAACAGCTCGCCAGCCGTTCTCACGCCCAGTATGGATTACACGTGATTGCACAAAGGTTAGAAAGGGTACCGTATCCCCAGATAACATGTATGGATAGCGTACACATTCAAAATATATGTCTCAGGAGGCAGGCTCAGACGGTGTTAGGCCCAGTATGGATTGCACGTGATTGCACAAAGGTTAGAAAGGGTACCGTATCCCCGGATAACATGTATGGATAGCGTACACATTCAAAATATATGTCTCAGGAGGCAGGCTCAGACGGTGTTAGGCCCAGTATGGATTGCACGTGATTGCACAAAGGTTAGAAAGGGTACCGTATCCCCGGATAACATGTATGGATAGCGTACACATTCAAAATATATGTCTCAGGAGGCAGGCTCAGACGGTGTCAGGCACAGTATGGATTTGATGGCCCAGATTACACAGCGGAGGAGCAGGGAGAGGTAAAGATTGCAAATGCTGGGGCCCTGCCCAAGCAAGGGGGGCCCACTCGTGGGCGTCGGTACTGGCACTGGGCCCCTCATAGTACAGCGGTGTGTCTGACGGCGGGTGTGCACCACCACCGTCAGAGACACTTGATTGCACTATGAGGGACCCTGTGCCAGTGCCCGCGCCCAAGAGTCGGCCTACCCACCTGTCCAGGGCAACGGTACTCGCACGGTGTCGTGCGCTAGGGGTGGTGACCCCGGCCATGGGGGGGGAGGCAGCACAGTTAGGGAGTTTTAGAAAGTGGCATATGTTGATGTTGGACATTCAGCTGATGCAAAAGGCGAAATAGGTCAAGTCCCAGGAAGAGGTGGACCAAAGCAAGCCATTTTTCTGTCACCCTATGTGTCATCAGGGGAAGGTGGGACAAAATCCTTGGAAACCCATGCATAGTTCATTTTAATGAAGGTTAGATCATCCACATTTTGGGTTGACAGACGGGTCCTTTTTTCTGTCAGGATTGATCCAGCTGCACTGAAGACTCTTTCCGATAGCACACTTGCAGCTGGGCAAGCGAGCTCCTGTAAGGCATATTGTGCCAATTCAGGCCAGGTGTCCAGTTTAGCGGCCCAATAGTCAAAGGGGAATGACCTGTGTGGGAGAACATCGATATGGGAGGAAAAGTAGTTTGTAACCATGGTTGACAACTGCTGTCTCCTGTCACTTTCCATCGATGCAGTATTACCAGTTGTGTGAGCGGTATTTGAAAAATCAGTCCACAACATTGTCATGAAACCCCTGTCTCCAACGCCACTTCTGCTGTGTGCACCACGAACACCTCTGCCAAGCTGCGCCCGGCCCGTACGGCTCGTGTGAGAACCATCACCGCTGCTGTGTGCTGGGAATGCCTCAAGCAACCGATTTACCAGAGTTGCTTGTTTATTAGCCAATATTAGGTCAAGGTTCTCCTGTGGCATGATGTTTTGTAATTTGCCTTTATAGCGTGGATCCAGGATGCTGGCCAACCAGTAGTCGTCATCGTTCATCATTTTGGCAATGCGGGGGTCCATTTTTAGGATCCGCAAGGCATAATCTGACATGTGGGCCAATGTTCCCGGTGTCAATGATGCACTGCGAGTGCTGGTTGGAGGAGCACTTTCTGGCAAATCCACATCCCTCCAGTCACGCACAAACCCTGTACCAGACCTTGCCACGCCAACATTTTCACTTGCCCCACGAGATGCATCCTCCTCCCCTAAGTAATCATCCCCATCATCATCCTCCTCCTCCTCTTCTTCCTCCACCTCGTCCAGGAGAGGTCCCTGAGCAGACAATGGCTGAATGTCATCAAGGATTGCCTCCTCCTCTTCCTCCTCATCAACATTGGCTGCAGACGCCTGCTCCTTAAGGTGCGTCAAAGTTTGCATGAGCAGACGCATAAGTGGGATGCTCATGCTTAGGATGGCGTCGTCTGCGCTTACCAGCCGTGTGCATTCCTCAAAACACTGAAGGACTTTACAGAGGTCTTTCAGCTTCGACCACTGCACACCTGTCAACTCCATCTCTGCTCTCAAAGTGCCTGGCCGTGTATCCTCCCACAAATGCATTATGGCCTGCCTCTGCTCGCACAGCCGCTCCACCATGTGCAGGGTGGAGTTCCACCTTGTTGCGATGTCGATAATGAGGCGGTGGTTGGGAAGGTGGAGCAATCGCTGCAGCTTCTGCATACGAACGGAGTGTACAGGCGACCGGCGGATGTGCGCGCACAGTCTTCGCACCTTCTGGAGCAGGGCTGTTAACTCCGGATAATTTTTGAGGAAGCACTGCACCACCAGGTTCAAGGTGTGAGCCAAGCAAGGTATGTGGCTGAGTTTTGAAAGGGCTATGGCTGCCACAAAATTACGGCCGTTATCACTAACTACCTTGCCTGCCTCAAGATGTACACTGCCCAGCCATGACTCAGTTTGTCGCTTCAAGTACTCGGCCAGCACCTCGGCGGTGTGTCTGTCGCCCAAACACATCATCTGCAACACAGCCTGCTGACGCTTTCCACTAGCTGCTCGATAGGGGGACACATCGTGTGCAACAGTGGCAGCTGCAGATGGAGTGCTCGTACGACTGCGCTCTGTGGACGAGCTTTCGCTTCTGGAGGAGGAGGAGGAGGAGGAGGGTGGAACGCCTACAGCCAACTGTTTCCTATACTGTGGTGCTAGGCAGCACTGTCCCACCACCGCTGTCCCCTGTGGACCCTGCATCCACCACATTAACCCAGTGCGCAGTGATGGACACGTAACGGCCCTGGCCATGCCGACTGGACCATGCATCAGTTGTGAGGTGCACGTTTCCGCTCACTGACTGCTTGAGTGCATGGACAATGCGGTCTTTCACATGATGGTGGAGGGCTGGGATGGCTTTGCGAGAGAAGAAGTGGCGACTGGGTAGGTCATAGCGTGGTACTGCATAGGCCATGAGTTCGCGGAAAGCTGTGCTTTCCACCAACCGAAAGGGCATCATCTCAAACGAGATTAGTTTGGCAATGTGGGCGTTCAAACCCAGTGTACGCGGATGAGAGACTGAGTACTTTCTTGACCTACTCATAGTGTCTGGGAGGGTGAGTTGGACTTGAGAGCTGCATATGGTGTAAGTAGCGGTGGACAGGGCGGACTGAGAGAGGGTTGATGATGGTGATGGAGTTGGTGTTCTTTCTGATGGCCTAGAATCAGTCTTTCGTTGATATAACAGTGGGATTCCCTGACTGCTGTGGCCTTGCAACGACACCTCAACATTTGCTGCTGTGCTAACCGGTGGGCTTACAGTGGGGGAAACAATGTAGCGTTGATGACTACCTTCGTTGTGATCAGTTGCACATGTGGCACTTGAGGTTTGGTGTTGTGTCCACGCTTGCAAGTGCATGCTGGTTAAATGTCTAAGCATGCAACTGGTATTCAAATTTTTCAGATTTTTCCCTCGGCTAAAGGTCTTTGCGCACTTCTTACAGATAACCTTGGCCTGATCATGAGGATTTTGTTCAAAAAAGTGCCACACTGCACTCTTCCTACTTTGGCAGACATTTTGCGGCCTAGCACGCTGTGATCTTTTGACCCTCTGTACAAGCTGTCCAGCAACTCTTTTGATGTTTGGAACCTGTCTTTGGAGTGCTCCGGGCCTGCCAGATAACAGCTGTTGCGATGTCGATGTCTGCTGTGGATGCTCCTCATCTGAGCTATTGGAAGCAGCACCCTCTTCCCCCAATGGATGCCAATCTGGGTCAACAACTGGGTCATCCATCACCTCCTCTTCTATGTCATGTGCACCTTCCTCTGTGTCACCGTGTATGGTGGTATAGTGTGCGGGAAGGGGCACCTGAGTCTCATCAGGGTCAGAATCTGGCTCTGTACACTGCGAGGACAATGTAGTGCTCTGAGTGAATGTACCAGCAGAATCATCCATCAGCGGCTGTGCATCAGTGCGCTCCATGTCAGATTCATCTTGGCCTGGGTAATTCACCATTTGACTTGATAATCCAGGCATGGTATGTGAAAACAGCTCCATGGAGTAATCAGTAGTATGGCCTGCGTCATCCTTCAATCTTGGTTGGGGTGAAGGACACAAGGAAAGGTGTGGTTCATGAACATGAGCCTCCAATGACGACTCAGTGCTTTTACTTTTTACAACTGAAGAAGAGGAGGCGATAGAGCTGGAGGCTGAGTCAGCAATGTAAGACAAAACTTTTTCCTGATGCTCTGGCTTTAAAAGCGGTTTGCCAACTCCTAGAAAACTAAGCGGTCGAGGCCTTATGTAGCCAGACGATGACGCAGGCTCAACACCTCCTGCATTCGGTCCTATTTTGCTCTTGCCACTACCATCAGATCCACCACCAACACCATCATTACCAGCTGCCAACCCCCGCCCAATTCCACGGCCTCTTCCACCAGCCTTCCTCATTTTTGGTAGAAATGTAGACAAAATCCAACAAACTATATAGTATGTAAAACAAGGTACAAGGTGTCTATAGGACAGGGGAGATTTTGAATTTCTGCACACACTTTTGGACACTGGACACTTTTGGATTGTGTGAGGCCCAATGAATATCTGAGCGCTATGTGACAGGCTCGATGGCACAGCTGTGACCTAAGTGACTAGAGGATAAGTGAGATTTTGAATCTCTGCACACACTTTTGGACACTGGACACTTTTGGATTGTGTGAGGCCCACTGATATCTGAGCGCTATGTGACAGGCTCGATGGCACAGCTGTGACCTAAGTGACTAGAGGATAAGTGAGATTTTGAATCTCTGCACACACTTTTGGACACTGGACACTTTTGGATTGTGTGAGGCCCAATGAATATCTGAGCGCTATGTGACAGGCTCGATGGCACAGCTGTGACCTAAGTGACTAGAGGATAAGTGAGATTTTGAATCTCTGCACACACTTTTGGACACTGGACACTTTTGGATTGTGTGAGGCCCAATGAATATCTGAGCGCTATGTGACAGGCTCGATGGCACAGCTGTGACCTAAGTGACTAGAGGATAAGTGAGATTTTGAATCTCTGCACCCACTTTTGGACACTGGACACTTTTGGATTGTGTGAGGCCCAATGAATATCTGAGCGCTATGTGACAGGCTCGATGGCACAGCTGTGACCTAAGTGACTAGAGGATAAGTGAGATTTTGAATCTCTGCACACACTTTTGGACACTGGACACTTTTGGATTGTGTGAGGCCCAATGAATATCTGAGCGCTATGTGACAGGCTCGATGGCACAGCTGTGACCTAAGTGACTAGAGGATAAGTGAGATTTTGAATCTCTGCACACACTTTTGGACACTGGACACTTTTGGATTGTGTAAGGCCCAATGAATATCTGAGCGCTATGTGACAGGCTCGATGGCACAGCTGTGACCTAAGTGTCTAGAGGATAAGTGAGATTTTGAATCTCTGCACACACTTTTGGACACTGGACACTTTTGGATTGTGTGAGGCCCAATGAATATCTGAGCGCTATGTGACAGGCTCGATGGCACAGCTGTGACCTAAGTGACTAGAGGATAAGGGAGATTTTGAATCTCTGCACACACTTTTGGACACTGGACACTTTTGGATTGTGTGAGGCCCAATGAATATCTGAGCGCTGACAGGCTCGATGGCACAGCTGTGACCTAAGTGACTAGAGGATAAGGGAGATTGGATTGCTTTTAAAAAAGCAGTTTGCGGAGCAGTGGGTAAACAGCAATGCCAGCCTGTCAGGAAGCCTTAAAAGGCAGCCCAACAACCAACACCACTGATACACCACAATATAGCCACCCCTTGCACTGAACACACAGTGACTGGTGTGTTGTGCAGGCCAAATTGCTATCAGCAGCAGAAGCAGTTTTTTTTTCTTCTCAGCAGGACAAAAAAAAAAAATTGTGATTGCTTTTAAAAAAGCAGTTTGAGGCCCAATGAATATCTGAGCGCTATGTGACAGGCTCGATGGCACAGCTGTGACCAAAGTGACTAGAGGATTAGGGAGATTGGATTGCTTTTAAAAAAGTAGTTTGCGGAGCAGTGGGAAAACAGCAATGCCAGCCTGTCAGGAAGCCTTAGAAGGCAGCCCAACAACCAACACCACTGATACACCACTATATAGCCTCCCCTTGCACTGCACACACAGTGACTGGTGTGTTGTGCAGGCCAAATCGCTAGCAGCAGAAGCAGTTTTTTGGTCTTCTTCCCTGCCTAACGCTCTCCCTACAGAATCAGCAGCAACCTCTCCCTATACTGAGATCGGCAGAAGTAAGATGGCGGTCGGCGTGCACGCCCTTTTATACCCCCTGTGACGCCCACCAAAGCAAGCCAATCACTTGCATGCCCTTCTGAAAGATGGTGGTGACCCGTGCCTATGTCATCACGTTGCCCACAGTGTCCGTGGATCCTGATTGGCTGAAAAAGAGCGCAAAACAAACTTTTGAAACGCGACTTTGGCGCGTAAGTCGCCGACCTCGTGGCCGACCTCATCCTAGGGTCGGGTTTCGTTTCATGAAACCCGACTTTGCCAAAAGTCGGCGACTTTTGAATTTTTTCGACCCGTTTCGCTCAACTCTAGTCACTGCCCATTGTTCAAGATTATCTAGATCCGTCTGAATCCCTGCTCTGTGTTCTCTAGTGTAAGCTGTCCCTCCTAGCATTGCATCATCTGTAAATTTGATTAGTTTACCTTCAGTTCCCTTATCTATATTTATAAAAAATGTTGAACAACACTGGGCCAGTACAGAGCCTTGTGGTACCCCACTTGAAACACTTTTCCAATTGGATGTGCAACCATTTACCACCACTCTTTGAGTACAATCACTGAGCCAGGTAAGAATCCACCTGACTGTAGCCTTGTCAATCCCATACTTGGTAATTTTTTCAATAAGGATAGTATGAGATACTTTATCAAATGCTTTGCTGAAGTCGAGATATACTATATCTACCACATTTCCCTCATCCACCCCTGTCAGAAATTCCATCATTAAAGGAAATTAAATTAATCTGGCATGACTTGTTTGCTACAAATCCATGTTGGCTCTGGTTAATTACTGTATTCTTATCCAAGTACTTACATACAGTGGGTACGGAAAGTATTCAGACCCCTTTAAATTTTTCACTCTTTGTTTCATTGTTGCCATTTGGTAAATTCAAAAAAAGTTAATTTTTTTTCTCATGAATGTACACTCTGCACCCCATCTTGACTGAAAAAAAATAGAAATGTAGAAATTATTGCAAATTTATTAAAAAAGAAAAACTGAAATATCACATGGTCATAAATATTCAGACCCTTTGCCCAGTAATGAGTAGAGGCACTCTTTTGAGCGAGTACAGCCATGAGTCTTCTTGGGAATGATGCAACAAGTTTTTCACAACGGGATTTGGGGATCCTCTGCCATTCTTCCTTCCTCTCCAGTTCCGTCAGGTTGGATGGTGCACGTTGGTAGACAGTCATTTTCAGGTCTCTCCAGAGATGCTCAATTGGGTTTAGGTCAGGGCTCTAGCTGGACCAATCAAGAATGGTCACAGAGTTGTTCTGAAGCCACTCCTTTGTTATTTTAGCTTAGGGTCATTGTCTTGTTGGAAGGTGAACCTTCAGCCAAGTCTGAGGTCCAGAGCACTCTGGAAGAGGTTTTCATGCAGGATATCTCTGTACTTCGCCGCATTCAATTGCAACCAGTCCTCCTGTCCCTGCAGCTGAAAAACACCCCATAGCATGATGCTGCCACCACCATGTTTCACTGTTGGGATTGTATTGGGCAGGTAATGAGTAGTGCCTGGTTTTCTCCACAAATATCACTAAGCATTATCAACAAAAAGTTCTATCTTCACCTCATCAGACCAGAGAATCTCATTTCTCATAGCCTGGGAGTCATTCATGTGTTTTTTTTTTTTAGCAAACTCTACGTGGGCTTTCATATGTCTGGCACTGAGGAGAGGCTTCCATCAGGCCACTCTGCCATAAAGGCCTAACTGGTGGAGGACTGCAGTGATAGTTGACTTTGTGGAACTTTCTCCCATCTCTCTACTGCATCTGTGGAGCTCAGCCACAATGATCTTGGGGTTCTTCCTTGCCTCTCTCACCAAGGCTCTTCTCCAAGATTGCTCAGTTTGTGAAAAATTTAAAGGGGTCTGAATACTTTCCATGCCCACTGTACATGCTGTTTAATAATTTGCTCAAATATCTTTCCTGGTATAGAAGTAAGGCACACTGGCCTGTAATTTCCTTGCTCCATCTTTTTTCATTTTTTGAAGAAAGGGACAACATTTGCCCTTCTCCAATCTTGTGGGGCTTCTTCCACCACATTGTTCCATTGAAAATCACAACATTGTCTAACTTTCTACCTCTCCTAACATGCAGTCTGATGTAAATAATATAATTTCTGTCCCTTCAGGTCCCTTCAATACACATTCTTGTGCAAATAAGATCACTTCTCTACCTTTAGGTACCTCCAGCATACTGTCCTATTTAAAAAAAATACATAAATAGCTTTCATGTAAATTATATTACTTACTACCATTCAGCATCCACCAATCTACAATCCCATGTTGACAATGTGAGGAGACGGACATGCTGCCCAAGTCCCCCTTGAAGAAACAAGTGTTGTTATAATGTGTAATTTGAATTGTGACTTGTGTTAGTAATGCTGATATTGTGTGCTGTTTGACAATAGGGACAGTGAGAGTTAATATTTGGGACTAGCCAAGATTACGAGGGACTAAGCTGAAGGAGCACAGAAAGTGTCCTGGGAGGAGGATAGAACGGGTCCAGAGTGCATAGAGAACAGACCTAAGGTTTAGTGTGAGTGCCGCATTTCATGGGTGTCTCTAGCAGTGAGAGGAGACCGGGAGAAAGTGATAGCGTGATCCGGAGCAGAAATGAGGAAGAGTGACTGAGAGATGAATTTACTGGAGATGGGTCCTGGGACTGAACACCTGGCAGTACGAACCAGAGTTTATAACTCCTAAAGGTAAGGGGCCTAGACAGGACAGAGTATTCAAGACAAAGAGAGTGCTCCTGGTGGAAGTTCAACAGCATCAGTAAAAGAGAAGATAAGTCAGGGCCATACAGGCACCATAATTCCCCACAGGGGAAAGAAGATGTGGAACTGTGGGTTGAGAATATGACTCTTACTAACTGGACTGTAGCAGTGACCTGGGCTGTGGTGAAGTGTAAATGAAGGTTGAAGACAGAGGATAAGAGAGAAAAGAGGAAAAATTTATACTATGTTTGAAAAATGCAGTGTATTATAAAGGAAACATTCATCAAGATATGTGCCCGCTATGTCCTGTATATATTTCCTCCCAAGTTATTGTTGAACAAAAAGTTTATTTTTCACTGGTGGTCTCGGTCATTGAACTGTCAAACACTTGGTCCTGGCAGATCTAAATCATCGCAGCTGGCAGGGGAGCGCAGTCGGGTCGCCTAATGTGGCGGACCACAGTGTCTCCCCTGGCGGCTGCATTCTGCCGCCCCCCAGCCTGCGAGTCGGCCATTCTCTGTGTCGGGTGTCAAGCTGACAGCCGGCGCAGAGAAGCTGTCGCACGTCAGCTTCCAGGGATCAATTGTACTGGCGTCTATACAGACACTAGTACAACTGAAGTTCTGACCGCCGGGTCAGAATGACGCCAGCAGCGTGATCAGGTCATGTGTCACACTGGTGACGTCGCTCGCCGGTGCCCAGGGCACTGGTGGTAAGTCAGTGCTCCACTGTGGAGCTGAAGAATCCAACAAAGATTAGGGGGGATACATAAAGTGTGGGGGGATTTTGAGTGGGAATGGGGGGCACTTTATGTGTGGGGGGATTTAGAGTGGGGATGGGGGTTATTTAATGTGTGGGGGGATTTGGAGTGGGGATGGGGGATACTTAATGTGTGTTGGGAATTGGCATGGGGATGGGGGTTATTTAATGTGTGGGGGATTTGGAGTGGGGGTTATTCAATATGTGGGGGATTTAGAGTGGGGATGAGGGGTACTTAATGTGTGGGGGGAATTGGCATGGGGATGGGGGATTTAATGTGTGGGGGCATTTGGAGTGGGGATGGGGGTTATTTAATGTGTGGGGGGATTTAGATTGGGGATGGGGTGTTATTTAATATTGTGGGGCATTTGGAGTGGGGGTGGGGGTTATTTAATGTGTGGGAGATTTAGAGTGGGGATGGGGGTTCTTAATGTGTGGGGAGATTTGGAGTGGGGATGGGGGATACTTAATGTGTGTGGGGATTTGGCAAGGGGATGGGGGATTTAATGTATATGGGGGATTTGGAGTGGGGATGGGGGGATTTGTAGTGGGGATGGGAGGATTTAATGTGTGGGGAGATTTGAGGGCACAAAATGAAGAGTATGTATGAGGGCATGTATGAGGAAATAGTATGGGGGATGGGTGCAGACAGTATAGGGAGTGAACGGGTAAATGTATGTGGACACAGTGAGTAGCGATGGGAAAAATGTATGTGGCCACAGTATGGGGAGTGAGGGTGATGGGATGTGCGCAGACACAGTATGTGGAGTCAGGGGTATGTGTGATCAGACAGTATAGAGAGTGAGGGGATAAATATATGAGGAGACAGTATGGTGAACAGGTGGGATGTTAGAAGAGACAGTATGAGGAGGGAGGGGAATAGTGTGAGGCCACAGTATATTGCAGATATTTTATTTATTTAGGAGCATTATAATGACACTTCTATCTTTAAGGGGATCGTGTGGAGATTTTCTGCAGAAGACCGGAGAAGATGGAAGTCTGCAGAGAAGATATGTGGATGAAAAAACTATTCATGGGGTCTGAACAAGAAGAAGAAAAGAAGGAGAATGACTCCAGAGACAACATCATCTATAAGGTACCTGGATGTAATTGTTATTTGTGATACTGACTAATTCTCATGTTTTTATTTGTTAGGAGCAATAAAGGGGTTGTCCAGGTTTGTGATGAGTCTGCAGTCATTCCTTGTGACTGCAGACTTCGGAATTCTCACAGTGCTCACTGAACGCTGTTAGGATTCTCTCGTGACAGTAATTTACATACATGCGGTCACATGTTGACTAGACATGTGTGGCCTCACACAATGAAAATGAGCAGAACGAGGAAGGGCACGTCTAGTCGGAATGTGGCCAGAAGTATATAAATCACATGCTTGTGCTGACATGATCGTGTACTCTTGCCGCCGGTATGGGAGAATCCTAAAAGTGTGTAGTGCATTCGTTGTGAGAATTCAGAAGCCTGCAATGTTAGGACTCAGCTCTGCAGGTTCCAGCAGTCATCACATGGACACTTCAGTCATATGCGATTTTCATACTTATGGTCCTGTGACAACGAGCTTCTCTTCCTGCTTCTCTCAGTTTTTCACTGAACATTGAGAACATTAAGAGCAGCACGTCAGTACATGGGTAAGTGTGCAAATCGCATGTGTGCTTGGGGAAGGGGTTGCGCCGAACCGAATTCTTGCACCGGGTGCCAGAAAGCCTAGATACACCTCTGGACTCATGTACTGTATTTGCATACAAATAGATATATTGCCGGTGTGCAAATTGGCTTGCCATACAAATGACTCTGCATGCCTTTAGATACGCCTTTCTTTCATGGTATATCCCATATATTTCTAATGGGTCATCATCATAACATCATATCTATAAATGAGGGTGGAAATATGACACAGGCAAATCAGAGGGGGTCTCACCAATATTGGGAGATGCTGCACATTGTAAACTCAACTCTCCCACAAGCACATGGTGGCCAGAGCTCCTACTAAATCCCCTTCCCAGTATATAGGCTTAAGGGGTCAGAACGACATTCTATGTTACATCACACAAAAAGGAGAGGTCTCACCCAATTCCGAGGAAGACGTATGCTGGATACCATGTTCCCCTCTTTTTCAAAGATTCAGCATTGGACCCTCTCCCCCATTCTGCCGACGCGTTTCGTCGATGTTCATCAGGGGACCATTTTTGGGATAGATGCGGCCATGTCGCTGAATAAGTTGCCATCATGAGGGGAACTGTATATCCAGCATATGTCTTCCTCGATGATTATTAATAGCAAATTCTGCCAGCGGTAAGTAGGATGCCCAATCCTCCTGATTCTCAAGTCGAGAACAGAACACCCTCCAGAACTTGGAAACAACATGGGTCCCTTGGTCTAACATCACATCGGAAGGAACCCCGTGAAGCTTCACAATCTCATTTATAAATACATGACCAAGAGTCTTGGTAATTGGAAGTTCTGGTAATGTGACAAAGTGAACCATCTTACTGAACCTATCTACAACCACCAAAACTACAGTCTTGCCTGCAGATACCAGTAGGTCAGTAATACAATCCAAGAACAAGTGTATCAATGGCCTGCTAGGAATAGGTAGCAGAAGAAGAGTACCAGACGGATGGGTATGCGATACCTTAGAACGCGCGCACATACTACAAGCAGATATGTGTTCAACCACATCCCGATGCAACCCCGGCCACCAAAAACAATGAGAAATTATGTCTGCAGTTGCCTTACCACCTGGATTTCCAGCAAGCACAGAGTTGTGATGTTCCTTAATTACACTGTGGCATAGATTAGATGGTACAGATAACCTTCCTGAAGGGCAGGAGGCCGGGTCGTCCCCCTGGGCCTCCAACACCTCACCCTCCAGCTCAGGGTACAATGCCAAAATGACTACCCCTTCTGCAAAATGCAGGGTTCTCATGGTCACCACAAGAGTTGAGTGACTTTGGTCGGATCGGGTTTCATGAAACAAAATTTGAGTCGGATGAAACTGGTCCGACTAGGGAAAAAAAATGGGAGCTTCGTCCGAAACCCGACCCCAATGCAAGTCAATGGAGAATAAAAGTTGGCATTGAGTGGATGAATGTCATCCGCTCAATGCTGACTTTTATTCCCCATTGACTTGCATTGGGGTTGGGTTTCGGACGAAACTCCAACTTTTTTTGCCCTAGTCAGACCAGTTTCATTCGACTCAAATTTTGTTTCATGAAACCCGATCCGACCAAAGTTGCTCAACTCTAGTCACCACCATCAGGGAAGCTCCAGGACAAAGCATCAGCCTTTACATTTTTGAACCCTGGTCAGATAGTGACAACCAAATTGAACCTAGTAAAAAACAGGGACCATCTAGCTTGTCTAGGGTTGGGACATTTAGCCGATTGAAGATATGAGCGGTTCTTATGGTCAGCAATAACAGTAATGGGATAGACTGCCCCCTCCAACCAATGTCGCTATTGTTCAAATGCAAATTTAATAGCCAAAAGTTCCCTATTGCCCACATCATAATTCCTCTCAGGCGAATACAATTTCTTAGAAAAGAAAGCGTATGGACGCCATTTGCTCGGGGATGGACCCTGAGAAAACACAGCCCCAACTCCCACCTCCGATGCATCAACCTCCACAACAAAGGGTTGGGAAACATCAGGTTGACTGAGTATAGGGGCCGTGGTAAAACAGCTCTTTGGGGAGGAAAATGCCTGCAGGGTGGCATCCAACCATTTGGAAAATCAAGCCCCTTCCTTGTCATGTCAGTAAGTGGTTACACAACTATAGAATAATTTTGGTTGAATTTACTGCAAAAATTAGTAAAGCCCAGAAAACATTGTAGAGACTTCAGGTTCTCAGAATGGTCCCAATCAAGGACAGCACGGACCTTCTCCGGATCCATCCGAAAACCAGAAGATTACAACAGGTACCCCAAGAACTGTATCTCCTGGACAGCGAAAGCACATTTTTCTAGTTTAACATAAAATTTATTATCCCTTAATATTTGCAACAAGCCTCCAATGTGTCTCAAAATCCGTTGAGTAAACCAAAATATCGTCCAGATAGACCACCACAAATCTGCCCCCCAAATGATGGAAAATATCATTAACGAAATGTTGGAAAACCGCAGGTGCATTGGTGAGACCGAAAGGCACGAACAGACTCTCAAAATGACCCTCATGGGTATTGAATGCTGTTTTCCATTCATTCTCTTCTGATTCTAACCAGGTTGTAGGCCCTCCTTAAATCCATCTTGGAGAACACCTCAGCTCCCACCACCTGGCTGATTTGATTACCAGAAATCTAAACAGGAACGTAGACTGCCATCTTTTTTATTCACATAGAAGAACCCTGACACCATGGGCAAAGGTAGGGTTACTATAGAGACTGTAGAAAGGGAAATATTTAAACACTTCTCATGGCAGCAATCTTCCCACTCAACGATCTCCCTGACTTGCCAATCCACCAACGAATTATGTTTCACCAACCAGGGAAGACCCAATACAATTGGGGTAGGAAGACCATCCAGCAAATAGGAAGGAATTATCTCACAATGAATCGACCCCTCCCTAAGTCTTACATTATGTACAATCTGAGTCAGAGCTTTCTGTGCAAGTGGTGTTTGCAAGTGAGTTTCTGTGCAAGTGAGTCGATGGCGAAGACGGGAATGGGCTTAACAAGCCAGCCCATCATGCTGATTCCAGCTCCACTTTCAACAAACACAGAAAACTCCTTGGTTTGCTCTCCAGCACCACCTCTGCTGTCAAGACAAATCGGGAACTGCGGGTTGACGATAAATGCACTCCTTGCTTATTCAACTCCAGACTTCCAAGGGTTAAGCAAGTCTCATTTTGCTTAGGCATCAAAGGACAGGCTTCAATAAAATGTCCCTTTTTTCCACAAAAAAACACACAAATTTCTTTTTGCATATCTCCAGGGAAATGTACAATGTAAAGGCACCCACTAACTGCATGGGTTCCTCCACCTTCCCCAGAACTCGTTCCCCACTAGACTGATCCCCTGGCAAAGGGGCAATACCTCGAAAAAGAGGCTTCAGAGAAGGTGGTCTTACCCACCTATCCTGAAGGTGTCTATCAACACGTATAGCCAATGACATAGCAGGCTAGAAGGACTCAGGGGTTTTTCATACACTGCCAAAGCATCCTTCAACCTTTCAGTAAGGCCCTGAAGAAATTGCCTTCTGAGAACTGGATCATTCCATTTTGTATCAGTTGCCAATCTGTGGAATTTGGAGCTACAGTATATGTCTCCACTGACCTATTTCCCTGCTGAAGGCAATGCAACCTGGACTCAGCCAAGGAGACTTTGTGAGGGTCATCACATATAAGAACTAGAGCCCCCAAAAATCCCTCCACAGACTGAAGACAAACCGAATTTTGTGGCAAAGAGTAAGCCCAGGATTGAGGATCTCCTTGCAGCAGAGAGATCAAAATACCAACTCGTTGCTCCTCATTTCTGGAGGAGCGAGGACAAAGCTTAAAAAGTTTGCAAGCTTCCTTGAACACATAAACTTGTCTCTAACTCATGAAAACCTGTACGGGAGGGCAACCTTGGGTTCCAGCTGGACCGGCCTACCTGCAAAGACCCCAACATCAGCAAGCTGCAGCCACTGTTGCTGCTGCAGAAGCTCTTAGCGGAGATCATTCACCTCCAGAGACAGACACCGTAGCGGCTATACAAGCCCTGCAACTGGATCCATAACCAAGGTACAAAAAGGAAATAAAAAAAAAAACATGCTCAAGGGGAAAAAAACATACACATATAAAGCTACGTGTCAGTTTTTTTTCCCTAAATATGCACAGCCGGTGATAATGTCACGCACAGTGTGGGAAGACTATGTGCAACACGAGGAGAAGGAAACCCAAACACTAGGTAAAAAGGAAGTGGAGATCCATAGGCAGATCTAAGGGTACGTGCACACGCTGCGGATTCCACTGCGGATTAATCCGCACGGATTTTGCAAAAACCGCAGATAATCCGCAGGTCCAAAGACCTGCGGATTATCTGCGGTTTTGCCTGCGGTTTGGTCCTGCGGATTCACTATCTCCACAATGGTGGAGATAGGAACCCGCAGCGGTTTCCGCAGAAAGAATTGACATGCAATTCTTTCTGCGGATTCAAAACCGCAGCAAATCCGCGCGGTTTTTTCCGCAGCGTCGGCACAGCATTTTTTTTTTTTCCATTCATTTGAATGGTACTGTACACCGCAGCTAAAACTGCAGCGGGTCCGCAGCGGCCAAAACCGCTGCGGAAACGCAGCGGAATCCGCAGCGTGTGCACACAGCCTAAGAAGGCGTCTGCAATGCCAAACGCAGAGACCTTCTGCAGCCAGATGCAGAGCGACTGCCTATAGCATCTGACACACCCATGAGAATGACACTAACGGACTAGACCCCTCAGGGAACTAATCTAGATTTGTGCTGATCACGATTATAACGTAGAGCCGTGAAAATAAAAGAATCAAATTTTTCCCACAAAAATGTTCTTTTAGTCCCAATTTTTTTTCATAAGGTAGCAGGAGAAAATGGAACCCAAAATTTGTTGTGCAATGCCTGAGTACACAGATACCCCATATGTGGTCTAAAACTACTGTTTGGGCACACAACAGTGCTCAGACTTTGATGGAGGTTTCCACTGTTTAGACACATCAGGGACTCTCCAAATGTGCACAATAGACAAAAGTGTTTCAGCTCACACCTTCCATGGAAAAAGCCTTTGATTTCATGGACCCCGAGCAGGGATTCGTGTCTCCGCCAGACACCAGGAAATGTACTTGAGGAAAAAAGATTCCAGCTCCAAGGAATAAAATCAATTTCTTTTATTTAATTCCAAAGATAAAAGTATGACAAAATCATACAGTACATCACGCAGATACCATGTATACCGGTGGGAAAAAGTGCCTGGCTGAAACTGAACGCGTTTCGAACACACGTGTTCTTAGACTCAGTTAATTATACACAGGCATGAGACCTATTTATATAAAAGTCTCAACAGGTGTATCAAAGAGATTTTAACAAAGAATAGCAACAAATATAAAAACAATGCAAAAATATATATGCAAGAAATATACAAAAATGGACCTATAAACAAAAATCAAAAACACGCACAATTTTGAGAGCAATGAAAAATTGATAATGTAACAATAATCCTTTTTTCAAGTTTAGACCCAATGGAACTCTTGTATTGAGCCAGTAATTCCAAAAGGCTTCTTTGTCCCGAAGTCTACTGTCTCTGTCGCCACCTCTTGGATCCACATGGATCTGTTCAATTGCAAAGACTTTAGAATCAGAGAACACTTGCATGATATATCACATCCCTCTACTCGAAATATTTCTAATCTGTCTAATTAATTTGTCACTGTTCACAACAGACAGACAACGTTTTTTATAGTGTTTGCAATTGAACAGATCCATGTGGATCCAAGAGGTGGCGACAGAGAGAGGAGACTTCGGGACAAAGAAGCCTTTTGGATTTACTGTCACTATGTGTCCCAGAGACCCTTGGAGACGGACATGCAGCGCATCTCTCCAGACCGCAGCATGTCTATTTCTCTTGTGGAGACGCTAGTCTCCACAAGAGAAATTTCACCATAGAATGTATTGTATGCGGTGCATCCGCATGGTTCAGTGAATTCATGCGGATTCACGTGCGTTCAGTAGACGGCAGCACTTTGGATGCAGTGGACATGTGCTGCATCCGAAGCGCTGCCAATTCCTCATCGTCTGCACATATCCTTAGGGTATGTGCAGCGTCGGACTGGAACACCTTGGGCCCACCAGAGAAAATCATTCTTGGGGCCCACTATGTAGCTGCATAGAGTTAAATACCAGACCACCAATTATGTGGTAAAACACGCTAATATCCGGGTATAATATAAGGTTGTACATGTCTTAATTATGTAGCAGGAGTTGGGGTAGCCCCCTCATAGAATATAAAGCAGCCCCCTCACATAGTATAATGCAGCCATCTCATAGAATATAATGCAGCCATCTCATAGAATATAATACTGCCCCCCTCATAGGGTATAATGCACCCCCTCATAGGGTATAATGCACCCCCTCATAGGGTATAATGCACCCCCTCATAGGGTATAATACTGCCCCCCTCATAGGGTATAATACTGCCCCCCTCATAGGGAATAATGCACCCCCTCATAGGGTATAATGCTGCCCCCTCATAGGGTATAATACTGCCCCCCTCATAGGGTATAATACTGCCCCCCTCATAAGGTATAACACTGCCCCCCTCATAGGGAATAATGCACCCCCTCATAGGGTATAATACTGCCCCCCTCATAGGGAATAATGCACCCCCTTCATAGGGTATAATACTGCCCCCTCATATGGTATAATACTGGCCCCCTCATAGGGAATAATGCACCCCCTCATAGGGTATAATGCACTCCCTCATAGGGAATAATGCTGCCCTCCTCATAGGGTATAATGCTGCCTCCTCATAGGGTATAATGCTGCCCCCTCATAGGGTATAATACTGCCCCCCTCATAGGGAATAATGCACCCCCTCATAGGGTGTAATGCACCCCCTCATAGGGTATAATGCTATATAGATATATAGATATAGAGTTAGATAGATATACATAGTAACATAGTAACATAGTTATTAAGGTTGAAGGGAGACTTTAAGTCCATCTAGTTCAACCCATATCCTATCCTAACTTGCCCTAACATGTTGATCCAGAGGAAGGCAAAAAAACCCCATGTGGCAACAGTAGGCTTCACATTGGGGAAAAAAATTCCTTTCCGACTCCACATACGGCAATCAGACTAGCTCCCTGGATCAATGCAATATTAAGCAGACTAGTGTATATACCCTGTAATATTATACTTTTCAAGAAAGGCATCCAGTCCCTTCTTAAATTTTAGTAGTGAATCACTCATTACAACATCATATGGCAGAGAGTTCCATAGTCTCACTGCTCTTACAGTAAAGAATCCGCGTCTGTGAGTATGCTTAAACCTTCTTTCCTCCAGACGTAGAGGATGCCCCCTTGTCCCCG